>NC_141685.1:1574883938-1575483938 GCF_964263255.1 Lissotriton vulgaris
CAGGAAGTGGCGTTTGGGGAGTTTCGATATATATATATATATATATACAGTCATTAAAGCAGTCCTGTTACCCCTACTACCAAGAGGGGTCTCCACAGCACAGTTACGGACCACAACAGCACTCCAAGAAATGATACGCCATTTTTTTTCATTATTTCTTCTTCATAACACCACAAAGTGTATCGGACGAGTGTACGCCCAGATGGGTTTTGATCGCTAGCAGCGATCTTGCTTATATATAGGTGTGTATATATATATATATATATATATATATATATATATATATATATATATATATATTGATGCATAGGAAACATTCTATTCCCAATATCTTTGGCACCGATTTATGAATCTTTGTGAAATTTTCCAAACTTTTGGCCAGCTCTGGTCCGCACCTATTCTGAAAGTTTCACAGTAATTCGTCATGTGGGGGCCGAGAAAAAAGTGGTGTCCCAAAACATGTTTTCCAAATGTAATTTCCCATAGGACCTTTAGCCACAGCTACAGCCCAAACGGCTAAACAGAATTACACCAAATTTGGCAAAGAGTTAGCCCTCAGTTCAGACTTGTGCCTTTTGATTATATGGTGCCGATCTGTTCAGTAGTTCCTGAGAAAATTACAGTTAAAGTAATTTATATATCTATGAGTGTGCGAGGATTGTCATCGTACCATAAGCGCAACCTTCCGATCACATGCTGAATGCTAATTGGCTGTCAAGTGGTTGTCAACATTCGAAATCAGGAACTGTTGGTAGCCATTTTGTGCCTTGGTAGGGGGGAGCCACAATGTCCTCACGGTCTCACCGGCTCCTCACGTTCTTCGGGAGCCAGTACTGCTTTTCCACATGGGGAGATCGTAAGTTGCATGTGCAAAAACAATCTGGTTGTGATTTTGAAAGTGAGAATAGATTTCACTACTGTGTCTTTCAAAATCCAAAGTAATTTTGGTATGGGAGGGTGGGAGCCGCGAGACTCCCGCCCTCTCATAGCAAGCAGCAGTGTCCTGGGGGTAGGCACCCTGGGAGAGTGCAGGCGCTGGTCCTGGGGCGTGGCGGTCCCCAGGGCCCTCGAGGGCTCCAGGCAGAGGGCCACGCAGTCTGCCTTCCACAATACACAAAATCCCACGGGTGGTGGTTCCCGGTGCTTGAGGGGGTCGTTGAGGTCCCTACACTTCTAATTTTGCAGGGGGAGGGCTTGCAGCCCCCACAACTATTTGTGTTATATCCCGGAGGGGGGGTGGGGTGGCTCTCAGTCTTGTATAGGAAACAGCAATGTTCAGAAAATCTTCCGGTAAGATAACAAAGGGTTTTGAAGTCCTTTTTCGGTGTTTTTGTTGTACTTTGCAAGCTTTAAAGTGACAACAATTTTAACTCTGTTGTTGTAAATATGCCACTAAGTTTTGTAATGTCGACAATCTTGCCTTCCATTTAAATAGGCACAAAGTATTTATTAAAGTTCATTGTGAATCGTGAAACAACACTGTCTAATTGTGATCGATAAATAAGTGAATGATTTGTTCACTTGTTTTGCTTGTAATGTGGATAGGGGCAGGTTTACAAGTTCATTGCATTACTATTGCATTACTTTTAAGATGGGAAAAGTGACACTAAAGTGGTGCAAGGGTGTTGTAAATCTGGTTTGGATTTTGAAAGAGAGAGCAGGGTGCATCTGTAGGGTAAGTGCAGGTTAGTGTAGGGGTAACAATTACTATACTAAGTCCAGGGGGGTGCATCTGTAGGGTATGTGTTGGATACTGTATGAGTAACAATTACTTTTGCAAATCCAGGGGGTTACATCTGTGGGGTATTTTTTGCATAGTGTATGAGTAACAATTATTATGAAAAAGAAAGGAGTTAAAGGAGAAGGAGACACACACTTTCACTGTGAACCTGGAAGAAGAGAAAGTGACAAGAGATGATTTCTGATGTGTTTAGGCTTGAGAGCCTGGTTAATCATTAAATGGGGTCTGGCAGATTAGTGCGTACTTATTCTGCAAGAAGCCTTTCGGGGTCTTGCAAAAGCAAGTCATCTTTAATAATTGCCTATCGCTGCGTGTACTTGCAAGGTCATCTGATTTGCTCGTATGTTAAAAACAGAAACTTTCAACACCCCTTTTTCAGTGGTTGTGAAGCATTGTAAGATGACGTATTACAGACTAATCCCTTTCCTTTCAGAGATTTTGAAAAACATTTGATTGGCTGCTGTGTGGTTAACTCTAACTTCCTGATCCTAATGTTGATTGGCTTGTTTTTTCTATGTGATGTTACGATACCTTCATATATGTAGCCCATTTTGTGACACACTTCATTTTACAATGCGTATCAAACACTTCTTGATAATATGCCCCCAGTTGTGGTAGGGTATTATTAATGTAAACTGTCTACTGTGCTTACGAGTTTGTTGACTGTGAAGGTATTAAAATATTTAAATGCATATTTCTTCAAACCATCCTTGAACGAAAAATGTACAAGTTTTTAAAATATTTTTATTGAGTCTTTTATATTCATCACATGGGTGAAATGCAAAATCTTTTTTTCATTCATTGGTATCACGCGTTGGACCACATTTATTTTATTTTATCATAAGCACTCAGGGCCCGATTCACAGAACTAACTTAAGACAAAATCCTAAACTTACTACTTTTGGTATTCACAGAAGTTAGGATTTCGTCTTAAGTATGTTTTAAGACAGACTTAAGACAGACTTAAGACAAAATCCTATCTTCTGTGAATACCAAAAGTAGTAAGTTTAGGATTTTGTCTTAAGTTAGTTCTGTGAATCGGGCCCATGATCCTTATGTTTACATTATATAAGTGTTGCCCCATCATTTGTATTTAAATGTTTGGGCTTTTTTTACTTTCAGATGAAGTAGAATAGAAGTGCTATGAAATAAAATCTCCCTCTACTTCATCTTTCTTTTTTATGTACATTTCATTTCAATATTACATTTAACAATCATGTTAACAATGGAAAGAAATATTAACATTTGAAGCCACAATTATATATTTTTTTTTATTGCTTGTGAAGATGATCCTCCAGTGAAAATTGGTGAAAACACTACTCAACATAAATACTTTTAGCCCATTTTCACTCTAGTAGATAAAGAGTATTCTCTTTTATTCCAAAGTATTTCGTTTTTTCGTCCATAGTTTATTTATACTAAATTTTTAAATCATTAAGAAATGCTTGCATACTAAAAAAAATATTATTTATTATGTTTTGAAATCCTCTGTTGAAAGTCATCCAACACGAAGGATCATAAAGTTATATATACATTAAAATATACATTAACAATATGATCCCTCTGTGGAAATGAAAGGGAAATTCAAGATGATGGTGTCCCTCCTAATTATTACTTTGTACGTAGTAATTCCTTAATTAACTTATTTTTCTTGTAATGGTTCTTTCATCAACTTGTTATTATATTCCCTTTAAACTTAATCATACCGCATTCCATAATCATTTAAATAATTTTGCTTTCTTTTTTAAAAATATCAAACATATACCCATTCAGATAATTGACCTCTCTTCGATATTCTTTCCTTCCACTGTCGAAATTCATCTAACTTCTCTGGAAGGAAGATCATGTTTAATGTATTTTTAAATATACATTAACAATATATTCCGTCTAAGAAAATGAAAGATATTCTCAAGATGCTTCCGCAGCCCCGAATCATTACCTTGCTCATAGATTCTTCGCCCGTATTGATTCACTGAAATGAAAGTAATTATCCCACAGGTGTGGTTTATATACTTTTTGGTTACTTAACACTCTATGGGATCAATGTATTGCTTCTCCCACTTTTAAGTCACGTTTTTCAGTTGACAGGTGTTCTCATTCCCACTGTTTTGGTATGTCATGTGTTTATGTAAATGTGCCTCTTTCCCTACTTTTTAACTTTCATATAATTTCTAAAATGCTTTATTTAAATTCTTATTAAAGCATTTCTATAGGTTACTTTTTTAAATACGAGTATTAACATTCATTCCCCTTTTTTTTTTCGACTTATCATTCTAGTAACTTCCCTTTTTTTGTAAAACTTTTTTTATTATTCAATACCCTAAACCCCTATTTTCCCTGCATCCCGTGCCAGAGATACTCTCTATTAAACTTTGAGTATTCTAATTTATATCCGACTATTAATTAATTTATTTCCATTACTCTGAGTTTTAATACATTTCTTTATCTAATATTTTAATCTTTCTTTATACATTGCAAGGGATACTGTTATTTGTCTATAATCACACTATGAATCAGTGTTCATTTGGAAAAATTGAGAGAGAATGATTTGGTTGGTTGATGTGTTTGCAGTTACATAAGTACATATACTTTGCATTAAGCCAGGCTTTAGGGTATGCAGTGCTTTCAACTACTATGCATTATACATGTAGTGGTGTAACCACTTTCACACTTGTGCTTTAGGCCTACAATTCCCCAGTCACTATCTTTATACTCTAGCAAACACAGTGTGACTGCTGTTGTAATTTCAAAATGAGTTTTTCAGTACCATGTAGTAATTCATTCACTAAAGTAAAAGTCAACTAATTAAGAATCCACTCAGTGTCTTTACTTACATTAATGCAATCATTCAGTCAGTAAGCATGTATTCATGCTGTGAGCTAGGCTTTAGGGAATGGAGTGATTCAAAGTGCTATGTATTATGCATGTAGTGGTGTAATAACCGTCACATGTGTGCTTCAGGACTATAATTTCCCACTCACTATACATACCAGGAGTCTCCAACTAGAAAATCGGGAGCTACTGGCCGCTAACCAGCACCATAAAAGTAGCTCTCCGAGGTGAAGCCAACCCAAGCCAATATCTGAGATTCTGTGTATAATATAAAAGGCGGTACTGCTCATTTCACTACCCGTAAGAGTTACAGACAGCCAAACCAATGGTAGGGGCTGTTGATAACACTCAAACACACACTGTGGTGGCGTATCAATTAATCAATTAGGAATGTATAGAGCACAGTACTCACCTGTGAAGCTTTCCAGTCCCTGGGGGAGTATGTGGGGGGATTTGTGCAGCTTTGGTGATTCAAAAAGCCAGGTCTTATGGCTGTTCCTGAATGCTTTTAGTGTGGGTGTTCATCTGATGCTGAGGGGGAATTCATTCCAGGTCTTGGCCATGATGTAGGAGAAGGGTGTGCCTCATGGATGGTTGTGTGGATACAGAGAATTTCTGCCAAGGCCTGCTCAGCCGAGTGGAGGTTTCTTTTGGGGGTGTAGAAGGAGATTGAGGTATTGGAGTCCGGTGTTGTGGAGGGCTTTATAGGTGTGTGTGAGCAGCTTGAAGGTCACTCTTTTTTCGACGGGGAGCAAGTGGAGTGCTTGTTCGTGCTTGGTAATGTGGTCTTGTCGTGGGATGCTGAGGATGAGTCTGGCTGCGGTGTTCTGGACAGTCTGAAGTTTATGGAGTACAGATTTCTTGATTCCGGCATTGAGGGTGTTCCCGTAGTCCAGCCTGCTTGTGATGAGTGCTTGAGTGATGGTCATCCTTGATTCGGGGGATGGGTCTATTTGAAGGTCTTGCCGAGAATGTGGTGGGTGTTGACACATGTGGAAGCTGCAGTGATGGTCTATGGGTCTGTCATATGAAACATGTTTGTCCACTTTAAATCTAAGTTGGGGAGACAGCTGTGTTAATACCATTAATGGCACACTGCATGTGATGATTTGAATTTTACTTGATTAGAAGCATTTAATATTGATAAATGTTTTCTTAGCATTCTGCTGATAACTTCATCTGGAATTTTCTGGTGGTTACTACTGATAATTGTGCTCATGGTGGTCATAGTGTAATGTTAATACATACCCCCAGCAGAACCCCTACACTTCACAAACACAACTACACTACCCTAAACTCTAAAACACTACCCCCAGCATGAACTTCTATACTACATGAACACCACTGCACTACTTTATACCCCAAAGCACTATCTCTTACAGTAGACAAACACCACTGCACTATCCTAAACCTTAAAACACTACCCTCAGCATGACCCTGTAGAACCGGGCCTTATGGCCTGGCGGCGCAGGGCACGCCTTAAATCCCTGAGTTCACCTGCCTTGTCGAACAGAGACACGAGGCACTCTGTTGGGCGTAGAAATTGAAGTTTATTAGCTGCAGCTAAGCACAGTTGTCCCAGAAGTACATACAGCGTATATTCTGAGGAGACTGACACTTTAGTCCGTGGCGCACAATGTTTTATAGCACACATATTTACAACATTTACTTCCTGTACATACAAAGCGAGCCAATAGGAAAAGTTGGAAAACAAGCTTTCAGGTGTCTCAAATACGCCCCTCTTTCAGACCCCGTGTGTCACCCCTCCCCACAAATTAATCAGTGCTAGTACCAACAATCCAATTTGCAGGTGGCAAGACGTATTTGTGTGCCTCAAAGGATAGTTGTGTAACAAGAGAATACAAGGAGAGAATAGCGAAGGCCAGTTGGATAAGATAATGATAGGAAAGAATAGAAGAAGCCAAATAGTCATTCGAGACAGGGACCAATCAACCCAGACATGGATTAGTGAACTCGGACAGACCCTGACATCGGTTTTGTAAACAAGGGCAGGGGGGTTACTTTTTAACAGAAGAGACACGTAGCAGCTGAGCAAAGCAAAAACACTCCATTCGCCGTGCTGCCTGAGTGACGCAACACAAAATGGCGACGAGACACAAAATGGCGGCTAAATACGGGACAAAGTCAGAAACCAAAGAACCTCAACCCCCTACACTACACAAACACCAGTGTACTACCCTAAACGGTAAATCTACCATTAACACAACCCCCTACTCTACACGCATACCAATGAACTACATAGGAGAATTGTTTTCACTTCTGTTCATTTTTTCTCTTTCAATATATGCTACAATGCACAGTATACATTGTAGGAGACAAATGCCTTCACTGATTGTTTTTGTGTAGGAAGGTGTGTCTTCCTGCACAAAAACAAACTCCACTCAACACAGATATTCTTACACCATGGTGCAAGTGTACCTGTATCACAACATGCCTGCAGTTTAAGCAGCAGTGCAGAGGGAAGGACAGAATTCCAACATATTTATGTACATATGTTGCATCTCTGTGCTTCGAAAACAGCTCAGCACGTTGTAGCTAAAGAGCTTACAGTGTCATGCTACAGCACTTCCATATAGTTATGCAGTTATACATTCACCATATTTGACAAATGCATTCTTTAGTCAATTATACAGTATGTATACATTTATGTAAACTTTCCCACACTAGCATATACATTTTTTGTTTTTTTTAAAAAGAAAAAAAGTCAACAGGATGAACAAAACCATGAACTTTGAGGGAATAAATTTTTTTTTCTAGCATTGATGCTTATCAATTGCTCTGCAAACTAGGTCTATTGATTGCTCCCCATCGAAAATTCGGTGAATTTCTAAGGCTTTTTAAATGACAATTCCTAACTATAACATGCTTGAAACCTATGGTTTTTTTCAGTAGCACCGAGGCACAAGAAACCTAATTAAAAAAAAGCGCGAAATGCGAAAAGGAGGCAGGGTAGAAACACCCTGACCACCTAGGCCTGCTCATGGGGTCCCACAAGGACCCCCAAGGATAAAAATGTTTTCTTTTTTTAAAATTGGCCAAATCCGCGCTGGGTGCGCAGATCCTGCCGATCAACAAGAAAACGAAGCACGGGCTCCAGCACTTCAATGCTAATTAGCTACCGGGGAGGGCCAAATCCAGGGGGCATGAAAAAGAAAAGTTTGGGGGGGCCCAATGTCTTTTCAGGACCTGCCCCCTTCCTTCACCATTGTGCAAACGAGCACTGTGGTGCGTTTTGAGTTGAGGAATTAATTCCTCTTCATTCTTGAGGGTCCCTGGGGCCAACTAGCCCACCAGGTACCTCCTGTATGTGCCAGAGAGCTGTGTTGCAGACAGATGTTCAAAGGCCACGCCCCTTTTTACACATCTCTGCACCACAGCTCAGTGGCGCTTACTGGGTGTACCTAGTGGGCTACTTGGACCCCAAGGACCCTCAGGATTCGAGGGGACTTAATCAACCATATTAAAACGAACATAGGGCGCGTTTACACAGTGGTGAAGGGAGAGGATGGTGTAGGAAAGTGGCTCAATATATAGTGGACCAAAGTAAAATCAGCCGAACTACGAATTCTGATTTACTCACCTGTTATCAGGAGAGACCTCAGTGCCGCATCTTTGAGCCCAGTACGTATCCTGAAAAATAATTTTAACCGTACCTACCAGTAACTTGAAATTCCTTCCATAGGCTAACATTGACTGGTTTCACTTGGAAATTCTTCTAAGGAACTCTCCAACCCCACCTCCAACACCAACGGCATCCCACCTTCGCAAGACCTATGCAACTCACTGGCCCCCCTCTTCCACCGCAAGATCGCCAACATCTATGACAGCTTCAGAACCATGACCACCCTGACAACCACCACCCCCACTACCATCACCCACACCAACCACCTCCGATCCTGGACCAGCGTCAATGACGAGGACACCAGAAAAATCATGAACACCCTTCACTCCAGATTACCATTAGACCCATGCCCTCACCAAATATTCAACAAAGCCAGCACAGCTATTGCACCCTATCTCCGGAGAATAATCAACATCTCCTTCGAGACAGATACCTTCCGGAGAGCTGGAAGCACGCCGAGATCAACGCCTTACTCAAGAAACCCAAGGCGGACCAAGGACCTTAAGATCTTCCGACCCATCTCCCTGCTTCCATTCCCGGCGAAGGTCACCGAGAAAATCGTCAACAAACAACTGACCCACTACCTCGAGGAGAACAACATCTTGGACCCAACCCAGTCTGGTTTCCGCTGCAACCACAGCACTGAAACGGCCCTCATCACCGCCACCGATGACATCAGGACCCTGCTTGACAACGGAGAAACAGCGGCCCTCATCCTCCAGGACCTGTCAGCTGCCTTCGACACGGTCTGCCACAACACACTACGAACACGCTTACACGATGCCAGAATCCAAGAGAAGGCCCTCGACTGGACCACATAATTCCTCTCCGGCAGAACTCAGAGAGTCTGCCTCCCCCCCTTCCACTCTAAAGCCACCAAGATCATCTGCAGCGTACCCCAGGGCTCTTCCCTCAGCCCAACGCTGTTCAACATCTACATGGCACCCCTCACCCACGTCTTCCAACAGCATGGAGAACCGGACCTTATGGGCTGGGCGGCGCTGGGCACGCCTTAAATCCCCGAGTTCACCTGCCTTGTCGAACAGAGACATGAGACACTCTGTTGAGCGTGAAAAGCCAGGTTTATTGGCTGCAGCCAAGTACAGTTATCCCAGAAGTTACACACAAGGTGGGGTCTGAGGAGACTGCCACTTCAATCCGTGGTGTACAATCTTTTATAGGAAACACATTTACAGAGTTTACTCCTTACACATACAAAACGAACCAATGAGAAAAGTTGGGAAACAAGCTATCAGGTGTCTCAAATTCGCCCCTCTCTCAGACCCCATGTGTTACCCCTCCCAACAAATTAATCAGTACTAGCACCAACAATCTAATTTGCAGGCGGCAGGACGTATTTGTGTGCCTCAAAGGATAGTTGTGTAACAGGAGAATACAAGGAGAGAATAGCGAAGGCCAGTCAGATAAAATAATGTGAGGAGAGAATAGGAAAAGGCAAATAGTCAGTCGAGACGGGGATCAATCAACCCAGACATGGATTAACGAACTCGGCCAGACCCTGACATCGGCTTCGTAAACAAGGGTAGAGGAGTTACTCGTTAACAGGAAGGACACGCAGCAGCTGAGAAAAGCAAAAACACTTCGTCCGCCGTGCTGCCTGAGTGAGGGCAACACAAAATGGCGGCGTGACACAAAATGGTGGCTGAATACGGGACAAAGGCAGAAATCGCAGAACCTCAGACCCTCCTTTTGCCATTACTCAGGCAAAACACCAAAAACTCAAGTTAGTCTGAGTCGATGTCAATGTCCATGAGGTCATCGAGCTGTTGCTGTAGCATAATCCTAATATTCTCTGTTTGCTGTGACACAGGTTTTGGGAGACACATAGTGGCACAAAGACCACAGTTAGCAGGTCCACACTGTACACAGAGACAACAAGAGAAAATGATGGCCAAGACCATTCCAAGGAAAGATAGTATCTTCCATCCCCATGTAGACAGTAGTCCCAAAACCATCCCATCACAGACCAATCTACCATGTCCTGATGTATAGACTCGGAGATGATATGTAACTTGGAGATAGCTTGGTATACCGTAGGGGCATGTTATGGCTGGATTGTCCGTTGAAATGGGATCAGCCCCCAGGGGCCCCTATGACCCAGCCAAAACGTACTCACCTTCCCTCCTTAGACAGTATTCACAATGGATAGATGTACGGATATATATATATAGGTCGTACCTAAGGATGGGGAATATACATAGATTTTCTACAATATCTTATTCACATCAGTTGGTCTCGCGGCCACCCCGACCCAGACCGGTCTACCCTAGGGCAGATCTGACACACAATCCGGTGCGTCTACACATGGGCCTGCAGAACCCAATTCTCCCTTTTCCAAACTGTTCGCAATCCTGCGAAACTACACGCCAGTGTCCTTCCTGGCGTTCTCACTTATTCAAGCCACAATCCTGTGGGTATAGGCGTTGGTCTCCCACCCAACGTTCTCACTAACGCCGCATATCAACGACGACCACATTCCTATGAACCATTATCAGGACAATATCTCAGTTACCTACTCGGGATAAAACTATAATAATGACTTTTGATACGGTTCCCAAATTATATGGTGTACCTCCTATTCTTGGCATCAAAGGTCCACTCACTCCCTCTTTGTTCGATCACTATTTACCTGATCGGGATTTCACATCCGCTCACATAAACAACGTTCAACTAGGAGATGCATTTACCAAGATTGAACATGAACACGAGGCACATGATAATTCCATAAGAATTAGGATATTTATTAACAGTAGACACAAATCACATTACTATGCAACATAACTTCTGCAAAGAAAAGGTAAAGATTAGAGTGCACGTTCTATGAGCAATGGACGGACATCACCTGGTTAATATGAAGTCTGGGCTCGGCAGTCATCTAGGTTCCCTTCTCGTCTCTGTGTCCTGGCTCGCCTTGCAGTCACACCCCAGCCGTCACAAGTACACGTCTGCACCGCTAGGCTCAACCTCGTCTGCTTCCCTCCAGGGCACCGGAACCTTGCTGGTTATTAGCTACCGTCTCTCTCTCTCTCTGTATCAGTGCGCTCCGCGCTAATTCTCCTTCAGTCTTTCTCAGAGAGTTTCGGTCTTAAATCTTTCTAGGACTTCAAAGATGGCGACTGTCCGCCATGAGATAATTAATGGCAGAGATGCTAACGGCTAGATGCCGCCTACGGACTAACTGAAAACTGACTAACACCTTCGCTAATATCAAAGCCCGTTCCTTCATGGAAAGCTACGGCCAGTAACCTGCCGCCCACCAAATTCTTGTACCTCCCCGTACCAAGGACACGTTCCCAGCCGGCCGGCCTGAAGTTGTGTCTTCGGTGTGGAGAAAAATACATTCCTTCGATAAGGGTCAGCCTGAACCGGTTCTCTCCAAGCGAACAACAGCTTGAAACTAAAACATTACGCTTCACCTAGAAAGCCTTCTCGAGCTACCAGGCAGAAAGCAAAATGGAGTCTGTCTCGTTTAAGGCCTACGGAGCCCACAATATGCATAACTCCATGGAAAATATCCTAGCATGTTAGCAAATGGGCAAATCATGACTAATACTTATATATCTATCCCCTAACTTAAATTCATAAGCCCTACATTAAGGAAAGTGGCACGAAAATGCCCTAATATATGTAAGACAGGGACCCTGTCTATAGTCCTAACCCCTATGCTATGGGGGTGATAGGCTGGAGTCACTCTCCATCATTCTCCCTCTCCAAAGAGCCAGCAGAAGGGCAGCCATTACAGGGCATTACCAGGAATGTAAACACAGCAACTAGACCCAATCAATTTACAGACTCCTCCACGATCTGCAAAGACAATGTCTAGAACCATTCGGTTCTGCAAAGTCATAAGGTGATCCGCCTGAAGTTCGGCTGTCAGATTGCTCAAGGCTCCAGAGGTTACATTTATAGTAGCCCCAACAACACAAACTAATTGTCGGATGTCTCAGCTATTGGCCATTGGGTCCCAAAAAGGAAGCAACCCTTTAATAAAGTCACCTTCTTCTTGTCCTGCTGTGTCCTTCAAATCAATAACTCCCCTGCTATATCTCTTCCTATGATGACCTGAAGGAGCAGTATGTGTTGGAGGAAGAAGAAAAGCCACATAACAAGTTCCTGAAAAGTAGGTAGGAAGCCATGTATGAGCTCTGTCATGGCAGATAAAATATGTGCCTTGTTATGGCACTAACAGTGAGGGAATATGAGGTGTATAGACAAAAGTATGGAAACAGACACTCTTCTCCTGTTGATTTTTGACATTCTGACTAAGGGTGGGCGTAGTGAGCGTAGTGGGGCTATGCGGAGCTACGCAAAAAGGGCCTGAACCTACGCCCACCCACGCACTCCGCGTAGCCCCACTACGTGCCGCCCGCCTCCCTCCCGCCCTCTCCTAAATACCTTTTTAAATGTAAATATACGGCAGAAGTAAATTAAAAGGCACTTACCTGGTCCACGGCGTCCCGGGGCTCCCTCTTCTCTTTTGCGCCGCCGTCTGCCATCTCAATGTGCATGCGCGGCCACCAGCGCATGCGCATTTCTTGCGAGAAACTCCGCAAAAAGCGGAGTAGGCAGCACTATGTACACTCCGTGGGTGGAGCGTAGCAGTACCCTCAGGGTTAATTCTGACCATTAATCTGTAGACAGAAATTAACTTGATGAGGTACGGTCCAAATTGGTGGGGCTCTCCTTCGCCTAGCCTTTTCTGTAAGGCTAGTAACATAACGGGTTATATCCCACCCATCATATGCTCGTTTCTCATCCACAGGAATCTTGCTAATCTCAGCAATTCTAGCCATAGCCACTATTCCCTTTATCAAGGAACTATGAGTAAAATCTGCTCCACCACCATATGGACTACCAGGAGGATACCGTAGTTGGTTCTGGTAAACATTAGAGAACATAGCCAGATAAGCCCAAGCAGAGCCTTCATAAGAACATGGAAGGACTAAATATGGCATCTCTCTCTCTGTATTATTGGGCATGAGCCCACAGACCCAACAATCAGTGGTGTTCATTACCAGTTGATGCTGATGCAATAACTGAATAAATGAATTATTAAATTATTCTGTTCTCCTAATCTGTTCGTGTTCTGGGAGTGTATGAAACCGATGTGGGGAGGCAGTAGTAAGGAAAGATAAAGAAACTGGAGTTGAAACAGGTGCTTGGTGCATAATATAAACAGCCCAACTTACACACGATAATAAAATGCATGAACATATTAAAATACATAAGATTATGCCACATGGACCAACCAATAATTTCTTAAATTTACTTTTCATCTTTAAATTTTGCTCATTAATTTCCACTTTAGTATCCATACTCTAAAGTGTTGCTCACGGCAATCTTCCCAGATCACTTAGCTGTGATTATTAGCCATCCTATGACACTGCAAGTCCTGCAGACCTATGTTACTACTCAGGTCACAGCGTAAGACTCCTACCGTGAATCTGCAACTTGATGGATAGTGGAAAAAGAAAGGATATGTCTCTCAAAACGTAATCAGAAAAATAGGAAAAAAGAAAAATTCAATTGTCTTTTATTCGTCGAGGTCTTAAATTGTACTGAGTCTTGTTAGGGATCGTTTGCTCCTTAAACAAAGTTTCTGGATTCATTGTGTTCAATCGTAGATGTGATGGTACAGCTTCTTGCAACACGTCGTCGTCTTCTTTCTCAGAGTTCGTTTGATCCAGGCGTGCACTACTGAAAGGTACAAATCGAGGGACCCTTTCGCCTTCACTATCACTCATGCCCTTACGAACCCGCTGATCAAAAGGTAAAGGCAAAGGTACCCTCTTACAGTGCACGCCGTGGCCCCAGTTCTTTTTCCCAACGACCTTTACTGCTGTACGTGTTGTCAACAAGACTTGCCGAGGCGGGCCCCAACGAGGTTCCAGACTCTTTTTCCGCTGGAAATTCTTCAAGCAGACCCAGTCTCCGGGTTGGATGGAGTGACCTGGATCTGCTGAGGCCTCCGGCAGAGCATTTTGAACCTGTTGATGAAGAACACGTAATTTAGTGGTGAGGTCATGCAAATAATCAATCAACATTGGATATGGGATGTCGGAGTACTTTTTAGGTCGAGGGACTCCCCAGACATTGGCTGGGCGCCCAAAAACGACCTCGTATGGACTAAGACCTAAACAAGAATGAACAGTAGTTCTTGTAGATAAAAGTGCTAATGGTAAGGCGTCAGGCCAAGCAAGAACTGTGCTGGCCTGAATCTTTGCCAATTTAAGCTTTAGAGTGCCATTATAGCACTCTACCAAGCCTGCTGACTGAGGGTGGTTTGCCGCATGGAATTTCTGCTTAATACCAAGACCTGTACACACTTTCTGCATGATTTGGCCTACAAATTCACTCCCATTGTCACTCCAGACAATGCGCGGCAAACCAAACCTCGGGAAAAACTCCTTCAAAAGAACTTTGGCAGTAGACAAAGCAGTATTGTCCTTTAGGGGGTAGGCCTCTATCCATCGGGAAAAGGCACATACCACCACCAGAACAAACTTGAGGTTATTACAACGATCCATATGAATATAATCGATTTGCAATACCTTGAAAGGGTATGTAGGGGGAGAAAAATGACCTGCTGGAGTTGGGGTTCCCTTTCCTGGATTATGCATTAAACAAACAATGCAATGCTTCACCACATTTTCTGCACATTTAGGAATTCCTTAATTCTGCCATACTGGAGCCAGAAGTTTACATATGCCTTTTGCACTGATGTGGGCTGGACCATGCGCCATAGTAACTACAGGTAGTACATAGGTGTCTTGTAACAGACAACGTTGATGTTCTGACAATTCCGTCCAACACCCTGTCGAATCCAACATCCCAGTACTTTCTCTCCACTTACTCAATTCCTTCCCAGTAGCCTCTTCTTGAATCGATCTAACACTTTCTATTGTGTCCTCACACATTCCTCCCTCTCTGACCCATCTTGCAGGGCCCGCAATACACATGCGACTTGTAGCATCTCTCGCCGTTTCTTTGGCTACCTTATCTGCAAAAGCATTCCCGTGACCCACATCATCAGTAATCTTCTTATGAGCACTACACTTGATTATTGCTATTTGGGTAGGCAACGCAAGTGATTCAAGAAGGTCAGTCACCAACTGACCATGCTGTATCTTAGTCCCATGGGAAGTAAAGAATCCTCTTTCCTTCCACAAGCAGCGGAAACTATGAGCCACACTAAAGGCGTATTGGCTATCAGTGTAAACATTCACTCTCTTTCCCTTAGCCAACACACATGCTCTCGTCAGGGCAATCAGTTCAGCTGCTTGGGATGAATTCTGTGCAAAGCGTGCTGTCTCCACTACCGTATACAAGGTGGTAACAGCATAAGCTGCAGTCGTCTCGCCATTTGGAAGTTTGAAACAAGACCCATCCACCCAGAGGATCCCATCCGGGTCCACAAGTGGTGTGTCTTTTAGATCTATTCTGACTTTCGTTTCCTCCTCTGTTCGGAGAAAACAATCATGCTGTTCTTGAATGCCTTTCTCATCCGGGATAGGCAACAATGTTGCTGGATTCAAAGTGTTACACCGCTTGATGTGTATATGGCTAGCTAAGAGTGTCAGCTCATATCCAGACAAGTGAGCACTCGTGAGGTGCTGTGTTTTCATTCTATTCAAAAGAGTATCTACTGCATGTGGTACCATGACAACAAGAGTGTTATTTAATACCAAACCAGCAGATTGACAAATAGAGATTGCTGCTGCTGCTGTTGCTCTGAGACAACTAGGCAATGTCTTGGCTACTGGATCCAATGTAGCCGACAAATAGGCACATGGCCGTTGTTTGTCTCCAAATTGCTGCATTAAAACTGACAAAGCGCAACCTTCTCTTTCGTGCACGTAAAGTGTGAAAGGCTTACTGTAATCTGGAGTACCTAACACAGGAGCAGAACACAAGGCAGTACGTAAGTCAGAGAAACTCTTCTGACATTCGTCAGACCAAGGAAGAGGTTGGGTGTATCTTTCAACGTGAGTGCCAACAGAGGTTTAGCCAACAGAGAAAAATTCAGAATCCATTGTCTACAATAAGAGGTGATGCCCAGAAAGGCACGCACCTCCCTTTGTGTGGATGGCACAGTCATTTGCGCTATTGCTTGAATTCGTTCTGGGGTCAGTCGTCTTCCTTCTTTCGACAAGAGATGACCTAAGTAGGTAACCTCTTGGCGGCAATATTGCAACTTAGAGGGGGACACTTTGTGATGCAAATCAGACAAATGACGCAACAGTTAACCAGTCACATCCTTACAGACATCCTCTGAATCAGCAGCAACGAATAAATCGTTGACGTACTGAATCAGAGTGGCACCTGGAGGCAAAATGAAAGCATCAAGCTGAGATTTCAAAGCCTGACTGTAAATGGAGGGACTTTCACAATAGCCTTGACATGCACGCTTGAACCGGAAACATCGACCTCCAAGAGAGAAGCCAAAAATATCCCTGCTATCCTCAGCAATAGGAATGCTAAAGAAAGTATTCTTGAGGTAAATAACCGAGAACCACGCGGCTGAAGCAGGTATCATAGTAAGCAAGGCAGTGATATCCGGGACAACAGGAAACTGGGGGACAACAATCTTGTTGACCTCCCGAAGATCGATCACAAAAAGATATACAGGAGGCTGAGAAGGATCAGCGCCTTTAAGAACAGGTAGAACAGGACTGTTGCAAACATTACCTCTTGTTTCTTCCACCACACCCTTCTGAACCAAATCATAGATAATAGCCAACAAAGCTCGCTCACCATCATTAGAAATCTTATACTGAGGAATACGTGGCAATTTACCACCAGGCTTAATAGTAACCACGTAAGGTGGAATCTGTAGCAGACCAACATCATTCGGGCCTGTAGCCCAAAGCATAGCAGGGAGACATTGCAATTCAGGCGGAAATCTATCTTTAGATAGATACGTAGGAGAAACCAGTTTCTCACCCAACGTAAGATGCACACCAGAGGGGGAACAATACAACGTTGCATGAAGACGTTTCAATAAGTCCAAACCCAACAAATTTTCTCCGCAACCAGTCGTTAGAATAAGCGGAGCTTCCAAATTTTAAGGACCAATCGAAAGAGGCAAAGGACAAGAAACCGGGTTAGCAACTGGGGCGCCGGAAAATCCTACAGAAACGTTTGTTAAGCCAGACAAAGGTGCTCCAGGGAGTTTGGAATGAATGATAGAACTTCTCATTGCCCCAGTATCCAAAAGAAATCGCTCTGCAACACCCAATGAAACAACTTCAACATAAGGCCCATTCTGATCCACTGGAACTGATACGACTCCCTTACTTTGTCCATGGCTGTCCTAACTAGAATGAAAATCCTGAGCCTCACCCTCAACATAATAATTGTCATTATAGTATTGCACAGACTATTCTGCTGATCAAAATAATTTGAAGAATTCTGAGGGGGAATGGAACGCTGTCCTTGAGGCAACGCACCTCGCCCTCTACCTCTAGGTGCTGATTGAAAACCACCATGGCCTCGCGGCCATGGAACTCCACCATTATGCTGTAATAAAACCGGACAGCTATTCTTAAAATGACCTTCCTCTTTACAATAGGCACATTGATTAGGACCAAGCAAAGGTTGTGGAACAAAAGGCTCAGGTTTCTGCAACAACCTCTCAGGCTGGGGAGGCTGTTGAAACTGACGCTGACCAGAACGAGGGGGAGAAGCCTGTTGAAGAAGAACCTTTGTTTTTAATTATTCCTTAGTCTTCTTCTCCATCTTATCTTTCTCTTCTTTGTCCCTATTCTCATAATACTGAGCAGTAGCTAATATCTGTGCAGACGAATAAACAGCCCAGGAACTTTCGGAGTCTTTCAACTTATGCGACAATTCAGGAAGTAAATTAAATACGAATTTTTCTACAAATAATCGCTGTCCACCTTCAGTACTCATATCCTGACCACTGTGATCAATAAGCGTCTCCTCAAAACGAGTAAAGCAATCAGAGACACTCTCATCCTTCTTCTGCTTACACGCAGCTAACTTATCCCAGTTAACGCATAAGGCTGGCATCATCGTCTTCATTAAAGCGATGATTCTACTAAGCATGGGCGAATTTTGCGAATTTGCAATTCGCGAATTTGCGAATTCGCAATCCGCAAAATCCACGAATTTGCGGATTTGCGGATTCGCGGATTTTGCAGATTGTGTGGGTAAAGGCCGGGCGGGAAAACGGTGCACATCGCTAGTGTGAGGGGCAGGGCCAAACGGACGGGGCTTATATGCGAGTTCACATGCCTCTTGTGTGCATAAAAGGACAGGCACGGATCAGAGAAGCTCGTGGTCACAGGAACTGCACAGGGATTGAGTTCATGAAAGTCAATAATGCAAAGGCCTCCATCAAGCATCATAGCTAATTTTCGACGATAGATATGGGGAGAACGCACACCTGCCCAACCTCGACAAAACTCACATTTTTGTCCTGAAACTATTTTTGGATGGCGCCGGCAAGCTGCCAGCGCCATCCTAAAATAGTTACTAAATTAGCTTCATCAGGATTCAGGAAGCACTAATAGATAAAATAAAGCAGGTGCTCGAGCGGAGGCAATTCCAGCAAATGAGACATTAAATGATCTTCATCAAGATCCTTACTCTGTGGAGAAGTAGGCAACACAGGGTAGCATCTATCTATTGCCATACGATGTTGTCTGTCTGAGACTTCAATCGCTCGATCAGTCTCGGTATCCTTGAACTGCTGGGCAGCCTGTATAATCGTCATATCTTTCGCCTTTCTATCTCTTTTTGCCTGCTTAATTTCTCTCTGTTTGGCTTCTTTACGCCAAAGGCGGAAAGAGTCAAACATTGCCGGCCGGGCTTTTCGTTTAAACAGAATTCCTTCCAGATTATGCAATATATCAAACTCGAAGCTAACATTTTGTGGCCACCGTAAAACACCATCTTTCTTTGTGTATCGGATCCATGCCTCATTAAAGGCAATGGGGCCAACCCATGTTTAGAATAGAGCTCATAAGTGGGAGTTCCAACCAGAAGAATTGGGCAAGAGTCCTCGATCCGGGAATCCCTAATACAGCCAAAACAAAAAACTTCCTAAATCCGCTCAGACCAGGAATCTTTAAGCTCACTGGTCCGCTTACCAACTTCAAGGAGTGAAAAAGCAAAGAACACAGTACAAATTTACTCACCCCTTGGCTTCGGCTATTGCAATGGTCGAATAACAAAATTAAAAAACAAAACAAAGGAGTGGGCGCTACCCACGAATACTTAACTAAATGGTCTTCTCACGCCAACAGAGGTCCATCTAACGTCTCACGATACCAGTCATCACCAGAGGGTCCAAGGCAGGGCGGCAGTCAGGGCAGCAGTCATCAGCAGCCGTCGGAAAGGAGTAGCCACGTTGCAAAAGACCTTCGGTCCACTTCGACATACAGGGGTCGCTTGATGTGGCTCGCGAATACTCCGGAATTTTCTTGCGGGGCTTCTCACGACCCTCGGGCTGAACCACTACCATTGAAGCCACCCCACTATGGACGCCAGTTGGAAAACCGGGCCTTATGGGCCTGGTGGTGCAGAGTACGTCTTGAATCCCCAAGTTCACCTGCCTTGTCGAACAGAGACACAAGACACTCTGTTGAGCGTGGAAATCCAGGTTTATTAGCTGCAGCCAAGCACAGTTATCCCAGAAGTTACACACAAGGTGGGTTCTGAGGAGACTGCCACTTCAATCCGTGGCATACAATCTTTTATAGGAAACACATTTACAGAGTTCACTCCTTACACATACAAAACGAACCAATGAGAAAAGTTGGAAAACAAGCTATCGGGTGTCTCAAATACGCCCCTCTCTCAGACCCCTTGTGTTACCCCTCCCAACAAATTAATCAGAACTAGCACCAACACTCTAATTTGAAGGTGGCAGGACGTATTTGTGTGCCTCAAATGATAGTTGTGTAACAGGAGAATACAAGGAGAGAATAGCGAAGGCCAGTCGGATAAGATAATGTGAGGAGAGAATAGGAAAAGGCAAACAGTCAGTCGCCGAAACCAACCTCCATGAAGGAATGAAGGACGTCGCTGAATGGATGAAGAACAGCCGACTGAAGCTAAACTCAGACAAGATGGAGGTCCTCATCCTCGGCCCCACCCTTTCAACCTGGAAAGACTCCTGGTGGCCGACAACACTGGGAACTGCACCGACACCCATCGACCACGCACGCAACCTAGGGGTCATCCTCGATGCCACCCTCTCCATGACTAAGCAGGTCAACGCCGTCTCCTCATCCTGCTTCAACACCCTCCGAATGCTCCGCTGGATCTTCAAGTGGATCCCCACTGAAACGTAACAAACAGTCACCCATGCCCTCATCACTAGCAGGCTAGACTACAGAAACGCTCTCTACGCAGGAACGTCGGCCAAGCTCCTAAAACGTCTGCAACGCATCCAGAACGCCTCGGCATGCCGGATCCTCGACATCCTCTGCTGCAGCCACATCACCCCCCACCTGAGCGACCTGCACTGGCTCCCTGTCAACAAGAGGGTCACCTTCAAGCTCCTTCTCCACGCGCACAAAGCTCTCCACAACACCGGCCAAGCATATCTCAACAGACGACTCAGCTTCTACACCCCCACCCGCCAGCTCTGCTCCGTAGACCTCGCCCTCACCACAGTCCCTTGCATCCAAAGAATGACCGCCGGCGGCAGATCCTACTCCCACCTCGCCGCCAAGACCTGGAACACCCTCCCCACAAAACCACAGCAGACCCAAGACCTACTGGCCTTCAGAAGACTCCTCTAGACCAGTAGCAGCATCCCTCCCCCCAGTGCCTTGAGACCATAACAGGTATGTAGTGCGCTTTATAAGTGTCTTGATTGATTGATTGATTGATTGATAAGTGTGGAGTTTTGGAACTTACAAATATTCCTCTAAAATCAGCGAAACTACGAATTCCGATTTACTCACCTGTTAGCAGGAGAGACTTCAGTGCTGCATCTTTGAGCCCAGTACTGATCCTGAAAAGGAATTCTAATTGCACTTACCAGTAACTTGAATTTCCTTCCATAGGAAAACATTGACTGGTTTCACTTTGAAATTCTTCCAAGTGTGGAGTTTTGGAACTTTAAAATATTCACAGAAAATCATCCGAACAACGAATTCCGATTAAATCACCTGTTATCAGGAGAGAACCTAGTGCTGCTTCTTTTAGCCCAGCACTGACCCTGAAAAGTAATACTAACCATACTTACCAGTAACTTGTATTTCCTTCCATAGGAATCCATTGTGTGGTTTTCACCAGAAAAGTTTCTGTCAATTTTCACAAACTACAAATATTCCTTAAAAATCGAATGTATGACTTAAATGCATTATTTCAACTGTTTACAAGAGATGCACCAGTGTTGGATCCAGGATCCACCACTGAGTAAGAAATGTCATCAGTGATGTCATAAGTGATGTCACTGCCCATGTCATGAATTATGTAATATGTGACATCATCAGCAGTGGATTGCGGGCGCACGAGTTATCTTGAGTACAAATAACTAAAACAGAGGAATTTCAATGTTTTTTTAGTGAAATGTCCAGCTAATTATAACACCCCTAAAACCTATTTTTTTTAAGTGAATATATATATATATATATATATATATATATATATATATATATATATATATATATATATATATATATATATTACCTACTGGCGGTCGCCAGTAGGTATATATAGTTAGGATTTTTTCCCTATGGGATTTCTGAAAATTCTATGCCTAATAACTTTGGCGTTTGTGGACGGAATTGGCTGAAATTTTCAGGAAAATGGCACATTTTGTTTCTGAGCAGCTCCAGGAAATTTGGGGGGGGGTCGTCAAGGGGGGGTTGAGAAAAAAGGGGGGTCCCAAAACGCGTTTTTAACATTGAGTTTTCCATAGGGCGGTTGGACTCACTTTTAGCTCGAACGGCTGAATGGATTTGCACGAAACTTGGCAAAATTGTAGGGACTGTCAGGCCGATGTGCCTTTGCTAGGTCTCAATATATGTGCTCCAGTGGATTTTGAGAAATTAACGTTTAAATCAAGATATATATCTGTAACAGCGCTCCGGGCAGCGATCTGGTTCGCGTACTTTTCGCGTAACGGAACTTTGCGCACGGAAAGCTGATTGGCTCTTCGGTGTCTGTCAACATTCTAAACAGTCCGGTGCGGCCGCCATCTTGTCTCTCGGTAGGATCGGGAGACAAGAGGAGGACAAAACAAAGGGGGAAATGACCATAAGGGGGCATAGTAGATCCTCCCTGACCCCCTAGGTTTTATGTGGAGGTTTTAAAAGGGCCCAGCAGGGTTCAAAAAAATTTTTTCTTTTTTTTTTTTTCGCGATGAGCGCCTAGTACGCGAACCGGAAAGCGTTCTAGGCAGCGTACTTTAAGGATAATAGAATGATATACTTTTCAAAGACTAAATGTTAATTGTTTGTTGTTTTGTTTGTTGTTTTTTTTTTTTTTTTGTTTTCTTTTTTTTAAATTTTTTTTTAAATTTTATTGTTTTTCATAATTTATTAAACTTTCTAACATTTCAGTGTCTGAAATGTCATTATTTTCTTGAAATATTGTTTGCAATCTGTGAGGTTGTAAAATGTCCTCATTTGCAAGGAGGGCATCTACTGCTTGGACACATTGCAGCAGTTCATTATCCAAGCTTTCATCCATAAATTCCATGTCAATTTGTTCAATCAATTCCTGGCTGCTCTCTTGCAGGTCCATTTCAAAAGAAACTTGGTTTTCGCCTTCCATTTTGCCTGAAATTTGGATTAAAACAATATATATTAGTAGAGATAGGGCACTGTTGGGATTAATTTTAGATAGTCATTTTTTATCAGTGAATTTTTCTTTTGGCAGTGTATAGTATCAGAGTGGAAATAGGACTATAAAAAAGTGTATGTTATTTAACCAAGACAAGTCAACTCCATTCATAACTATAACAGAGAAGTCTATCTAAATACATTACTAGTACAGAGGGATAGTGTATATCTAGCAGAAAAAGTCTACTATATTAAGTTATAGTGTACAATATACTTCAGTTTTAAAAATAACAACTTACCTTTACAAACAAGTTGAAGAGTTTAGTGATAATTCAATTGTAATGTACAACAAGAAGTAGCAGTCAAAATGGCTGTGTTTCCTTCTCTTCCTTTATATATATTCAAGTATATAACCAATCAAATGTCAGGTAATAAAAGTAGAAAATGAAAGTAACATTTTCATTGGTTGTCAATTCCAACACTTCAGATGTGTTTTGTGAAGTAATTTACCTCACGGTACTTGGAGAGGTCTACAGGCTAAATGGCTAAATTAAATTTCAATCAAATTTGTGAAAATGAAAGGGATTGTTATGTAGTATGAGCTAATTTATATTTGGTGAGAGTGTCTCTAGTCGTTTTTCTGTGAATCACTTTCCCACCTTTTTTTTAGACCGCTTCCCGGAAAGCGGTCCGGTCCGCGAACTAGGAGCGTAACGGGAGTCCACCATTTTGTGTTTCGGTCGCATCAAGGTATAAAATGGAGGGTAAATAATGTTCTGAATGGGTAGAAGGGGGCATGGTACAAGTAGTTTGCCCCCCTACGTTTTCTGAGGGCGGCTGAGGAGGACTATATGTGCGAAGAAAAAACATTTTTTTTAAAAATTTTGCGCGGTTAGCTTCCAGTTCGCGTACCGGATAGCGCTCTTTGAGCGTAGTTTGTTGAAAATTACAGAAAAAAGTTAGAAAAAAAATAATAAAAGTGTGTGATCAGATGAAGGGTAGCTCTGAGAAGAGCTTTTGGGTTTATGGTACATTTAGGTACTTATAAGTAGGTACCAATGCACAGTCTTAAATTCAGAATGAAAATTCTGTTGCCCTCATCTGAGAAGTGAACTCCATCTCCTCTGTAGATATCTTGCATGTAGTAACGCAAGTTATTGTTGTACAGAGAGCCCATTCCATGGTCTCTCATGAAAGCTGAAACAGATTTGTTTACATGCTTCCTCGCTTTCTCAATTTGTGGAGAAAATTGGTTGGACCACCTCCATTTCTGTCTTTGGCATATATTGGAATATACCAAAGCAGTTTGAGGAAAAAGTGCCATTAATTGCTCCAAGGTGTCCTTTAAAAGCATTTCCAGACCTACCCCTGTCAAAGTGCCCAAATCATTACCTCCACAGTGCACTATTAACAGGTCAGGTTTTGGCAAATGCATAAAGGTTTTCACCAATGGTATCAATTGGTGACATTTTAATCCTCTTTGGCCCAACCACTTAATTTCCACATCCTGTAAATTGAGGTTGTGTAAATTTCTGTTCTCAGCATACCTTTGAGCCCAGTGGATGTAACTATGTCCAACAATCCAGACCTTAAACATGGTGGGAGAAGGTTGTTCTGCAGTCAGATGAAGTGTGGTAATGAAAGGGCAGTTGAAACAGTAGGAGTTTGTAAAGAAAAAAAACTGTGGATTTCCAATGCTAATGAATCATTAGCAGTGATTGGTGCATTTCCATTTCTGAAAACAGAAAGTTAGGGTGCATGGATGTGTTCTTTGAAAGATGTAATTTGAATGGTCAAGGAAGAAACATTTAATGAAAGATTGCACTGGATACGCAGGTGCACTGAGAGTTCAGAGTTCAATTGAAACATTGTTGTGTGAATTTGCAAACATGAGAGGTCTTCCAGGAGGTGGTTGCTATGGAAAAAAGGCAGAGAGGGCAGAGGGGGGAAGGGTTTTGATTTGAAAAAAGTGAGGGAAGAGTTATGATTGGCTAATATGAGAGATATGTGAAATGAATATCTGTTTTTCTGTGCTTTCAATAGCTGCAGCCTCTGGAGTGCATCGTTTTTCTTCTGCTGAAGACAATTTGGTGTATTTCTGAGACTGTTTTCAAAACTTAAAAAGTATTTGCTAAGGTGAGAAAAGATTTATTTATTTTAGAGAGAGAATAGTATGAATTAAGGAGAAAATGATGAAGAAAGCTGTGTTTTTAAACTGTGGCTTTGTCTGTAGTGATATAGAAATAGATTTTGTTACTTTGAGAAATTGTAATTGCATATTCGGTGTAGCATTCTGGCATGCAGTAACACAAGTTATTGTGCTACATGGAGCCCATTCCATGGTCTGTTATGTAAGCTGAAACAGATATGTTGTTTTTAAAAACGAATTTAGAAATCAATAACATTTCTGGATATGTACTGCTAGAGCTTCATAGGTTGTTTTGGGTCATATTTACAAGGCATTTGAGTGTCTGTTATGCTATTTTACGTTCTTCATGGTGCAAATTTCTTGTAAATACGCTGCCACTTGTGCTTTGCAAATTTAGATTTTGATTATGGGAGTTACATAGCCATGTTAATAATGTCCAAACAATGGTGGTAGGGCATTCAAGAAAACGCTTTCCTGTGTCTCTAGGACATTTTCAGTCCTTTCCTCTTGAAAACAGGTATACAATTGATTTAAATGCTGTGTTTAAAAACGAATTTTGAAATCAATTACATTTCTGGATATGTACTGTTAGAGCTTCATAGGTTGTTTGGGGTCATATTTAGAATGCATTTTAGTGTCTTTGATGTTATGTTTACCTTTTTAAATGGAAAGTGTTCTTCATGGGGCAAGTGTCTTGTAAATACGCTCCCACTTGCGCTTGGCAAATTTTGATTTTGATTATGGGAGTTACCTAGCCATGTTAATAGTGTCCCAAAAATGGTGCTAGGGCATTCCAGAAAACACTTTCATGTGTCTGAAGGACATTTTCAGTCATTTCTTCATGAATGCAGGTATACAATTAATTTATATGCTGTGTTTAAAAACGAATTTTGAAATCAATTACATTTCTGGATATGTACTGTTAGAGCTTCATAGGTTGTTTTGGGCCATATTTATAAGGCATTTGAGTGTCTTTGATGTTATGTTTTCCTTTTAAAATGGATAGGGTTCCTCATGGGGCCCTGAGCAGTTCATAGCCATGTTATTTAATGGGAAGTGGATAACATGGCTAAGAGCATTTGCTGGAAAATGCATGAATATCGCTGACTGTTCAGCGATATTCATGCATTGTGGCCGTTTTTTTTTGCATTTGCGAGCAGTTCTTAGCCATGTTATCCAATGGAAGGTGGATAACATGGCTAAGAGCATTTGCTGGAAAATGCTTGAATATCGCTGACTGTTCAGCGATATTCATGCATTGCGGCCGTTTTTTTTTGCATTTGCAAGCAGTTCTTAGCCATGTTATCCAATGGAAGGTGGATAACATGGCTAAGAGCATTTGCTGGAAAATGCATGAATATCGCTGACTTTTCAGCGATATTCTTGCATTGTGGCCGTTTTTTTTTGCATTTGCGAGCAGTTCTTAGCCATGTTATTCAATGGAAGGTGGATAACATGGCTAAGAGCATTTGCTGGATAATGCATGAATATCGTTGACTTTTCAGCGATATTCATGCATTGCGGCCGTTTTTTATCGCATTTGCGATAAACCTTGCTAATAGCAAGGTTTATCTGGGCCTAAACAAACCTTTAGATAAGCTACATCTTATCGTCATCCTGAATTAATCATTAAAAATATTAGGGAGAGATTTATGATTGTTATATGCCTGTTTTGTACCATTGAGTGTCATTTTTGTGATGCAGTGCTGGTGCAAAAGATTTGCTATGTTAAATAATTAGTAGGGCATTAAGTTTTAGATGACTGTTATTCATTTACTGTTTGGTAATAGTGGTTAATAACATTTTTTAATACATTTTTCCACAGATTCAACTGTAGATTCTTTCATAGTTTGGAAAATGCCTACAAAAAACAGAATGAGAAAGGCGAGAAAACGTCAAAGACAGCAGGATGATGTTTTATTGCAGCAGTCCTCTTCCCCAAATACAAAACACCAAGAAAGGTCCGGGTAAGAGCACGAAATCATTCTTAAGAAATATTTGTCATAAAAAAAGTATTTTTACAAAAAATGTTTCAGTCCTCAAAAAGAAAAGCAATTTAAATGGAAAGGAGAGACCCATCAAAAATGTTACTGGTAGAGGAAGAGATAACTCTGTGCATGATAGTAGAAGGAAACAACAGTTTAGGGACATTCGACATCGAATGTTCCGTAATAGGATAATAGTTAATTTATTGAAAAATATTTAAAAAAAAGGCCAACAGAAAGCGGCATTTTATAAGAAGAAGAAAAATGTAGAGAAAATTATTGATCATGCTTTTGAAATTAAGCGAAAGTTGTTTATTTTGGTAATCAATAGAATTAGGAAACTAAGCAAGGTAATTTCTGATTTCAAAACTAAAAGTAGATGGAAGAGAGTAGTAAATCGTACTAACTTTTGTGAAGGTTTTTTCCGGAGAATGGATGCATAGTTCTAGTTGTGAGGCTTTTTTTAATGAGGAGAGTTATTTTCAGGATAATGATTTGGTGTTTGCAGTTGACACCAGTGGTCGAGCTTATGAAGTGAAGGATGGTTGTCCAGTTGAAAAAGAACAACTTGTGACAACAGAGACAGAAGAGGCGCTAAGTGATGAGGTTTTAGGAAGACGTCCTAAGGGTCCTGTGTACATTTGGAAGTGTAGTTCTATTTGCAGTGTGCGACAGGTTTCCATCAATTTGCTTTGTGATTTTATACGGACATTTAATAAGAAAAGTTTGAAGCAGAAAATGAAGTTGTTGCAAGATTTAGATCCTTGCAGAGTGAGACAAATGACAGGTTTGCGTGGTCATTCACTGGCTTGTCTTTCCAGGAGAGTATGCCAGAGTGTTTTTCATCATTTCAGGATGCTAGCAGTGCATCATAATAAAGTGAGAAAATTAGTGAGAATGTTGTATTATGCTAAGAGTCCAGCAATTATGCTTAAACAATTATGTGCTGCTCTTTTGCATGGTTCTGAAATAGATGTGAAGAATATTTGTGAAGAAATTGACTTTTGTTACTTTGGTAGTAGAGATGAGAATGTTCAAATTGACCCAGAAGTAGAGGGTTATGTTGAAGATAATATACAGGTTTCTAGTTCAGATAATTTTCAGAAGGAAATTGCCACGTTTCAGATGAAATCAAGTGAGAGGCCTAATTTCACTTGTGTATGTTGTCGACGCACTTATTATAAGAATCAGACTAAGTTAGTGGATTTATATGCAAAAACTGAAAGGGAAAATAATAGTGAATGGAAGGATTTTGCCACATACTTGATGGTAGAAAATTGTTTTGATTTGGGAGTGGATCAACGTGTGTGTACTTATTGTTGTAATAAATTAAATCAAAACCAGATGCCTGCTAGGGCAGTTCATAATAATCTGGAATTGGTTGAGATACCTTCAGAATTGAAGGATTTAAATACTTATGAATCTATTTTGATTCAAAGTATCCATCCCTTTCAGGCTATTGTAAGAATGGAGCCCAAGACAGGGAAGTTGCCTCCAGCAGATTTACAGAGAGGATTAAAGGGAAGAGTTGTTTATTTGCCTCTAGATTTGAACAAAAACATTAACACAATTGGAGTTGAGAAAGTGGAAGAGGAACCTCTGGTTATCTTGGTTAATGGGGTTCCGACAAAGAATAAGAAAATATGGCAAGATTTAGTGGATGTTAGGAAAGTGAAAAATGCAACTTTGTATTTGAAGAAAAATAATAAGTACTATAAGAATGTATATGTTGCAGAAGAGGAAGTAAGTGATGAAGAGGATAGCGTTTTGTGTGCTGGCCAAATTGAGAAAGTAGAGGTGTCTAATAGTGAAGAAATATATGAACATTATAGTGTTCATCCTTTGCATTCCAAGGAAGTCATGGGGAATGCTATTGAGTTGTTTCAAATGAAACAAGCCAAAGGGAGTCCCATTAGTGTTTGGGAGGAAAGTTTGGAAGCTCGGTGTTTCCCACAGCTATTTCCCACAGGTCAAGGAGGAAGATATGATGAGCGACCTCGTCAAATTCCTGCGTCTGAATACCGGACTTTACGATTGTATGCAGAAGATGCTAGGTTTCGTCAATGCATTCCCTATTTGTTTCATCTCCTGTTTGAAAGTGATCTGTCTGGACTGTCATATGCAGTGAACCACATCTTAAAAAGTGGTATACAGATGCGAAACATCTCGGCAAGTGACTTTATGCATAAAGTCAATGTCCAAGACAGTATTTTGGATTCTCATTTAATTAATCTCATGGCGTGTCAGCGTGGTACTAATGAGTACTGGTACCGTCGTCATGGTGATTTAAAATGTATGTTGAGGAACTTAGGAACTCCGACATGGTTCCTCACTCTGAGCTGTGCCGAGTATGGCTGGGAAGACTTACTTGAATTTCTACGAGAGGCAAATGGAAATATTGAAAACATTGAATTCAAGACACCTGGAGAACTGTGTTCTTTGGATCCAGTGAATGTATGCAGGTACTTCAATCATAGATTTGAAGCTATGATGTCTTTCATCACAAATAAAAAGAATCCACCTCTTGGAGAGGTGTTGGATTTCTTCTGGAGAAAGGAGTACCAAGCAAGAGGTGCCCCTCATATACATATGTTGTTGTGGATCAAGGATGCACCTAAATTTGGAACAGATCCGGATGACTTAGTGATGAGTTTCATAGAACAGTATTCTACGTGTGCTGTTCCAAACGCAACGGAGAAGAAAAGCCTAAGAGAACAAGTTCTACGTTTCCAAAGCCATCGTTGTGGAAAGTACTGTCGTCGTAAATTCAGAAACAAGGACAAGTTCTACACCAAATGTCGTTTCAACTTTCCACGACCGGTGATTTCTAAAGGAAGAGTGAACAGTTTGATGTCCTCGCTGCGACATAATGTGACGAGGAAATCACCCAAGAATACATACAATTTGAAAAGGAACGAAGAGTCCAAGTACATCAATGACTACAACCCAGTGATTTTGTCCATGTGGAATGCTAACATGGATATACAGTTTGTGGCTGACAACTGTATGGCTGTGGCTCGGTATGTGACATCTTACATCACCAAAAAAGAAAAGACAGAACTGAAGGATATGTGGGAGGACATTTCCCATGAAAAGAGCCTCAGCAAGAAGTTGTACAGTTTCAGTCTGAAGATGTTGTCGCATCGAGAAATCGGAGCTTACGAATGTTCTGACCGCTTATCTTCAGCAAGTCTCTATGCCAAATCCAGGAGTATCGTTTGGGCAAGTCTTGGTCTTGCTGCAACACGAAATCGAGTTCTAAAACCTGTCCGGGAAATTGAGTATTTGGCGGAAAAGGAGCCAAACAGTACCGACATTTTGAAGACCAACATGTTGGATACATATTATCCAAATCGAAGCAGTCACCTTGAGAATGTTTGTCTATATGAGGTTCTACAAAATTATATATTCAAGAGGAACATCAAAGAAGATATTGAGAAAGGAGTGTATGCTGTAATTGGAAGTGAGGGATGTCTGGTCAAGCAAAGAAAATGCCAATTAGTAAACCATCGAAAATTGAGTGGCGAATCTCCAGAAAAAAAGGAGTTTTTCTATTTAGCACTTTTGCAACTTTTCAAGCCTTGGCGTGCAGAAGAGGAACTGCTTGGAGATTTCCTCTGTTACGAAGACTCTTTCAATGCAGCCAAGGAGTCCATAGAATGTCCTGCTTTTCCTAAATATCAAGAAATGCTTACTTTGGAAATTGAGCAGGAAGCAACGATTGCAGCCGAGATTGCCAGAGACAGTTCTCAGGACAGTCAGAGTTCTGTTTCATTGAGTCAAGATCCACTTGGAGGACCTATTATCGAAAATTAAGCTGCCACTGCTATGAATGAAGTAGAAAGAGCCATGGCACATGCTCAGGAGGATTCAGTTAACTTAGAAGACTTGGAAAAACAACTCAACGTTGAGCAGAGGAAAATATATGATGAAGTTACCAAGGAAATTGAGCACGGATTAAGTCATGAGAAGAACGAGTGCTCATGTACATTGTTGAAGCCTGTCCGACTGTATGTGAGTGGAGAAGCGGGAACTGGCAAAAGTTTCCTCATTAAAGCAATTTCTTGTTATTTGCAGGAAAGGACTGAGTCATCGTTGTCTTGTGTTGTCACCGCTCCTACTGGACTGGCAGCACATAACATTAAAGGTATTACTTTGCATCGTCTACTGATGCTGCCGGTGGAGCATGACAACAAATTACAATACAACAAGTTATCTGGGGATGCTTGCTGTGAAGTTTCAAGAGTCTTGAGGAAAATGAAACTACTTATCATTGACGAAGTAAGCATGGTTTCCAATGTCATGCTTGCCTTTGTGCATTTGAGAATGCAAGAAGTACTTAAAACTGAATATGATGTGTTATTTGGTGGCAAACACATCATTGTTTTCGGAGATCTTCTGCAGCTGACACCAGTAAAAGGTCAACCTGTGTTCAAAATACTCACGCATGAAGATACCAGGAAGTGCCTAGGGAGCATTGGCAACGTCAATATATGGTTAAACTTCAATTATGCTGAACTGCATGAAAATATGCGTCAGGCAAAGGATGAAGATTACAAGAATATTCTACAAGATATTAGAATTGGAAAAGTGACCGAGCATGGGAAAGAAGCTTTAAATGCACGATTACTGACAAATTTATATCCTAAACAAGAGATTGTGCCTGAGAATATTTTTCAGAAAATTACTGAGAAGAAATCCGGGATATGTTTGATGCCAACTCTTGCAGAATGTGCCATTTTCAACAACAAAATGTTGAATTTAGAAAAGCAAGAGATTGTGAAACTTGAAGCTATCGACAAATTAGAGCATATGGGATCAACAATTATTTTATCAGACAATTTGAAATCAAAATTGGATTCATTAGAGAAGACTATATCCAAAAAAGCGGGTTTTGAAAAGACTTTGAATGTGTGTTTAAATTGCCGAATCATTTTGAGAAGGAATTTACATGTAGAAAGAGGTCTGGTAAATGGATCAATGGGTAATGTTGTTGATTTTGAGAAATACAGAAATAGAGATGGAATAGAATTTTTAAGAATTAAATTTGATGACATTGAGGAAGTACAGCAAATTGGTTGTTGTTCTGCTAGGTTTTTGCTTGTTAAAGACTTATATGTTCGCCGTAAACAGTTTCCTGTTTGCTTGGCATATGCGGTGACAATCCATAAATCGCAAGGTTTAAGTGTAGACTGTGCATTGGTGAATATTGGCAGTTCTGTGTTCAAGGAGGGTATGGCACATGTGGCATTGTCACGAGTTAGAACTTTATCGGGATTGTACTTGATTGACTGTGATGTCACAAACATTTGTGCGGATCTAGATTGTGTTAAGGAATACAATAGGTTAAGAAGAGAGTATGCGCCACATTTGCCTCAATATCCTTTGTTTGAGAAACGTGTGGTAGGCCGGAAACGTAGAAATATCAGTAATAGTAGGGAGGTTGTTGCAAAAAGACTAAAAGTCAATGAACCGAAAATTGTTAGCAGAAAAAAAGTGGATTCTGTTGAAGATGTTGTCGGTTTTCAATTTGAAAACAGTTCTGGTGTCAACTGCTATGCAAATGTAGTGTTTAATGTTCTCTTTTCACTAGAGAGTTTAAGAGAACAGATTCTGTTGAATTCAGAACAAATTTTATGCTGTTTGTTGAATTCTGTTTTCGAGAAATGTAGCAGTGATCGAACAAAAGTAGAAAGTGTGTCTGAAGTTCGTTATCTGTTAGATGAATGTTCAGGTCAAACAGACTTCTCTGAAAATAATTAGCAAGATTGTCAGGAGTTCTTAATGTATATGCTTGATGTATTGCAAGATGAGGGTGTAGATGTAGATCACCTGTTTGGGCTTTCTTATCAATGGCAGCATGACTGCGAGAACTGTTTGGTATCAAGTACTACTAGTGTAGACTCAGAAAGATTTATATATTTAACTTTGCCAGACAGTAAATCAGTGTCCTTTAATAAGCTAGTAAATGCAGCGGATCACAACATGGAGTGTAGCCAATGTAAATGTGATATGATGTCAACATTATTTATACGTAGATATGGCCAGTATGTCATTTTAATGATCCAACGATGTAGGCCTGATGGATCAAAATTGTCAACTTTAATAAAAAAATTTGTGGCTTCTCAGCTGTCAATATCAGGGAGGACTTTTGTAACTGTAGCAATTATCTATCACAATGGTCCATCAACAACATCAGGACATTATACAGCTTACTTAAAGTCTGGAAACGGCTGGTCATTCTGTAATGATTCCGCTGTAACTTTCAAAAAAAAATTGCCGTTTGACCTTAAAAATTCTTACCTGGTGTTTTTAAAACCAAAATTTTAAGTAGAGGGAATGTAAGTCTGCAATGCTGTCTAGATTAAAAATCCAACTATATAAACTTGCTGCAAGTAAGTCTGCTTCATAGTAAGCAGTATCAGTGTCATAGGAAAAGGAGAACATGAGTGACAAAGAAGAGTAAGTTATTAGTAGTCCAGGATTGTGAAAATAATCTCAAATGTTTTCTTTTTGAAAGTTGCAAAAATAGAAAATTTTGGGATTTGATTGGAAGAATAACAAGACTTGCGTATCGCGGCAACATGATTTGGCCTAGTGGAAACATGTGATAGAATGAGAGAAGTCTTTTTTTCTATGTAACATATTTTTCGTATCGATGGAGGTTTTCTTTCAGAAAGTGGCGGGCTGAAAATATTTATAGCACAACAGAGTGGACGCTGTACATAGGAGATCCTTCGACTTTATTGAAAGTAAGTTAATTTTAAGGAGTTTTGAAATCAGATTTCTTAGCTTGTATGGGTTTTTTAAACACAGTCATTTTGATTGTGTTTTTTTTTCCCCGCTGTTACATGATGAATACCTTCAAGTCACTGATTTAAGTGAAATTTGATACATTCTGAGAACAGCAAAAATAAACAATTTAACATGTATAATTAATGTTATGCTTTTTGTACTTATGATATACATTTAGAAATGTGAGGTAGATATGGAGAAGCTGAGTCTTCTGTAAGTGTCAATTTTAATGCTTACAGTGCTGTACTTCTGGGTACTGTTTTTTTTTAAAAAAAAGAAATAGGCCTCACCTCAAAGAAAGCTCTTGAAAGCACACATCTTATTTGCATCCTATAACAATCATTTAAAATGTTTGACACAATTTTATGATGGTTTTACATCTCTTTTGCGCTGTTATTGCATCACTATTGTGAGACATAAGCAATGCAAAAGAAGCATCATGTTTCAAAATAGGCCTCATTTGTGAGCAGTTCTTAGCCATGTTCTCTTGTAATTACTCCTTTTTTTAAAAAAAAAAAAATTTGGGGTTAGCTCCCGGTTCGCGTACCGGAGAGCTATCCGGAAAGCGAACTAAAAAAAACCAGCTTGCCAGAGTGTTACACTTTCTAGCAATTTTTGTAAAAAGGGGAGGTAGTTCTGAAAAGAACTTTTTTTTTTTTTTTTTTTTTTTTACTTTTTTGAACATTATTTCATTTTTTTGGATTTTTTGAACACTTTTTTGTTTTTTTGTTGTTTTTTTAAAGGGAATGAACAGAAAGAGGTATTTAAATTGGCTCAACAGGAGCAAAAAAAAATTTAAAAATTCTTGCGTTTGGCACACTGGTGTTTTTCAAAAGCAAGATTAATCAATTTCACGCTCATGTTAGCGCATGAAATTAGTGTTCCACAATACAAGCATGTGAGCTTTAGATGCACAAAATTTTTCTGTATGTTGGGCACTGTTTCATTTGCCTCGGCCACTGACAGAGACAGATCAGAAGATGTTGAAGGCACCGAAGTTGGGGGGTTTTGTTGCAGGTCACGCATCTCTCCACGACTGTAGTTCATTGGATGCCACCTCTGCATATGTCGATGCATTGTGTGATTTCCAAAGCTGTACTTTTTGTTTGTTCCTCGGGATAATTTTTTTTTGCAGATAAGGCACTTAGCATATCGTGCATTGACTTTTTTTTCGTCAGAAGGAATGCTAAAAAATTGCCATATGAAGCTTTCTTTCCGATGAGATACCCGGGGTAACTCTTCGACAAATTGTGGTCCCTCTTCTTCCTCCCCGTCTTCTTCTTCCTCTTCCTCCTCTATGTTTCCAAGAAATTGTGGAGGGGGTCCTCTCTTCCTATTAGGAGATGGGGGTGGTGGTGGTGGGGGTGCAGAAGCTGAAGCTACTATTGAAGCCATCACAGAAAAAAATCAGGTCTTCCTTTCACAAAGTTGAAAGTCAGAGTGAGAAAAAAGGTGGGGGCTTTCATCATTTGGGAAAAGAAATAGTTCTAAACCAATGAAAAGTGTTATTTTTAGGTCACATGACCTAGTTTTACATCATTAGGAAACCGAAAGTGAAATGAACCAATGAAAACTTTAATAAACAAGTCACATGACCTGTTCCGCTCACGTTACGCGGAGCGCGCCGCGCCTCGGATAGCTTCCGGTTCGCGGTCCGGAGCACTTCCGGGAGCGCTAACGCGGCGCGTCATAAGACGCATTACGCGACAACGTGATACGTCGCGCTTCCGCGACGCGTCACAGTTGCGCTAACGAAACGTTTACCGGTTCGCGTACTAGATCGCGGCATCAAGATGAGCTAACGGAAAGCTTCCCGGTTCGCTTACCGGAAGCGGAGAAAAAAAATATAAAAAAAAAAATTATCAATAGACATCTAAAATATATTTTTGGATTTAAAGAAGAATACATTTTACAGCTACAAATGTTAGCTTTTAAAAAACCAATGATATTCACAGAAAAAAACATAGGTTATAGACCATATATAGTTAGGAATTTGCATTTACAAAACCTTGAAAATTCACTGAAAAAACCATAGGTTATAAACCATATATAGTTAGGGATTAGCATTTACAAAACCTTATTTTACTCGCATAAAACCATTGAAATTCCATATATAGTTAGATGCGCTAACTATATATCGCGCACCCGCAATCCACTGCTGATGATGTCACATATTACATCATTCATGACATGGTTAGTGACATCACTGATGACATCACTGATGACATCTCAAATGACATCACTGATGACATCACTGAAAACATCTCATTTGACATGACTGATAACATCACTGATGATATCATTCATGTGATAATACGATGAACCTCTTCAGACTCTAATATAACCTTAGATACAATCAGTGTAAACAGACACTCACAGACTGTCACTCATCCATGGAGTTACTCACACACCTAGTCAGTCATGCAAAGAATCAATCACACCTCCATTTCCTCAAAAACACAGTTATACAAACTTTACTTATTCAAACATATACTAACACATATTTACTCTCTTATACAATCCCTGATACAAGTTCATAATGATCCATACAGCCACTCACACATTCACTGGCTCTTATGCACAGTTATTTATATATGTCAACTCTCACATGTACTGTGTTTTACATATGTACTTACTTTGACATGTAGCACTGAGATATCCATTCACTCACCAATACACTCATGCACACAGTCAACCGCCCATACAGCTGTTTCCACATGCACTTTTGAAACCATACATCTAGTGAATCAACTGCTCACACATCTATGCACAGAGTCATACACCTCCCAGCCACCCACACACAAACTCAGTCTCCCATACAAATACTTGGGCAACCAATCAATAACCCATATAGTTACTCATATAGCTACTTATCAACACATGCAACAGTTTACAGAACAACAGACATAATGATGCACAAATTAAGACAGTTTAGTCACTAACCCATGCACTCAGAGAGACACATTTAATCACTCACTCATACAGTCAGTCATGCACCTACTAAATCCTTCATCCAGACACTTATACATCCACTCATTCTTCAATATGTAAGACATATTTTAACTTTACAGAAACATACAGTCACTGGATGGTGTCATCAGTGATGTCATCAGTGATGTCATTTGAGATGTCATCAGTGATGTCATCAGTGATGTCACTAACCATGTCATGAATGATGTAATATGTGACATCATCAGCAGTGGATTGCGGGTGCGCGATATATAGTTAGCGCATCTAACTATATATGGAATTTCAATGGTTTTATGCGAGTAAAATAAGGTTTTGTAAATGCTAATCCCTAACTATATATGGTTTATAACCTATGGTTTTTTCAGTGAATTTTCAAGGTTTTGTAAATGCAAATTCCTAACTATATATGGACTATAACCTATGGTTTTTTCTGTGAATATATATATATATATATATATATATATATATATATATATATATATATATATATATATATATATATATATATATATATATATATATATATATATATATATATATTCACTAATATATATATTCACAATACATATATATATATTACCTACTGGCGGTCGCCAGTAGGTATATATAGTTAGGATTTTTTCTCTATGGAACTTTTGAAAATTCTATGTCTAATAACTTTGGCGTTTGTGGACGGAATCGGCTGAAATTGTCAGGAAATGGCACATTTTGTTTCTGAGCAGCCCCTGAAAATTTGGGGGGGTTTTGTCAAGGGGGGGCCGAGAAAGAATGGGGGTCCCAAAACGCGTTTTTCCCATTCATTTTTCCATAGGGCGTTTGGCCTCACTTTTAGCTCGAACGGCTGAATGGATTTGCACGAAACTTGGCAAAATTGTAGGGACTGTTAGCCCGATGTGCCTTTGCTGGGTCTCAATATATGTGCTCCAGTGGATTTTGAGAAATTAACATTTAAAAAAATTTATATATCTGTGACAGCGTCACGGATAGCGCTCCAGATCGCGTACTTTTCGCGTAACGGAGCTTTGCGAAGCGAAGCTGATTGGCTCTCCTGTGTCTGTCAACATTCTAAACAGTCCGGTGCAGCCGCCATCTTGTCTCTCGGTAGGATCGAGAGACAAGAGGAGGAGAAAAACAAAGGGGGAATTTAATGAAAGGGGGCAAGGTAGACTCCTCTTGACCCCCTAGGAATGATGTTGGAGTTATTAAAGGGTCCCGTGGGGCAAAAAAAAAAAAATAGATTTTTCGCGGTAGAAGCGCTTCTCAGTTCGCGAACCGGGTCGCAAACTGGTAGCGAAACGGGAATTTTGTCATTTTGTGTTTCGATTTAATTAAATTACAAGATGGAGGAAAAGCAATGTGAGTATTGGGTATAAGGGGGTATGGGAGACGTATCCTGACCCCCTGTGTTTTCTGAGGGTGGTTGAGGAGGCTCATATATGTTGATACTTGTCTTCCGGCTGTTGCGCATGAGCGTTTTTTTTTTTTTTGCCGCTTGACTTCTGTTAACGTTCGATTCGAAGGAAATCAGGAAGTGTTGACCGCCATTTTGACACTGCGAGTAAATATATTGTTAAAAATAATTGTTATAACTTAATCCGTATTGATAAACATTGTCTGCGCCATCTTGCTTTTTTCCAATGCCACACTTTTGTCGTGCACGGCAGCCATTTTAGATGCCTTGACCAGACCCACTCTCTGCACGCTGCCGATCCTCAGCATGGCTCCCCACCCTCGCAAGCATCTCCCCCACGCACTGGTCACCCCCGCGCTCTGTCTCATGCATGGGCCATAAACCTCCCCCATCTGCGCTGCTCTTCCCTGAGAATCACACCCTGTGCCAGCCCGACACCACCCTTTCACCCTATTCACTACCGCACCCTCTGACACTCCTCTTCCTCTGTGTCCGATTGTCCAGGCCGGTCCCAGGCTATCACCTAGCCCTGCGGATGTAGTTTATGGCCCCAACTGTAAAGAATCACCCCTGTTTAAAGGAGTTACAGTAGATCAAGGCCCCCACCTCATGAGATCCGTCACACCACACGCGTTCCTACTATCTGATAACGATCCTGTATTGTGATTGGGGAGGGGATTCTCACTGTAAGGGTGTGTGGGACCGAGCCTGAAGCGGAAGATTCCAGGGATGCCTTTTTGTACATCAAAGTCTTCACAATTATGTGTCACATTAAAAATATATAGCACTCCAACAAAGTAGTAGTATTATAACACTTTAATAACTTATAAATATATACAACGCTCCAACGAAGTAAACACGTTAAAAAAAAACTTTTTAAAGAACTATTTACATGACATTGCTTTAACCAGGATAGACAAAGAAATGACACAGTGATGTAAAAGTTTCTGAAAGAAATGCCAAGAACGTCCCACGTGAAAGTGAATTTTATCTGGCAATTTTTTTCTTTTCCTTCTCATGAAAAGTAAGTTAATGCCAGGTTCGTTACCTGCCTCATCTGCAAAAAAAAAAACTCTCGAGAGGGACCGAAAAAAAATATAGCTATGGTAATCATACCATGCATCGGCACATGGAGAGGTGGCACCCTCTTAATTATTCTAAAGCACAACTTCGAGATTTGGTGGATAATCCCCGACCGGCAAAAACATCCACCAATGACTTAGCAATAAGTGAGTCAGAGGCAAGGGAAACGGTCCCAAATCTGTAAAAGAACTTTAGGCAGATGAGATTGACTTGTGTAGCATGTGGAAAATTAATTTCATGCGGAGAGATGAGTATTACTTTAATAAATAGATCATATGAAAATCATCAATGTCCAAAACGTCCTAGAAAGTAATTTTTGTCATTTTTGAGGAAGAGAGATAACCTACAGTGGCACGGGGTCGTTTTTGTTCGTACTAGGGGGGCCAGGTGACATTCGTTCGGGGTGGCTTAGGGGCATTTAAAACAACTTCCCTGATACAGGTGGCATATAAAGTAGAGGCTAAATACCAGGATCTTTATCGATTGCTTTATGCTGTACAAAAATGAAAAACACACAACAAACCTGGACCATTCATATTTTCAATGTTTCTGCGTACTATACTTTTTAACCCTTAACTAATTGAGCTGCTTCATTTCACCTGCTTTTTTTTTATTTTTTTAAATCGGAAACAGTGGCCATTTATTCGAAACTTACCAATCTACGCGTTACAACTACGTTTGCTTTTTCAAAAGCCTTTAATAAAAATGTTGGTGCCCAAATACGGGCCTACAACCCCGTGGGCCGGCCACGGAGCAGGCTGGAACTGTAAATGGGGGGGGGGTATTTATTTGTGGAAAACATAACAGAGAGTCAGTGGTCGTTGATTTCATAGTAAAAAGTGCGACAAGTGCAACAAAATCATATTGATAATTCATTGTGAGCAAGTACCAAAAGTGTCGACAATTCGAACCTTCAATAATAAATACAGTAATCAATGATGCATTAGAACTTAATATCAATTCATTGTTCGAACGTGTAATCAGTACCCGTCCCATGTCAATTCATTGTTCGAACGTATAATCAATACCCATCCTGGATCAATTCATTGTCCGAACATATAATCAGTCTTATCCCATATCAATTCATGTGCTAAAAACTGCATACATATCTCATGATATCAAGGCTGAGCAATCGGGGCACAACAAGGAGTTGAGAGTTTCATTTGTACCGGCGCCATTTTGGGTGAGGTCAGGAAGGTCCAAGTATAGTCAAAATGTCTCCACCAACTCGTGGTTGGACCGGGACCTCTTTCGGCAGTCCAAAAGTTTTCGTTGAAGGGTAGCAGAGGGGACTGCCGATATGAACCATCAGTCAAAGTGGGGTGGGAGGCAACAATCTCTCCTACCGGGTCATACTGGTGTCCCACCGGAACTGATCAAGTTGGTAGTCTTGCAGGATTTTGGTGATTTCAAGACTGAGGCCGGCGCCGGCATGAGCGCGCCGACGTCCCGCGGCTACGTCGTGGTCGTTCCGTGGGTGATCATGGCAGTCATTCCCCATCGGGAGTCGGGGGCCCCCGTGGCTCTTGTAGAATCTTCAAAGTTGAGGAGAACGTTTCTGGATGCAGGACACTAGAAGCGTCATTGCACCGCAACAGTGGACGAGACCCCCGCTGGGTGAGCGGAGCATCATTGCCTCGCAATAGTGGACGAGACCTTTTGTCGGGTGAGTGCAGTGCCGCTGCATCGCAAGAGTGGAGGAACCCTTTTGTTGGGTGAGTGGAGCGTTGGGGGTGCAGCCGAGGGGCCCCCACCTGTGGGGGTGGGAGAGGCTCGTTCGCGCCGCCTCTCCCTCCCAGCGCACCCCACGCCGACACCTGGCGTTGATATCCGTGATGTCCGGACCAGGCGAAAAGAGGGGGGGGGCGGTCGGAGGCAGAGGCAAGACATCCACCCCCCGTGGCCTGCAGGGCGCCGCTTCAGGACCGAACAGGGAGCTCATACCAAGCCGGGGCCAGACCAGGACATACGAGGGGGGGGGGGGGTCGGTGGCATGTGCAAGACATCCCCCCCCAGTGTTGTCGCAGCCATTATTGAAGAAAAAAGAAGATCCCGTCGGCCTCGGCTCCTCTCCTGGTGCACCTTACGCGACGACCCTTTTGTTGGGTGAGTGGAGCGTTGAGGGTGCAGCTGATGGGCCCCCACCTATGGGGGTGGGAGAGGCTCGTTTGCGCCGCCTCTCCCCCCAGTGCACCCCACGCCGACACCTGGCATTGATATCCGTGATGTCCGGACCAGGCGATAAGAGGGGGGGCGGCAGAAGAAGGGAATCAGGAGACCAGTACATTTCGGGCCATCTACCCCACGGCTGATGGCGGTTAGCCGGGCCCCGCCCTGCACGTGTCGAGGCCTCATCTTCCGGATGAGCGTAACCGTGGCCCTGTTGCACTTCGGGAGTTTCCAGAATGGGGGTAGGTATCTGCTGATTTGTATCTATTTCATGTTACCGTTAATGGGCGTGGCGGGCGGTGGGACAGACATGCTTGGAGCAGTGGGGGGGTGGCGGAGCCTAGCTACCTCGTGGCTGCCGCAACGTCAAGCTTGGCTTTTTTCACCACTTCCATGTTTCTTATTTCTAGCGAAGTCAAAAACTCATCAGTGGCCTACTGATTTTGTTCGATTTCTTTCCCTTCCTTTTCAAGTGTGTTTTATGCTAAAGTTTCTGTTTAACAGGATACAGTGATTACTTCGTATTTTACATATGTCTTCTTTATTAGGGGTACCCTCCGGTTGAGCCAGATGATGTACCTCTAATAAATGGTCTGGGTGGAACTAGTTTCTCAATCAGTGGGGAGTAGATGGGCATGACAGATTACAACGGGGAACAAAGGTCCGCATTACCCCCCCTTCACTACTTGCAAAGACTAGACAGAATATTTCTATTCCACGTTATTTGCAAACAGAGAATACCTCGAAAGAACTATTCCTTGAACAATAAATGTCAAGCCAATCAATCAATCAGTGGGGAGAAAAACAGGCATGACGGATTACAACGGGGAACAAAAGTCCGCATTACCTATCCTTCACTATCTGCAAAGGGAGACAGAATATTCCTATTCTTCTCTGTTTGTAGACAGGGTCCGATTATTGCTCTTTGAGATATTCCCTGTGACAGGGAATATCTCAAAGAGCAATAATCGATAAAAAATTAGTAGGATTATAACACTTTAATAACTTATAAATATATACATCGCAATAAAAACAGTAAACACCTTAAAACATTTTTTATTAAAACAGAAGCAAAAATGACAACTAACAGTAGTGATATCCTGGGCGGGTGATGGAACTGGGATTGTTAATGGAAAAAGATCTACAGAGAAAGGTATTGGTGAATTATACTTCTCCGGAAATTTAAAACTCACAAATGTTTTATTTGTGTAATCGTTTCAGGTCAAACGGATTGTGGGACAATGTTCAGAATGGAAGAGTCACCAAAAGGCAAAAAGTTCCGCTTGACCCCGGGAGCCGGCCGCCTATGTCGGGTGCGATCTCAGGCCACACCAGGGCAACAAGACTTGGGGAGGGGGTCGGAGCCAAGCGTCTTCTCCGAGTCCGCGCCATCACACCGCCCCTCGGGGGCCTCCGTCAAGCGGTTTAGGGAGGTACCGTATCACATTCTTTTCAAATGCAGTCAGGTCCACAAACGGCCCCCACTTACTTTGAGAATAGTGAAGCTGCAGCAGGTGCAAATAAGCTTTAGACAGTGTTACAAGCGCTGCTCAGAACTCTGAGCTATGGCACCCAACATCCAGGACTTATGCCATTTGTGCAAGGCAGTGACATCGAAGCAACTCAGGGACCAAAACCATGAACGTACACTCATGTATAAAAATCTTACTATTGATGCTTGACTGAGGCCAAGGAGATCAGAGTGCATGAGTCTCATGCTCGATCGATTGAGCTAGCCGGATCGGGCAACTAAAAGTATAAAATAGTTATGTAAATAGTTATTTAATAAAATGTTTTACCCTGTTACTTTGCTGGTGTGTTGTATATATTTATAATATTTGCATAGGGTTTGTCGTTATTTTGGGTGGGGTGGGTGGCGGAGCCGAGCTGTCTTGCAGCCATCATCGTGTGGAGCTCAGTTCATCTCACTAGTTTCGTATTTCTCATGAGGGGTTGTTCTTAATGTTTCTATTTTAGCTAGGTCAAAAAGAGATCCCATTAGTGGCCTACTGATTTTGCTCCATTCCTTTTGTTTTTTTAAACGATTTTTCACTATCTGCAAAGACTAAACAGAGTATTGCGACTCTGTGCTTGTTTGTAAATAGAGAATGAACCAAAGAGAACCAATTCTAAAACAGTAAATGCTTGGATAACAATCAATCAAATGGAGAGAGAAGCAGGCACGACGGATTACAACGGGGGCAAAGGCCTGCGTTAACTACCCTTCACTATCTGCAAAGAGAGAGTACTCCTAAGAGAAAAGCGGGGGGGGAGGGGGGGGCAGCGTTCAAAGCACATCAGCGTGCATAAACACGAAAATGTTTTTACCTATCACGTACTTGACATTTGACAGCTTTTGATATTTGCTAATAAAAAACCATTGAAATTCACTGAAAAAAACCATAGGTTATAGACCATATATAGTTAGGAATTAGCATTTACAAAACCTAGAAAATTCACTGAAAAAACCATAGGTTATAGACCATATATAGTTAGGAATTAGCATTTACAAAACCTTAATTTACTCGCACAAAACCATAGAAATTCGAATATATAGTTAGTTGCAATAACTATATATCGCGCACCCGCAATCCACTGCTGATGATGTCACATATTACATCATTCATGACATGGTCAGTGACATCACTGTCTATAACCTATGTTTTTTTCTGTGAATATATATATATATATATATATATATATATATATATATATATATATATATATATATATATATATATATAACTTACTGGCAGTCTCTAGTAGGCAGTCATAGTTAGAACCTAGTTTCCATAGGAAAAGCATTTTTTGATTTGCTAATAACCTTTGGCATTGTTTGCTGAATCTTTGTGAAATTCTCGCCCCACAAAATCTATCTAGGTCAGCTCCTATCCTTTGGGGGTGATTCATCAAGCGGGGGCTGAGAAAAAAGGGGTCCCAAAACGTGTTTTCCCCATGTTAATTTCCATAGGAATATTTGAGACAGGCTACAGTCTGAACTGCTGAACAGAATTTCACCAAATTCGGCAAAAAGGTAGTGCTTGATTCAGAAAGTGATCTTCTTTTAAATGGTGTAAATCCGTTCAGTAGTTGCTGAGAAATTTTAAAAATAAGATTCCAAAAATTAATTTCCCATAGGGAACTTTAGGCAAGGCTGCAGCCAAAACAGCTGAACAAACTTACCCCACATTTGGTAAAAAGGCAGTGCTTGGTTCAGAAAGCGATTTTTTTAAAATTATGTAAATCCGTTCAGTAGTTGCTGAGAAATTCAGAAATGAAAGTTTGGATATCTATGGTTACAGTGGAGTCGCAACCACTCCCAACAACAAGCTTTATTCTAATTGGCTGTTAGCACTCCAATCCATCTTGTGACTTGGTAGAATTGAGTCATAAGAAAACACGGAAACAAAGGTGTAAAAGAAGAAGGGTAGAAACACCCAAGACCCCCTAAGCATTTTAAAAAAAAAAATCATCCGAATTCGAACTGGGTGTGCGAATCTGGACCAAAAATAAACAAAAAATTAAGTGCAGGCTCCAGCGCTTTGTATTCAAAAAGCCCCCGGGTAGGCCAGGTCTCGGGGAGACTTATAAGTTATGTTGCGGGGACCCGCTGGGGACCCCCATAGCACAATTGCTTTTCCATAAAGGGAGCTGCATGTCAGCAGCTCCCCATGTGGAAAAGCAATACTGGCTCCAGCAGAAGGCAGGGAGCCGGCGGGACCGTGGGGGAATTAAGGTTCCCCAAAGGTCCCCAATGGAAAGGACCAGCCCCTGGAGGATGGGTTCCTCAGGGACAGAAGTGTCCTGGGAAAAAATAAAATATAAAATGAAAGGCCGGCCCCGGGGGATGAGGCCCCTGGGGCAATACATGGTCTAAGAGGGGGGTCCATAAGGTCCCCCTCAAAATATAAAAGAAAAGAAGTAAATACTGGCCATGCCCTGGGGGATTAGGTCCCTGGAGCTGACAATGGCCTCAGGAGGGGGAACCTGCTCTCTCTTCCAAATAGGAAAGATTGCTTACTCCCCATATGGAAAAGCAATGCTGTCTCCCGCAGGATGCGGGGAGCCGGCTGGGACCTTGGGGGGATTGGGGACCCACTGTGGTCCCCAACGGAGTGGGCCTTCCCCATGGGATGGGGTCCCCGGGGCTATTAGTGGCTCAGGAGGGGGGCCATGCGGCCCCCTCCTAATAATGTTTTTTTTTTAAAAAGGCCCATGCCCCGGGGGATGGGGACCCCGGGGCAGACTATCACCTCAGGAGGGGGGGCACAGGGCCTCCTATCAAATCTATTATTTAAAAAGAAAAAAAATTGGGGGCAGGCCCTAGGGGATGGGGTCCCCAGGGTCAAAAAATTAGAAAAAAGCCCCCTTCTTAAACAAAAATGTTTTAAAAAAAGGGATTGCGGCTGTAGGCCATGCCCCCTTATTGCTCCACTCTGCAAATGTGCCCCCTGGTGCATTTACAGAGGAGAAACAAATTCCCCTTGAATACTGGGGGTCCCTGGGGCCAACTATCTCACCAGGTACCTCCAGTATGCCCCAGGGAGTTTCCTTGCAGAGAGGTGTTCTGAGGCCATGCCCCTTTTTACACCTCTCTGCAACGCAGCTCTGTGGCACTTACTGAAGGTAGCTGGTGGGCTAGTTGCACCCCAGGGACCCTCAGTATTCAAGGGGAGTTAATTCCCCAACTTAAAACGTGCCACAGGGCGCGTTTGCACATTGGTGAAGGGAGGGGGTAGGGCCTGAGGTGACTTGTGTGTACACATGCCCTGTGGTGCGTTTTAATTGCAGGATTAAGTGCCCCTGAATCCTGAGGTCCCCTGGGGGCCAACTAGCCCACCAGGTACCTCTAGTAATCACTGTGTTGCAGTGTTTTAAAAAGGGGCATGGCCTCTGAACACATCTCTGCAACGCAGCACCCTGGAGCATACTAGAGGTACCTGGTGGGCTAGTTGGCCCCCAGGGAACCTCAGGATTTTAAGGGTACTTATTCCCGCAACTTGAAACATGTCACAGGGCGTGTTTGTACACATGTCGCCTCAAGGCCCGCCCCCTTACTTCACCATTCTACAAATATTCCTCTAAAATCCGCTGAACTACGAATTACGATTTACTCACCTCTTATCAGGAGAGAACCCAGTGTGGCATCTTTTAGCCCAGCACTGACCTTGAAAAGTAATTATAAGCATACTTACAGTAACTTGTATTTCCTTCCATAGGAATCCATTGTGTGGTTTTCAGCAGAAAAGTTTTGAAGTGTTGATTTTTGAAACATACAAATATTCCTCTAAAATCAGCCAAACTATGAATTCTGATTTACTCACCTGTTATTAGGAGAGAACCCAGTGCTGCGTCTGTTAGCCCAGCACTGACTCTGAAAAGTAATTCTAAGCGTACTTACCAGTATCTTGTATTTCCTTCCATAGGAATTCATTGTGTGGTTTTCAGCAGAGAGTGTGGAGTTTTTGAACTTTAAAAAATTCCTATAAAATCAACAGAACTATGAATTCCGATTTATTCACATGTTATCAGGAGTGACCTCAGTGCTGCTTCTTTGAGCCCAGTACATATCTTGAAAAGTAATTCTAACCGTACTTACCAGTAACTTGTATTTCCTTCCATAGGAATAAATTGTTTGGTTTTCACCAGAAAAAAGTGTCTATTTTCACAAGCTAAAAATATTCCTTAATTGCCTATATGACTTAAATGCATCATTTCTTCTGTTTACCGGAGATGCACCCGTGCTGGACCATTATCCACCACTGAATAGAAAAAGTAACGTTAACACTACTTACCTGATAAGTGAATTACATCCCATAGGATAACATTGGTGATTCTATGTAAAAAAGTTTCTCTCCTCTTTTAAAAAACAATAAATTTCCTTAAAAATCACTACTGTAACCAAAACGCTGTTACAAAACTGTTTACAGGTGATGTTTCAGGACTCAATTTAAGATCCAGTCCTGTGGCTAGAAAAGTAATTAATTGCATTTAACTAGAAATTCACATTGACCTCAATGATGCATTGTGTTTGAAATTGAGTTGCCCATTGCAACAACCTTAACTACTGTACTTAAAAGTCTATTGCCTATTTGCAAAGTATTTAAACTAAAGTAGTTCATTCTGAGAAAGTATTCTTTGTAATGTAATGTATAATGTAATAATAATGTAATTTAAAAATAAAATATCTAAAAATAAACTATTTTAAACAAATGTAAAAATCAGTATAAAAAATAAAAATAACAATAAATACATTTAAAAATTGTCATTTACAAAACCTTTGAAATTCACCGAAAAAAAACATAGGTTTCAGACATGTTATAGTTAGGAATTAGCATTTAAAAAACTTTTGAAATTCATTGAAAAAACCATAGGTTTGAGGCCTGTTATAGTTAGGAATTAGAATTTGAAAAACCTTAGCAATTCACTTAAAAAAACATGGGTTTCAGACATGTTATAGTTAGGGTTAGCATTTAAAAAACCTTAGAAATTCACTGGAAAAACCATAGGTTTTAGGGGTCTTATCGTTACTTGGAAATTTCACTCGTACAAAACCATTGAAATTCCCATGTTATAGTTAATTGTACTAACTATAACTCGAACCCACGCAATACACTGCTGATGATGTCACATATTACATCATTCATGACATGGTCAGTGAGATCACTGATGACATCACTGATGACATCTCAAATGACATCACTGATGACATCATCACGTGACAATCTGATACATCTTATCATGAACTAGTATAACCTTTCAACACTCATTATAAAATATGGATGACCATATTTGAAACCATTGACACATCAATACAAGTTTCTAAAAACCCACTATTAAATATACTTATACACCTACATTGACAATACACATCAGCACACAACCTACTCACGTATGCAGTCATCCTACTCACTTATGCAAACAATTGATCATACTTACATTTACTAAGCTACACACTTACACAAACACCACTTTATTTATTCATATAGATAGTAACTCATACTTAGTGTGTTATAAAATCACTATTACAAGTGTACAGTTATCCATACGTCACTCATACAATCACTGAGTCTTATGTATACTTATTTATATACAACAGCTGTCACATACACTGCCTTTTATATTTCTAGTATGTTGGACATGTATCATTGAGAAATATATTTACACATCACCACACCCATAAAGAGATTCACTCACCCAAACAACTGTTTCCACATTCAGTCTTAACCTCACATACCTTATAAATCAACTATTTACACATCTTTGGACAGCACACACCTCCCACCCAACCATACACACACATTCATTCACTATCCCATAATAATACTCACTTAACTAATTATTAACTAATATAGACTTTCACATAGCTAGTAACCAACTTATGTAGAAGTTTGCACAACAAGAGATAGAGTGATACAGGTATTCACACAGTTCAATCACTATCCCATATATTCTGTGAGACACTTTAAATTTGTCACTTAGACATTCAATCACATTGCTACTAAATCCTCCATCCACTCAGTCTTCAAGGCGGATTGCTATATATATATATAATACTTATTTAAATATTGAAGCAAACCACATTCACTGGATGATGTCATCAGTGATGTCATCAGTGATGTAATTTGAGATGTCATCAGTGATGTCATCAGTGATGTCACTGACCATGTCATGAATGATGTAATATGTGACATCATCAGCAGTGGTTTGCGGGCGCGCGAGTTATAGTTAGTACAACTAACTATTAACGTGGGAATTTCAACTATAAGACCCATAAAACCTATGTTTTTTTCAGTGAATTACTAAGGTTTTTTAAATGCTAATTCCTAACTACAACAGGCCTCAAACATATGTTTTTTTCAGTGAATTTCAAAGGTTTTTTAAATGCTAATTCCTAACTATAACATGTCTGAAACCTATGTTTTTTTCAGTGAATATATATATAAATATATACAGACTCCACTTACATCTGGATAAGCTCAACTGACAGCAACAGAAGCCAGTTTGAAGAAAATGTGGACACCAGAAGGTTGGAGGTAGGCGAGGAAATAGATTTTTTGGTGGAGGACCTGTGCAACACCTTAAGACTCCGGAAAACAACACAGCCTCAATCAAAAGTAGAAACATCAAAAGGAGAGAAAGGCGCAAAAAAACAAACTCAAAGCCAAAAAGAGGATATTGGCGCAAGAAATAAGGAATGATGAAGAAGACAAAACCATCATAAATTTGACAAACATGAAACTCAGCACAAAAGAATTGGAAATCCTCAAACTGGGTCCATCATACTGCCAGCCTAGGAATTTTAAATACACCCAAACCAGAATAGACATCTTCAATTACATTCAAAAATTAAAACTAATCAAATTCTTTACTGTGAAGAATGGTTTAACGAACAATTGGTCTATGACTACAGACCAATCCAAAAAAGGCAAGCGACAAGTCACAGATGTACCGTTACTTAAAGCAGTTCAATCAATGATGTTAGATAATGATGAACACAACCCAGAAATATCTACTCAAATACATCTGCAACAAGCAGCGATAACACAAAAAGGTGCAGGAAGCAGTCCGTTCAAAACACAATCCACCTTTGTGCCGCAGATGCCCAAAGACACAATAGATATATACCATGAAAGGGTAACAGAGGACATCAAACAGCTATACCATTGCTTAAATCACAAACAACAAATAGCAGGCCACAATGAGGTAGAATATGCCAAGTAGATGGACAAACTCGGCAAAAATACGGAAGTAATTGTAAAGCCATCTGACAAAGGCGGTAACATTGTGCAACATTGGCAACAAAAGTGATTATCTAAAAGAAGCTAACAGACAACTTTCGGATGATGGATGCTACAAAAAGACAAACATCAAAAATATATTAATGCTACTGAGACACTAAGAAAACATCTACAACAATTTAAACGCAATGGTATGATCTCAAAAGAAGAATTTGATTTCCTATTGAATACCAACCCAACCATTCCCGCTATCTATTTTGTGCGAAAGACCGACAAGGAAGTCAGTCACATCCCAGGTCGACCTATTATAGCAGCAATTGATAGTGTTGGGGAACACCTATCCCAATACGTCGACTACTACTTACAGGACTTAGTTAAAGACCTTCCAAGTTATATCAGAGAGACGGGAGATTTCCTTAAGAACATCAGAAACATTGAGTGGGATGCCAGCATGAAATTAATAACGTTGGACAGTGAATCTTTATACACATGTTTTAAACATGATGTGGGGCTCCAGGCAACCAAGCACTTTCTCAACAACAAATCAGTAGAGTGCTATGAACATAACAAAATCTTAATGAAAAGTATTGAATGGTGTCTCAATAATAATTACTTCATGTTTGACACACAAATGTACAAGCAAGAGAGGGGAGTTGCAATGGAATCCTGCTTCTCCCCCAGCTATGCCAGTTTAATGGTAGGCTGGTGGGAGGAGCAGGTTCTCAAAAGGGCACATTTGGAGAAGTACAATAATCATGTCAGATGTTGGCTACAATGTATTGATGATGTTTTTATTGGGTGGTGTGGTAACGATGACAGTGCAAAAATGTTCATCAATGATCTCAATGACAATCAGGTCAATTTGCATTTCACCTCACAGCTAAGTAGTCAAGAGGTGGAGTTTCTTGATGTCAAAGTTTATATAGAAGCATGGAAAATTAACATCACGCTTCATAGAAAAACAACGACGGGCAACTCAACTCTTCATGCTACGAGTGCCCATCCTCAACACCTAATTCAAAGCATACCTTACGGAGAACTGCTTAGGATTAAACGTATATGCAGTACCGTAAACCAACAAGAGATATGCACAAGGGCAGCACTTTAGAGAGAGATATAAACCATCTACACTCAGCAAAGCACTAACTAAAATTAACATGAGACCCAGGGAAACTCTGTTAGATTCTCCAGTTGCCATCACGGAGCCTATAGAGGTTAACAACACACCGAGGATGGTTCTCACATTTAACAAACAACACCGCCAAATAAGATCCATCATCAATCGCAATTGGCCTATGATCTTGACGGATGCCGTTATAGCTCCTGAAATGCCCAAGATTCCAACCATCACATACCGTAGAGGAATCTCTATGAGATCCCAAATAGTACACAGCAATCCAGAAAATGTTAAAAACATCAACACCATGTGGCTCAAGCCCAGAGAAGGATTTCTGAAATGCACAACATGTAGGGCCTGTAAATTTGGTACCTCGACAACCAAATACAATTCTCCATTTAGCCCTTATAAAAACAAAATATGTGGTTCATACAACTGGAAGACTGAGTACGCCTTGTATGTTCTGACATGTACCTGTGGCCTCCAATATGTGGGCAGCACGAAGCTACAGGTACATGTCAGAATTCTTCAGCATCTGAGAGCTATTGTTTACAACGACACGACGTACCCAGTAGCCAGGCACTTTAAAGCAGTGCATGGCAATGAACTGAAATGTTTGCAGTACTTCGTGATCGCCGCAATCCCGGAGTACTCAAGGGGTGGTAACAGGGAGAAGGCATTACGAAAACTAGAGTCCAAGTTCATCCTTGAACTGGACAGTAAGCACCCCAAAGGGGTAAATAACACGGAGGATCATCACAACTTCCTTTTACAGGTCCCACAGAAACTCAATTCTAATGAAGTAGAGCAATATAAAACTAAATATATTCATCCACTATAAATGTAATCTAATTGTCATGTTCTTCCATGAATTTGTTTTTTAATATTACACTTTATTATACATATCTACTTTGTAATGTGTATAACTTTTAATCTTCCACTATTTTATCACACAAGTTGCACACTTTGCACTAATTCTAGGTACTGTTATTTTAGCACTTTATAGCCAATACTATCTGCAGCCCTTGGACCCTGCGGTAACCTTTTGCACAATATGCTATATTTTGCACATCCATATTTTATACCTTGGTTGGAGCAACAAGGATACAGGAATTTAATCCGTTATAATGGTTTGATGGTATATAAGAGAAGTAATGAAGAACAAATCTTTGTAATTATTGTTTTTTATATATATGAAATTGCTATTTATTTAAATATCATCGTATTTATATATTTATGTATATTATATATATTTATTATGTTACTGATTTTAAAAGTTAAATCAGCATAATGCTATCAGTTGAAGTCATGTATAAATTAATTGACTCATCCTTACAAACCACAATATGCACTTAAGCGTTTGAAAATGATATACAAAATGGTTGCCATTATAAAATAGAATTTATTCTGTTATATGATCATGTGCGCATGTTAACTTATCTACAGAGATTGGTCTTAAGTGTTTCTTCTATGTTTATAATACCACTTGGAGGGGGTTGAAAGCATCATGAGAAAAAAAATAGTATATAAAAATAGAAAGCAGACTGTATTTCACTAGTGAACAAGGATACTCCGGTACTCGAAACGTGTTTGACGGTGGCAAAAACAAATTAAAGACCTGCTACTAACCACGAAACTTGGGTGTCCGTTTCCCCGTTTTTTTTGGCATTTCCGGCTGGAGTGCAGGAGAGTGACAGGGATAAAACGAGTCAATATATATATATATTGTCTAGGTTTCCCCACAAACACGTTCAGGGAATTATATCCACTAACATGGTAAGTCCACATGGATGGAAATTCACAGCTGTTTTTTGAGTCAAGTTGGGCCTTGAACAGCCGTACCTAGGCGACGTTTTCTTGACAAGAAAACTCCACTGACAGATAGGAGTTCAAACGGGTTTGCTCGCTATACCTAAACATACACAGAATAGCAAGAAACTGGATTTGTCTGCCGTCATACACCATGAGCCACAAATCCACATAGCAATAAGCAGGAGTATATCTATCTATGTGCGCATGCATGGAACAGAAATTATAGATATGTTCGTAATGTGCTTGTAAAATATCCACTGTACATATTTTCACATTTTCATTTACGTGTCACTAAATGCCTTTGTTATTCACTTTCTCTTGACTGATTTTCACAAATGTACTCAGGAAAAATTTTCAATAGATTAATAAACCGAGTACAGAGTTTTTGTATACAAAGTTGAAAAATAGCAACATGCCTACTTTTTTAGAGAGTGACGAGGCAATAACTCTTTCATGTTTGTTTAGAATGGTGTCACAGGGTTGCCATGATGACCAAATCAGTTTTAACATGTCAAGTTTTTCATGTATAAAAGTGGTATTGCATGGAGATCAGATGTAGTGAGCAAGGTGTCTCTGTCCACCGAAACGCGTCTGAGCAGATAATTGGTGAATAAAATGATTCTTACTTTGAAGTATCCACGGAGTCAGCGCCTTCTTTCGGAAGTATATGGTTGGACTGGTGTTTGATATATATATTTATTACCTACTGGCGGTCGCCAGTAGGTATATATAGTTAGGACCTAGTTACCCTAGGAAATCCCCAACATTCTATTGGGAATAACTTTGGCGCCAATTGAGGAATCTGCGTGTAATTTTCCTTAAATTTGCTCATCTATGCTCCGCTCCTTCCCTGAAAGTTTCGGGGGGATTCGTCAAGCGGAGGCCGAGAAAAAAGGGGGTCCCAAAACGTGTTTTCCCCCATGTTAATTTCCATAGGGACCTTTAGACACGGCTACAGGCCGAACGGCTGAATGGAATTACACCAAACTTGGCAAAATGGTAGGGACTGGTATGCAGATGTGCCTTTGCTATGTTTGGTGAAAATCCCTCCAGTAGTTCTTGAGAAACTTGAATTTGAAATTTTTCAAATGGCATTTTCTATGGGACCTTTAGACACGGCTACAGCCCGAACGGCTGAACGGAATTACACCAAGCTTGGCAAAATGGTAGGGACAGGTATGCAGTAGTGCCTTTTCTTTATTTAGGGAAAATCCCTCCAGTAGTTGTTCAGAAAATTGAATTTGAGCAAATTATATATCTATATGCGCTCAACATTCTATTGGGAATAACTTTGGCGCCGATTGAGGAATCTGCGTGTAATCTTCCAGAATTTTGGCCAGCTCCGCTCCTTCCCTGAAAGTTTCGGGGGTATTCATCAAGCAGGGGCCGAAAGTGGGGGTCCTAAAATGTGTTTTTCCCATGTTAATTTCCATAGGGACCTTTAGACACGGCTACAGCCCGAACGGCTGAATGGAATTACACCAAACTTGGCTAAATGGTAGGGCCTGGTATGCACATGTGCCTTTGCTATGTTTGGTGAAAATCCCTCCAGTAGTTCTTGAGAAAATTGAATTTGAAATTTTTCAAATGGCATTTTCTATGGGGCCTTTAGACACGGCTACAGCCCGAACGGATGAAAAGAATTACACCAAACTTAGCAAAATGGTAGGGACAGGTATGCAGTAGTGCCTTTTTTATATTTGGTGAAAATCCCTCCAGTAGTTGTTGAGAAAATTGAATTTGAGCAAATTATATATCTATATGCGCTCACCGTACGCGTACGGTACACGTACCGTACGCATACGTGCGCGTACCCTTACGTGCGCGAGCGAGTTTCAGATTGGCTGGCAGTCGACTGTCAACATTCCAAACTGTTCAAACCAGGAAGTGGTGGCCACCATCTTGTTTTTCAGGAGAACTGAGGCATAAGAGAGCCCAAAACAAGAGTGGAAAACACAAAAAGGGGGCAGGGTAGAGACCCCCCAACCCTCTAGCCCTTCTCAGGGGGTCCCAGAAGGACCCCCAAGGGCAAAAAAAAAAAAAACCTCAAAAAATCGAGGGGTATGCACACCGTAAGCGTACGGTACGCCTACCCCGCGATTTAAAAAAAATATTAATTTTGCACTTGGTGGTCCTTCTGGGACCCCCTGAGAAGGGCTAGGAGTCAGGGGGTCTTTACCCTGCCCCCTTTTCTCGTTTTCCACTCTTGTTATGTGCTCTCTTGTGCCTCCCTTCTCCTGAGAAACAAGATGGCTGCACAGGTGGTCCCAGAAGGATAATAACATATATCAATGTTATCCGCTAATAGAATTAGCATTTACAAAACCTTTGAAATTTATTGAAAAAAAATATAGGTTTCACGTCTGATATAGGTAGGAATTAGCATTTAAAAAACCTTGGAAATTCACTGAAAAAAACATAGGTTTCAAGCCTTATATAGTTAGGAATTAGCATTTAAAAAACCTTGCAAATTCACTTAAAAAACCATAGGTTTCAGGACTTATATAGTTAGGAATTAGCATTTAAAAAACCTTGCAAATTCACTGAAAAACCATAGGTTTCAGGGCTTATATAGTTAGGAATTAGCATTTTAAAAACCTTGCAAATTCACTTAAAAAACCATAGGTTTCAGGCCTTATATAGTTAGGAATTAGTATTTAAAAAACCATTGAAATTGCTCCTATATAGTTAGTTGTACTAACTATATTTTGCGCACCCGCAATCCACTGCTGATGATGTCACATATTACATCATTCATGACATGGTCAGTGACATCACTGATGACATCACTGATGACATCTCAAATGACATCACTGATGACATCACTGATGACATCTCATTTGACATCACTGATCACATCACTGATGATATCATTCATGTGATAATACGATGCACCTCCTCACACTCTAATATAACCTTTGATACACCCACTCTTAAATACAGACTACAATTCTTGAAACCATTGACACACCAATACCAGTTACTACATATGCACTCACTGATTCCTAGGTCTACACACACATTCACTCATTCACCCATAGAATCATTCATACATACAGTCACTCATCAATACAACAGTATCATATGCACTCATACACCTATACAGACACTCACACACTGCCACTCATCCATGGAGTTACTCTCACACCTAGTCAGTCATGCAAAGAATCAATCACACTTCCATTTCCTCAACTATACAGTTATACACACAATACCTTACTTATTCAAAAATATACTAACACATACTTACTCTCTTATACAATCACTGATACAAGTACACAATGATCCATACAGCCACTCGCACATTCACTGGCTCTCATGTATAGTCATTTATATATGCCAACTCTCACATGCACTGTGTTTTACATATGTTCTTACTTGGACATGTGGCACTGAGATATCCATTCACTCACCAACACACCCATGCGCACAGTCAACCGCCCATATAGCTGTTTCCACATGCTCTCTTGAACTCATACACCTAGTGAATCAACTGCTCACACATCTATGCACAGAGTCACACACCTCCCAGCCACCCACACACACACTCAGTCTCCCATTCAAATACTTGGGCAGCCAATCAATAGCCCATATAGCCACTCATATAGCTACTGATCAACACATGCAGCAGCTTACACAACAACAGACATACTGATCCACACATTCAGACAGTTTAGTCACTAACCCATGCATTTAGTAAGACACATTTAATCACTCACTCATACAGTCAGTCATGCACCTACTAAATCCTTCATCCAGACACTTATACATCCACTCATTCTTCAATATGTAAAACATATTTAATCGTTACAGAAACACACAGTCACTGGATGATGTCATCAGTGATGTCATCAGTGATGTCAAATGAGATGTCATCAGTGATGTCATCATTGATGTCATTTGGGATGTCATCAGTGATGTCATCAGTGATGTCACTGACCATGTCATGAATGATGTAATATGTGACATCATCAGCAGTGGATTGTGGGTGCGCAAAATATAGTTAGTACAACTAACTATATAGGAGCAATTTCAATGGTTTTTTAAATGCTAATTCCTAACTATATAAGGCCTGAAACCTATGGTTTTTGAGTGAATATATATATATATCAATATATATATATATATATATATATATATATATATATATATATATATATATATATATATATTGATATATATATATATATATATATATATTATATATATATATATATATACATATATATATATATATATATATGTATATATATATATATATATATATATATATATATATATATATATATATATATATATATATATATATTCACTGAAAAACCATAGGTTATAGACCATATATAGTTAGGGATTAGCATTCACAAATCCTTATTTTACTCGCACAAAACCAATGAAATTCCATATATAGTTAGTTGCACTAACTATATATTTCGCGCACCCGCAATCCACTGCTGATGATGTCACATATTACATCATTCATGACATGGTCAGTGACATCACTGATGACATCACAAATGACATCACTGATGACATCTCAAATGACATCACTGATGACATCACTGATGACATCTCAAATGACATCTCATTTGACATCATTGATCACATCACTGATGACATCATTCTTGTGCTAATACGATGAACCTCTTCAGACTCTAATATAACCTTAGATACACTCAGTGTATAAAGACACTCACACACTGTCACTCATCCATGGAGTTACTCACACACCTAGTCAGTCATGCAAAGAAATAATCTCACCTCCATTTCCTCAACTATACAGTTATACACACCTTACTTATTCAAACATATAGTAACACATATTTACTCTCTTATACAATCCCTGATACAAGTTCACAATGATCCTTACAGTCACTCACACATTCACTGTCTCTCCTGCACAGTTATTTATATATGCCAACTCTCACATGTACTGTGTTTTACATATGTACTTACTATGACATGTAGCATTCAGATATCCATTCACTCATCAATACACTCATGCACACAGTCAACCGCCCATGCAGCTGTTTCCACATGCACTCTTGAACTCATACATTTAGTGAACCAACTGCTCACACATCTCTGCACAGAGTCACACACCTCCCAGCCACCCCCACACACACTCAATCTCCCATACAAATACTTGAGCAACCAATCAATAACACATATATCCTCTCGTATAGCTAATGATCAACACATGCAGCAGTTTACACCACAACAGACATACTGATGCACACATTCATACAGTTTAGTCACTAACCCATGCATTTAGTACGACACATTTATTCACTCACTCATACAGTCAGTTACGTACCTACTAAATCCTTCATCCAGACACTTATATATCCACTCATTCTTCAATATGTAAAACATATTTAAACTTTACAGAAACACACAGTCACTGGATGATGTCATCAGTGATGCCATCAGTGATGTCACTGACCATGTCATGAATGATGTAATATGTGACGTCATCAGTAGTGGATTGCGGGTGCGCGAAATATATAGTTAGTGCTACTAACTATATATGGAATTTCATTGGTTTTGTGCGAGTAAAATAAGGTTTTGTGAATGCTAATCCCTAACTATATATGGTCTATAACCTATGGTTTTTTCAGTGAATTTTCAAGGTTTTGTAAATGCTAATCCCTAACTATATATGGTCTATAACCTATGGTTTTTTCAGTGAATTTCAATGGTTTTTTAATAGCAAATATCAAAAGCTGTAAAATGTATTCTTATTCTAATTCAAAAATATATTTTATATTTTATTTTTTAAGCAAAGGGACCCAGATGCATTTACAGTTTATCACTAACAATGTTCCAGGCTAATGTATTTTCACGGGAAATTAACAACTGTGCTGCAAGTAAAATATTCCTATTTCGAGAAAAAGGGCGTTTCTTCATCCCATGAGGGAGCCGTTGAGCAAAAGAGGCTCGGCCTGCTGTCTTTGTCGCTGATAGGCCTGAATATCGGATTCTTATCGATCACTTTATGTTGCAGGAGTGGAAAACACAACAGCCCTTCCCATTTATCTTTACAGCATTCCTGCGTATTATACCTTTTAACAGTCATGTAATCGGGCTGCTTTATTTCACTTGCCTTTTACTGATTTGAAAAAGGTGGCTATTATTCAAAACTTTACCAATCTAGGTACTACTACCATGTTTTGTTTTAAAAACCTTTATTGTGATAATGTCAGTATTCAAATACGGGCCTATAACCACGTGGGCCGGCCACGGAGCAAACTGGAATCGTATATGATGAGGGGACATTTACACTGTAGAAGAACGTAACGGGCGGGCCATTAGGTTGCAAGAACTAAGGTGTCTAACAGTTACGGAATCGGTAGACGTAAATTTTATAATTAAAGTACGACAGGGCCAGTTACAATAAAATTATGTAGATATATATTTGCGGGCAAGTACCATGGGTGACGTTAATTCGAACTTTCAATAGTACAGTAATCAATAACACATCAGAACTTAATATCAATAGGGATGGCCAAATGTTCAATCAGTACTCGTCCCCGCCCGCCATGTGCTTCAAAACTGCATACGTATCTCGTGATATCAAGGCTGGGCAACCAGTACACAACAAGGAGTTGCGAGTCCCATTTATACCGGCGCCATTTTGGGCGAGGCCGGGCAGGTCCAGGATATAGTCAAAATGTCTCCACCAACCAGCGGGCGAACCAGAACACCTTTAGGCAGTCAAAAAAGGTTCCGTTAAATGACAACAGAAGAGATAGGCAACAAGAACCATCAGTCAAAAGAGGCGAGGGCAAGTTCTTCTCTACCGGGTCACGTTGGGGCTCCACCGGAACTGATCGAATTGGTAGTCTACAGTGTTTCTGGATGTTTCAGACTGAAGCTGGTGTCAGCATGAGAGCACCACCATCTCGTGGCTCCGTCGTGGCCATTCCGCAAGCAATCATGGCAGCCGCTCCCCACCGGAAGCCTGCGGGAGTCGGAAGCCCCAGTGACTTTTGTAGAATCTTCAAGGCTGAGGGGACGCTTTTGGGAATGGGGCCCATGCCCTAGCAGGCAAGCGTCCGAGTTCCAAGGTGTCCCAGGGCTATTTTAGTGGACCAGGCCCAAATCCGAAGAGCCGGCCGCCATTGTGAGAGTCCTGTGGCAGCCGCCTATCCCTGCACCGCAAGAGTGGGCGCAATTCAGCTGGATGGTGGGCGAGAGGCTGTAGCCGCAAGAGCGGGCGCAACTCAGCTGGATGGCGGGTGAGGCACTGTGCCGCAAGAGCGGGCGCAACTTAGCTGGATGGCGGATAAGGCACTGTGCCGCAAGAGCGGGCGCAACTCAGTTGGATGCCAAGGGGCACCCCACTGCAGCTGAGAAGCCTCCACCTGGGGAGGCCCGTTCGCGCCGCCTCCCCCCCTGGGGCGCCCCACGCCGTCTTTCGGCGCAGCATTGTAGGATGGCCAGACCAGTGCAGCAACTTTCTAGACACCACCTCGGTGCCGTCCGGATCTCGGCGCGTTGTGCTGCCTTCGGCCTATTCGCACAACGGTCCGCTACTGATGCCGCCTCACAGGCCGACGGATTTTGTAGGCTTTTTATAGCCAAAAGCCGACTAAAAGACAGCCCAAAGCAGCCCATTGTTGCTACTCCGGGGAGGGAGGGGCAGGGACAGTGTCATGCGGACGGTGAATGCTTTAAGATGGATGTTGCAGCAGGCTGCCATGTAAATAGTTGTTTAAAATGTTTTTTTTTTTAACGTGTTTACTTTGTTGGAGCATTGTATATATTTATAAGTTATTAAAGTGTTATAATCCTACTACTTTGTTGGAGTGCTATATATTTGTAATGTGGCAACAAGCACAAAGATGTTACTGTATAACCAGAAAAAGACATAGTCCAATTGTGCGTGATCTAGTCCAATCTGGTGACGCCGATAGTGGGTATCAGCAGACTTTCATTTGTATAGGGTTTGTCGGTTATTGGGCGGGGTGGATGGTAGGGCAGGCATGCTTAGGCAGCGAGGGCAGAGGAGCCGAACTACCTCGTGGCCATCCCGACTGCGAGCTTGGCTCCTCCCCCTGGTTTCATACTTTTGCAGAGGGCTATTTCCTGGTGTTTCTTGTTTTAGCAGGGTCAGAAAGGATCCTACAGTGGCCTACTGATTTTGTTCGATTACTTTCATTTTGCAATAACTTGCTAGGAAGGTATCGTGGCTAATCCGTATTTTATACATATGTCCTCTTTATTAGGGGTGCCCTCCGGTGGGGCCGGACGAGCTACCTCTAATAAATGGTCCGGGTAGAACCAATTACCAATCAGTGGGGAGAAGATAGGCATTACAGAGGGGGACAAGGGTCCGCACTACCTATCTTACAGTGAGAATCACCATTGCTCCCCCCCCGACTGACACCCTCCTTTGCCTCAGCTTGGATCATCATTTGCTAAAGTGTTCGAAGACCCCACCATGAGTATAACAACAACCGGGGCCTTACTGCACACCCTGAGAAAAACTACGCAGCAAGACAATCTCTACCTTCTCCCTTTTCCATGTTCCAACGCTTTGAAATGAACAATATATTTACTCGCAGTGACAAAATGGCGGTCAACACTTCCTGATTTCCTTCGAATCGAACGTTAACAGACGTCACGCAGCAAAAAAGAAAATTCCGACCACGCGCAGCCGCTGAAAGACATGTATCAACATATATGAGCCTCCTCAGCCACCCTCAGAAAACCTAGGGGGTCAGGATACGTCTCCCGTGCCCCCTTATACCAATTTCCCACATTGTTTTTCATCCATCTTGTGATTTAATTAAGACGAAACACAAAATGGCGAACTCCCGTTATGCTACAGGTGAGCGACCCGGTTCACGTACCGGGAAGCGTTTCTACCGCGAAAAATTGCATTTTTTTTTTTGCCCCACGGGACCCTTTAATAACACCAACATCATTCCTAGGGGGTCAAGAGGGGTCTACCTTGCCCCCTTTCATTAAATTCCCCATTCGTTTTTCTCCTCCTCTTGTCTTTCGATCCTACCGGACTGTTTAGAATGTTGACAGACACCGGAGAGCCAATCAGCTTCGCTTCGCGAAGTTCCGTTACGCGTCAAGTACGTGAACTGGAGCGCTACCCGGAGCGCTGTCACAGATATATATATTTTTTTGAACGTTAATTTATCAAAATCCACTGGAGCACATATATTGAGACCTAGCAAAGGCATATCGGGCTAACAGTCCCTACAATTTTGCCAAGTTTCGTGCAAATCCATTCAGCCGTTCGAGCTAAAAGTGAGGCCAACCGCCCTATGGAAATTAACATGGGAAAAACGCGTTTTGGGACCCCCCTTTTTTCTCGGCCCCCCCTTGACAACCTCCCCCCACATTTTCAGGGGCTGCTCAGAAACATTTCAGACAATTCTGTCCACAAACGCCAAAGTTATTAGACATAGAATTTTCAAAAATCCCATAGAGAAAAAATCCTAACTATATATACCTACTGGCGACCGCCAGTAGGTGATATATATATATATATATATATATATATATATATATATGTAATTAGATGCATAGACACCCAGAAATTCACACATATAAACAAGGCTGTTCATTTACATGATCACATTAAAGCAAGAAATATTGGCTTTGTCAGTGGTTGTCTTTCAACTCCATTTCGCAATAACTAGTTTAAGTGACAAACCAAGGCCAAATGCAGGCATTTGATTTTCAGAGCACAAGCGCCTCCGTTGAGCCTCTGCCAATTTACTGAAGATTGGGCAGTTAACTCAGTAAGAACTTGTTTTTATCAAGAGAGCTTGATAAGAGCACCTGCAATTACATTTCACAAGTTCAATACTTATGTGTACTTATTTTAATGACGTATAATTGCTGCTAAAATTAAAATTTCGTGAAACTATAACTTTTTTTCTGCAACATTTTGAAGTTGATATCAATGTGTCCTTGGAGATCTGTTTATTGCGTCAGCTCAAAAAATTATGAAAAAAGAAACATGAACGACCATTGCAGATCTGATCCTAAAACAAATCACACAACAACATCAGTTATTTGTAAGAAATGTCTGTAAACTGAAAGAATACCCTTGTTTTCATTCTCCGAATGGTATATTTGTTTCTGAGGTGGCAATATATATATATATATATATATTCACAAAAAAAACCATAGGTTTTACACACGTTATAGTTAGGAATCAGTATTTAAAAAACCTTGCAAATTCACAGAAAAAACCATAGGTTTCACATATGTTATAGTTAGCTGGTCATTTTACTCATACAAAACCTTTGAAGTTCCCCCGTTATTGTTAGTTCAGCTAACTATAACTCGCGCGCCCACAATGCACTGCTGATGACGTCACATATTACATCACTCATGACATGGTCAGTGACATCACTGATGACATCACTGATGACATCTCAAATGACATCACTGATGACATCACTGATGACATCATCCACTGGATGTGTGTCTTTCTGAAAAATAAATATTTTTTATCCATGTATATCTAAAGGTCAATGGAAGAATAAATGGGTAAATAAGTGTCTAAATGGATTACTTTTTTGTAAAATTAATTGTATAACTGACTGATTAATTGTATCTTAATGAATACATGGGTTAGTGAGTAATGTTTAAATATATAAATATCTGTATCAGTCTCACACATTTTTTGAATAAGTGGCTGCATGGGTTGGTGAGTAACTGAGTAACTGATGAGTGTCTGATTGTTTATATGGTTTGGTGAGGGATATTACTTAGCACATAGATGCATTAATGAGCGAATCACTGTTTATATCTGTTTTGAAGACAGCATGTGTGCAGGACTGTATGGATGGATGAGTGTGTGTATAGGTGTGTTAGTGAGTGAATGACTGTCTCAATACTATCTTTATGACTAAGTTCATATGTGTTAAACTACTATATGTGAGTTATGGTGTATATAAGTGAGTATATATTAGAGTTAGAGATTTGAAGAATTCCTGTATAAATAAGTGTGTGTTTCTATAAGTGATCTTTTAAGAGAGTCACTATGTGTATGTTTGTGTGTATAGCTGTCTTTAGGGGACCCCCTGAGAAAACCTAGAGGATCAGGGAGTCTGTTCCTTGCCTCCTTTTTACGTTTTGAAACTTTTATAATAATCAAGTGAAACACCATTTTGAAACGCCGTGCGCGCTACGTGCACGCACGTCAATTCATGTGACTCAAAAACAACACTTTTCATTGGTTAATAGTAGTTTCTATTCTGGAATCTTCAAAAACTCCACTCACTATTTGATTTATTCTTGTGGAAGAAGGACCCTTTTGGAGCTTGGAGCAGAAATATCACCAGGATGGCAGAGAGACACGATTCAACATCATCTTCATCTGATTCCCACCTGGAATATCGGCTACGAGCCAAGAAGGGCAAATCTTCATTTATTTGGATATTTTTTACATTTCCAGCAGGACAAAAAAAAGTGAACGCCCCCAAGGAGAAATGTACACTTTGTGGTACTGTCCTCTCAAGGGGAAACCCTCTAAAGAATTATTCGTTCTCTATTCATACCATGATCAGACACATTAAAAATGTGCACCCTGTGCAGTATGCCCGAGCTGCGACAAGAGCTCAGGCCTCGCAGATTCCACCAGCTGTGGCCAGTACATCTTCAGCTCCATCTGCATCACCAGCTACAGCTCAAATGGACATTAGACCATTGTTAGAACCGGCTGTCTCTAGTTGGCAGAGGTATACACTTCTGACAAATAGGGACACACCTTTTCTAGTCGGGGCAAGGGGATCACACCCTTCGATAACCCCTGCTCACCCCCTTGGTAGCTTGGCAGAGCAGACAGGCTTATCTCAGAGGCTGTGTGTTAAGCATTTATGACCACATACAGTAATAAAGTGAATACACTACAAATGGACACGACACAGTAGTATTATAAAAATAAGGATATTTATATAAGGCTTAGCACAAGACCAAATAACGACAAAAATGTGCACAATCTTAATAAATACTCTGGGAAGGGAATAATGATAGTTCAAAGGTAGTTTCTTCTTTAGCACAAAGTCTTTCGTATCAAAGCAAATCTTCTTCCTGGAAACACAGTTCTTAGCAACAAGGTAACCCACACAGGGGCTACACGACGTCGAGGCAAAATTAATCCAAAGGTTCGGCGTCGACCACGAGGAGCGCTACGTCGAGCCCGGAGTCACACGGACCCCCCAACAACACAGTACCTTGGGAAAAGGAAGCACACGATGATCAGCGGCGTCGAGCAATCCGGCGTCGCGTCTTCGGTGTCGATCAGGCCTCAGCAGGCGTCGTCATTGATGATGCCGTTGCGAAGAGTGAGCAGCGCTCACGGCGTCGAGAGGGCACGATGGCGATGCGATCAGCAGCGGTGCAGACACGAGGTCCTTGGAGCTGGAGCCGAACTCACTACTCACTGGCGTTGCTGCTGGCGTCGATCGGGCCCGGCGGCCGGCGTCGTGGAAGCGGGACACTTGAGCCGTCACTCACGGTGTCGAGCTGGATTCGGCGACGTCCGTCGGCGTCGAGGTTGCTGGCTCTTTCAGAGGTGCTGGATTCACAGGTTCCAGCAAATAGCACTTTAAGCAGATGAAGTCCTTTAGCCCTGTGACTTCAGCAGGAGACTGGCACTCTTCCAGTCCTTGGAGATTTTCTTAGCAAGCGTGAGAGTACACACACAGTTCCTCTCTCCTGGTTCCTTGGCAAAAATAAAGAAGCACTGCAGGATTCCCCCCAGCAAACAGCACACTGGCAGAAGGGGTAGGCAAGTCCTCAGATCAGCAGGCCTCTTGTCCTTGGTTACAGGGTTCCTTGTCAGAAGTGATCTAAATTCTTGGTTCAGGGGTCCTTCTCTTATACCCCTTTTCGGCTTTGATCCCTTTGTCCATGCAGGGGGATTTCCCAACATCCTGGGTCTGTTGTGGGTGGAGCCAGGCAGAAGCAACTGGCCTATTCACTGAGCAGGGCTGGGTCCTCAGACGCCCAGCAGGAGGTGGAGCCAGCATTGTCACTGGCAGGAGCAGAGCTATCGGCCTCCCGGCAGGAGGTGAGGCTAGGATCGTCCATGGCAGGCACAGAGCCATCAGCCGCTTGGCAGGAGGTGGACCCAGCATTGTATCAGGCAGGGCAGGCTATTAGCAACTACTCTCCCCCTACTCTCAACGTAAATGTCCCACTCATCCCACACTGACTCATCCAGACCCGTGGAGCCACCCAGCTCCTGTCACACACACGCAAGACCAGCAGAAACCAGATATGGTTAGACAAGAAAATAGACACTTTCTAAAAGTGCTATTTTCAAACCCAGAGTCCAAAAACCATCCACACCAACGGATGCGTAATTAAACCCCGAGTTCAGGGATACCAAACTCGACATTGCGCCATGCTCCCCGAGCCAGCTAGGATCATAGCATGAATAATCCCGGCGGCCCATTCTAACTAATGGAGAGCAGGCTACCTCGCAATAGTGAAGAACGAAGATGGCTGTAATTCACTATTAGGACATGCCAACTTGGTCAGGCGTGTCCTACCTTATACTTACAATGCACCCTGCCCGTGGGCCTACCATAGGGGTGACTAACATGAAGTCAAGGGAAGGTGTGGGGGACTGGCAAGTAGGTATACTTGCGCAGCCTGCGTGACAGCACTAGGCTGCACGTGGGTCTCGCAATGACCGACCCGTAGACATTCTTTCACGAGGCCGCTCCTGTGGGTGGCACAACACGTGCTGCAAGCCTACGAGCGGCATTTGTATTTACAAGCCCCGGCACTCCTGGTGCACTAGACGAGGGACTAACAGTAAACCAAATAAGCCAAACATGGATACAATAGATACATCAATTTAACATAGGGAGCACTTGCGCTGTGGCACTGATCAGCAGTGGCACAGCGCCCAAAGCATATACCAGCAAAAACATCGAAAAACAGTGGAGGCAAACAGAAAAAATGGAGGAGAGACTCAAGCCAATGATGTCAGGTCTAACACGTGTCCCCTACAGCTGAAATGTGGGGAGAACTACCCTTGACCTAGGGAGTCTTCTTCACTAAGGCGGAAAAATCTGGACAGACCATCAGCATTGGCGTGATCGGTACCAGAGCGGTGTTCCACCGTAAAGTCCATCCCCGGTAGGGAAATGGACCACCTCAACAGTTTCGGATTCTCACCCCTCATCTCCATCAACCATCTGAGGGGCCTGTGGTCTGTCTGAACCCGGAAGTGAGTCCCAAACAGGTAGGGTATTAGCTTCTTCAGCGCCCAGACCACAGCAAATGCTTCTCTCTCTATCGCACTCCACCTTGTTTCCCTGGGAAGTAACCTCCTACTGATGAAGGCTACAGGCAAGTATCGGCCCTCTTCATTCACCTGAGCTAGAACAGCCCCCACGCCATGCTCTGAAGCGTCCGTCTGGACAATAAATTATTTCGAGAAGTCGGGTGCCTGGAGTATAGGTGCTGTGCACATTGCAGTTTTCAGGGTGTCAAAGGCCGTTTGACAGGCATCAGTCCAGATCACGTTTCGTGGCTGCATCCTGGAAGTCAGCAAAGTCAAAGGGTGCACAATGTTACCGTAATCCTTGACAAACCTCCTGTAATAACCCGTGAGTCCTAAGAAGGCTCTCACCTGAGTTTGGGTTTTGGGCGGCGCCCAAGCCAGGATGGTATCGATCTTGGGTTGCAGGGGGGCAACCTTGCCGCTCTTGGTGCCCCAAGTACACCACCGAACCCTGCCCAATCTGACACTTACTGGCTTTGATCGTGAGGCCTGCTCCGCGCAGGGCCAACAACACTTCCTGGAGGTGGCGCAAGTGTTCCTCCCAGCTGGCGCTGAACACTGCGATGTCGTCCAGGTAGGCGGCACTGAAATCCTCCAGTCCAGCCAAGACCTGGTTGACCAACCTCTGGAAGGTGGCAGGGGCATTCTTCATCCCAAAGGGCATCACCCGGAACTGGTATAGCCCATCTGGTGTGGAGAATGCGGACCTCTCCTTTGCCCCATCAGTCAAGGCGATCTGCCAGTACCCAGATGTTAGATTAAACGTACTAAGGTACCGGGCAGCCCCCAACCGATCTATGAGCTCATCAGCTCTGGGGATGGGGTGCGCGTCAGTCTTCGTGACCGAATTGAGTCCTCGGTAATCCACGCAGAACCGGACTTCCGGTGAAGCACCAGGCGCTGCAGCCTTCGGGACCAAGACCACTGGGCTGGCCCAAGGACTGCTAGAGGACTCAACCACCCCTAACGCAAACATTTTGGAGACCTCCTCCTTAATGTATGCTCAAACCTTGTCAGTCACCCTGTAAGGCTTGTGCTTCACAGGAGGGCTGTCTCCGGTGTCAACGTCATGGACACACCAATGAGTGACACCCGGAACCAAGGAAAACAGATCCGGGAATTGTCCCACCAGGTGGCGGCAATCCTGTTTCTGCTCAAGGGTCAGTGTGTCAGAGAGGACCACACCATCCACTGACCCGTCTTGCTCTTTAGCACACAGGAGGTCAGTAAGAGGCTCATTTCTCCTCCTCCATTCCAGCATCTGTAGCTAGGAGCATGCCCACTTCGGACCTCTCTAAGTGGGACTTCAAACGGTTGACATGGAGGACCCGCAAGGGGTTCCTGGGAGATTTCAAGTCCACCAAGTAGGTGACATCGCTCTTCTTCTCCACAACCTTAAACGGTCCAGTCCACCTGTCCTTGAGCGCACAAGGTTCCACAGGGGACATGACCCACACTTCTTGACCAGGCTGAAGCTCTACCAGAGTGGCATTCTGGTCGTACCATCGCTTCATCTCCTCCTGGCTGGCCTCCAGATTTGCCTGAGCAAGTTCTCGGAAGCGCCGAGTCTGGTTCAGAAAGGCCAGCATGTAGCTCTATACATCCTGGGGAGGTTTCCTGGGAGATTGCTCCCAGCCTTCCTTGACCAGACTCAAAGGCCCTCTTACCGGGTGACCGTACAAAAGCTCAAAGGGGCTGAACCCTAGAGACTTCTGCGGCACCTCTCGGTAAGCAAACAACAGGCATGTCAGATGTCCAGCTAACGTAACGTCATGAGCCAACCCCAGTAGGAAGGCTCTGAAGCGCTGGGGTACCACCAGCACACGGGCTGACTCAGGCTCAGCAGCCTTAGGCTCGCTATACAGGAGGTCGTTCTCCCAGTACACAAAATGTGACCCTGACTGATCACCTGAGGATTGGGCTGAGGCCTGCTGCCTCATACCCACAAGAGAAGGGCAGACTTTCTGTTCCGCACAGAATTCTTCCCTGGAGGGACCACCATCCTGCTGCCAGTGGGTCAGCTCGGGCAGGTCTCCCAGTTCGGCAATTTGTTCCCCTGTGGGCTCCAGGGCATCCCCCTCAGGGTCTACCTCCTCCTGGACCAAGGGAACTACGGCGGACGGTTTCCCGCGCCCCCTGCCTCTTCTCTTCACAGCTGGGTCCTGGGCCGTACTTTCAGGCTCCGGGACCCCATCAACACCCTTACTCGCTGTCATCGATCGAGTGGTTGCACACACCCACTCTGGCACGCCCAACATTCTCAAATGTGTCTCCCTCTCCACCTTAGCCCAAGGGGAGTCTTCCAAATCATTGCCCAGGAGACAATCGACAGGCATGGCGGGCCTCACAGCAACTTGAAGAGTACCTGAAACTCCCCCCCATTCAAAGGAAACCTGAGCTACCTCACACTCTTTCTGGGAGTTGTCAGCAGCTATCACAGGGTAGAATGCGTGGGGAACCACCTGCTCTCTGGACACCAAGTGACACTTGACAGCTGTCACACTCGCTCCGGTGTCTCTGAGGGCTTCCACTCTATGGCCATTAATGGTCACCCACTGCCTATATTTGCTAATGTTACTAGGCAGAGGGGGTGAAGGGACCATTTCCATGTCTCCTAGCGAGACCAGGGACATTTCTGCAGGACCCCTCCCACCAGGGACAACCATCTCCTCCCCTCCCAGGGCTACACTCGCCAACTGACAGGGGGGGGTGCACGCGGCGGTGCATTCGAATCCTTTTTGGGACACTGGGGGTCATAAAACCGGTGTCCCACCTGCCCACAACCGTAGCAGGTTAGGGGGCCCCTATGAACAGGTTTACCCGTCGGGGCCCCTGGCTTCTTCTCAGGGGGAGGCTGGGAACCTTTCCCTTGGTTCCCTTGGGGATTACTTTGGGGCCCTTTCTGAGACTCCTTCTGTTTACCCTTGTCCCCCCCACTCTTCTGCTGGGGACCCTGCCCACCTTTGGCTGAGTCTCCCACTGGACCCTTGTGGACTCTGGTACTGACCCAGCGGTCCGCCTCCTCAGCAAGTTTTCTAGGGTTAGATATCTTGCTATCAATCAAGTGCTGGCGCAGCTCTGGAAAACAGTTATTAGACAAATGCTCCCAAGCAAAGAAATCATAAAGAGCTTCATAACTTTCCACTTTGCTGCCCTTTACCCAACCATCCATGGCTCTGCAAAAATAAGACACATATTCAACCCACGTCGTACAAGGCAACTTCTTACATTCTCTAAAAGCTTGTCTGTACTTCTCGGGGGTTAGGCCATACCGCAACAGTAAAGCATCTTTCATATGAGTATACGACATCCTATCCTCAACAGGCATGTCTAACAGGGTATCTCTTCCCTCATTCACAAAGCGACCCCACAACCCCGCTCCCCAATTCTTCTCAGGGACCTGGTGGGCCAACAATGCTAACTCATATGCTTTAAACCACTGACCAATATCTTCGTTCCTATGATAATCTTTTATCACATCTTTGGGAAAGTAAAACTTACTTTCTGCAGGCACAGATGGAATGCTGCCACCAGAGGGATTAAATTCTAACTTCTTAGCTTGGATTTCCAATTCCCTCAACTTGGTATCACGCTCCAAAGCTAACTTCTCTCTTTCAAAATCTAACCTTTTGGTCTCCAAATCAGCTTCTCTTCTACCTCTTGCATTTTCTAACTCCAACTGCCCATTTATCTTTAGCCTTGCCATTTCCATGTTGTATGCACGCTCCTTCGCCCTTTCTTCACGCTCTTCAGGGGAAAGACCTTTGGAGGAAACACTGTTTCCGGGAGAGGACTCAGGCCCATTCGCTGGCGCCTCCTCATCCCCTTCCACTGGCGGTACCACCACCGGATCAGTGGGATCTCTTGATTCCAACCAGGCCTCCAAAGCTTTGAGATATTGCTCTTTTCTTGAGAGGCCTTTGGTAGGCACTTTCAACTGCTTGCAAAAGGACTTCAGCTCCTTCAAGCCGTAGTCGTTTATCTTCGCTCTGTCGAATTCCTCCTCAACAACAACAGGGGTAGTGACTCCGTTGTCACTCATGGTCAAAACTGTCAGTGTTCAAAAAATCAAGCTTCAGAAAAGCGGAGAACCAAAAATAAGATCCTTCCCAATTAGATTGTGACTGCGCTATGGTCTGCTTTCACTATGTAGCGCACACTAATCACTGCACATGGGTCATAAATGCAAGGTCCAAATCCTCACCGCTGCATCCAATGTTAGAACCGGCTGTCTCTAGTTGGCAGAGGTATACACTTCTGACAAATAGGGACACACCTTTTCTAGTCAGGGCAAGGGGATCACACCCTTCGATAACCCCTGCTCACCCCCTTGGTAGCTTGGCAGAGCAGACAGGCTTATCTCAGAGGCTGTGTGTTAAGCATTTATGACCACATACAGTAATAAAGTGAATACACTACAAATGGACACGACACAGTAGTATTATAAAAATAAGGATTTTTATATAAGGCTTAGCACAAGACCAAATAACGACAAAAATGTACACAATCTTAATAAATACTCTGGGAAGGGAATAATGATAGTTCAAAGGTAGTTTCTTCTTTAGCACAAAGTCTTTCGTATCAAAGCAAATCTTCTTCCTGGAAACACAGTTCTTAGCAACAAGGTAACTCACACGGGGGCTACACGACGTCGAGGCAAAATTAATCCAAAGGTTCGGCGTCGACTGCGAGGAGCGCTACGTCGAGCCCAGAGTCACACGGACCCCCCAACAACACAGTACCTTGGGAAAAGGAAGCACACGATGATCAGCGGCGTCGAGCAATCCGGCGTCGCGTCTTCGGTTTCGATCAGGCCTCAGCAGGCGTCGTCGTCGAGGATGCCGTTGCGAAGAGTGAGCAGCGCTCATGACGTCGAGAGGGCACGATGGCGATGCGATCAGCAGCGGTGCAGACACGAGGTCCTTGGAGCTGGAGCCGAACTCACTACTCACTGGCGTTGCTACTGGCGTCGATCGGGCCCGGCGGCCGGCGTCAAGGAAGCGGGACACTTGAGCCGTCACTCACGGTGTCGAGCTGGATTCGGCGACGTCCGTCGGCGTCGAGGTTGCTGGCTCTTTCAGAGGTGCTGGATTCACAGGTTCCAGCAAATAGCACTTTAAGCATATGAAGTCCTTTAGCCCTGTGACTTCAGCAGGAGACTGGCACTCTTCCAGTCCTTGGAGATTTTCTTAGCAAGCGTGAGAGTACACACACAGTTCCTTGGCAAAAATAAAGAAGCACTGCAGGATTCCCCCCCGCAAACAGCACACTGGCAGAAGGGGTAGGCAAGTCCTCAGATCAGCAGGCCTCTTGTCCTTGGTTACAGGGTTCCTTGTCAGAAGTGATCTAAATTCTTGGTTCAGGGGTCCTTCTCTTATACCCCTTTTCGGCTTTGATCCCTTTGTCCATGCAGGGGGATTTCCCAACATCCTGGGTCTGTTGTGGGTGGAGCCAGGCAGAAGCACCTGGCCTATTTACTGAGCAGGGCTGGGTCCTCAGACGCCCAGCAGGAGGTGGAGCCAGCATTGTCACTGGCAGGAGCAGAGCTATCGGCCTCCCAGCAGGAGGTGGGGCTAGGATCGTCCATGGCAGGCACAGAGCCATCAGCCGCTTGGCAGGAGGTGGAGCCAGCATTGTATCAGGCAGGGCAGGCTATCAGCAACTACTCTCCCCCTACTCTCAACGTAAATGTCCCACTCATCCCACACTGACTCATCCAGACCCGTGGAGCCACCCAGCTCCTGTCACACACACGCAAGACCAGCAGAAACCAGATATGGTTAGACAAGAAAATAGACACTTTCTCAAACACAGAGTCCAAAAACCATCCACACCAACGGATGCGTAATTAAACCCCGAGTTCAGGGATACCAAACTCGACATTGCGCCATGCTCCCCGAGCCAGCTAGGATCATAGCATGAATAATCCCGGCGACCCATTCTAACTAATGGAGAGCATGCTACCTCGCAATAGTGAAGAACGAAGATGGCTGTAATTCACTATTAGGACATGCCAACTTGGTCAGGCGTGTCCTACCTTATACTTACAATGCACCCTGCCCGTGGGCCTACCATAGGGGTGACTAACATGAAGTCAAGGGAAGATGTGGGGGACTGGCAAGTAGGTATACTTGCGCAGCCTGCGTGACAGCACTAGGCTGCACGTGGGTCTCGCAATGACCGACCCGTAGACATTCTTTTACGAGGCCGCTCCTGTGGGTGGCACAACACGTGCTGCAAGCCCACGAGCGGCATTTGTATTTACAAGCCCCGGCACTCCTGGTGCACTAGACGAGGGACTAACAGTAAACCAAATAAGCCAAACATGGATACAATAGATACATCAATTTAACATAGGGAGCACTTGCGCTGTGGCACTGATCAGCAGTGGCACAGCGCCCAAAGCATATACCAGCAAAAACATCGAAAAAAAGTGGAGGCAAACAGAAAAAATGGAGGAGAGACTCAAGCCAATGATGTCAGGTCTAACAACCATATTTGGGAAAAGTGAACATGCGATGCAACAAGTGCTCCAAAATAATTGTGTATGGGGAGCCGATCCTCAGTCTCATTGAGAACAGAATTGAGACCCATAAATGCTCTTAAAGGAGTTTTTTTTTTATTTTTCATTTATTTTGTTCCTGTTGAACAGTTTCCATGTTCCAGTTCCCGAATCTTCTTTAAAAAAATATATATATATATAAAACTTTCAAAAAAGGAAAAACAAATGTAAAACAGCAAAAGAAAAAAAGTTCTTATCAGAACTCACTCACATCTCCAAAAAGAGTTGTTTTTCTAACACACTGTGTCATTCATTTTTTTGAATTAAAGTGTAGTGTATAAATGAATGATTGAAATGACTGAGTGAACGGAAAGAAGAGAGTAAGGGAATGAGTGAGGAAAGGGGAGTATGGTGAGTGAGAAAAGGTGAGTCGAAGAGTTACTGAAAGAAGAGAACTAAGGGTAGGGGAGTGAGTTAAGGGGAGTGAAAAAGTAAGGAAGGGCAGTAAGGAAAGGAGAATGGGGGAGGGGGAGTGAGAAAAGTGGAGCAGGGGTAGAGACAGGGAAGGGAGTAAGGGACGGAGAGAAAGTAATAGAGTAAGGTAAAGTCAGTGAAGGAAAGAGAAGTGGAGTGATGGTGAGGGAAGGAGTATGAGTATGATAAAAGGGAGGTAAGTGAAAGTAAGAAGTGGGGAGTGAGGAGTGAGGGGCACAGAAATGCAGTGAGGGAATGGAGGGACTTAGGAAAGCATAGTGAGGGAAGGGGACTGAGGATTTAAATGAGATAAAGAGAGTGAGGGAGAGTGAGAAAAAGCGGAAAAGACAACAGGGATGACATACAGATAGGAGGAAATGTAGTGAGGGAAGGGAAGTGACGGTAAGAAGGGGGCAGTGAAAGTTAGAGAAGAGGTATGAGGGTGAGGGAAGGAGAATGAGAGAGAAGAAAAGAGATTAAGAAAGACGAAATACGATTGAGGGATAAACTAGGAGTGAAAGAAACAGAAAGACAAAAAACAGAAAGAGTAAGGGAGAGACAAAGACAAAGATAGACTGACACAGAAAGAGATGGAGAGTGAATGACTGAGATGAAGTAAAGTAGTTACACTCAGTGAGACAGAAAAAGAGACGGGAGAGAAATGGAGAAAAGGAGAATGGGGGAGTAACAAAACTTTATCATCTGACTTAGATGTGGAGTTTATTGAAGAGCAGCCACATAGTAAGAACACCAAGGTGTCCTTTATCTGGAAGTTTTTCACCTTTTCAGAGGGGAACAAGAAACTAAATGCACCGAATTTCACCTGCAAAATCTGTGGTAGTGTCCTATCTAGAGCACACCAAAAGAAACACTAAACTCATTGATTACGGACACAAACATTTAGAGAAGATGAGTGAGAGACTAAAGGAATGGGAATTAGCAAAAAGAAATAAGGAAAGGGAAATAAGGGAAGGGGATTGACGGATGGGGTAAGCAAAAGAGACTGAGGGGGACTGAGGGAATGGGAGCAGGACAAAAGGAAATGGTAGTGATGCCCAGAGAGGAAAATATGAACTGGGAGAAGAGGAGTGACATTGAGTGAAGGGCAGTGACAGTGAGGGAAGGGATATAAGAGTAAGGAGAGAAAGGTGAAGGAAAAAGAACCATATTAAGAGAAAGGAAACAGAAGTATGTGAGAGACAAGTATTTATAGAAAGACAGAAAACAAAAGGAAAAATAGTGAAGAGAGACAGAGAAAGTGAAAGAGACAAACAGAAGGAGTCTGAGGGAGTCTGAAGGAGTAAAACACTTACAGTTACTAAAACAGAAGAAGAGACTTAGGCACAGATGTAGTGAAGGGGAGTGAAGGGAATAAAGGAAGGGAAGTGAGTAAAAGGGAGTGAATGAGTGACACAATTGGAGTGACTTAAGGTCAGTGAGGAATGATGTAATACAAAGAGAGTAAAGGGGGAGTGAGAAAAGATTCAACGTTACAGCAACACAATGTAGTGATTGAGGAAAATAGGAAAGAGAATTGAAAGACAGACTTTAACATCTAACTCAGATGTGGAGTTTTTTGAAGAGCAGCCACATACTAAAAACACCAAGGTGTCCATTATATATAAGTTTTTCACATTTCTAGAGGGGCACTAGAAAGTAAATGCGCCAAAGTTCCCCTGCAAAATCTGTGGTAGTGTCCTATCTAGAGCACACCAAAAGAAACACTAACCTTTAACTATACTCAGATTGATTACAAACGTAAAAAATGTAAAAATGTAAATTCTAACGATTATGCAAGGGCATCTACCCAAACCCTTGCAGTGAACCCTGCAGTTGCTGTTCCCAGCACTTCATCTACAGGAGCATCCCCTTCTTCGACTGCTGTTAATATGTGGCCACTTTTCGCCAATGTCCACCTCCAATGCAACTTGTGCAATTATATTCTTTGTTATCTGTAATGTAAGACGCAGTAAAGCAGTTACAATGTGTAAGACAGAGGTAGACAGAGAGAAAAAAGAATTAAAAAAGTGAGTGAGACACTAAATGAAACTGAGTAAGTGAGATGGAGTAAGGGTGCAATGAAAGAGGAATAAAGGAAGGAAACTTAGGGGGAAAAAGGGGGAAAGAATAAGTGAAGGAGAATAAGTGACATGGAGTGAGGGAGTAAGAAAAAAGGAATGATGCAAGGTGACTAAGGGAGAACTACTAAGTGAGTGAAAGGCAGTAACACTGAGGAAAGGGGTATGAGGGTGACGAAAGACAAAGAGAAAGAAGGAACAAGATCAAGAGAGAAAAAAGAGTACTGAGGGATAAAGTAGGAGTGAAAGAAACCAAAAGAGAAAGACAGGAAGGGTGAGGGAGAGAAAGAGAGAGAGAGAGTAACAGAGAAAGATACGGAGAGCAAGTGTCTGAGAGTGAGTAAGGCGGTTAGACTGAGTGAGATAGAGGGAGAGAGCAAAATAGAAAAGGAGTAAACAGTAGTGAAAAGAGAGGAAAGCAGTAAAAGACACAAACAAAAGAATAATGATGGTGTGTCAAGGAGTAAATCAGTTACAATAACTAAGACAGAAAAACTAATTTAGAAACAGATGGAGGAAAGGTAAGTGAAGAAAGGAATTCAAGAAGAGAATTGAGCAAAAGGGAGTGATGGAGTAAAATAAATGGAGTAAGTGTAAGTCAGTGTGGGTTAATGTTTTGGAAAGAGGGTAAGAGGGAGTGAGAGTAGACTAAATGACACAGAAACACAAAGGTAGTGATGTAGGAACATAGGAAACAGAAATGAGAGGCAGACAGGGTAAACAGGGAGTTCGACAAGGTGAGTAACAGACAAGAGTGAGTACCGATAGTCAAAGAAAAACTATAAAAGTAACTGAAGGGCAATAATTAGAATAAGAAAAGGAGAGTAAGATGACTAGAGAAAGAAGAGTAAGAGAGAGATTAATGAATAGGAAAGACAGAAAGTAAGAGAGTGAAGAAAAACTATTTTCTGTTTGTCATACTTTCCTTATAAATAATGACAACTTAATAAAATTTGTTTGCATAAATATAGTATCTGTGGAAAACAAAGAAAAAATAAGTTACAATATATTATTCATAATACAAAATAAAGTACAAGTCAAAAAAAACAGAAAGGGAAAGAAAGGAAGGGTGAGGGAAAAACACAGAGGAAGAAAGGAACTAAGTAATGTACTAAAAGGAGTGAGAAACTAAAGGAATGAGAGTTACCAAAAGGGATTGAGGAAACAAGGTTAAGGGAAGGAAATTGACGGATGGATTTAGTGAAAGAGTGTGAGGAAGAGTAAGGGAATAGGTGCAGGAGAAATGGAATGAGAGTGATGCAGAGAGAAGAGAACGTGAAGTGGACGTGAAGTGGAGGAACAAGACTCAGATTGAATGAAGGGCAAGGATAGTGAGGGAAGGGATATAACAGTGAGGGAAGGGGAGTGATGGAAAAAGAAGCATATTAAGAGAAAGGAAAACGAAGTAAGTGAGAGAGAAGAATGTACTGAAAGAGAGAGAAAACAAAAGGAAGACTAGAGGACAAAGAGGGAAACAGTAAAAGAGAGAAACAGAGTAAATCAGTTATACTGACTGACACAGAGGAACAGACTTAAACACGAATGGAGAAACCGGCAGTGAGTGAAAGGCAGAGAGGAAGTGAAAGAAGTGGATTGAGTGAAGGTCACTCAGTGATCATATGAAGGAAAGAGAGTAAGGGGGATGAGACTGATCGATACAGCAAGGCAAGACAAGGGTACTGATAGAAAAAAAATAGGAAAGAGAAGTGAGGAACAGACAGAGGAAAGAGGGAGATGGACAAAATGAGTGAGCGTGAAGGAAGAGTACTGATGGTGAGACAAGCACAGTAAACGTGAATGAAGGGGAGTAAGTAGAATGAGGGAACAGAGGTAACATGAGGAAAGGTAATGAAGTAAGAGAGGCAGTGAAGAAAGGATAGAGAGAAATAGAAGTAAGAAAGTAATGAAAAAGTATTTTTGTTTATTGTACTTACCTAAATATAATATCTGTGGAAGAGAAGAAACAATTGAGTTATAATATATTTTTCACAATACAAAATACAAAATAATTTGTACAATATGTTATATGTTTTATTTTGCTGTTCTCAGAATAGATTGAATTTCACTAAAAACAGTGAGTTCAATACAACTCATCATATGACAGCGGGCAAAAAAAAACACAATCAAAAGGATTGTGTTTAAAAAATCCATTCAACATTTTCATTCACAATATAACAATTAGAAAAAAACATATCTTAAATGTCTTTTTCAAACCGCAATTTTTTACATAAGTAAACAATCTCAACATCAATCACAAAGTAACAAAACATTACTACTTCTTTCTTATACACTCTAAATAAACTAATATCCAAACATATGCTAACAAAATTTACCCGAATTACTCATTTGTTTGTGATACTATTCCTCATGGCCAAATAGTATCGGCGAAATCCTTAGTTTGGTACTTACTTAAAAGTACTCTTAAGCATCCATCTCCCGACCTTCTGAAACAAAAGCACTCACATCTTTTGGTCCATATAACAATGGTTATACCTCCACCCGATAGTATTTATCATAAACATAGAACCTTAAACAAGTAGCATGCTATCAAAATCTCAACATCATCTGGTTTGCTGATCACACTCTGTTCATCCTTTATTTCACCAAGGAGCTGTATACCTTTAAAAGAAATCACCCTGACTTACAAAGTAATTCTCAGCAGTAGATTAACCTTTTTTTACAGCACTAATCTTCCTAGGCCAATTGTTTTCCCTAAAATTTGGGTTCCAAAAACACTAGGTAAGAATTTGGTAAGTCAAAAGGCAAACGTTGTTTAAAAGTCAATTGAGTGTCATTACAATGAGTCCAGCCTTTTGCACAATTTAAGTAAGCTGTATAATGTCCAGATGTTGTAGAAGAACCATCATGGAAAATAATAGCTACAGTTACAAAAGTTCTTCCTGAAATTGATAATTGAGAAGCCACAAAATTTTAAATTAAAGTTGTCAATTTTGTTCCATCAGGTCTACATCGTTGGAACATTAAAATTACATACTGTCCATATCTTTGTATAAATAACGTTGATAACATTTCTGAGTTGCCTTGGGTACAGACCATGTTTTGATTTGCTTCTCTAACCAGATTATTAAAAGTCACTGATTTGCAGTCTGGTAATGTCAAATATATAAATCTTTCTGTGTCTATTTGAGTACTACTTGAAAATGAACAATTATCACAATCATGTTGCCATTTATAAGATACACCGAATATATTTTCAATATCTAAACCTTCATCTTGCAATAAAACAAGCAGTTACATAAGAAATTCCTGACAATCTTGCTGAATATTCTGCGAAAATTGATTTACTCCAGAACATATGTCTAAAACATTTCGAATATCAGAAACACTTTCTATTTTTGTTTTATCACTCCTACATTTTTCAAAGACAGAATTCAACAAACAACAAAATCTTTGATCCCGATTATCAACAATCTTTTGTCGTAAAGTTTGAAGGAAAAAACCACATTAACCACTACATTAGCATAGCAGTTGACACCAGAACTGTTTTCAAACTGAAAACCCACAACCTCTTCAATACTATCCTTTCTCTTTTTCTTTGTAATTACTGGTTCATCTACTTTTTTTCTTTTCTCTACAACCTCACAACAATTTTTCTCCAATCTTCTTTTTCGACCTACCACAACCTTTTCAAATAAAGGATATTGAGGTAAATTTGTAGCATATTCTCTTCTTAACCTATTATACTCTTTCACACAATTTAGATCTGCACTAATCTTTGTTTCATCAAAATCAATCAAATATAATCCAGATAAAGTTCTAACTCGAGATAAAGCAACATATGCCATACCTTCCTTGAACATAGTGCTTCCAATATTCACCAAAGCACTATCTACACTTAAACCTTGAGCTTTGTGAATGGTCACTGCATATGCCAAACAAACAGGAAACTGTTTTCGGCGCACATATACATCTTTTACAAGCAAAAATCGAGCAGAACAACAACACAATTGTTGAACTTCTTCAATTTCATCAAATTTGATTTTCATAATTTCAACCTGATCTCTATTTGGGTAATTCACAAAATCAACTACATGACCCATTGCTCCATTTACTAAACCTCTTTCCACATCTAAATTACATCGTAAAATTATCCGATAATGTAAACATACATATAGATTCTGTTCTAAACCAGCTGTTTGAGATATTGACTTGCCTAAAGAATCTAATTTTGACTTTAACTTTTCTGACAAAATAATAGTAGATCCTCCATGCTCTATTTTATCAATAGCTTCCAATTTTATAATTTCTTGATTTTCTAACTTCAACATTTTTTCCATTGAAGATTCCACATTCTTGCAGAGGTGGCATCAAGCATATTACTGATTGTTTTTCAGCAATGTTACTATATATATTCTCTGCACCAATATTTTCCTTTGGAAACAAATTAGAAAGTAATCGTGTCTGTAGAGATTCTATGCCATATTGACTTACTTTTCCCATCCTTATATCTTCAAGAATACTTTTATAATCAGCATCCTTTGCCTGTCTCATATTTTGAGTCAGTTCTGTGTATTTGAAATACAACCATATATTAACATTTCCAATGCTTCCCAGGCACTTTCTGGTATCTTCATGTGTAACAGTTTTAAATACTGGTTGTCCTTTCACAGGTGTTAGCTGTAGTAGATCTCCAAAAACGATGATGTGTTTGCCTCCAAATAACACATCATACTCTGTTTTAAGAATTTGTTGCATTCTTAAATGCACATAGGCAAGCATTAAATTTGATACCATGCTTACCTCATCAATAATAATAAGTTAAAATTTTTTTAGAACTCTGGAAACGTCACAACAAGCTTCTCCAGATAGCTTGTGGTGTTCTAACTTATTTTCATGCTCTACTGGCAGCATCAGCAAACGATGCAAAGTAATCCCTTTAATGTTATGCGCTGCCAACCCAGTTGGAGCGATAACAACACAAGAGAGTGATGACTCTGTTCTTTTTTGAAGATAAGATGCAACATGGCGGAGGGCTGACGCCGTCCGCAGGGAGCTCCAATCTGACCGGTGATCTCCCGAGGTGAAATGCGGATTTTATGCGGACTACAGTGGCATCTTACACAGTAACCGGGTGATTATGACCCCCTTCAACGCACGATCCTTTTTCTAAACTTTTGGCGTTTTCCTTTCCTTTTTTCTCGTATCTTCCTCCCCACACGACGGACCTGCTCCATTCCTGTTCTGCAAGCTACGGCTGGCCCGCCTGCGCTGCCTGCCTGCCTCCCAGCCTCCCTACCGGCGTGAAGGAGTGAATGTTTTTGCACTAGGACTACGGGAGGCGCTGGGAATACTCAGCTCTGATGGTGTTTTTGGAAACGGCCGAGCTCCCTGAAACAGCGGTGAGAGTGTTGGGGGGTTGTGGTACTCGTGAGGGTGTCGGCACTGCCAGGTTAGAACTGAGCTACAAATACAAACAAATACAGATATAAACAAATCAGCGAGCGCAAGTACATGCAAAGGAGCTTGAATTGAAGCACGAGAATTGGCTTTTTGGGCGCGCTAAGTTTTGCCATGGTGTCAGGCTGGTACTAGCGAGGGTCGGGTCTCGCAAGTTTTCTGGAGCGTGTTCTTTAACGACCACTAAGATTGGGGGGGCGGTTATTCTGATATTGGACAACAGTTAGGTGAACTGGCTATTGAACTATCTACTGAACCTCCGTACGTGAAGCCAGCCCCTGCCTTCCTGCAACCGGAGTCACGGAAGGGAATGAGCTCGGACATCTCTCAATTTTCTAGCCCATTACATACAGCTCACCCTGAATCATTAGGGGATTTCACTCCTTCACCAGAGAGAAGCAGCAAGGAATCAGGAACCAAACCCCCGGCTTCTAAAGCCCCAGCTGCTCCCAGAGCAGGGGGCGCCAGGAACAGGTACCAGCTCAGGTCAAACTCGGAGCTCCATAAGGGGGGTTTCCAGGCGGTCGGCGCCTGGTATGAAACAGGGACAGGGTCTGGGACTGTCGCTTCCACACCTAAGGGGCGGAAGAAGGAAAAGAAGGTGAAAAGCTTAAAAGGGGGGGGCTGGCGAGCCTAAACAGAGGCTTCCTAAGAATTTGCCCCTCCGAGGTAAACCGACCCCCTCCTTGAAATCCTTTTTTAAAATTTTGGAGCAGGCCATGGACTCTAAGGGGGGCAGCTCACCTCCTCTATCTTCTCTATCTAAGTCTGCATCAAAGTCAACATTAAAGAGTGTTCCGAATGCGATACAACTCCTGGCCCAACCATCGAGGGGCTCAATTTCTATTGCACAATCCCCTGTTGTTGCTGCCACAGCCCAAGGGGTTTTACCTCTAACCAACAGATATTCTGTCTTAGATTGTGACTTAGAAACACAAGAGGTCCCACCAGTAGATGGGGACGCCCCGCAGTTGACTATGGATACCTCTGTTGGTCCCAGGCTCTCTCAATTAGAGTCCTTATTACTAACTATGAGGGAGGATTTTTTATCCAAATTTGTAATATCTGAGGCAAATCAGAAAAGCATTCACAAACAATGTGCTAATTTGGAGGCTAAGTTGGATGAAGTGTCTAACCGAACTGGCGTATTGGAAGAAGATGTGTCCCTGCTTACAGGAGCTTCCCAGCGACACGAGAGGGACCTAGAGGCTCTCAGACTGCAAAACAAAAATCTCCAAATGGATATTGAGAGACTCGAGATACATTCGAGAAGGAACAATCTCAAATTTCTAAAGATTCCTGAGGGAGTCAAGAAAAGGGATGTTAAATTATTTATTTTCAACCTGCTTAGAGATGGGGTACTGAAAGACAGGCCGGACATAGACCTTGAGGCTGAAATTCAAAGAGCTCACAGAGACCCTTATAGGATTCACAAGGAGAGGAAGGCACCCAGGAAAATCCAGGTGAATTTCTCACCTATACAGTAAAGGAGCTAATATTGAGTAGAGCACTATCTGATACAACCCTCCAGATAGACTCAATCAAATATCTGATTAGGTCAGATGTAGGAAAGGCCACAGCACAAAGGCAGTGGGAGCTGGGAAATAGAATGCCTGACCTGAGGAGCCTGGGCGCCAGGTTCAAATGTAATTCCCTGCATTCCTAAAAGATGTTTGGAGGAATAAGACCCATAACTTTCTATCCCCACATGAAGTTGACTCCTTCATAACTTTAATAAGAGAGAATCCTTAGTAGAACTCCCTAATGGAAACTAAACGAAAATAAAAGATCTAAATGTAGAGAAGCAGGAAGTTAGAGGAGACGGGGCAGCAGATGGTTACTTGGAGCATTTAGGAGGGGGAATAGAGGGGAAACAGAGGATAAGGAGTTCTCAAAATATAAAAAATAGAAAATATATATAAGAGAGGGGAGGAAAGGAAAATGAAGAGAGCAGAAAATGGATAGGAAGGAAGGGAAAAAAATATATATATATATATATTTAATATTATATATATCTATATATATATATAAATAATAGTTTTTCTTGTTGTTTTCATATACACTGCATGGGGAGGACGGGAAAGAAGAAGGAAAAAAGGGGAAGGAAAAAAGAAAAAAAAAAGGGAAGGAAAGAGGGGAAGGGAAAAAGATGGAAAAAAGGGAAAAGGTTTTTTTTTTCTCACTAGTTAGAAGACATGATAAGGTACCCGGCTCATATATAGGAGTCCGTTTTTTGTTGTTGTTTTTTTTAAGTAACTGATGGGAGGGATCTAGGTCAGACCACAGGAGCCCCCACAGGCGACAAGATCGCCAGAGTAGGTATGGGAGGGGTTCCTCAGGGGGGGTGGGTGGCTTGTAGGGTGGCTGGGGTAAAAGGGGTAAAAAAAATTCTCATATACACATTAATGAATATACTGGATATGGAAGGGAGCAGGGCTTGTGGTGGTAGGTGGAATGGTTAATATGAATAACATAATTACGTTTATTAGCTGGAATGTGAATGGCCTAAGAGACAGGAGGAAACTCTTAAGGGTTAAGGAATATTTATTTAAGACAGGGGCTCAGGTTTGTTTATTGGAAGAGACCCATTTAGAGAGAAGGGAGTGTGAGTCTGGGCTGGGAAGGGCTAGGTGGATACAAGAAGTCCTATGTTCAGACCAGAATGGTAGCACTAGAGGGGTAGCAATATTGATCAGAGCTAATGCAGGGATTAAGGTTGTGAAATATGATACTGATCAGTCAGGAAGGTGGCTGGTGGCGTCTCTACAATGTCAGAGTATTCCTTTTGTATGTGCTGTATATTATGGCCCTAATCAAGATCTTCCAGGGGCACTCCTGAAGCTTAGAACAACTCTTTTAGATTACACAGGGCCAGTTATCTTAGGGGGCGATTTCAATTTGATTTTGGATGACAAGCTGGATCGAACATTGAGGGTTAAATTTACACCCCCAGTGAAATCCCGGAGAGAGCTCAATAACTTAGTTAAAGATTATAACCTTATGGATGTCTGGAGAGTTAGAAACAGCACAAAGAGGGACTTCTCTTTCTATAGCCGTAGACATGGCCACCATTCCAGAATAGATTTTTTCCTTATTGATCAGGTGTTACTTGTGCCGGTTGCCACTACCGAATATACCCCAGCTATCCTGTCGGACCACTCAACAGTGGAGTTAATAATTATCTTCAAAGTAAAAGAAATACAAAGGAGATGGACTCTAGATAGATCTACTAGAGAATGGGACAAAAATGGAACTGATAATTTTGACTGAGGACTTCTTTAAAAATAACACAGGCGCAACCACCCAACAGGTGGTTTGGGAAACATTTAAAGCTTTATTGCGTGGTATGCTGACCACTTTGACAATCGTTAGGAACAGGATGAGTTAAGAGAAGAAGGAAGAAGAGCTTCATAAAATCAAATCGAAAGAGCTGGAACTCCAAGTAGCCTCAGCCAATCAATCCAGCAGGAAACCTCTCCTGCAAAAGGAACTAGATGGCCTGCGAGTAGACTATCAAGCAGGCTTGGATAAGGTCCTCAAAGGTAGATGGGACGCCAGCAAACTTCAACATTTTTCATATGGGGAGAAATGTGGTCGCCTTCTTGCCTGGAAATCTCGGATGGACAGAAATAGAAATTTGATCACTAGTCTAACCCGGGGAAGCTCGGGCATTGTTACAAGCGATGATGAGCAAATTAGGGAGGAGGCTGAATCTTTCTTCAAAACGCTGTACAGTGCTAAAATAAACCAATCCCCTCTGCTATTAGAAAACTGGCTAAGTAAGATACACCTTCCATGTCTGGCTGAAGAGAACTATAGCTTCCTTGCGTCGGACATAAAGGAAGGTGAGGTCAGAGCCCAGCTGATGAGAATGGCTAATGGCAAGGCAGCTGGGCCCGACGGTCTCCCTGTGGAAATTTATAGGATAATTACAGACCAAATAGTGCCTGGCCTTACAACTCTGTGCAATAAAATCTTTGCAGAGGGGGGGAATGCTCCCGATTCATGGGCAGAGGCTACTGCAACCTTAATCCTGAAACCAAATAAGGATCCACTAAAGATCGAATCCTATAGGCCAGTCTCACTGTTAAATACAGACTACAAAGTATTTGCCGGCGTGCTCGCAGCCAGACTGGCCAAAACGGTAAAGATAATCATCCATCAGGATCAAAGGGGCTTCATCCCAGATAGACAACTAAATGAACTGACATTTCAGGTTATCGCAGCGATAGATGTTGCCATCAGCAAGAGGCTTCCTTTGACCCTGGCGGCAGTGGACACCGCCAAGGCGTTTGATCAGGTAGATTGGCTATATTTATGGAGGGTTCTGGATGCCTTTGGCTTTCCAAACAAGTTCATAACTGCTATGAGGTCCTTTACTGCGCCCCACGGGCAAAGATATTAATCAACGGTCTCTTAACCAACTGGGTCGTTCCTTTAGCTACCTTGCCCCTCGTCTTTGGAACACATTACCTCTGACCTTACGCGCCAGTTCTAACCTGCTCACTTTTAGAAAGGAGCTTAAGACTCTTCTCTTTGCCCAATAATTCTGTTTCCTCTGAGCACCTGGCGTCGCTGGTGGTATTTCTGTTAGTTGCTGGTATTTGTTTTTGATCTGCAGCGCCGGGACGCTCTTCGGAGCAGCTGAGCGCTTTACAAAACCCCCAGTAACATAACATAACATAACATAACATAACAATTGCTCGTGGGACCAGGCAGGGCTGTCCGCTGTCACCTTTATTGTTTGATTTGTATATTGAGCCCTTTGTTTGTTTACTCAGATCTGATTTAGCATTTAAACCCTTTAGCATTTCTGATTTAGAATAAAAATTTGCATTATATGCAGATGACCTTCTTATGTTCACTTCAAACCCAGGGGTCGCCTTGCCCAGAATGATAGCTCTAGCTGAAGAATTCGGGGAGGTCTCTGGTTATTCCATTAATAAAGATAAAACCGAAATCATGGAGTGGAACCAAGAGGTTAGTACTGTGGGAGCCAAGTTAAAAATGAGGTACCTGGGGGTCCTTTTGACCCATAAAATTGAGGACATCACTAAAAATAACATGGATAAGGTATCTAAGGAGGTTTGTGCTCTACTGCAAAGATGGTCATCACTCCCCTTAAACATCTTTGGGAGGGTCAATCTAATTAAGATGATCATCCTTCCTAAACTTACTTTCCTATTCAAATCCATCCCCTTATCTTTTAATACTGCATCTATCAAAAAGTTGCAAGGGAAACTGGGTTCCTTTATCTGGAATTCAAAATCGCCAAGGGTAGCATGGAAGAAGCGCAGGAGAACTTTAAAAACAGGAGGTTTGGCCTTCCCCAATCTATTGGTGTATTGCCATGCTTTCCATTTTAAAAACTTTAGACCCATGGCGGGGGAGATAGAGGCAGCATCGTTAGGCTTATTATTTCAAGCGCTGCTACGAGATGTACCACAGGGCCAATCACATTTTCTTTTTAAGTTTGGAGACCCAGAAAAATAAATAAATAAGACTAAAGATCTTGGGGACAGCTATTAGAAATTGGGTTTTTGTGAGGCAGAAGCTTGATATTCCCTATTACTCAGTGCAGGCTCCAATCTGGGAATCTCCAGGAACACCGGCCTGCCTCGATGACCTACTATCTCGCCCTCTTAGGGCAGCGGGGATTGAGTGTTGGGGAGATCTCCAGGTTGATTCGCAGCTTCTTAGCTGGGAGGCAATATCTGGTCTTACCGGGGGAACACTTACTAGGTTTAAATATCATCAGCTGTCCAGATGGTGGTTAACTAAGCCCTGAAATCTCAATAACCCTAATCCAAAATTTGATCTAGTATACAGGAAGAATCAGTGGAAAAATCAAATTTCATACTGGTACACAGCTATGCTAGAAGCCGAGAACATGTCTGAATCAGAGATACAAAAGCTTTGGAATAATATACTAGCATCAGAGAGTGCAGACTCGGTGGATATATGGATCGATTCATTTACTATCTTGCAGGCTGTGGTGAAGCCGGCCACATTAAAGCGGAAATAATTTGTACACTATGTATAGGGCATATATATCCCCAAAGAAACTTATGAAATTCTCTAATCTAGAATATCATTGCCCAAGATGTAGACTCCTGGCCGCAGATGATGTGCATATGCTGGCTATTTGTCCAGAAATAAAAAATTATTGGGATTCAGTACATGGCTTTAAGGGGGATGTTCTCCAGATACCAATGGTAATAACAACTAGCACTATTCTTTCCGGACTAGGAGTAGCTTATAATACTGATGATCTCAACACAAGGCTTATTTTCTATGTCATACTCCTTGCCAGGCGCGAAATATGCAGAGCCTGGAAGGATCCAATACCTCCTTCCTTTTCAAACTGCCTTAAATATGTTATTTTTACCAGTAAGTCAGATATGGCATGTGATCCCACAAGTTTTGATAAAATTTGGAAGCCCCTGGCGGCATGGCAAGACAGGTAAAGGTAATTTGGTGTTCCTATGATTTATCCTTGGCCCTGTTGGTTCCTAAATCTCCCTTGTAACGCAGGGACCCAGTTACGGCGTGAAAAGGAGTGGATTGGGAAAGCAGTGGCAACTTGAGGAATCAGGCATGGCTCCTTCTGAACTTGGTCGCTTAACATCAGGGCCGGGTAGGATTGACCTTTTCAGTTTGAGTTGCCTAAGCTCCCTTCAAGAATTCCATAACGGTATATGAGGAAACCAAAAAAAAAAGAAAAAAAGATGCAATTCCTTTAATTAGAAAACTTTTTCCAGTTCCTGCTTGTCCACTCACATACTGTCGGACAGGTTGAAATGAGGTACATGAGCACTCTTTTTTCTCATGAAGTAAACCATGCTCAATCTGCTCAGTCATTTCATCAAATATTTGTTTCTGTTGAACATTCAGTTGTTTTTCCAATTCTTCTAAGTTTATTACATCCTCCTGAGCTTGTTGCATTGCTCTTTCCATCTTTTTTTTATTATTGAAGGTCATGATGCAATAAAAGGATTTAACAATTAAATTGACACAAACGAAGCATTAAAATTTTATATAAAAATGCAATAGCAGTGACATGACACTCGAGATATAAATAGATGAACGTACAATTCATGATGTGGGAATAAAATTCATTTGCATTCAAATAAATATGCCAATAAAATACTAATTCCAGATCAAATTCTAGCATCCCTCGACTTCCTAACGGGGGCCCAGAAACGTCTTCCTATGTCCCCTTTTTTTAACTCCTTTGAGTTCATATACGCAAGACTCAATATTGTGGATGCCCAAGAGTCTTGAGAGCCACATCTGGAAGGAGGGTGCGATAACATCTTTCCAGCCAGCTGAAATCAGGATTCACAGCACAGCTACCGACATAAAAACCAGGGCTTCCTCATCCTCTGCCAAAGCCAATTTTGAGTCTGTACCCATTAACACCAATGTAGGGGATAGATCGATCTTGTGACCTAGCAGCCCCTCCCAGAATTTCATGATCTCATCCAAGAGTGGGCCCAGCCGGTCATAGGTAACAAACATATGTACTAGGTCTGCTTGACCTGAATTACACCTCGGGCAGCAATCATCAGTCCTGACACCCCGTGCAAATAATTTGGCCGGAGTATGGTACAGATTAAAAATTGTTTTATAGTGCTGTGCCCGTAGGTTAGAGGCCCGAAAAAGCTTTTTGTTTAAACAAAGAGCACGATCCAGATCAACATCCGGGTTTCCCAGTTTAGTAGCTCAAGCGCTTTCCATTTTTCCGATATCGTCCTGAATCCCCACCATCAGAAGATCGTAAACCACTTTAATATTTCTACACCCTCTAACCAGGGCCTCAAGCACAGGAATATTTACCATAGGTTTCAGTTTAGGTCTTAGGGCCCTTAGGGTGCGAGCAATTTGTCCGTACACAAACCACTGGTTGGCAGGAATGCCAAACCGCTTTTGAAGGTCCTCAAACCCTATGATCTTACCCCCCCATTACATCTCCAATAGTCTTAACCCCCATTCTCTTCCAAGCCTGGAGATTTCTATCAGCCCTCAACTGAGGAAGAAGACATGAATTTTCCAAATGTAGATAAGAGTTTACCTTCGGGGCAGTAAAAATTTTCAAAATAGCTTTCCAAACCAACCAAGCCCTGTGTAAAGTCTTAAAGCGGGCCTTCTTATAAAACCTACGTTCCACTTTGCACAGCAGTAGGCCAGATGCTTTCCCCCCCAACAGCATCTCAAAGATTGGGGGAGGCCCCTGGGTACCTGAGCTTGAATTTTCCCCAGCGGGTCTGACATCAAATTGAAAAAGAATAGACATTTGAATCAGGAGGCAGTACCAATGGTACAATCTAAGATTTGGGAGTCCCATACCACCCCTTGCTTTGCTCTTTCCAAATCATCCATGGCAGTCGCTGCTTCATTTTGGATAATTGGTCCTCCTAGTGGATCCTGACTCAACGAAGCAGAACTTTGACTGTCTTGAGAACTGTCTCTATCAATCTCTGCTGCAATTGTAGCTTCTTGCTGTATTTCCTCGTTCAACATTTCTAGATAATTAGTGAAAACAGGACATTCTATAATATTTTTGGTTGCGTTGAATGAATCTTCATAACTGAGAAAATCTCAAAAGTAGTTCCTCTTCTGTACGCCATGGTTTAAAGAGTTGCAAAAGAGCTACATAGTAAAATTCCCTTTTTTCAGGAGTATCGCAACTCAGTTTTTGATGATTAATAAAATGTATTTTTCTTTGTTTCACCAGACATCCTTCAGATCCAATTACAGCATATACTCCTTTAATAATATCTTCTGAAATAGTCCTCTTAAATATATAGCTTTGCAGTACTTCATAGAGACAAACGTTCTCAAGATGATTACTTCTATTTGGAGAGTATGTATCCAACATATTTGTTTTCAAAATATCTGTACTGTTTGGTTCTTTCTCTGCTAAATACTCAATTTCTTGTACAGATTTCAAAACTCGGTTTCGTGTTCTTGCCAGTCCTAAACTCACCCAAATAATTGTTCTAGATTTGGCATATAGACCTGCAGATGATAAGCGATCTGAACATTCATATGCTCCAATTTCTCGATGAGACAACATCTTCAAACTGTAGCTGTACAATTTCTTACTTAGGCTCTTTTCATGAGAAATTTCCTCCAACATTTCCTTTAGTTCTGTCTTCTCAGATTTTGTAATGTAAAATGTAACATATTGAGCCACAGCAATAGAGATGTCTGCAACATACTGAATATCCAGCATTCCACATTGACAATATGACTGGGTTATAGTCATTTATGTATTTTGACTCTTCATTTCTCCTTAAGTTGTAGGTATTTTTTGGTGATTTTCTTGTCACAGTATGTCGTAAAGATGACATACAATTGTTCACTCTTCCTTTCGATGTTACTGGATGTGGAAATGCAAAACGACATTTTGTGTAGAACTTATCCTTAGACTTATATTTTCGATGACAGTATTTTCCACAACGATGGGTTTGAAATCATAACACTTGTTGACTTAAATTATTTTTTTCTATACTTTTTGGTACATCAAATGTAGCATATTCTGTCAATAAAACTCATCACTGTCTCATCTGAATCTGTTCCGAATTTGGGGGCATCATTGATCCATAGCAGCATATGTATATGAGGAGCACCTCTTGCTTGATACTCCTTTCTCCAAAAGAAATCCAGAACATCTCCCAATGGAGGATTTTTTTTGTTTGTTATAAAAGACATCATAGCTTCAAATCTATGATTGAAATACCTGCATACATTAACTGGATCCAAAGAGCACAATTCTCCAGGTGTCTTGAATTCTATATTTTCTATGTTTGCATTTGCCTCTCGAAGAAATTGAAGTAAATCTTCCCAAGCATACTTAGCACAGCTTAGAGTAAGGAACCATGTAGGAGTTCCTAAGTTTCTTAACATACATTTCAATTTCCCATGACGACGGTACCAATACTCGTTAATACCACGCTGACATGCCATCAGATTAATTAGCTGAGATTCCAAAACAGTGTCATTCTGTTGGACCTTATTCATAAAGTCCCTTGCCGAAACATTCTGCAAATGTACTCCACTTTTTAGTATGTGGTTCACTGCATAAGAAAGTCCAGACAAGTCACTCTCAAACAGAAGGTGAAATAAATATGGAATACATTGACGAAACCTTGGATCTTCTGCATATAATCTTGATGTCCGGTATTCAGATGCTGGTATCTGCACAGGTCGGTCATCATATTGTCCACCTTGTCCTGTTGGAAATAACTGAGGAAAACAACGAGCTTCCAAGCTTTCTTCCCATACACTAATGTGACTTCCTTTTGCTTCTTTCATTTGGAGTAACTCAATAGCATTCCCCATTACTTCTTTGGAATGAAGTGGATGAACACTGTAATGTTCGTAAATTTCTTCACTTCTGGACACATCCACTTTTTCAATTTGTCCAGCTGACAAATCACTGTCCTCCTCTGCAGTTGTTTCCTCTTCTTATACATATACAGTTTTGTAGTATTGATTGTTTTTTACCAAATACAACGTTGCCTTTTTGACTTTCCTAACATCCACTAATTCTTGCCAGCTTTTCTTACTCTTAGTAGGAACGCCATTAACTAGAATAACTAGAGGTTCCTCTTCCTAATTTTCTACACCAATTGTTTCAATATTTTTCTTTATATTTAGAGGTAAATATACAACTCTTCCCTTTAAACCCCTCAATAAATCTGAAGGAGGCAATTTCCCTGTCTTAGGCTCCATACAAACATTAGCCTGAAATGGATGCACACATTGAATCAGAATAGACTCATAATTATTTAAATCCATCAGTTCACAAGGAATTTTTACCAACTCGAAATTATTATGTACAGCTCTAGCTGGCACTTTGTTTTCATTTAATTTTTTATAACAATATTTACAAATACATTGATCAGAACCCAAATTAAAACAATTCTTTACCAACAAATAAGTTACACATTCATTCCACTCATTATTATTCTCCTTTTCACTTTTTAAATATAGATCAACTAACCTGGTCTGATTTTTATAATGAATTCTTCTACAACAAATGCAAGAAATATTGGGCCTTTCTCCTGAAGTGACCTTAAACCTTGTAATTTCTTGGTCAAAATTCTCTGTACCAAAATTTTGAACATCTTCATCCACATTTCCTTCTATTATTGTATCAGTTTCTGCACTGTACTCTTTTTCAGAAAAATAACTAATCTCAATTTCTTCACAAATGTTCTTTACATATAATAAAGATCCATGTAAAAGAGCACTGTTTAACTGACACAGAGATTGTATATACAGAGAATAGATGGTGCAGGCAGAGACACAGATAGTGGAAGCAGACACAGAGATGGTACACACAGAAGAGAGATGGTGCAGGCAGAGACAATGATAGTGGAAGCAGACACAGATATGGTACACACAGAGGATAGATGGTGCAGGCAGGGGGAGAGATAGTGGAAGCAGACATAGAGATGGTACACACAGAGAATAGATGGTGCAGGCAGAAACACAGATAGTGGAAGCAGACATACAGATGGTACACACAAAGAATAGATGGTGCAGGCAGAGACACAGATAGTGGAAGCAGACACAGAGATGATACACACAGAGGATATATGGTGCAGGCAGAGGGAGAGATAGTGCAAGCTGACATAGAGATGGTACACACAGAAGAGAGATGGTGCAGGCAGAGACACAGATAGTAGAAGCAGCCACAGAGATGGTACACATAGAGGATAGTTGGTGCAGGGAAAGTCAAAGATAGTAGGAGCAGACACAGAGATGGTATATACAGAGAATAGATGGGGCAGGCACAGACACTCTGTGTGATCCTGGACAAAAAGTTTAAAACCAAACTATTTACCAAAACACATTTACCACACGAAAAAGTTTAAGAGACAGAACACAGCCTATCTATTTCAGCAGTACAATACAGTGCAGAATCCTGAGTCATTTTGAAAATACATTTCCAATTTGCAGCATTACTTTTTGCCAGCATTACATCCAAACAAAAGGCTAAATATTTTCATGAAATAAAACAGTATAACCGGAGAGAGGTAGACTGTGAGAAGAGACAGGGGAGATTATAGTAAAAGGTGCAAATATCTATCTATAATTTACACAGACACTCTGTGTGATCCTGCACAAAAAGTTTAAAACCAAAATTTTTACCAAAACACATTTACCACACGAAAAAGTTTAGGAGACAAAACACAGCCTATCTATTTCACCACTACAATACAATGCAGAAACCTGTGTCATTTTCAAAATACATTTCCAATTTGCAGCATTACTTTTTTGCCAGCATTACATTCAAACATAAGACACAATAGTTTCATGAAATAAAACAGTATAACCAGAGAGAGGTATACTCTAAGAAGAAACAGGGGAGATTATAGTAAAAGGTGTAAATATAATTCTTTAATTTACACAGACACTCTGTGTGATCCTGGACAAAAACTTTAAAACCAAACTTTTTACCAAAATACATTTACCACACGAAAATGTTTAGGAGACAGAACACAGCCTATCTATTTCAGCAGTACAATACAGTGCAGAAACCTGAGTCATTTTAAAAATACATTTCCAATTTGCAGCATTACGTTTTGCCAGCATTACATACAAACATAAGACACAATATTTTCATGAAAGAAAACAGTATAGCCAGAGGGAGGTAGACTGTGAGAAGAGACAGGACAGATTAAGTAAAACAGAAGGAATTATAGAGAAACAGGAGAAGGAAAAAGAACACTGTTGGACAGAAATGAAGACAGTGAGAGACAGTGAAAGAGCGAGAGAGTGAGTAACTTCCACATTGCAACTCATTTTTATTATTAACTCAAAATACACAACATATATTTCCTCACAAATTAATAACTCACCTTTAAAAATGCTTTTGAAATTGAGAACAGTGCCAAAAACACACCAGATTGTCTTAAGCAGAATCTCTGAAATGTACCTCAGACACTGCAACCACAAATGGCCCTGATTCCCTTTCATTAAACACACATATCTCTGTACATACCCAATGAAATTTCTTCCCACACAAATTCAAAACCAAACTAACATTGGTTGTACATTTCAACACTTTTAAACTCACATAATGTTCAACCATCCCCCACTTCTCTCTCTGTCTGTTACTATGGTAACTCTCCATAGAACATCTATCTGAACTCAAAAGGTTAAAAGTTCATCTCTCAATGTTGCAAACCAAACCAGCAAGTGTGTTTGACTTCTCAATATTCCAGCTTATCCTGTGCAATGTTCTTTTCAATGACTTTTTCTAAACCAATAGTATTAATACTTAAAAAATCAGTAGGATGCTCCCTAGTTTTCAATCTTAAATTATCAGAAACCACCAATCATTTCTTCTTTTTCATGTGCACTGAATCTAAACTCCTACTTTCAAACTGCCATTTCATTTCAACAACCCATCTTAATACAACCACATCTGCCTTAAAGATGCTGAAAGTCTGGATAGTAGGACATAGCTATGTTTTCTGGACTGAAAGATATGCAGCAAATAGATGCTTTCACAACCTCGATTTACCAAATGTGGATATTATGTGGATTGGACAGAGAGGATTGAGATGTCACCAATTGATGCCATTGCTAAAATCTGTTATTCATCTACCACACCCTGACCTCATAATTGTGCACTGTGGTGGCAATGACCTGGGTACTTTGACTGGGGTAGGTCTGGAAATGATTTTAAAGGACATTTTTAAGCAATTGATCTCACTTTTTCCAAAAACTGCCTCGGTATATTCTAATATATGCCAAAGGCAAAAAATGGAAGTGGTCCAACCAATTTTGTCCACAGATTGAGAAAGCAAGGAAACACGTGAATAAGTCTGTTTCTGCTTTCCTCAGAGACTATGGTATGGGTTCTATATACCACAACACCTTTTGTTACAACATGCAAGGCATCTATAGGAGAGATGGTGTACATTTTTAAGGTGAGGGGAATAGAGTCTTCCTTTTAAACTTTAGACTCTGCATCGGTACTTACCTGTAGGTACAAAAAACACCCAATGAACACAACGGCTCTTTTTAGAGCAAACCAACATCTAAACACTCTAACTTATTATTTAACTGTTTTTTTACAGTATTCTTTCTGAGGTGCGCGCTCGGTGCGCGCACCTCGCAATTTTAAAAAAAAAATAATGTTTTATTTGTCCTTTGGGGTCCTTCAGGGACCCCCTCAGTAGACCTAGGGGGTCAGGGAGACTCTACCCTGCCACCTTTTCATGTTCTCCACTTTTATTTCTCACTCTGATTTAAAACTACACAAAATGGTGGCTATGGGGTGCGAGCACCGTGCGCGCACCTCGCAATTTATTTTGTAAAAAAATAAATGTTTTTTTTGTCCTTTGGGGTCCTTCAGGGACCCCCTCAGTAGGCCTATGGGGTCAGGGAGACTCTACCCTGCCCCTTTTTCACGTGCTCCACTTATATTTCTCACTCTGTTTTAAAACTACACAAAATGGCAGCTATGGGGTGCGAGCACCGTGCACGCACCTCGTGATTTTTTTGGTAAAAAACATAATGTTTTTTTGTCCTTTGGGGTCCTTCAGGGACCCCCTCAGCAGGCCTAGGGGGTTAGGGAGACTCTGCCCTGCCCCCTTTTCACGTTCTCAACTTTTATTTCTCACTCTGTTTTAAAACCACACAAAATGGCGGCTATGGGGTGCGAGCACCTCGTGATTTTTTTTGTAAAAAAAAAATTGTTTTTTCGTTCTTCGGGGTCCTTCAGGGACCCCCAAAAAAGCCTAGGGGGTCAGGGAGTCTCTTCCCTGCTTCCTTTTTATGTTTTACAAAAAACGGGTAAAATGTCATTCGTTTGCGATGCGTGCGTGCACCGTGCGCGCACGTCAAGACATGTGACTTGAAAACAAAGTCATGTGACTCTAAAACAACACTTTTGATTGGTTATTAGTAGTTTCTTTTCCGGAATCTTCAAAAACCCCACCCACTTTTCTCACAATTTTTTTCACTTTCTTGGAAGAAGCACCTTTACTGCTGTGTTCCTCGTTTGGACTTTGTTTTTTGTTTCTGAATTGAAAAGATGGCAGACAGACAACAGGATTCCTCCTCCTCTGACTCAGATGTGCAGCAACACCAGCTACTTGCCAAGAAGTCAAAAGAATCTGCTCCTAATATCCGGCCACTTTTCAAGGAAGTGCATCTCCGTTGTAACAAATGCTATGAAGTACTTTGCTACGGAGAGCAAAGTCTGAATTTAATGGAGCTGAAAATTCGCAACCACCAATGCTCCCGGCAATAATTTGTTTCATTTTTTTTTCTCCTATTGAGCACTTTAAAGTTAACTTTTTTTTTAAACAAAAAAAATATAAAATTGATAAATAACTCCAAAAAAACTACAAAACGAAAAAGACAAAAACTGTTCTTTTCAGAACTCACTTCACTTCTCAATGAAGAGCTATATCTCTTATACACTGTGTCATACTTTTTTTGAATGAATGAGTAGAGTATATATGAATGACTGCCATGACTGAGTGTAGGGGAGGAAGGGACTCATAGAATGAGTGTGGAAAGGGTAGTATGGTGAGTGAGGAAAGGGGAGTCAAAGAGTGACTGGAAAAAAGGGACTAAGGGTAGGGAATAAAGGTAAGGAGATTGTAAGAGTAAGGGAATGGCAGTAAGGAAAGGAGAGTGAGGGAGGGGGAGTGAGAGAAGGGGAGCAGGGGACGGAGACAGGAAAGGGCAGTAAGATTGAGAGGAAGAAGTAGAGCAGGGTAAAGGGGGTTGAAGTAAGAGAAACGCAGTGATGGTAAGAGAAGGGGTATGAGGATAAGAAAAGAAGGGTAAGGTAAAGTGAGAGATGGAAAGTGAGGGAGAGAGAAGTGGACTGAGGGGATAGATAGAGTTAGGAAACTAGAGTGAAAGAAGGGGAGTAAGGATTTCAATTAGGGAAGGAGAGTGAGGGACAGTGAGTCAAAGAATGCAAAAAAAAGGGGGGTGACATACAGACAGGAAGAAGTGTAGTGGGGAAAGAGGAGTGACTATAAGTAACGTATAATAACAGTTAGGCAAGGGGTATAAAGATGAGGGAAGGAGAAAGACAGAAAAGATTAAAAATGAACACAGAGAGAAAGCGAGTGTTGGAGAGAGAAGGAGTGGTATAAACAGAGACGTTAAGGAAATCAAGGGTAAAGGACACAGAGAGAAAGAGATAGAGAGCAAGGAACACTGTGATCTTAGACACATCAAAGTATGCCTTGCAATTCAGAAAAATAATTATTGCAGTGAAAGAGAGTCTTGCTGGGAGTACTGTTTTAGGTTTTAGAACAGAGCAGTGATGTTCTGGGAGTTTTGGGGCTCAAGGTGGAAATGAGAATGTATAAATCAAAATTCACTCACATCATTACTACATGCTACAGAGACACTTGGCAAGCAATTTCTTCAGCTCTCCCAGGCCTGACTCAAACCATGACTACATGCTTTGCATTAATTGTAAACACATCAACTAAAAAATTATTCTACCACCATTTTGTAAAATAAAGTCTGACTCACACTGTGATCTTAGTTGAATAAAAACAAAAAAAATGTTGCACACTATAATGTAAGAATCAGTTTTTACCACAATCACTTGGCTACTAGCTCAACGATTACAAATAAAGAAGAATAGTTTCTCAAATAATTTTTAATTTTTAAATATAAATTTATTTTTCTGAATTTTCAAAATCTAATAGCACTTCCAACATTATTTGGTCTGGAATTTATTCGTCCAAAATCTCCAGACATGATTCCTCAAACTCATACATGTCGAACACTTCAGATAATTCATGGTCCATTGACTCATCAGAAAAATCATTAATAGTATCCCCTCCAATGATTGCCTCTTCTTCAACGTTGCTGTCAGTAAAAGGATTATTCAAATCTTCAAGGAGACTCGCTGAAATTTCAAAGGTTACTTCCAATGTCTCCTCAATTTGCTCCGTTTCCTTTTTTTGAAAAATGTGTTGTAATACCTGACAACAAAAAAAGCAACTTCATTTTCTCGTTTTTAGTAATAGATAATATAAAACTAGCTTTTTCACCAATTTTATTCTTTCAAATTATTATACAGAAACTTTTCACAGGTACTTCATATGATTATATCACTTAAATTTATTTATAAGAATTTATACTTATAAAATGACCTGAGCAACTATGTGACTACATGTATTCCCATATTTTCAAACACATCAACCAAGCAAATTTTTCTGTCAGAATTTTCCTGAAATGATTATTAAATGCTACTGAAAGAGTTTCTATGGCACTTATAGTGAAATGAAGGAAGAGATATGAAGGTGAGGAAAGGAGAGTGAGAAAAAAAGCATATTAAGAGAAAAGAAAAAGGAGTAAGTGAAACAGAAAGATTTTTTTTTTTTAAAAGAGAGGAAAGAAAAAGAACAGTGGTGGAGAGAAAGGGAGACAGTGAGAGAGAGAGAAAGAGAGGGAGAGGGAGAAACTTCCACATTAGAAAACATTTTTCTTATTAACTTAAATTATACAACATAGTTGCCTTATAATTTAACTACTTACCTTTTAAAATGCTGCTGAAGATTTAGTACAGTGTGAATCACACACAAGATACTGTAAACCAAAAATCTTTCAAATGTACCTCAGACACTGCAATCACAAAATGGCTGTGATTTCCTGTCATTTTTTAACCACATCGCTGCTGTGCATTTTCCCCTCCTGTGCTGTTTTATGATGAATTCTATTGTTTCATGACGAGCTCAGCTCGTCATCAGCACAGCTCCACTGTGCCTCATGACGAGCTGAGCTCGTCATGAGCATGGAAGGGGTTAAACATAACTCCGTACATAACGAATCAAATTTCTTCCCACACAAATACTAAACTAAACTAACATTTTAATTTGGTGTACATTTCAACCAACCCCCACTGATCTCTCTGCCTCATACCATGGTAACTCTCCATCGAACACCTATCTAAACTGGAAAGGTTAAAAGTTAATCACTCAATCTTGCAAACCAATCAGCAAGTATGTTTGACTACTCAATATACCAGCTTATCCTGTCCAATGTTCTTTTCAAAGACATTTTCTAAACCATCAGTATTATTCCTTTTTAAAAACAGTACTATGCACCGTAGTTTGCTATGTTCAATTATCAGAAACCACCAATCATTTTATTTTTTCAAGTGCACTGAATCTCATCCACATTTTTTTCTAAACTCCTATTTTAGAGACAACCAACATCTAAACACTGAAAGTTGTAATTTAACTGTTTTTTTTGCGAATGACAAAATGGCAGCCAAAAGGGTGCGAGCACCGTGCGCGCACTCCCAAAAATGTTTTTTGGGCCCTTCGGGGTCCTTTAGGGACCGCAGAGAAGACCTAGGGGGTCAGGGAGACTACACACTGGCCCCTTTTCATGTTTCCCACTTTTTTTTAGGCTCCCTTCTGCATAGAAAACATGATGGCGGCCAAAACTTCATGATTTCTACTGGTTGGAATGTTGACAGACATCTAACAGCAAATCAAAATTCAGTTCGCGCACGGGAGGGTGCACGCACCGGTGCGCGCACTGGTGCACGCAGGTTGAGCGCTTATAGATATATAAATTTTTTCAAATACAATTTTCTCAAAAACTACTAGAAGAATTTACACCATTTAAACAAAAGACTGTACTGGATACCAGTCCCTACCATTTTGCCAAGTTTGGTGTAATTCCATTCAGCCGTTCGGGCTGTAGCCGTGTCTAATCGTCCTATGGAAAATAACATGGGGAAAACATGTTTTGGGACCCCCCTTTTTTCTCAGCCCCCACTTGACAAATCCCACCAAACTTTCAAGGAAAGAGCGGGCCATCTTCTTTGAGAAATTTGCGAAGATTCATCAACCAGCGCAAAAGTTATTCCCAATAGAATGATGCCGATTTCCTATGGAAACTAGGCCCTAACTTTATCTACCTACTGGCGACCGCAAAATGGTAGAGTCTGATTCACAGATCGGCCTTTTGTTTAAATGGTGTAAATCCCTCCAGTAGTTGTTGAGAAAATTGAACTTGAAAAAATGTATATATCTATAAGTGTGCACCGTGCGCGCTCCGTGCCAGCACCTTCCCGTGCACGAGCTGCATGCTGATTGGCTGCCACTGTCTGTCAACACTCCAAATCAGAAATTGATGGCAGCTATCTTTTGCTTCAGTAGACTGAGGCACAAGAAAGCATAACAACAAATGTGTAGAACTCAAAAAGGGGCAGGGTAGAAGCACCCTGACCAACTAAGCCTGCTCAAAATGTTTACCCCCCCAACCAGGCCTAGGGGGTCAGGGTGCTTCTACCCTGCCCTCTTTTTGAGTTCTAAAACTTTCCGAGCAGGAGCTGCATGCTCATTGGCTTTCAACACTTCAAACCAGGAAGTGTTGGCAGCCATCTTGTGCTCGGTAGACCGAGTCACAAGTAAGCAGAAAAACAAACGTGTAGAATACAAAAAAGGGGCAGGGTAGAAACACCCTGACCCCCTAGGCTTGCCCAGGTGGTCCCACAAGGACCCCCAAGGCCAAATGTTTTCATTTTTAAAACCCGTTTTTTTTCAAATTACCCCCTGGGGGACAAAATCGCGGGGGCATAGTGATAAAGAAGTGTGGAGGGGGCCCAATCCCCCCCTACACTGTCCTGGGGACCGTCGCCCCCCGGGGAAAAGCAACGGAGACCCCTGGCGCAAAATGGAGGCTCATGGTGGGCTAGTTGGCCCCTAGGGACCCCCAGTATTCAAGGGAAATGAATCCCCCAATTTAGAACACCCTACAGGGCGTGTTTGCACAGTTTAACTTGGGGAATTAATTCCTGTTCAATACAAAGGTCCCCGCGAGGGAACTAGTCCAACAGGTATCTCCAGTAAGCACCATGGATAGCGCTGCAGAGTGTTGTAAAAAGAGGGCGTGCCCTCTGAACACCTGCCTGCAAAAATGTAGTAAATCAGTATAAAAAAATAAAACTTTATACATTTCAAAATTGTCATTTGAAAAACCTTTGAAATTCAATGAAAAAACCATAGGTTTCAGGCCTTATATAGTTAGGAACTAGCATTAAAAAACCTTGCAAATTCACTGACAAAACCATAGGTTTCCGGCCTTATATAGTTAGGAATTAGCATTTAAAAAACCTTGCAAATTCACTGAGAAAGCCATAGGTTTCAGGCCTTATATAGTTAGGAATTAGCATTTAAAAAACCTTTGAATTTCATTCCTAAAGCTATAGGTTTTAGGGGTGTTATAGTTAGCTGGACATTTCACTCATACAAAACCATTGAAGTAGCTTATATATAGTTAGTTGTACTAACTATATTTCGTGCACCCACAATCCACTGCTGATGATGTCACATATTACATCATTCATGACATGGTCAGTGACATCACTGATGACATCTCAAATGACATCACTGATGACATCATCCCGTGAATGTGGTTTGCTTCGTTTTTTAAATATGCATTATATATATATAGCAATTTGCATTGAAGAATGAGTGGATATATAAAAATAAATATTTGGATGGAGGATTTAGTAGCAGTGTAAATGGCTGTTTACTTTACCAATTGATGGTGTCTCACTAAATATAGTGGATAGTGATTAAACTGTGTGAATATCTGTATCACTTTGTCAGTTGTTGTGTAAACTGGTTCTCCAGTTGGTTACTAGGTATGTGAAAGATCATGGAACATAGGAGAATAGGAAATAGTACTAAATGTAGAAAACAACAAGAACTATGGTTTATGGTAAAATTCAATACCATCAAAAATGGGTTGAATTCGAGAGAGGATTGGGAAATGCTATTTTAAGTTTGAAAAAGCTTAATCCTACTCAGAAACAGAGATTCCAAGATGCCCGATATAAATAAACAAATCTGGGAGAAATAATACAATGAGATCAGTTTTTTTTAGGTCAATTGGAGAGGAATAGAGGAGTGGTCCCCCTAATACATTTATAGTCAGGAGGGTTTATACATTTTTAAGTGATTCAGAATATGATATATAGAAATGCGCTTATTTATTCCCTTTAGAGTTTGGAAAAGCATGATTATATATTTATAATACAGACCCAGGTTTGCATTTTTGATGACATGGGTCTTAAAAGGGCATATTTTTATGTGACAAACACAACAGGTCCACATATATAAATACGGAGAAAACATGGGCGATGACCATTCCTAAACCTGAATTAAATATCTATAGCGAGGATATAGGGAATGATACATCTCCTTTGAACTAATACTCACCCTTAGAATTGTACCGTAGGATAAAATCTTTGGATGACACTAAACACTTAGCAGCAAGTGCAGTCCAGGTCAATACAACTGATACATGTATGGAATTGAATAATGTTTGACTATGCTGCACTTTAGTTGATAAATATAGATGCAAGCGCATTCAGTATGGCGGAGAGGCGTCCACAATGTGAGTTTTCCAATTTTATCGGTTGACACTTTCATACAAGTACATAATGGTTGGATATACTGAACTTTGGGAGTTTGTCATCTGGTAAAATCTCATGAGTAAACCGTTCCAATATGGCCACCAGACCTGCGCAATATGAGCTTTGCCGATCCTGACGTAATGTCGCAACGTAAAGAGAAAAAACACGGGTTATGGAGAGAGAGTTAGCCTCTCGCTAGTGTAGAGATAATTAGTTCAGAGCAACCGGATATAAATAGTACACTGAAGGAGCCCCGTATTTAAATCGGTACCCGGAATGAAGCGGAAGCTATTATGCTAAGTAGGTGAGGAGATAGAATGCATGGGATTCTAGTTGATGGCTTAGTATGAGGTATTGATCCTGAGTCTGTAAATATAACCAGCATTTAACATGTGAACAGACCGGGGGAGTTAAGAGAGACAGCTAGTGATTCCAAAACTGGTAAGAAAAAGGGTAGAGCCAATAAGGGGACGGAGATTGAAGGAGGAAAATTTGTACAGGGATGTGAAAATAATCCATGTGTAAATCCTGGAACAAAATAAATAGGGAGGAAATTGAAGGGATGCAAATATTGGCAAAACTATTGTACACAGGAAATATCTAAAGGGCTGTACATAAAAAGGACAAGGTAGAAAATGAAAGGAAAAAGATGCCTAATATGATATTTTTCTGGATTACCCATAGAACAAAATAAATCTCGGGAAAACTGGAGCGAATAACCGCCGAGTTAATCAGTTAAAAAAAGACCGGTGTGATCTCCTCTCTCCCAATATTCGAAACGGGAGACTATACATTATTAGAAAAAGCTAAGGGATAACAAAACCTCTAAGAGCAAGAATTGATCCTATCTAACATATAGGACAGTGATTTATGGAAGTTTATTTTATTGTTTTTCCGCTATAGAAACATCGAGAAGGGGAATCACTTCATCATCAAAGTTTTAATGGGCTGATAAAGGTTATCTCCACCAAACTACGGGATAAGAAAAGGAGGACCTCACATCTTAACGCCTAGCAGAAACTGTACATTATTTTGGTATATAGAATATGAGAAGACAACAGATAATGCATATATAGAAAATCAGGAATAATACTCCTTCAAACCGGAGCTTCTACTCACTTATAAATCTAGAACAGAACCTCAACTTTAGGGAACTAAATAGAAACCTTGAAGGTCAGTATAAGGAAAGGAATGGGTTGTATGAATGTTGGTGGAAAGAATGTTGGAATGTATGATCCTCCGTTATATCGTAAACAAAAATGTAATCTACACCATACACTCTAATTTTTGGAGAAGACATAGAAGGTAATATGAGGCAAATGTGTATTTAATGATAATATAAACAGACTTTTCTCGTGTGAATACTGACACCAAGGTTGTTATAAGTATGTTATTAAACCAAGGGGGGGGGGGGTACTTTTTTATTAACCCCTTCGATGCTCATGACGAGCTCAGCTCGTCATGAGGTACACCTCTCGTACACTCATGACGAGCTGAGCTCGTCATGATTGCATTGTTTTAGGAGTTCTCCAGCACAGCAGGGGAATTGCTGCAGCAATGATGGTGTTAAAATGGTGTAGCATTAGTTGTGTAATGCAAATTGACTCTCTATGTACAATATATAGTTGAATCTCATGAAAATAAAAGCTCTGATAGGAGGTATATGTACATACAATGGTAGTAGGAACAGTTGTTCGCAAGTATGAAGCCTTCCTCCAGGTTGAAATAAGTTCTTCTATAAGTTCTTCCACAGGGGAGATATAGGGACAGTAGGAGAATGTATAATCTATGATATAATACACCGTTACGTATAGCTTATTGTTTGTTGATTTTATTTATACAGAAGTAATTTTTAATTTCAAAAGTGACCCCACATGAAATATTGTCCTGAAGAAGGTGGCCCCATATCGATTGGCTTTAACCACCGAAACACGTCGACGCATGTATTATAATCCATAAAAGCCGAGGGATAGTGATATACACAGAATTTCCAGTACCCAGCATCCCTTGGAAAGTATATAGAGCTTTTGGATCAGACCAGTATCTAATTAGAGAATTAGAACTGTTTTATTTATTTTTTAAAGTGGGGTGTTTTTTTTATTGATCATGTTTTATGATTTTTTAACATTGTTTATGTACTAGTGTTCTGACAACATAAAATGAGGTATATGAATTGTGTTGAAGGTTTCAACTTATTGTTTATGTGTACTGTTTTGAGAATACTTTTGTAAAACCCCTTTTTTTTTTAAAGAAATGCAAAGACAAGAAACGATTTTAACCAATAAAATACTGTAAATGCTTAAATTTTGGTCTCAGAATATACTTGGGGGTGAGTCCAGATAGAAATGAGTAATTGATGAGTGATAGCTAAATATAACGAATGAATGGTCAATACATAGGTATATTAAGTTGATTTCCAGGGATTTGTTTATAGGCTTAAGTTGTCTAAGGTACCCTGTTCCCTGGAACCAGTGGGGTCATCTCTCTCTTTTTTCACAGAGGGAAAGAAAGCTACATCGAATGAAAGGACCATAGTGAAAATGGAAGGGTGGGGCAGTGGGTGGAAGTGAGATGGGGAGGGAGAGTTAAAAGAGTGGAGGCAGGAGGAGATAGAGCGTCGGCCTATTGCACCCAGTCCTTAGTGTTTACTGTCCGTCACTCACTTGTCTATGACGCAGGAATCTGCGAGATAGAGTGTGGTTTAAGAAGTACTTCAAATTAAATGCATGAATCCAGATATTTTGGGCCATATTATGAAGGAAGGGCAATAATTTTATTGCAGTTTTAGCTGCAGAAAACTGCTGCTAAAGCGACGATAAGGGGTTCATAATATAGTGTTGTGAATACTCTTACAAGCTCAGGTTTTGGTGTGAACCTGGAATTCTATGGAAATTCAAAAGGGCATATTATCAACCATTTATCGTCGCTTTAGCAGCAGTTTCCTGTCGCTAAAGTGGTAATAATGTTATCGCCGTTGTTTGATAATAAATTTCTACATTATTACTTACTGGAAAATTGCTTGTATGCACCTGTGTACCAAGAGTGCTGCACCCCAGTCCCTACCCTGCAATGTGCTCAATTGTAGGTCTTGCACACTGAGGATTCACAGCTCACCTGCCACCACTGGTGTCCCACGACGTGTTGGTGCAAGCTCCAAGTCCGGGGTACATTTGTATAGAAGAGCAGGTCTCCACAATGTAACGTGTCTTGATACTGCAAAGGTAGGTGTTAGGGTGCTCAGGGCATGCTTGAGGGAGAGAGTTGCCGCTCAGCCCCTTTCAACCAATGAATGATTTTCTGTAAAGAGAGAAATAATTTAATGGTGGAAACGTTTGAAGGTAAATAAATGTGTATTTTAAGCTTGATAGAAAATAGGAGTTGAGTGCATCCTTCATTTTTGAAGTACGATCAATTGTTAGTGGTAATCGTGGTTCCAAGAGGAGTTGGAGTGCACAAGAAAACACTTGTTTAAATAATAATATATTATGGTATTATTTATATGCATAGGAATAGAGCGTATGCTAGAAGCCTAATGTTCATGTGTAATGCAGTGGCAGGAGCCTGTGTGCATTTACACTCAGTAAGGAGCTAACTAAAGTGTCCTATAAGCCAATGCCACGTGTCAGTAGAGCAGCGCTTGTTGCTGGCTGAGGTCTATAGTACGTTCTAGTAGGTTCCTAAAATTAGTTTGATGTGAGAGATTACATCATTACGGACGACAAGATCTCTTTTTCTCACATGCACCCCACCCCTCCCGCAGAATCACCCTCAACAGGAGTCTGTAGGGCAGCACTGCCCGTAGGCTTAGGCCTACCTTATGGTACAGATGGTATTTAAAATGAGATAGAGATGTGACTGAATGAGGTCAAAGATCACAAATTAATTTAACATTTGGCAATATTGCTTTTTCGCAAGTGTGCAGTGTGCCTGATGCATCCCATACCTCTCGTAGGCTCGCGCTGAAGAGTTGTCTGTAGGGAAGTGCTTGCTGGCTCAGATCTATAGTATGGTCCAGCAGGTATTTAACATGATTCAGAGATGAGACAGAATGAAGTGAGAGATCAAGTCATTATGCAGGGCAATATCGTTTGTTCGTACTTCGTTTAATTGGAGGCCTTGTGTACCTAGGCCGCTCTGCTTACCTGTTGCAAACACTGCATTTAGCAGAACTCACAACTTGAATTCTGCTTTGGATCTATACTTCAGACAGCGTTGAATTCAGCCTTGATTTATTAATCTGCACTGTGGACAGCAGGGTTTATACCTTGAAAAGAGAAAGAGTGAAGAGAGAGCAAGAAAGAATGAGAGAGAGAGCAAGAGAAAAAGAAAGACATTGAAAGTATGAGAGAGAGAAAGGAATAGATAGAGCAGGAGAGGGAGTGTTGACACTGGAGAAAATCTTAACAGCTCACCTTTTTGCCACCGGTGTGTGTCCAACCATGTGCCGGGTCATAGTGCACCCTCAAGTTTAGTGATCTGAAAGATAGTATACAATTAGTAATTGCAGAGTATATACAATTGCACACGTATATTACTGTGTTACGCCTCTGCACTCCCAGACTGCTGTATTCCATCAACTCCCATTGCAACGAGGTGTCTGTCCGCTCTTTTCTTCCCAGGGTGCTATACCCCATGCACTCCCACTGCATAGCGGTAAATTCTCAGCACTGCACAACCAGACTGCTGCACCCCATCCACTCCCAGTGTCCAGAGGTGAGTGCCCATTCCTGCGCACCCAGACTGCTGCAACTTATCCACTCCCACTGCCCGGAGGTGATTGTACATTCCTATGCACTCAGGTTGCTGCACACTATCCACTGTTACCGCCCAGCGGTGACTTCTCATTGCTGCGGAAAACAGCTTCTCTGCTCACCTTGTGCCACCGGCGTATTTCAAAGAGGGTTCACCACGTGCAAAGCAATTGTTAGGATGACCACGCATCATCGCAGATTCCTCAGACGTTGAGCTTTGGTGGTGTTGGGAGGGGGTCACGGGGGGACGCCAATTCGTGAAACAGAACCTGTTAGATGAAAAGGAAGATACGATTGTGTGTCATTTGTTCATCAAAGGAGAGAGGAAGAGAGCGAGTGAGAGAGTGACACTAAAAAGAATATTTGCAGCTCACCTTTCTGTCACCGGTGTGTCTCCCACCACATGCCGGGACATAGTGCACCCTGAAGCTCCACATTTAAAATATAGTAGAGAATTAGTAATTGTAGAAAAGTAAAATATGAAGGAATAAAAAGATAGAGAGGGTAATTCTGTTGATTTTAATTGCTCCTCAGAATATGTGTTGTATGCAGCAAATTTAAGGCAAGAATGACTAAACACCCGTAAATTTCTACTTCCCAACCTTCTCATATTCAAAACATATCATTCTGAAACCAATGTGAAGAAGCCATCAGCTGTGACACAAATGTCACACTCGTGTCTACATACTTCGATGCTCGTAACACACCATACCTCCTTAAAAACAAGCATTTGCAATACAATAGTTGTTGTATTATTAAAGTTTGAGCTATTTGCATTGCTAAATAATGCAACACCAATAGTTCAAACTTTAGTAATGTGAGACCTATTGTATTGCAAATGCTTGTTCTATTGTAGAGTGCACTTAAAGTGATATAGCAGAAACCATTATCTTTGACACAGATTCTTTAACAGGAAAAACACGAAGGAAGATGTTATGATTGGTAATTGCCACTATCTTAATGTGGAGTAGAATAACACCGCCCTATCACACCCCTCCCCATCTCCATTAAAAACACAACCATGTGCACGGTTCCAACTTTTTTAATGGGCTTCAATTCTTCAACAATTAGTAGAAGTAGTAATGTTTTCCATCCTGTTATAGAAAAAAAGTGGTGCACAGCCATACACGTGGTTTCAATCATCACGTACTTGTCTGGGCACGATAATTGAAACCCCATGTTGTATTGGAGTCTATTACGCGCAGAAAGTGCATAATAGACACCAATACGCCACAAGCAGAGCAATGCGCCTGCCTCTGGCCAATTGCGTGCAGTCTTTTAGAATAAGTTGCATGCAAAGTCCAGTGGGGTAGCACAGAAGGAAAGGGACACGCACGACCGTGTGTGATTCATAGGTTAGGTTCATATTCAAGTTTTTTCACTTACAAAATGTCTCGCACTGCGTGAGCAGTGCTGTGCACTACAACAAATGCGGTACAAAAGGGGGTGGTAATGGACGGAGCATCTGAACCAATCAAACACTCACACCCAGTCAAAAGTTCTGGGTTTAATCCATCACCGTTCTTTAGCCCACTCTGCCACCCCAGTTCAGACATGGCTATATGCAAATCAGTCTGACCCTGTGCCTCATGGGCACAGTCCAGCCCGAACTGCCAAGCCATGCCTTCCCTGGACCGGAAACAAGCTTCTGAGGACCAGTTTCTGGAATTCCAGTCGTCTTCAGCCCGGCTTGCTTGATTCCAGTGGCAAAGTGAGCAAGGGACTCATGTCTGAGCATACCCTGCCACACTTATGGCGGCGCAAAGCGGTACAAAAGGGGGTGGTAATGGACGGAGCATCTGAACCAATCAAACACTCACACCCAGTCAAAAGTTCTGGGTTTAATCCATCACCGTTCTTTAGCCCACTTTGCCACCCCAGTTCAGACATGGCTATATGCAAATCAGTCTGACCCTGTGCCTCATGGGAACAGTCCAGCCCGAACTGCCAAGCCAAGCCATTCCTTCCCTGGACCGGAAACAAGCTTCCGAGGACCGGTTTCTGGCATTCCAGCCGTCTTTAGCCCGGCTTGCTTGAATCCAGTGGCAAAGTGAGCAAGGGACTCACGTCTGAGCATACCCTGCCACACTTATGGCGGCCAAAAGCGGTACAAAAGGGGGTGGTAATGGATGGAGCATCTGAACCAATCAAACACTCACACCCTGTCAAAAGATCTGGGTTTAATCCATCACCGTTCTTTAGCCCACTCTGCCACCCCAGTTCAGACATGGCTATATGCAAATCAGTCTGACCCGTGCCTCATGGGAACGGTCCAGCCCGAACTGCCAAGCCATGCCTTCCCTGGACCGGAAACAAGCTTCCGAGGACCGGTTTCTGGCATTCCAGCCGTCTTCAGCCCGGCTTGCTTGAATCCAGTGGCAAAGTGAGCAAGGGCTGCACCCGATCTACTCCCAACGGTGCGCACCCAGGCCTCCCTGCTCACCTTTTCGTGGACAGGGCACCTTCTATATCATGCAGTCCCGGTCTGCCACCAAGAAGTCTCACATTTTGTGCACTCATGATCATCGCAGGTTGCTCACCTGCTCAGTCTTTGCGGTACCACTAACTCAGTGATCTAAGAGGCCACGCACATGGTGGTGGGCCCCCCTGTTCAGTAGTTCGGGCCTAGATGAGAATCCGAACCATCAGGATGGGCCATCATAGCTCTTGCAATGGGAGCAACTCTAAAATGGCGTAGAGCACGTGCGCCCGGTCTTTTTTATTGGTAGGGTCATGTGTGTTGTGATGCCTGAGCTGGATTGGTGTGGGTGTATACCAGCCATGAGGGAGTGTTTGTGTGCTGGTATGACAACTAGACCTGGAACTAGCAAATCACTGCAATGAAAATCTGAGCCATGTAGCGTTATTGTGTTTTCCTGTAAGTTTAAGCGGAGTTCGCTGGCATGACGTTTGCCAGTGCTGCGCAAGGCTGTGAACATTAACTCCGGAGCTATGGGCATAGCTCCGTCATGAGCTATATGAGAAATCAACTGATTCCGGTGTCTGTACTGTAGTGCTGCCATCACGCGGGTCTTAACCGCAAATGTGTCAATATGTCTGTGAAGTCTCACAACATGGAAGGTACGGAGTATCAATGACCCTATATTCATCCATAGTTCCATACATGGCAGACGGTGAACATGACGCATTTCTGCGAATATGAATGTTTATTGTACATTCAGTGGAGTGTTGTAGCTTTAGTCATATAGGGCTATGAAAGCTTTAGGTTGCAGTTTTTGGCACATGAAGGGCAGCTAATATATATACTAATGTGGTCATTTGGGTATACTGTCGAACTTGGTGCTGGAAATCAGTGTTCGAGCCTCTAAGTTGCGTCCACATCCTGTTATTGTAGGGACATCACGTAATGTCTGCGGTCCTGAAAATTTTATGTAAATACAGTGCTCATGTAAACCGCTGAAATAGTTTTGGGTCTACTTCGTGCTATAAAAATATGCTACAAAAAAACCTCCATCAATCGCAGATACTTTTGTTGCAGTACTCTAATGATGTCTCTACATTCGTACTTGTAGAATGAGCGAGAGAAAGGAGAAAGTTACATAACCAAAGTTTTTCCTACTGCCAGAGGTAAGATAGTTGCATATGATGTTTACAGCACAATGTAATGTGGTTAGGCCCAGGGGAAGCATTTTACAAACATATTGAATACACAGACACAGTTAAATAGTTGAACTGGGTGCGGGCACATGCGCTCGACTCCAGTTTATTACCAGGGTTACATGTCTAGTGATGTCTGTGCTGGGTGAATGTGGGGTGAGTGTAAATCGTTGCTGTTGGTAACAAGTACAATAGTAATCATCATATCATACACAGATATTCCATCATAAACGGTTTATGACTTGTGCTGCACAAAGGTAGGAGCACTACAAGTTAAATATTACACAACAGATCATATTGTAAAGAGTTCATGACTTGTGGTGCGCTGAGGTAGGGGCGGCTTGTGTGGAGATTGCGATGAAGCGTGGTCCAGGAAGCTGCACTTGTAGCAATATATTTTGCCTACTGAATTTTGCCTTAATAAGCCCACGTTTCAGAAAAGGGGGTGGTGATGAACAGAGTGTCTGAATTAAGCAGTCCACTCTTACCCAGTCCAAAGATCAGGGCTTGATCCATCACCATTATTTAGCTCACTGCACCATCCCAGCTCAGAACCTGGCTATATGCAAATCAGTCTGTCCCTGGCCCAGTGCATCATGGGAACAGGGCAGACTAAACTACCAAGCCAATTCTTCACCAGAAAGGAGACAAGCTTTCGGGGACCGGTTTCTGGCATTTCAGCCGTCGTCGGCCCAGCTTGCTTGAATCCTGATGGTGCAGTGAGCAAGGGACTCATGTCTGAGTATACCCTGCGACACCTATAGTGGCCAAAAACGATTCAGAAAAGGGGGTGGTGATGAACAGAGTGTCTGAATTAAGCAGACCACTCTTACCCAGTCCAAAGATCAGGGCTTGATCCATCACAGTTATTTAGCTCACTGCACCATCCCATCTCAGAACCTGGCTATATGCAAATCAGTCTGTCCCTGGCCCAGTGCATCATGGGAACAGGGACAGACTAAACTACCGAGCCAATTTTTCACCAGAAAGGAGACAAGCTTCCGGGGACCGGTTTCTGGCATTTCAGCCGTCGTCGGCCCGGCTTGCTTGAATCCTGATGGTGCAGTGAGCAAGGGACGCATGTCTGAGTATACCCTGCCACACCTATAGTGGCCAAAAACGATTCAGAAAAGGGGGTGGTGATGAACAGAGTGTCTGAATTAAGCATACCACTCTTACCCAGTCCAAAGATCAGGGCTTGATCCATCACCGTTATTTAGCTCACTGCACCATCCCCGCTCAGAACCTGGCTATATGCAAATCAGTCTGTCCCTGTCCCAGTGCATCATGGGAACAGGGCAGACTAAACGACCAAGCCAATTCTTCACCAGAAAGGAGACAAGCTTCCGGGGACCGGTTTCTGGCATTTCAGCCGCCGTCGGCCCGGCTTGCTTGAATCCTGATGGTGCAGTGAGCAAGGGACTCATGTCTGAGTATACCCTGCCACACCTATAGTGGCCAAAAACGATTCAGAAAAGGGGGTGGTGATGAACAGAGTGTCTGAATTAAGCAGACCACTCTTACCCAGTCCAAAGATCAGGTCTTGATCCATCACCGTTATTTAGCTCACTGCACCATCTCAGCTCAGAACCTGGCTATATGCAAATCAGTCTGTCCCTGGCCCAGTGCATCATGGGAACAGGGCAGACTAAACTACCAAGCCAATTCTTCACCAGAAAGGAGACAAGCTTCCGGGGACCGGTTTCTGGCATTTCAGCCGTCGTCGGCCCGGCTTGCTTGAATCCTGATGGTGCAGTGAGCATGGGACTCATGTCTGAGTATACCCTGCCACACCTACAGTGGCCAAAAACGATTCAGAAAAGGGGGTGGTGATGAACAGAGTGTCTGAATTAAGCAGACCACTCTTCCCCAGTCCAAAGATCAGGGCTTGATCCATCACCGTTATTTAGCTCACTGCACCATCCCAGCTCAGACCCTGGCTATATGCAAATCAGTCTGTCCCTGGCCCAGTGCATCATGGGAACAGGGCAGACTAAACTACCAAGCCAATTCTTCACCAGAAAGGAGACAAGCTTCCGGGGACCGGTTTCTGGCATTTCAGCCATCGTCGGCCCGGCTTGCTTGAATCCTGATGGTGCAGTGAGCAAGGGACTCATGTCTGAGTATACCCTGCCACACCTATAGTGGCCAAAAACGATTCAGAAAAGGGGGTGGTGATGAACAGAGTGTCTGAATTAAGCAGACCACTCTTACCCAGTCCAAAGATCAGGGCTTGATCCAGCACCGTTATTTAGCTCACTGCACCATCCCAGCTCAGAACCTGACTATATGCAAATCAGTCTGTCCCTGGCCCAGTGCATCATGGGAACAGGGCAGACTAAACTACCAAGCCAATTCTTCACCAGAAAGGAAACAAGCTTCCGAGGACCGGTTTCTGAATTTTGCCTTAATAAGCCCACGTGGCAATTATTTATGGTGCACTGAGTTAGTGGTACGTCTGGCACTCAGTGTGCATGCAACATGCAACGATGCGTTATCCGAGCAGCCTGCACTGGAAGCATTGTTTGTTGCCTACTAGACTGCATCATTTGTAATCACGATTCAAATAAAAGATGAAACATGTATGGAATACATTGTCAAAATATGTAGGTTTCAGAGACATTATAGTTCAAATTGTGAGCTGTGCTGTCCGCAGTGTAGACTGCCATTCAGTGTTCCTTTGGACTTGCAGGATGAATTTGGTTATTGTACTAAACCTATAACTGATATAAAAGAAGGTCTTGAAGGAAGGATACTAAAGGGATATTGTGTAGGTTTGAGGGAGGTTATACTTAGTTTGGTACTGCACTCTGCAAATAATGCATGAAGAGTCAATTTAATTGTGAGCTCTGATCACAGCAGTGTAGGCAGAAGCCAGTAGACAGCAAGGGCCCACAACCACGTGGCGCTGAGTAGAGCTGCACAATATTGGTAATTTAGAGTGTGTGCAGCCAGCGATGATAAGTGGAGCACTGAGTTAGTGGCACCTGAAGCAAGGTTCTGTGGAGAATGCGATGATGCATGGTCCAGGCAAGCCGCACTGGTAGCAATGTTTCTTGCCTTGGTAATTCTGCCTTAATAAGACCATGTGGCGATGATTTATGGTGCACTGAGTTAGTAGTACCTTCGGCGCTTAACATGTACGTACCATGCTATGATGCGTGGTCCGGGGGGGCCTTTACTCAGACCAATGTCCTTTGTCTATTGAATTCTGTGTCAATTCAATTTTCGAGTGGTAGTATGCCTCATTGCTGACATAAAACTGTTCACTTTTCATTGCCATGATTTACAGTGCAGTAAGTTAGTGGTACCTCTGGCTCTCAGCGTGTGCGCACCCTGTGATGATGCGTGGTCCAGGTGGGCCGCACTGGGAGCAATGTCTTCTATCTAAAGAATTGTACCTTAATAAGGCCACGTGGCGATGACTTGTGGTGCAGTGAGTTAATGATACCTGAAGAACTCAGCGTGTGCGCACAAAGCGATGATGCGTGGTCTGGGAGGGCCGCACTGGTACAATGTGTCTTGGCTACTGTACTGCACAGACAATGAGGAATACTTTTTGTCACATCATTTAACAAAATCTGAGGACGTAGAGTACAATTGTCTCTGCATTATATAAATCAAGGCTGAATTCCATGCTGTCCGTAGTGTAGATCCAAAGCTGAATTCAAGTGGTGAACCCTGCTGTCCGCAGTATAGATCGAAGGCAGTAGTCAGTACAGACATCGAAGAGTACTTTTTGTCTCAAACTTTAACAAATTCTGAAGACATTTAGTACAATTGTCTCTGCATTAAATAAAGAAAGGCTAAATTCCATGCTGTCCGGTGTATAGATCCCAATCTGAATTCAAGTTGTGAACCCTGCTGTCCGCAGTGTAAATCGAAGGCAGTAGTCAGCACAAACATCGAAGAATACTTTTTGTTACATCCTTTAACAAAATCTGAGGACATGGAGTACAGTTGTCTCTGCATTAAATAAAGCAAGGCTGAATTTCATGCTGTCCGTACTGTAAATCCAAAGCTGAATTCAACTTGTGAGTCCTTCTGTCCACAGTGTAGATCAAAGGCAGTAGTCAATACAGACATAAGTCTGCGGTGCTGTGGTGCTGAGTTCGCAATGGGCCTGTATCGAGGTGGCCCATGGTCTTGGCGGCAGCCACGTGGCAGGGTGAGGACCATCGCTGTGGCAGAGTCTTTTGTCTTCACACAAGTGAACCACGCCCAAGGCGTGGCCTATGTATTATACTCTTACGCTGTAGTTGCATACGTTGGACCAGCCCACTCTGCTTCTGCTTCAAGAGGGGGACAACACAGCTTCATGACCGAAATATTCCCCAGTGTCTGAGATAATATGGTTGCGTCCACTGTGCAGTACACTACACATATAAATACTATATCTCCACAGAGAAAGGTTTCTTGTTTGTATAGTGAGTTGTGTATAGCATATCACCGGTATACTTAGGATTGTGTAAATTATTGTTGATGTGCGAGATCCCTCCCTTATACATAGCTGGTTGCCACATCTCTGAACATTCAGCTATTGTGCAGTTGAGGGGATATGGTATTTTGGAAAGGTCCGTTGTCCTGTTTTGCACTGCCTCTGAGGTAGAAGGGGAGAGGGGTCCAGTTGTTGTATATAAATAAGTATACATAAGACTCAGTGATTGTATGAGTGACTGTATGGATAACTGTATACTTGTAATAGTGATTTTATAACACACTAAGTATGAGTTACTATCTATATGAATAAATGAAGTGGTGTTTGTATAAGTGTGTAGCTGAGTAAATGTAAGTATGATCCATTGTTTGCATAAGTGAGTAGGATGACTGCATAAGTGAATAGGATGTGTGCTGGTGTGTAATGTCGATATAGGTGTATAAGTATATTTGATAGTGTTCTATTGATCATTGACAGCATGTATGAGTGAATCTATAGGTAAGTGATTAGATGTGTGTGTAGATCTAGGAATCACTGAGTGGGTTTTTAGAAACTTGTATTGGTGTGTCAATGGATTCAAATATGGTACTCTATTTTACAGTGAGTGATGAAAGGTTATACTAGTGTATGATGAGGTGTAACTGATTGTCTCGTGGATGATGTCATCAGTGATGTCATTTGAGATGTCATCAGTGATGTCATCAGTGATGTCACTGACCATGTCATGAATGATGTAATATGTGACATCATCAGCAGTGGATTGCATGCACCCAAGTTACAGTTAGTACAACTAACTATAACTGAGAAATTTAAATGGGTAAATAAGCTAAATATCGATTCCAAAATATAGACAAACCAAAATATCGAGCCCAAAATATAGGATGGACAAAATATTGAATGGACAGAATATAGACATCAAAAATACCGTTTTGAAGGTAAGTAATGTAATACCAATTTTAAAAACATAGACAGTCAAAATATCGAAGAGCATAATATAGTTTATTAAAAATATCGAATTTTTAATAATATTGAATTTTTTGAAGTGTTTTTTATGTTAGTATATGTGTGAAAAGTATATATATTTTTGTCATTTATTTTAGGTAATTAATTTTATGTTATTTCATTATTGTGTAATTTAATTCTGTAGCGGGTTGTAGGTTTATAGGGGAATAGGGTGGGAAGTAATTTAATTATAATTAATTAAATATGTTAGTTAATTAATCGGTATTTATTTTGAATAAATTGTTAATTAATTTATAATTGATAATTAAATAAATGTTAAATGATTATTTTTTATTAATTGATTAATTGATAATTATGTGAATATTATTAACTTATTTTCTGTAGCGGGTTGTGGGTTTATAGGGGAATTGAGTGGGAAGTAATTTAATTATAATTAATAAAATATGTTAATGCATTGGTATTTATTTGCAACAAATTGTTAATTACTTTTTAATTGATAATTAATTAATTCTTAATTGATAATTAATTTTTATTAATTGATTAATTGAAAACTATGTGAATTATATTGATTTATTTTCACTAGAGTGGAAATAGTAGAATTTACCCCTATCCTATCCAACTCTTTCCCTACTGTTGCACTCTCTGGAGTAGGAATAGTACATTTTACCCCTACGCTATCCAACACTTTCCCTACTGTTGCACTCTCTGGAGTGGGAATAGTAATTTTTACCCATACGCTATCCAACGCTTTCCCTACTGTTGCACTCTCCGGAGTGGTAATAGTAAATGTTACCCCTACGCTATCCAACGCTTTCCCCACTGTTGCACTCTTTGGAGTGGGAAAAGTAATTTTTACCCCTACGCTATCCAACGCTTTCCCTACTGTTGCACTTTCTGGAATGGGAATAGTCATTTTTACCCCTACGCTGTCCAGCGCTTTCCCTACTGTTGGACTCTCTCTAGTGGGAATAGTAATTTTTACCCCTACGCTATCCAACGCTTTCCCTACTGTTGCACTCTCTGGAGTGGGAATAGTAATTTTTACCCCTACGCTAGCCAACGCTTTCCCTACTGTTGCACTCTCTGGAGTGGGAATAGTAATTTTTACCCCTACGCTATCCAACGCTTTCCCTACTGTTGCACTCTCTGGAGTGGGAATACTAATTTTTACCCCTGCGCTCTCCAACGCTTTCCCTATTGTTGCACTCTCTGGAGTGGGAATAGTAATTTTTTCCCCTGCGCTATCCAACGCTTTCCCTACTGTTGCACTCTCTGGAGTGGGAATAGTAATTTTTACCCCTACGCTATCCAACGCTTTCCCTACTGTTGCACTCTCTGGAGTGGGAATAGCAATTTTTACCCCTACGCTATCCAACGCTTTCCCTACTGTTGCACTCTCTGGAGTGGAAATAGTAATTTTTACTCCTACGCTATCCAACGCTTTCCCTACTGTTGCACTCTCTGGAGTGGAAATAGTAATTTTTACTCCTACGCTATCCAACGCTTTCCCTACTGTTGCACTCTCTGGAGTGGGAATAGTAATTTTTACCCATACGCTATCCAACGCTTTTGGAAAGGGCGACCACTCGGTCCCCCCGAATGTATGGTAGGGGGCCCGGATCCCCCGGGAAACCATTTTGGGCGGGGGGCGTGTCACGGCTGGTATGCCCGAAGTGGCGTAGCCGGGGCGCGCCTTTTCCCGCCCAAGAGGGGTTGTCCTAGACACCTACACCGTTTGCCACGCCCAGTAGGCGTACCGGAGGAGGGTACACGCCCTCCCGAAGAGGAATAAAGAGAGCAGGAATCCGAAGAAGCATTCTCTTGTTCCTGTGCTTGGAAGCTGCACCCACTCGTTGTACGTGAGCCCTCGACGGAACAAGGAGCAATTTTGAGAACTTGTAATTCTTGTGTTTCTCTTTCAGCGACTTCGAGCCTTCGGATCCAGGACCGTGTTGAGCAACGAGGATCGAACATCCGATAACAATGCCTGGCAAGAACGCGGGAAAGAAGTCAGGGACTGACCAGATGCTTCGCATGCTGATAAAAGATATGGCGAGCATGAAGAAACAGATGGCAGCGATGAACAATACGGGTAAACCGAAGAAGGTTATAGGCCCGGCATTGCCGGGAGTTGTCCCCGCGGGGAGGGGTAAAAGGGTCAGGAATAGGACGGCAGGGGGGGAGGTCCCGGTTCCCGAGTTACCCCCGGCAAGCCCGGTCATTCCAGTCGAGGCCCCGGTACCGATCCCGGACGCGGGCCAACCGATTCCGGTTGTTGTTACGCCCGCCAGCGAGGAGGACATGCCTCCGGAATTAGCCGCCCAGTTGGCCGCATGGCTCGGCAGAAAAACAGGGGGTGCTACGGCACCGGGAGACACGGCCGAAGAGGCCAAGTTACTAATGCAGCAGTTGCGGCAGTCGCGAGATGCCGCGAAGGCGAATCTCCCTCTTGTCCCCCCACAGGTGACCTCGGAAGGACCGGCAGATGGCGTCGAAAAACAGCGGGATCAGCAATGGAGCCGGGTAAGCAGGCATTGCCAATGGCAAGGGAGGGGTCTTTGCCCTCAAGACTGGAAAAGGTGGTCCAACATATACCGTTGGCCACAAAAGAATTGATTTGGGCTGATAAGTATGTGAATATGTTTTCTCTGCTGACTGACCATCGCGAGATGGAGTATGTTAAGACTCAGAAGGATTTGTGGCACCCGAGTGTATGGCGAGCCAAAATGGCGGGATTCAGGGTTGATGAGACAATCTCAAATTGGGCCAAGGCCGTTGCGATGTTTACTGCAATTATTGGGGAACGTAAGCCCGAGGTTTTGACCGTATTGTCCTGCTATCAGGCACGAATAATGGATTTTTATGAAACGTATGAGGGCAATGAGTGGATGGGTTATGATATGAAGTTTCGTAAGGCCAAGGAGTACGATTCATCTCTGACGTGGGATTGTCTCGACTCGATCTCTTGGCAGAAGCAGCTCCTGCCGGGCGCGACGAAATCATCCTCGCTAGGCGGGAGTGGGTCGGGGCCTTCCCGCCAACACCCCGCGGCGCCCTTTCGAGCGGGCCCCGCTGGCGACCACCAACCAAGGAATGGTGGGAATGGGGGTAAGAAAGGGGTCTGTTGGAATTTTAACAGGGGCAATTGCACAAGGCCACAAGGGACATGTAAGTTCAGACATGTGTGTGCAGGTTGCGGAAATTCTTCACACCCCGAGAGTTCGTGCAGATCCAGGAATAGTGGTACGGGGGGTAGAGGAGGGGCCAAACAGGTCTGAGGGGGACCATTGTGTACCGATACCTACCCCCGTCGATATCATGGCAATGATCCCCTGGCTAAACGAATACCCAGATCATGTCTCCGCTGGGATGTTGAGGAACGGCTTCTTATATGGTTTCCACATCCCGGCGGGGGATTTTCGTGGGGAACCACTTTGTAGGAACCAACTCTCGGCTCAGCATAATCCAGCGGTGGTTGAGAGGAAGATTGCAAAAGAGGTTGCCCTTGGCCGGGTTGCTGGCCCATATAGGCACCCGCCAGTACCTAATTTCATCTGTTCCCCGTTGGGAGTGGTTCCCAAGAAGGACCCTGGGGAATTTAGGCTGATCCATAACTTGTCAGCTCCGAGGGGTCTTTCGGTGAACGATGCAATTGACCCAGGAGTTTGTTCGGTGCGGTACGCATCCTTCGATGATGCCGTCACCATGTTGAATCGCCTGGGGCCCGGAGCACTGATGGCGAAGTCAGATATCGAGTCAGCGTTCCGGTTGCTCCCGGTACACCCAAGGGATCAGCGTCTGTTAAGCTTTGTGTTCCAGGGCCATTACTACATGGATAGATGTATGCCAATGGGTTGCTCCATCTCTTGTGCTTATTTTGAGAAATTCAGCTGTTTCCTGGAATGGGCATTCACCAAAGCCACTGGCCATAGCCATGTTATGCATTACCTGGATGATTTTTTGTTTTTGGGGGCAGCCAGCGACACAAAATGTGCGCAGGCCTTACATGAATTTTGCACTCTCATGAAGGAATTCGGGGTGCCATTGGCACCAGGTAAGACGGTTGGACCATCTACTTCACTCGAGTTTCTGGGAATTGAGCTCGATTCTGTGGAGGGATGTTTCCGTTTGCCAGTGGGGAAAGTAGCGAAATTCAGGGCTTCCCTGGAACTGTGCATTAGCAAAGAGAAAGTGACTCTCCACCAGTTACAACAAGCAGTAGGTCAGCTTAACTTTGCCCTAAGAGTGATACCAATGGCCCGCCCCTTTCACCGCTCCATTGCACAAGCCATGGTTGGTCTAAAGGAAGGGCACCACCGCACGAGACTGTCGGCAGAAGTTCGCCAGGACATGCGCATATGGTTGGCGTTTCTGGCGGACTTCAACGGTCGAGTGGTGTGGAACAAGCCGCCAGCGTCTTCGGACGAGCTGGGTTTGTGGACCGACTCGGCGGGAGCGTGGGATTTGGCGCCATCTTTGGTAATCGATGGTCGGCGCAGACATGGCCGATGTGGTGGCACACCAGCGGCCTCACAGGTAACATTGGGTTTCTCGAGTTGTTCCCCATTTTTTGTGGCTCTGAAGGCATGGCCGGATGAGTTCAGAGATCGCTCTGTGGTGTTTTGGTCCGATAATATGACTGTGGTTGAATGTATAAATAGTCAGGCAGCACGCTGCAAGTGGATATTAAGATTACTGAAGGAAATTGTACTACTTTGCATGAGACTGAACGTGCAATTCAGGGCGAAGCATGTGCCAGGTGTACTGAACCAGGCGGCTGATGCACTCTCTCGTTCACACATGCAGGCTTTCAGGGGTTATCTACCTTCCGTGGACCTAGCGGCGGCACCATTTCCCGAAGCACTCTGGCTACTCGGTGCCCCGGATTACAGGACCTCGTGGCAGCAAGCTTAGCCCCCAGGACAAGGAAGGCATACGAAGGAGCTTTTCGTTCCTATTGTGTATTTTTGGGTCCGACAGGGGGGGACAATTAGGGTCAGGAGGATTATGTGCTGAAGTTTCTAGTAGCACTGCACAGGGAGGGCCGATCAGCGGCAACGGCCAATAGGCACCGGGCCGCCATTTCTTTCATGGCGCAGGCGCATGGCATCAAGGACCCGACATCGTCATTTTTGGTAAAGAAGGCCCTTCGTGGTTGGCAACGCCTTGAGGGTCGTAGAGTAGACGAGAGGCGCCTGATTGGGTTAGACAGGTTGTCCCTGCTGATGTCGATACTCCCCACGACATGTTCCTCCCAGTTTGAGGCAGTGCTGTTCCGGGCCGCTTTCGCATTAGCGTTCCATGGGGCTATGCGGGTGAGCGAGCTGGTGGCAAGAAATAAGAAAGATGTGGAGGGAGGTCTGTGTCGGGATCACATTCTGATTAAGGGTGATTCTATGGTGGTCACAATAGCCAGGTCCAAGACTGATCAGAGTGCTAGGGGAGACAGTATTGTTGTCCAGCGCATGCGCGTGTCCCCCATGTGCCCGGTGAAGTGCGTTGAGGAATATTTGGCGCGAAGGGCGGATACATGGGGGGGAAGCCTGCTGAGACACATCGACGCCACCCCACTGACGAGGTTTCAGTTTCAGAGGGTGCTAACAATGGCAATCGCAGCAGAGGGCTTGGACCCCGGCGATTTCGGGACCCATTCCATTAGGATAGGGGCTGCTACAGAGGCTACAGCCAGGGGTCAGAGTGTTAAAAAGTGAAACAACTGGGACGATGGTCCTCAAACTGTTATAAAAGGTATGTGCGGTTGCACATGTTGTGAAGTCAATGTCATGCACTCACGCTTCTTGTCTTCTGTTTGGTTTTCAGTTTCGCGAGCATACTATGCGGGGCGGACTGTGCAGTCGACCCGGCACCTGGGGACCAGCGGTCAGAGATCACCGGCTGAGGAGAGAGTGGTGTGGGTCGTGGGCCACTCATACGTGAGACGGGCCGGGGACGTATTCAAAGCAGGTGACGTGACTCATGCAGCTGGGGAATACGGGTACAGAGTGACCTTCCACGGAAGGGGCGGGCTCTGTATTGACCAGTTTCAATGTTTTGTCGAGGAACTGTTAGGGCGGCAGAGGTCACCGCCATCTGTAATCATAGTACACCTGGGGGGCAATGACTTGGTGACACTAGGTCGGCGAGTACTACTCGAGCGAGTTTTATCTACTGTTAGCTGGCTGGCGAGAAGGATCCCGGGGTGCACGATAGCATGGTCCCACATGATTCCCAGAAAGGTGTGGCGGGGGGGCCTCTCGGTGTCAGCACTGAACCATTCAGTAAAAAAGGTCAATAACAAACTTGGTAGGTTGCTTCGCTCGGCGCAGTTGCACTGTATTCCGCATGGATGTATTCAGGGGGATCACATGTATTTCGATGATGGGGTCCATTTGTCCTGGGAGGGGAATGTCTTACTTCATAGCATGGTTAAGGGGTTTGTAAAAGCATGACCTTTGGTAGGAGTTTGTGGGGGGGCCGGATAGCCGGTCAACTATCCGGCCTGTGGCGGTAAGGTCATGATCGGTGAGCAGTAATTTCAAGGACCCTAGAGGGGGGGCGCCACCCACTATGGATGGGAGCGCCCGGGGGGAGGCGGCCATTGGCCCCTCCCACGGGGAGGCGGCACCCACTAAGTATGGGTCGCCTAAGGGAAGACGGGCATAGGCCCCTTCCAGGGAAGGAGGCGGCTAGATGCCCCTCCTACGAATTTCCCGGGGCCCGGATATCCGCGACGGCGGATGTGATAGACAGTGTGGGGTGGGAGGGGGGTCCACGCTGCCTTCTTACAGACACCCCACACGGGTCCTCGGACGACCTTTAAGATGGCGTCGAGTTAAAATGGGGGCCCCCGCAAGACAAGGGAAATTGGAGTTGGCACAGAGGGCACAGTCCTCTGTGCGGCCGCCCTCACACCGTGAGGGGGAGAGTTCTGGTAGTAGGGATCTGACACCGGTTGCGACCTTGCCGTTGGCCCATAATGCTAGGATGTACAATTTTAATTTAGAAAGTATGCATTTGCAGGATGTTAGACTCGGCTAGGAAAACCTTTGTACTAGAGATTTGTTAAGGTTAGCCAAAGAACATGTCTTCATCAAAATGTAATAAATGAAAATTGTACATGATCTGAAACTGTTATTTTAATGTTTTAATTTTGTTTCATATTTTAATAAATACGGCTGGGAGGGTAACTCCCTCCCGCCTTCCAAAAGTTCAGAACTGCGTCCGTCTTCCCATCCTTGGGGATTGTGTTGGGAGGGGGTGACAGGCATCCCGGCCATATGGAAAGGGGCGACCACTCGGTCCCCCCAAACGTATGGTAGGGGGCCCGGATCCCCCCGGGAAACCATTTTGGGCGGGGGGCGTGTCACGGCTGGTATGCCCAAAGTGGCGTAGCCGGGGCGTGCCTTTTCCCGCCCAAGAGGGGTTGTCCTAGACACCTACACCGTTGGCCACGCCCAGTAGGCATGCCGGAGGAGGGTACAGGCCCTCCCGAAGAGGAATAAAGAGAGCAGGAATCTGAAGAAGCATCCTCTTGTTCCTGTGCTTGGAAGCTGCACCCACTTGTTGCACGTGAGCCCTCTGAGGTAATTGAAATTTTTATGGTCAGGTATGTCCCCTAACGTGTACCCCAACGTCTCCATGTATGAGTTTAAAGTGCATGTAACTTCCCTCCGCAACCGAATCTGGAAACGCAAATACATTTGCGTTCAACGTTAACATGTCCTCTATCAGATCCACCATGAATGGATTGATAATTCAGTTCCTAACCATGCCATGCCAACGTCTTTACATGGTGCATTTTCACGTTTTTCCTGGCTCTGCAGAGCTAGGCCCTGATTCCTGCCCTCGAACCACTTCTGTCTCTGCCTCTGAAAGCTGCAGCATGGAGATGCATCCCTGACCTCTGCCTTACTTCCTGCCAAGCGAAGCGGTGCCTGGCTCGGCCTGGCCTACCTGCCAAAACAGTATTTTGCCTTCAAGTTATCAGCCAGCCTACTCGAAAACACATTCCAGTCTAGTGAAATAGGTAAACATATCCCCGGCTGCAGAGCAAAGGGCCAAGCCTTCCTGTCTCCTTCATGTAATTCATTGCTCCCGTTACCATGGTAGGCCCATGGCCCCGTGCATTGCACTTAGACACATATGCATTCAGTATAGAATAGCCTCTGCCCGAGAGACCTTTCACTTCAGATTAAACATCCCCAAATACAAGATATCAGATATGTTATAGGAACAGGTCGATCTGACATGCCAGACTTCTGTCTCCCCTACTAGTGCTAACGTCAAGCCCCCAGTTTCCCCCAGATACACGTCAATCACACGTCATACCATCTGCGCGCGCACCCAGGTCATAGGTTTCAGCTGACATCTGCAGAATCCTCTATGCACCCACCCACTTATGACACGTTTTTTGTGACGTTTTCAGCACACACCTTCGTGCACACCCTTGTACACGCCTTTTTGCTACGCACATGTGTTCTTATCATATTCTTTTCACTTGTCACGCCTACTGTATCCATTGCCATTGTACAGTTTTACTATATATGTCATGTACTGTTAATAAATCGTTGACATCTTTTTGCCATCATTGCATATACCCCCGAACCCTTGTATTGATAGAATTGATTTCCATGGCTCGAGCCATCCCGATTAAAGCCCGTATGACTCAGACACCACGGACTCTGCCTCTCTTTTGATTGAGCTATTCTATTTCTTGTCAGTAATTATATGGAAAAATTGTTAGGTAAATTATATTTACCACATAATTTGGCGCCCGAATAGGGACCCCTCCCCCACCCCATGCGCCGGCGATGCGTCGCAGGCCTTGTCCCCTATCACAGCCGTGACGGACTCCTATGCGCATCTGCAGGTTTTCCTGTATCTACCTCAGGCCTACGGTGGAGACGGAGACTGCGGTCAACATCCAGACGAGGCAGTGAGGAGTGCGGAGGATCCCGACCAGAGCCCAGCCGAGAGAGCAGTGTCCGAGGTGTCCGGAGGCCCACCTGTCCGAAGCGTCGAGGCGCATGCGTAGTGCGCAGCAGCAGTGACGTCGTAGCAGTCCAGTCCAGTCAAGTTTCCGAGGCCTTCCGTTCCGTGCTTCCCGGTGAGTACCGTTGCTGGGGACGCATCAAGACGGGTGCATTAATTTGTATCCGGTCAAGACGGGTTTGGGTACACAGATCCGGTCTGCACTGTTTTAGCAGTGTATCTGTACTGTTTAGCAGTACATCTAGTAATACAGCGAGCCAGTGATCTAGTATTTTTGTTATAGAATGTATTAGTCAGTATATGTTCGAAATGTTTCAATGTGTTTGATGTCGTGGTATGAATGATTGTTTGCATTTTATTATTGTGTTCAACGTGTTTATGCCCAGGTAGAGGCAATCATGCCTTTGTTCTCAAAATTACGACAGATAGTAACTAGGAAAGGGATACTCGAAGAAGCAGTTCCTGTCCCACCTAGGGACACTTCAGGTCATTTTATGTACCACAAGCATGGCTTAGATGCCATACTGTACTTAGACTTGTGGGTAGACTATACTAAAGACTTAGAAGAGAATCAGAGATGGCCCGTTACAGGGACATGGAATGCCGAGTGCATCATGAGAGTAGAAGAAGCGTTGTGGAAAAAGAAAGCTAGACAATCACAGAAGGATGCCATAGAATTGTGGCGTAAAGAATCACATAGACGGACAGCGAAAGAACTCAGAAAAGCAGAGAAGAGTAGAGAGGATTCCGAAAAAGCTAGAGAAAAAGAACTACTAGAAGAAGGAGAACGAGTCAGAATGGAACAACACGACAGACAGAGTAATGCCCTTATAACAGGACTGTATCCGGTTCTGGCCGAGGGCCTGCCCAAGGCGACCCCGGAAATACCAAATGATCTGCCACCTCCATTGGTTCCGACTAAAGTACGTCATAAAAAGACCGCAGCAGACATTTTCCTTTCTTCCTATTTAGATGACGTAGCCCCCGCATATACCAATGTACCCGTACAACCTGCTAATCACAATCTGCCACAGCATATTCCTGCTGATCAAGCCACGACCCCTCCACGTCACCAAATTCCCGCACCTGTTGTCACTTCCCCTACTGTTCCCCCTACTACTGGTCCTCATAACCCTTTTGCTACAGACGCGACTCAGAGTCAGTCGTCCCCGTTAAATGTACCTTTCCCGCACCCAATGACGTCAAGTCATGCTCATGGTTCTGCCACAGGAGGTGCTTCAGGAGGTCCCTATCACACTCCGCCACAAGTACATTGATTGACAATGAGAGAACTAGCAATGCAGCGTACACCTAAAGCAAGCCCAGCTGAAAAACTCAAACAAACAATTGGAGATTGTAGATACGATCCAGTCCCTGGCAAGCAAGGGGACCTGTTGTTAGCATCATTACGTTTGAGACGTGTTACAGATTACTTGATGACATTACCAGAAATGCCAGAACATCTAGACAAAATATATCACTTTATTCGATCGGGGGAGGGTCCAGAATATGTTCGTGAAGCCATGGCATATCAGAAAGTCGAGACTCAAGGGTTAATATTACGATTTTTGATTAATTGTTTGATAAGGGAACAAGCCAGGTTATTCTCAAAAAGAAATGGAAGGATTGACAAAATGGAGTCAGAATATTGCAGACTGTAAGCATGACAAAGAGAAATGTATAGATGCCATGTCCAGAAAGATCCGTAAAGTAATAGTGGCCATACATGCCCGACGCAAAGCTGATAAAACGCCCGAGTCAGACGAAAGGGAATCCTCAGAGGAGGAGGAACCAGTGAATACAGCAGCTACTCAAGACACGATAGCTTACGTAGGTAGAGTGAAACTCCCTAACCAGTACTCTACTGATAGACCTTTCGACAGACCCATTCGTCCAGAAAACGGGAAACGTTTTCTTTCCCCGATACCAGAGCAAAGTTCCCTTGAACATATTTTCCAAGTTACTGATAAAATCCTGAAAGAAAGAGTAGGTTATCATGAACTCAATACCTTACGTGATCAGGAACTAGCCCGGTCAGCAGTCCAATGGGCCGGGGATGACAGTATATATAAAGATGATTTAGTAGTGCAAACATTTTTAAGTCTTACTCCAGAAGAACAGTGACTAGCTGGTATATACATGACCCAACATCTTATTACACAGTATGAAAACCAACAATCTGATCCAGGTCCATTGTATAATCTATTGCAAGACTTACTCCTGAGAAGATGGAGAGGCCTAGGTACTGATTTGATTAATGTTATTCTCGAACAACGCCATAAGTACAGAACATTTTTGACATCACATTTTGTACCTGTTCCACCCCCAGTAAGCTATCCTTTTCACCTAGACAGACAGAACCCTTTACGAGAAGTACATCCAATACGGAAACCAGATGATACACTTGAACGCGTATTTGTATACACACCCATAACTAAAATGGAATTATTGGAAATGAAGAAAATAGTGCCTAGTCATGATAAAGATCCAGCAGGGTTTCACCGTGAAATAAAAGACATGTTACTCATGGGAGATTATACATATCCCGATATTATGAAAATATTAAAAGTGCTATTGCCTGCCGGTATTTACGAGAAGCTAAAAGAAAAAGAATGGGAGGTGGGAGATAAAAAGATTAATTGGACTGAATTGGAAAACGAAGAAACCGGACGAACCCCAGGTTTAGGTCTTGGGGACAAAACTAAAGCATTACCAGGATTCTTAGTACAGGTTTTGCCAAGATTGTTGACAACTAAAAAGGAGGACTGGGATGCAATCTCAGCCTGCAAACAGAAACACGACGAAGACACTAGTGATTTTTATTCTAGATTCGAGAAATGTTTTGTTATAATAGTGGCCTGAAAACAAGTAGCGAGTCTTACCCACCTCTTTTTGTGACCAAACTAGTTGAGAATTCATTACCCCAGGTTAAGAACCGTGTATTGAAAGTCGAGAGCACATGGCAAGCAAATACGCCTTCCCAAATGTTACAAATGTTACAGTATCACCAGAACAGGATTAGGGAGGAACATGATCACGAACAGAGACGTATGAAAGACACGAAAATGAAAGTGCTAGTTGCTCAGTCAGTTCCAGCCTCTGGTCAGAAAAGGGGTACGACACAGTCCAATAATTCAGCAGCTCCTGTTAAAGGGACATGCAACTATTGTAAACAGCCAGGTCACTATGTAAACGAGTGTGCAGTTCTGAAACACAACATAGCCACAGGTAAAACTAAAGAGAGACCACGTCCACCTAGACAGGACCAGGTCCAACAACATATTCCGCAAAATGTGCAGCCTATGCAGATTCCACAACAGACCGTAGCGGTACCACAGCCCCAGCCCATTGCCGCCACACAACATGTCACACAGCAGATGTACCAGTATGCACAGTCTGACTACCCTGATTATCAGCAGTACACATGAAACAGCCTAGAGAGGGAGGTTGGCTTGCCTCTTATTGAGGTTCCTGTAGATCAAGAGGGTCCTTATGTACATAGTCAAGTATTAGGAAAGGATAGAAAATTTTTGATTGACACAGGGGCAAGCAGGACTACCATCAGTCATGATGGTGTTCCAGGGGCACCCCTCTCAGGCTCCCAGAATGTTTCCCTTGGATTTTCAGGAAAGCCTATTGTTAATGAAGTATCGAAACCAGTTCCTCTTGCAGTTGGTCCATTATCACGTACTACAGACTTGTTACTTACAAAATCATGTCCAGAAAACTTGCTTGGTATCAAAACACTGAAAGCTCTAGGAGCTGTAATTTGTTGTTCTCCGGAAGGAATAAGGTTGTTCCTTCGTGATTTTAAGGGACATTATGTATTGAGAGATTTTGATCCCAGGTTACGGAATGTTCCTGCACATTTATGGGCAAAAGGCCCCACTGATGTAGGTTATATGCACATTACACCATACCGTGTTACACTCAAGCCAGGAGTTGTACTGCCACGAATGCGACAATACAAGTTACCACCTGATGCTGTAGTGGCTTTACTGAAAATCATTGACGAGCTCATTGCACAAGGAGTGGTTTTAGAAACCGACTCCAATGTTTGTAATTCCCCTATCATTCCGATTCTTAAACGCACTGATCCGAATGCACCTCCAGTTTATCGACTGGTGATCGATTTACGAGAATTGAATAAATGTATTGTACCACAGTATCCAGTGGTCCCAGATATCTCTTCATTATTGACAGCTATTGATTCAGAGGCGACGTTCTTTACTGTAATCAATCTCAAGAACGCCTTCTTTAGTGTCCCCATTGATCCGGAAAGCCAATAACTTTTCGGATTCTGTTTAAATGGCCGTCGCTTCAAATTTGCACGCGCCCCTCAAGGATTCACAGAAAGCCCCAGCATCTACAGCCAAGCATTGAACAGACAACTTGACAGTATTCACATGCCTCCTAACACTGCCCTACTCCAATACGTCGATGATCTATTGATCACCGCCCGAAGTGAACAAGAATGTGAACATGCATCACTGACGGTTTTGTATTTTCTGGCGGACAAGGGACACAAGGTGTCTCCTTCGAAGTTACAATTCTGTGTCCAGCAAGTGGTGTACCTTGGGCACTTGCTGTCCAAGTGGGGTAGGCAGCTGACACCTGATCGCATCCAGTTAATAGCACGTCTTCCACAACCCAAGACACAGAAGGAAGTACGAGCCTTTATTGGACTCACTTCCTATTGCAGACAATGGATTCCTCAATATGCATTTCTAGCTAAACCACTTATACAGTTGACAACAAAGGAAGCAGCGTCTTCGTCTGTTCTCCCTTGGACTCAGGAACATACACAAGCTTTTGACGAATTAAAGAAAGCCTTATGTCAAGCACCTGTTTTAGCGACACCATGTTACAGCAAACCTTTTACACTTTTTGTCACAGAACGCGATGGCACAGCGTTATCAGTTCTCACTCAGATTCAAGCAGACAAACACAGACCGTGTGCTTATTTTTCGAGCACATTGGATCCAGTAGCACAGGCCTTGCCTGCGTGCTTAAAATCAGTTGCAGCAACAGCCCTAGCAATCAGACAAAGTGACTCCATTGTTTTGGGACATCAATTGACAGTACAGGTTCCAAACTCTGTGGAAGTTCTCCTAAATAGAACACAGACTCAACACTTGACTATAGCACGACTGACAGGTTATGAATTGACATTGTTTCAACCACACATAGAGATCAGATGCTGCAATATACTCAATCCTGCTACACTTTTACCATCGAGCACAACAGATCCTACTCCACATGACTGCGTGGATGTCATAAATACAATCACGAAGCCCAGACAAGACTTGACAGACGTTGCACTACCAGACCCGGACCTGACACTTTATGTGGATGGTTCATGTATGAGAACAAGTACAGGAGAGCTAGTGGCCGCATATGCAGTGACCACTGAAAATGAAGTCATAGAGACACATCGCATTGACACCCTGTCAGCTCAAGCAGCAGAGCTCATTGCTCTGACCCAAGCCTGTATACGAGCCAAGAACCTTAAAGTAAACATATATACAGATTCACGTTATGCATTTGGAGTCGTACACGACTTCGGTGTTCTCTGGCAAGAAAGAGGGTTTTTGACCTCTCACGGAGCCAAAATCCAGCATGGCCCCCTCATCCAAGCTCAGTTGGAAGCAATACATTTGCCTACAGCCATAGCCATCATGAAGTGCAAAGCACATACAAATGTTACCGACACTATTTCCCAGGGTAACGACCTGGCAGATCGAACAGCGAAACATACAGCACAGACTCATACTCATACGACTAATATGACAAAGACTGACGTATCTTCATTAACATATTGCATGACAGTCAGAGATCCTACACAAGATGCAATCAACATACAGACACATGCTACTCCAGACGAAATAAAGAAATGGACTGAACAAGGAGGGGTCCAGACTGAACAGGGATGGATGACGAAGGGAAAAACCACATGGTTTCTCCCTGACTCTATGGTTCAAGTTATCATCAACACAGCACACAGTCCAGCACATTTAGGAGAAAAAGCCATGTTAGACAGTTTACAGAACCTCTGGTTTAACAAGCATTTACGAGCAGCAGCAAAACAGAACGTGCGTACCTGCATGATCTGTTGTCAGTTCAATCCAGGAAAAGGTATTCCCGTGGAACGAGGTGGATTTCATCCTCCCGACCACCCTTTTGAAGTCCTCCAGATGGATTATATCCAGATGGACAGATGCCGAGGATTCAAGTATGTCCTCGTAGTCGTATGTGCCCTATCCCGGTGGACAGAAGCATATCCCGTCCCAGATTACACTGCTCCGACCATGGCCAAGCAGTTGGTTCGTGAGTTCTTCCCACGGTACGGTTTGCCCGGTGTTGTATACTCAGATAATGGTCAGCCATTCTCGTCCGAACTCATGAAGCAGGTTTCACTTCTGTTAGGTTATCAATGGAAGTTCCACTGTGTCCGACATCCCGAGGCAGCAGGTCTTGTGGAGAGACATAATCAGACTCTGAAAACCCGTCTTGCCAAAGTGTGTAAAGAGAAAGGTGTAGATTGGATAGTAGCTTTACCAGTTGCCCTCTTTTATATGCGAATGGTAGCCCATTCTAGGACAGGGCTATCCCCGTATGAGGTGGTCTTCGGTAGGCCTCCTAATATGTGGGGGACGCCTATGCCACGTAAAATAATCAATGTTGACAGTACTATGCTGACAGATTACCTTGCTTCCTTGATGTCTGCACTACTATCATGTCGTTCACAGGTTGCGGCAGCCTTCCCAGACAACACCGAGGTGACACCGCATGAGCTGGTCCCAGGAGATGTCGTCGTAGTACGCAATTTTGATAGGTCAAGCCCTCTGGAGCCCCGCTGGAAAGAGCCGAAGATCGTCTTGTTGACCACCAGGACTGCGGTGAAATTAGAAGGAAGAAAAGGCTGGCTCCACTCGAGCCATGTGAAAAGATTTTATGGACTTCCGCCAAAGACTGATTCCCAGGACTCTCACATTCCAGAGACTGATACCAAACTACCCCTGTTAGAGAAAACTCCTCAGCAGGAGTACCGAATGAAATTGAGGTCTAGTAAGTCAGACAGTTTAATTGTTTAAGTCCCCTCCTGGGTGAAGCGGTTAGACAGTTTCTTGACATGTATAAGTTAGACCCCAATAGAGAGAGAGATAGACAGGAGATCAAGAAAAGAAATTATTGTAAGAATCTCCGAAGCCGTTGTATCTGCACGTTACTTGTTATGTTTTTTCTGAGTCTTACGTTAATTTGCATCAGTTGGATGTTACATATGTTCTTTCCTATTGCACACTCTTTTTCTAATGACACTGCAGAGCACACGTTTAGTGAACTACCCCCTCATGAATTGTCTTATCGCCTTGCGCTGCGCAACAATACATTCATCCGTACGTTACATCATTCTCACCAGATCAACAATGCTACTAATTGTTGGATATGTGGCCGACTCCCTCCCTTTCAGAACTACAAGGGAGCTCTGCCCCTCTTTCCTTATCCGTTTACACATAATGGTTCCTGTGGTGCATGGTTTAGTTTAATATCCTCTCTAGACACTGAATCCCGTGTTTCCCAAGGCAAATGGATATGGGGAAACCTGAACACAGTCATGAACAAAGCATGTTTCCCAGACGAAGAAGGACTTCCCCAAATGTCAGGGACCGATCTAGAAAATGAAGTGTATGGATTAGGTAACTTTACACTTAACCTCATGATCTTAAATGTTCAATCCGAGACTAGTCCAGACTTACCATCTATATCAGTTTTACCAGCAAAAGGTACATTATGCGTCAGAAAGAATGGTTCAATACATCTAGGCCATAGTGTCTGTACCACTGTGGTCGAATTCAGTGATGAAGGCAAGTCTACATTCAAAGCTTCCCGACATTCCTATTTTATATGTGGTCAGACAGCTTATGTACGTTTACCTCTAGATTGGGATGGTACCTGTTTTATTGCATTTCTGTTGCCACCAGTTTTTCTAGCCCCATCTGACTATCACAGGAATTCCCGCCTCGATCTTGTTAGACACAAGAGAGATCTTCCGATTGTTGATCAGACTGAAACTACATGGGAACAATATACAGATTTCAATAAAGGATTCTTTCCTTATTTAGGCACTGACTCCAATAGTAAACTGATACGCAAATTAACCAGAATACTCGAAGCGGTAGTGAACGAGACTACTTCTGCTTTGGGCAACTTAACAGAGGAGCAGTCTGCTTCATCGGATCCAGTTGTTGCGTGTTTATTCCTAATAACGCGCCATCAGTCTATAAGGCCATCACCAGGCTTCACGAAATTGCCCATCAGATACATCAGAACCCAGGTTCCTGGACTTGGTCCGGTTGGTTCTGGAGTGTAATAACAGCCTGGGGATGGAAGCTACTGTCATTCCTAGGAATTATATTGGCCATAGTATTCAGTTGTTGTCTATGTCTACAATGTGGGCCAGCGATTTGCGGCTTGTGCGCCACAGCTTGTATTCCTCGCCCAAGTTCACGTTCCCATTCCCGAATAAAGAAAGAAGAACAGATGATGTTATATGAACAGATAGATGGTCTCATAAAAATAGATATATCCTGATGGGTCCGTAGGGGACAAGGAGGGAATGAGGTAATTAAAATTTTTATGGTCAGGTATGTCCCCTAACGTGTACCCCAACGACTCCATGTACGAGTTTAAAGTGCATGTAACTTCCCTCCGCAACCGAATCTGGAAACACAAATACATTTGCGTTCAACGTTAACATGTCCTCTATCAGATCCACCATGAATGGATTGATAATTCAGTTCCTAACCATGCCATGCCAACGTCTTTACATGGTGCATTTTCACGTTTTTCCTGGCTCTGCAGAGCTAGGCCCTGATTCCTGCCCTCGAACCACTTCTGTCTCTGCCTCTGAAAGCTGCAGCATGGAGATGCATCCCTGACCTCTGCCTTACTTCCTGCCAAGCGAAGCGGTGTCTGGCTCGGCCTGGCCTGCCTGCCAAAACAGTATTTTGCCTTCAAGTTATCAGCCAGCCTACTCGAAAACACATTCCAGTCTAGTGAAATAGGTAAACATATCCCCGGCTGCAGAGCAAAGGGCCAAGCCTTCCTGTCTCCTTCATGTAATTCATTGCTCCCGTTACCATGGTAGGCCCATGGCCCCGTGCATTGCACTTAGACACATATGCATTCAGTATAGAATAGCCTCTGCCCGAGAGACCTTTCACTTCAGATTAAACATCCCCAAATACAAGATATCAGATATGTTATAGGAACAGGTCGATCTGACATGCCAGACTTCTGTCTCCCCTACTAGTGCTAACGTCAAGCCCCCAGTTTCCCCCAGATACACGTCAATCACACGTCATACCATCTGCGCGCGCACCCAGGTCATAGGTTTCAGCTGACATCTGCAGAATCCTCTATGCACCCACCCACTTATGACACGTTTTTTGTGACGTTTTCAGCACACACCTTCGTGCACACCCTTGTACACGCCTTTTTGCTACGCACATGTGTTCTTATCATATTCTTTTCACTTGTCACGCCTACTGTATCCATTGCCATTGTACAGTTTTACTATATATGTCATGTACTGTTAATAAATCGTTGACATCTTTTTGCCATCATTGTATATACCCCCAAACCCTTGTATTGATGGAATTGATTTCCATGGCTCGAGCCATCCCGATTAAAGCCCGTATGACTCAGACACAACGGACTCTGCCTCTCTTTTGATTGAGCTATTCTATTTCTTGTCAGTAATTATATGGAAAAATTGTTAGGTAAATTATATTTACCACACCTCAACGGAACAAGGAGCAATTTCGACCCACCCACCAGCCCCTGATGGCAGCGTTAGTACTGCATTAAAGTGATTTGCTTTGATAACAGCCTTTTTCCCTTTTTGTTTAGCGGTTAACAACATGGCACTGTTAGTACTGCAATAAAGTGATTTGCTTGATAACGTCTTCTTCCCTTGGTTTAGCGGATGATAACGGTCTAGTTTAGTGATGTGATGAATGTCTAGTAGTATTGACAAATATTGCAATGTACAGTATAATTTTCTTCCTTAGTAAGTAAACAAATGTCGTATTTATTTTTTGGTCGGGCGGTAAGGTCATGATCGGTGAGCAGTAATTTCAAGGTCCCTAGAGGGGGGGCGCCACCCACTATGGATGGGAGCGCCCGGGGGGAGGCGGCCATTGGCCCCTCCCACGGGGAGGCGGCACCCACTAAGTATGGGTCGCCTAAGGGAAGATGGCCATAGGCCCCTTCCAGGGGAGGAGGCGGCTAGATGCCCCTCCTACGAATTTCCCGGGGCCCGGATATCCGCGACGGCGGATGTGATAGACAGTGTGGGGTGGGAGGGGGGTCCACGCTGCCTTCTTACAGACACCCCACACGGGTCCTCGGACGACCTTTAAGATGGCGTCAAGTTAAAATGGGGGCCCCCGCAAGACAAGGGAAATTGGAGTTGGCACAGAGGGCACAGTCCTCTGTGCGGCCGCCCTCACACTGTGAGGGGGAGAGTTCTGGTAGTAGGGATCTGACACCGGTTGCGACCTTGCCGTTGGCCCGTAATGCAAGGATGTACAATTTTAATTTAGAAAGTATGCATTTGCAGGATGTTAGACTCAGCTAGGAAAACCTTTGTACTAGAGATTTGTTAAGGTTAGCCAAAGAACATGTCTTCATTAAAATGTAATAAATGAAAATTGTACATGATATGAAACTGTTATTTTAATGTTTTAATTTTGTTTCATATTTTAATAAATACGGCCGGGAGGGTAACTCCCTCCCGCCTTCCAAAAGTTCAGAACTGCGTCCGTCTTCCCATCCTTGGGGATTGTGTTGGGAGGGGGTGACAGGCATCCCGGCCATACCCTATTGTTGCACTTTCTGGAGTGGGAATAGTAATTTTTACCCCTACGCTATCCAGCGCTTTCCCTACTGTTGCACTATCTGGAGTGGGAATAGTAATTTTTACTCCAACGCTATCCAACGCTTTCCCTACTGTTGCACTCTCTGGAGTGGGAATAGTAATTTTAACCCCTACGCTATCCAACGCTTTCCCTACTGTTGCACTCTCTGGAGTGGGAATAGTAATTTTTACCCCTACGCTATCCAATGATTTCCCTACTGTTTCACTCTCTTGAGTGGGAATAGTAATTTTTACCCCTGCGCTATCCAACGCTTTCCCTACTGTTGCACTCTCTGGAGTGGGAATAGTAATTTTTACCCCTACGCTATCCAACGATTTCCCTACTGTTGCACTCTTTGGAGTGGGAATAGTAATTTTTACCCCTGCGCTATCCAACGCTTTCCCTACTGTTGCACTCTCTGGAGTGGGAATAATAATTTTTACCCCTGCGCTATCCAACACTTTCCCTACTGTTGCACTCTCTGGAGTGGGAATAGTAATTTTTACCCCTACGCTATCCAATGCTTTCCCTACTGTTTCACTCTCATGAGTGGGAATAGTAATTTTTACCCCTGCGCTATCCAACGCTTTCCCTACTGTTGCACTCTCTGGAGTGGGAATAGTAATTTTTACCCCTACGCTATCCAACGATTTCCATACTGTTGCACTCTTTGGAGTGGGAATAGTAATTTTTACCCCTGCGCTATCCAACGCTTTCCCTACTGTTGCACTCTCTGGAGTGGGAATAATAATTTTTACCCCTGCGCTATCCAACGCTTTCCCTACTGTTGCACTCTCTGGAGTGGGAATAGTAATTTTTACTCCTACGCTATCCAACTCTTTCCCTACTGTTGCACTCTCTGGAGTGGGAATAGTAATTGTTATCCCTAAGCTATCCACTGCTTTCCCTACTGTTGCACTCTCTGGAGTGGGAATAGTAATTTTTACCCGTACGCTATCCAACGTTTTTCCTACTGTTGCACTCTTTGGAGTGGGAATAGTAATTGTTACCCCTACGCTATCCAACGCTTACCTACGGCTGCACTTCCAGGAGTGCGAATAGTAATTTTTACACCTCCGCTATCCAATGCTTTCCCTACTGTTTCACTCTCTGGAGTGAGAATAGTAATTTTTACCCCTACGCCATCCAACGCTTTCCCTACTGTTTCACTCTCTGGAGTGGGAATAGTAATTTTTACCCCTGCGCTATCCAACGCTTTCCCTACTGTTGCACTCTCTGGAGTGGGAATAGTAATTTTTACCCCTACGCTATCCAACGCTTTCCCTACTGTTGCACTCTTTGGAGTGGTAATAGTAATTTTTACCCCTGCGCTATCCAATGCTTTCCCTACTGTTGCACTCTCTGGAGTGGGAATAGTATTTTTTACCCCTACGCTATCCAACGCTTTCCCTACTGTTGCACTCTCTGGAGTGGGAATAGTAATTTTTACTCCTACACTATCCAACGCTTTCCCTACTGTTGCACTCTCTGGAGTGGGAATAGTAATTGTTATCCCTACGCTATCCAACGCTTTCCCTACTGTTGCACTCTCTGGAGTGGGACTAGTAATGTTTACCCGTACGCTATCCAACGCTTTCCCTACTGTTGCACTCTTTGGAGTGGAAATAGTAATTGTTACCCCTACGCTATCCAACGCTTACCTACTGTTGCACTTCCAGGAGTGCGAATAGTAATTTTTACCCCTGCGCTATCCAACGCTTTCCCTACTGTTGCACTCTCTGGAGTGGGAATAATAATTTTTACCCCTGCGCTATCCAACGCTTTCCCTACTGTTGCACTCTCTGGAGTGGGAATAGTAATTTTTACTCCTACGCTATCCAACTCTTTCCCTACTGTTGCTCTCTCTGGAGTGGGAATAGTAATTGTTATCCCTACGCTATCCAACGCTTTCCCTACTGTTGCACTCTCTGGAGTGGGACTAGTAATGTTTACCCGTACGCTATCCAACGCTTTCCCTACTGTTGCACTCTTTGGAGTGGAAATAGTAATTGTTACCCCTACGCTATCCAACGCTTACCTACTGTTGCACTTCCAGGAGTGTGAATAGTAATTTTTACCCCTGCGCTATCCAACGCTTTCCCTACTGTTGCACTCTCTGGAGTGGGAATAATAATTTTTACCCCTGCGCTATCCAACGCTTTCCCTACTGTTGCACTCTCTGGAGTGGGAATAGTAATTTTTACCCCTGCGCTATCCAACGCTTTCCCTACTGTTGCACTCTCTGGAGTGGGAATAGTCATTTTTACCCGTACGCTTTCCAACGTTTTTCCTACTGTTGCACTCTTTGGAGTGGGAATAGTAATTGTTACCCCTACGCTATCCAACGCTTACCTACGGTTGCACTTCCAGGAGTGCGAATAGTAATTTTTACACCTCCGCTATCCAATGCTTTCCCTACTGTTTCACTCTCTGGAGTGGGAATAGTAATTTTTACCCCTACGCTATCCAACGCTTTCCCTACTGTTTCACTCTCTGGAGTGGGAATAGTAATTTTTACCCCTGCGCTATCCAACGCTTTCCCTACTGTTTCACTCTCTGGAGTGGGAATAGTAATTTTTACCCCTGCGCTATCCAACGCTTTCCCTACTGTTGCACTCTCTGGAGTGGGAATAGTAATTTTTACCCCTACGCTATCCAACGCTTTCCCTACTGTTGCACTCTTTGGAGTGGGAATAGTAATTTTTACCCCTGCGCTATCCAATGCTTTCTCTACTGTTGCACTCTCTGGAGTGGGAATAGTAATTTTTTACCCCTACGCTATCCAACGCTTTCCCTACTGTTGCACTCTCTGGAGTGGGAATAGTAATTTTTACTCCTACACTATCCAACGCTTTCCCTACTGTTGCACTCTCTGGAGTGGGAATAGTAATTGTTATCCCTACGCTATCCAACGCTTTCCCTACTGTTGCACTCTCTGGAGTGGGACTAGTAATTTTTACCCGTACGCTATCCAACGCTTTCCCTACTGTTGCAGTCTTTGGAGTGGAAATAGTAATTGTTACCCCTACCCTATCCAACGCTTACCTACTGTTGCACTTCCAGGAGTGCGAATAGTAATTTTTACACCTCCGCTATCCAATGCTTTCCCTACTGTTTCACTCTCTGGAGTGGGAATAGTAATTTTTACCCCTACGCTATCCAACGCTTTCCCTACTGTTTCACTCTCTGGAGTGGGAATAGTAATTTTTACCCCTGCGCTATCCAACGCTTTCCCTACTGTTTCACTCTCTGGAGTGGGAATAGTAATTTTTACCCCTGCGCTATCCAACGCTTTCCCTACTGTTGCACTCTCTGGAGTGGGAATAGTAATTTTTACCCCTACGCTATCCAACGCTTTCCCTACTGTTGCACTCTTTGGAGTGGGAATAGTAATTTTTACCCCTGCGCTATCCAATGCTTTCCCTACTGTTGCACTCTCTGGAGTGGGAATAGTAATTTTTTACCCCTACGCTATCCAACGCTTTCCCTACTGTTGCACTCTCTGGAGTGGGAATAGTAATTTTTACTCCTACACTATCCAACGCTTTCCCTACTGTTGCACTCTCTGGAGTGGGAATAGTAATTGTTATCCCTACGCTATCCAACGCTTTCCCTACTGTTGCACTCTCTGGAGTGGGACTAGTAATTTTTACCCGTACGCTATCCAACGCTTTCCCTACTGTTGCAGTCTTTGGAGTGGAAATAGTAATTGTTACCCCTACCCTATCCAACGCTTACCTACTGTTGCACTTCCAGGAGTGCGAATAGTGATTTTTACACCTCCGCTATCCTACGGTAATAATATTGTGTATTTTTTATTAATATTATGTTAATATATATATATATATATATATGTTTTAACAGATATGATTGTATTTTTTATACGTTAAATGAGTTATTTACTAATTTTAAGGTAATGTAAGTATTTTTGAGTATATTTTAGCTATTTACTTTTTAATATTTTTTTAATTTTACATTAATTTTAAGAAATTCGATATTTTTATAACGTATATATATATAAACGATATTTTGGGCTCGATATTTTGGTACTTATCTGTTTGTAGATAGGAATTCGATATTTTGTCTGTCGATATTTTGGAATCTATATTTTGGGTAGTCTATATTTTGTCCTTCGATATTTAGTCAGTGATCCATTTCAATGGTTTTGTATGAGTGAAATGTCCAGCTAACTATAACACCCCTGAAACCTATGGTTTTTTCTGTGAATATATATACAACTATATATATTCTCCGAAAAAATCATTGGTTTCAGGCACGTTATAGTTATAAATTACCATTTAAAAAACCTTAGTAATTCACTGAAAAAACCACAGGTTTTCAGGGACGTTATAGTTAGTTTGACATTTCACCCAAAAAAAAAGATTGAAATTACTCCGTTATAGTTAGTTGTACTAACTGTAACTCGTGCACCCGCAATCCACTGCTGATGATGTCACATATTACATCATTCATGACATGGTCAGTGACATCACTGATGACATCATTGATGATATCACTGATGACATCATCCATGTGACCCTCAGATACACATCAACATACACTAGTATAACCTTTCATCACTCACTGTAAAATACAGAGTCCCATATTTGAATCCATTGACACACCAATACAAGTTTCTAAAAACCCACTCAATGATTCCTAGATCTACACACACATCTAATCACTTACCTATAGTTTATAATTAGTATAATTAGTAGAGATAACTATAACTTGTGACCCCATAAAGCACTAGTGATGACGTTACATATTACATCACTCATGTCATAGTCAGTGACATCACTGATGACAGCACTGATGACATCTCAAATTACATCACTGATGATATCATCCAGTGAATGTGAGTTTCTTTAAAGTTTAAATATGTTATATATATACATATATGTCGTCTATGTCTATGACGTTATTTTGATTGGCTCCAGGCAATTTAAAATGAGCACGCCCGCCTTGCAATGACTGTCATGTGATCAAGGTGCTGTTTGCACCGAAACGCGTCATGGCGGAGTGGTGATGAGGATTGTACTTGAATAAAACTTACCACATCCACAGAAATCGGGTTTGCCTCGTCTTTCTTGCTGCTGCATACTGTGGCCACGGACGTTCTATGCCGAAACTATATTCCAGGATTGCTTCTCTGGATATGGCAAACCCCTCCACGTTTGGGCCAAGAGGATTGAGGCTGTGATTCCTGCATAAGAGTTTTTGTTTGGACGACTCTGTGAGGAGTAACCTCTACGCCCCGGGAGAGCAAGCAGTTCCGGAGTCAACTCGAGGAAGGAAGTCAGAAGTGGTTCCGGTTTGGAGCGGACGCCTACTGGAGTTGTCCGGTGGGTCGCTGCTGGTGAACTGGATGGGGGGTGCACTGGCGAGTACTTGAGACGAGGACGGGGAGTTTGAGAAAATCCCGAGTGGAGTGTGTTGAATCCCGTTCACTGCGTCAATTGCAGGTAAAGACGAACATTGTACTACGCATATCGGGAGAACTGTAATAATTACACTCACACCATGTCCGCCGACACGTTGCAAGGATGGTCTGAGGCGGCCAAAACTATGTTTTGTGACTCTCCGGCTGGAGAGGTAACTGCATCGCTGACATCAAGTTTACCACAAGAGGGCGCTAATGATGCACGAGATCTGTTCAAAGCCCTAGAAAAGGCATCGAAGGCTGAACAGTCGAAGTGGTGGGAGCACACTTCTCTCACCGGATATCTGGAGGTGGGTAGAGTCCCGCGTGGGTTAAGGATCTTTCTGGCACCGTCCTACGATAACCCTGACCCTAAAATGCTCGTAGATTGGGCTGAGTGTAATCTTGAATCATCCAGAAGACTGATGACTATATTAATACAGTATGCTGAAAGTGATAGGGTGAAGTTATTGGCTGAAATGGATAGAATTAATGGAGAGATAGACAAACTGCCAAGTTCCCCTTTAATCACAAAATACAGAGAAGACATGCAAGTGAGGCTTAAGCGAGAGGAGGACATAATCAAACGACGAAAAGCCTATAAATTTCAAAGAGATAGGTTAGATTATGAAAACGGACAGATATTTACTTTCGCAAAGAAATATGATAACATCAAGAAATCACAGCCAAACAATGCAAGTGCACCCTCACAAGCCAGCACGTCAAGGCCAGATAGGTCTGTAAGTCTTTCCTCTGTTGAAGCAGTTTCAAGCATTGAAAGTGGATCAGATAACGAGCAAAACAGAATTCAGCGGGTGGGGTTTCGCAAATTTACTCCAGCCCAAGAACTGGAGGTTGTTGTACAACAGGACAGGAAGCAGACCCTACGCTCTGGTGCGCAAAATGCTGTAAGAGGCAAAACACAAACAGCAAACGCGCAGCCAGGAGAAAGCACAACAAATGCAAACGCGCAAAAGAAACCGCAAAGAAAGCAACCAAAGCGCAACCAATGGAGTCGGCGCTAGATTCTTCCACCTCCATCTCAGAGTCTGGGAATAGTAATAACACAACTGAATCTCAAACTGTTATCAACCTCACGGATATAAACCTAACTACTAAGGAAGTGGAAACATTATCTCTGGGTTTATCCTATTGCGCAAGAACAAATTTTGACTATGCAGACACAAGAATAGAATTGCTTAAATATGTCCGCAAACTAAAGTTGCGCAAATACAACATGGGGCGTAAACCGGTGACATTGTCCACACCAGCTGATATGAGTGCACAATCAAACTTGATGTTGGATGCAAGTCCTTTAACTACAATATGTGATATGCAAATGGTATCTATAGAGTCACAGTCTGACCCGGGCCCGGGTCAGCAACAACTTCTTACTACCACTACCACATTCAAGCCAAAATCGAAATTTTGCCCATTAATGATTAAAGACAATCTAGATCAATTTCAAGACAAAGTGGCACAAGAAATAAGGGAACTGTATCTTAAACGTAACGAGAATGTGAATAAATTCAATATCAAGACTTTGCTTATCACCAATGTGTAAAGAAATTGAAAAGTAACACAAAAGTGGTAATAAGACAATCTGATAAGGGCGGTAATGTCGTCTTGTGGCCCCTACAAATGTATTTAGAAGAGGCGATGGGCCAATTGAATGACCGCACGTGTTATCGGAGGGCAGACCCCAATGAAGTCATGATATCAAAAAACCTAACACACTCTAAACTTATGGCATGGAGGAGTGCTGGAGTAATTACGATGGATGAATTTAAATACATGAAAAAGGACAATCCAACCACGCCTGTCATATATTTCATCCCTAAGATACATAAAAACAACACTGTGCCACCAGGGCGACCAATTATTTCAGCATGCAATGGTATACTGGAAAACATAAGTAAATATGTGGACTATTTTCTCCAAAATTTTGTTAAATCTTTACCATCTTATGTACTGGACACCAGTGATTTTCTTAGAAAGGTGTATGATGTGCAATGGAAACCAAGTTACCTGTTGATAGCATTAGATGTGTCTGCATTATACACCAGCATACACCACAGGGATGGCCTAAGAGCTGTGCAGCATTATTTGAGTACCAGGCCAGATCATTGCACAACACACACACGTATGATCATGGATATGATCACTTTGTGTTTAGAAAATAACTTTTTTCTATTCGGTAAGCAATATTTCCAACAGACCAGAGGAGTAGCGATGGGGGCCTGCTTCTCTCCCAGTTATGCCTGTTTGCATATGGGGTACTGGGAGGAGCAGGTCCTATCGGTAAACTACTCGGAAATTATGGCTACAAATGTTATTTCTTGGCTAAGGTACATAGATGACCTTTTTGTAATTTGGGATGGAAGCTTACAAGAAGCTCAGGGGTTCATTGACAGTTTAAATGTAAACAACATGAATCTCCAATTCACTAGCCAAATCAGTGACAGTTCCATCAGCTTCCTTGATGTGGAGATCAGTGTAAATGGAGGAAAACTAGAAACCAAGATGTATAGAAAAGAAACGGCTGGCAACAGTATCCTCCATTCCAATAGTCACCACCCTGTCCATTTGATCAACAGTATACCTTATGGCGAGATGCTTCGCATAAGGCGGATTTGTAGTACAGAACAAAGTTGCTTAAGCGCACAGCAGGCATGTGCGGCCAGATTTAAAGAAAGAGGGTATAGCAACAAAACCATAATGAGGGCCATGGTGATGAGGATTGTACTTGAATAAAACTTACCACATCCTCAGAAATCGGGTTTGCCTCGTCTTTCTTGCTGCTGCATACTGTGGCCACGGACGTTCTATGCCGAAACATATATATATATATATATATATATATATATATATATATATATATATATATATATATATATATATATATATATATATATATATATATATATATATATATATATATATATATATATATATATATATAACTTACTGGCAGTCTCTAGTAGGCAGTCATAGTTAGAACCTAGTTTCCATAGGAAAAGCATTTTTTGATTTGCTAATAACCTTTGGCATTGTTTGCTGAATCTTTGTGAAATTCTCGCCCCACAAAATCTATCTAGGTCAGCTCCTATCCTTTGGGGGTGATTCATCAAGCGGGGGCTGAGAAAAAAGGGGTCCCAAAACGTTCTATGCCGAAACATATATATATATATATATATATATATATATATATATATATATATATATATATATATATATATATATATATATATATATATATATATATATATATATATATAGTAGGTATGTGACTGATTGTATAGGTGATTGATTAAGCGTATCTTACTGAATGAATGGGTTAGTGAGTAAACTGTGTAAATGTCTACATCAGTCTGTCAGTTGTGTACAAGTGGCTGCATGGGTTGGTCAGTAGCTACATGACTGTCTATATGGGTTATTGATTGGTTGTCTGAGTAGCTGTATGGGAGCCTGAGTGTCTGTGTGAGTGACTCTGTGCATAGATGTGTGATTGGGTGATTCACTGGGTGTCTGAGTTCAAGAGTGCACCTTTGAAGGGTTGTATGGGTGGGTGAGTATGTGCATGGGTGTGTTGGTGAGTGAATGGATGTCTCAGAGATATATGTGTGAGTAACGAAATATGTGAAAGGCAGTATATGTGAGTGCTAGATTATGTATGACTACACGTGCAAGTGAGTGATTGTGAGAGTCACTGTATGGATGAGTGTTTGCTTGTGTCAGTGATTGTTTAAGAGAGTAAGTATGTGTTAGTATTTGTATAAATACGTGAGGTGGTCAGTGTATAACTGTTTAGGTGAGTAAATGGGTGCGATTGATTCTTTGCATGGCTGAGTAGGTGTGTGAGTAGGTGTGTGAGTAAGTCTATGGATGAGTGGCAGTGTGTGAGTGTATGAGTGCATATGATAGTGCTGTATTGATTAGTGACTGCATGTATAAGTTACTGTATGTGTGAATGAGTGGATTTGTGTGTGTAGACCTCGGAATCACTGAGCAGGTATGCACTAACTGCTATTGGTCTGTCTATGGTTTCGGTATTGGTAGTCTGTATTTTAGAGTGGGTGTATAAAAGGTTTTATTAGGGTGTGAGGAGGTGCAACAGATTATCACAAGGATAATGTCATCAGGGATGTCATTTGAAATGTCATCAGTGATGTCATCAGTGACGTCGTTGACCATGTCATGAGTGATGTAATATGTGAAGTCATCAGCAGTGCATTGCGGGGGCGCGAGTTAGAGTTAACTCTACTAACTATAATAAGCCGAATTTCTCTGGTTTTGTACGAGTGAAATGTCCAACAAACTATAATGTCCCTGAAACCTGTGTTTTTTTTCAGTGAATTTCTAAGGTTTTTTAAATGCTAATTTCTAACTATAACGTGCCTGAAACCTATGACTTTTTCAGTGAATTTCAAAGGTTTTTTAAATGTTAATTTATAACTATAACGTCCCTCACACCTATGGTTTTTCAGTGATTTCAAAGGCTTTTAAATGCTAGTTTCTAACTATAAAATAGCAGTTGCATTTGCAAAGTGATGGAAAAAGGTGAGCGTGGCCTCAAACCACCTTTTAGCAATCCCACTGTGTGGGATTTAGTGGAGGTAAAAGGAGGGATAGTCAGCCCCCAACATCAACCAGCTACCCCATTTATTACCTCCAGTAAGTCCCGCACAGCAGGATTGCTAACTTGTTATAGCAGGCCTGCACCCTCCCTGCACCACAGTGCAAAGGCACCCCTAGGCACGTTGTAAGTTGGGGGCTTAAGGCCTCTCGAATCTTGAGGGTCCCTGGGGGCCAGGTAGCCCACAAGGTACCTCTAGTAAGCGCAACAGAGCTGGGTTGCAGGGAGGTGTTTTAAGCCAACGTCCCTTTTTTATTTTCACATCCGGATTCTCAGCCCCAGCATGAGTTCGGCTGATTTTGTTAAAAATAAAAATGCTTTTTTATGGCTTGGGGGTCCTTGTGGGACCCCCTGAGCAGGTCTAGGGGGTCAGGGTGTTTCTACCCTGCCCCCTTTTCTTTATTTTATACTTTGTTTCACCCTTTTTCTTGTGTCTTGGTTACTGAGTCACAAGATGGCTGCTAACACTTCCTGGTTTGGGGTGGTGGCAGCCAATCAGAGTGAAGCTTGTGCCCAGGAGGCTTCACGAACCCTCCTCGGTGCTCAGATATCAGTATTTTTCTTTTTCACATTTCCCAGTAACTACTTAACGAATTTACACTATTTACCAAAAAGGGCGAAGTCTAAGCCAAGACCTAACAATTTGCCCAATTTTGTGTAATTCCGTTCAGCTGTTCGGGCTGTAGCCTGTAGTAAAGTTCCTATGGAAATAAACATGGAGAAAAAGTGCTTAGGGACCCCCCTTTTTCTCTCGGCCCCCGCTTGACAAATCACCCCGAAACTTTAAGCACACAAACTGAATTGTCCAACCCTGTTTTTTGGGAAATTTCACAAAGATTCATCAAACGGCGCCAAAAATATTGGCAAATCAATAACTATAACTACCTACTGGCAACCACCATATATATAAGTATTGTCTACACTGCAATACCCCCCCGACGCTCTACATTTCCAAACGGAGGTTACCGGCACAAGGGGAGAGAGGAGGCAAAGCTTTTGCCTGAAAAGGGAGACTGGAACTGACTTGCACCCCTCAAAGGAACTGCGAAGGAGTGGGGCCCACCATCCAACCTGGTTTGGGGCATCACCTGTTGCCTGAGAGACCCTATCACTGTAGGTGGAGGAGGGGCAAGTAACCACCTAACTGGGCGTGGCCACAATATCGGCTTAAACATCAGCAGACCCCCAGGACATTGTTTTAACTTTGAAACGGGCACTGAGGAAGCTATTTATGCAAAACGCGTCTGCCTTGCGTTTCAAGGTTGCTGTACACAGAGCACTGGAACTAATAAAAGTCAGCAGCAGTTTATCCCGGAGATGTCTCGTTCTTTTGTCCTTACCTGGAGAAAGATTAGCTGTTATATATATATATATTGAGGATAAAGCGCAACAGCTCCCGCACAAAGGAGCGTGAAACGCTTCAAATCTCGCGGCTACTCCAGAACCGTCCTCCAACAAGCTGAGGAGAAAGCTAAAACGATCGCGAGGCAAACTCTACTGTTGGGTAAAAAGATTGGAACAACTAAAGGTGGAAGTGGCATCATTAGACTAATAACAAACTATTCGGTGGCAGCGAACAAAGTCAGAGCCATTATGTCTAAAAATTGGGGGATTCTCAAATCAGATGCCATAATTGGCAAGGATTTGCAAAAACACCCAATGATAACATTCAGGAGAATAAGATCATTGAAAGACAGGCTAGTCACAAGCCATCTATCCAAGGAGAAATCCAAAGGAGAACTACACGCCATGCATGGCTCATATCCATGTGGGAAATACAAGGCCTGCAGTAACAGTCAGAGGGTACTCACCTATCAGGTGGCACATAAGGATTCCAAGATTAAGATTAACAAGTTCATCACTTGTTCAACCACATTTGTGGTGTACTGTCTGAAGTGCCCCTGCAGACTTATGTACCTGGGGAGTACCACGAAGGCAGTTAAGTTGAGAATCCTAGAGCATCAACGGGCCATCGCAAATAAGGATGAGAGCTATCCGATGGCCTGACATTTTGCTAGTCACCATAGTCACCATAACAGCGGTAGGACTCTGCTTAGCTTCTTCAGCTTGGATTGTGTCCCTCAAGACATAAGGGGTGGAGACCTGAAACGGAGACTTAGACGTCTGGAGTCATGATATATTATCGATCTCCAAACAAAGTCACCGGGAGGACTCAATGCAGGGGAAGAATTACTATCACACCTATAGTAGAATCAAATGGGAACGTATGAATTGAACTGTGTCAATGTCTGAGAATTTATTCATCTACTTAAATGCTTTAAGAAATAGAGTTGGTAACAGGTTTTTGATCCTTTATGATGAATTAATGTTGGGATTTAATTTAATAGTGTAATGTAGGGGTCTTGTCAATTATGATTTACAGATTCACTAATAGGCCATTCAGGCCTTAATCACTGATCCATTCATCAGAGCTTTTATTAGTTAGATTTTCTTTAAAATTTCTTACTAACGTTATATATCGATTAACTGTGCAATGTGAACAATGCTGATTTAATGACACCTGGTTTTTATTTTTAAACCATAATGAATTAGCCCATCCAGGGCACAGTGTTAACATTAGATAACTGAGTTTAAAAGGCTAATGAATAGAATTGCATGGATCGTTCAGCACTATGAACATTGCCATGAATTTGGTTTTCTTTCGTTATTTGCATTATTTCACCATTCAAAGATGGCGCTTATGATTTGTAACAATTGTCCGTTCTTACTTTCAATTATCATGCCTTATTTTACTTCCGCCTTGCCATCGCCAGCTGACACTGACGAAAGCAAGTGCTGACACGCGTCTGTTTATCTGATTTGTGCGCAATAAACCAAACCTGGTTTATACTACTGCGAGTGCTGATTTTTGTTGGTTTTGGAACCTTCGGAGCTCGAATATATATATATATATATATATATATATATATATATATATATATATATATATATATATATATATATATATATATATATATATATATATATATATATATATATATATATATATATATATATATATATATATATATATATATATATATATATATATATATATATATATATATATATATATATATATATATAGATATATATAGATATATATAGATATATATATAGATATATATATATAATCTTCCAACAAATGCAAGGTATAGCTATGGGGGCATGTTTCTCCCCCAGCTATGCCTGGAGAATGTCCTACAGGTTGAACACAATGAGGCATGGATCAACCATATAGTTCAAAGGTGGCATTATATAGACAATGTTTTTATCATTTGCCGAGGATCACAGGTTCAGCTGCAATCATTTGTAAGGAGTATTAATAACAACTAAATGAATTTGAACTTCTCAGCGCACATAGATAAAGCCACCCCCAACTTTTTAGACATCACGGTATACCTTAATCAAGGTAAAATGAAAACATATTTCTACAGGAAACCAACTGTAGGGAATACCTTATTACACATATCCAGCTTTCATCCACAACACACCATTACGAGCTTACTGTACGGTGAGTTCTCACACATTCGTAGGGCCTGCAGTACCAGTGAAGGTTTGGCATATCACCAAAATGCAGCAAAGCAAAGGTTCATTGACAGGGGGTACAATCCTAAAACCTTGGGCATAGCTATTAGGAAGGCCAATATGAAAGACATGTAGTCGTTGTTCAACGGCAACAGCAGAAAAGTGACAACAGCTGCAGCCCAGGATAATGCTGCATCCGATTTTTCTTTTTAATTCAATTTTTATTGCAGCATCAGAGTTATACAGCATACGTGTATCCTTGCCCGTCTCCGCTTATCACCCACCTCCTATGAATACTTCAGCATCACACAGCCATTAAGCCCACATCCCGGAGGCAGGGCGGCGAGAGTTAATGATCCGGGAGGGCGTCAGGTGATAAGATAACAATGTTAACAATAATCCGATAGCAGTCTATGCAGGCTTGTCGAATTGAGCTGCCTTTTTTGAAACCTACCCCCCTCCCCCCCCCAAGCCCCAAGCCAACAACTCGCACCTACCAGTTAGCATTGAGGAGTAACGAACAAGGCCAGCGCCCTCATTCTACCCAAGGAAACTGGACCAAATAGGCCCATCTATCTGCCGCAATCCGCTGCCCACACACACAGCAAACATCCTCATGCCTCCCTCGGGCCCCCCCCAAACCTCCCGCCCCCCCACCCATTCCCTGAATTGTCACTGGTGTGAGCCAACTGCCGGAGTGTAATCTAATATGCAGGAGCTAAGGGAACAAGACTCATGCAACTGTGCGCCAACCAGGAACCCACTATCGGCCTCACTCTGCCTTGTCCTCATCCAGTGACAGGTATTCAATTAACGCTTGCACCAAACACTCCCACGCCCGTGCCAGTTCCAAGCCTCTCTCATCAGCGGTGCGTGTTGCTTGCCTGAGAAGGATCATACTCTCACTCTTAGCCCATTTACTCAATTCCATCGCCCAGCGCCTACTGGATGGGCCCTCCTTTGACTTCCAGCGCCAAGTGAGCTCTCTTTGAGCCAATATTAGCCCCAGATCGATAAACTTGCTGGTAACCTTCGTCTTCTTTGTATGAGGAAACCATAGCAGCAGGCAGGCTGCCTTGTCAAAGGTCACCTGTTTCTCTGTCACTTCATTCAGGAGCTCTCCCACTTCCGTCCAGTAGGATCCTAGTATAATGCTGCATCCGATAATGTGGTTATTAATAGTTCAGAACCCTCCCAGGGTAGGTTACAAGCAAGCTAATGCCATTAAATATATCATTAATGCACAACAGCCCATTGTGTTAACAGACATCACGGTGAAGCAAATACTGCCTGACAGACCTAACCTAACCTATAGGAAAGCATACTCCATGCACAATAACCTGGTGAGGACTAGTCCAGAATGGGACAACTAAACAAGCTGGCTTTCACCCAAGAAAGGCTTCTACAAATGGAGCACTTGCCATGAGTGTAAATTTGGTCTTAACACCACTACATATTCCACGGATTTTTCTGACTCTCAGATACAACTTAAGGGACATTACACATGTAGATCCGATCATGCTGTATACGTTTTACAGTGCATTTGTGGGTTGTGTTACATAGGTAGTAAGCATGGGAGGAAAATCCGTTTCGCTCGCGGATTTTGCGGATTTTCGGTAAATTCGCAATCCGCGAGATTCGCGAATCTCCCGCAAAATCCGCAAATCCGCGAGCAGCGGATTTTGCTCGCACTGTTCGCGTGAGTTCGCGGCTTCCCAGTACAACTTCGCGCCCCGCGAATAAGCGCTAAATTCCAGAAATACGATCTTAGCAAAACTGAAACTACTTACCAGGTTCAAAAGTTCAGGCTCATCATTAGTAGCCATTTCCTGTAGTGCTTCCTGAGGGGCCCCTCCAGAGTTCAGTTGCCTACTTGCAACTATTATGTGACCCAGCTCTGAACCTCAGAATAGTTACACATATGCCACAAAGGTCCTGAATTACAGCTAAGGGAGACAAGCAGGAGCCAGGCTGGAAGTTCAAATCCATTAATCAGCCCCTAATTCATTATTGTCAGTTGGGGCAGGGCAGGTGTTGTAACTAATTTTGCAACAATGAAAGCACTTAGCAAGTGCAAAAGATCACTAATCAGGAAGCACTAAGGAAGCAGGTGCCAGCTAAAAAAATATTCTGTGACACATTAATCAGCCCCAAATTAATTCAGGTCACTTGAGGCAGGGAAGGTGTGCTTTGCTTTGCCACAATAATGTACACTGACTGGACAACCAGAGGGTGCTGTGATGAAACAGAGGGTGGCATGGGTGGGCCAGAGGGTGGCATGAGTAGTCAGAGAGTGGCAGTGGTGACAGAGAGTGGCAGTGATGAAGAAGAGTGTCCCAAACAGGCTGGACACGTAGAAACAACAAGTTCGCAAAACTTGCGACCCGACAGGTAAGTTCGCGTTTTGCAAAATTGTACAAAACCCTCGCGAACTGGCAGAAACACGCGCGAACAAAAAAAAAAAAAAATCCGCAAATTCGCGAGAATTCGCGGATTTTGCGAATTGCGAGTTCGCAAAATTCGCCCATGCTTAATAGGTAGCATAAAACTACAGATCTATGTACTTATATTACAGCATCTATGTGCAATAGTAAATTCAGACCCAGCGTAACCAGTGGCTCAACACTTCAAACACAATAATAATCTCAATAGCTTTCAATATTTTATGATCGACACTGTGCCAGCCAATAAAAGAGGGCGAAATCAAGAAAAAAAGCTAAGACAGTTGGAATCAAGATACCTTGTCGGACTCGACACCAAACACCCACAGAGTCTTAACCTGGGTGAAGATCTGCACAATTAACTGTAGTTTTATCATCTGTATTGTCTGATTATGCCACCTAACTATATAGAAATATTCCTGCATGTATACTCTATTGGAGGTCTTCTATATTAATGACAATACAATGTTTCAATATGTAACCTTAGATGTGTATGTCTGAACAGTGGTTTTTGCACATCAGCACTTGATTGAAGGGGGCTCTCTTACTACCTACACAGTGAGTTCAATATGGTATAGTTACCTTGTAGTAATGTTTTCTTTATTTTTTCTGCTTAATGCCATTTTATATGTCTTTTTAAGATGTATTTTAGACCCTTGTGATATTTGCACTTGTTTGCACTTGCTTAGCACTTTAGTGATGCACATTGGCACAGCACTTTAAAATGCCTCTGCACATTAGTTAGTTTACCATAGGCAAACGATCAGACCGATTTTGAATGTTTACCGAACATTTATATATTGCAGTATTTGCACTGGATATAGTAGTCATTTTCGTAAGGCCAATAGTAATTGTTTGCTATGTGCATTTTTCGCAGTATTTGCACATGTTATAAGGTTGAAGGAAACATTTTTTTATTTTGATTTTAGGTTGTATTAATGTGATTGTGTATAATATTCTCTTTTTAATGGCAATATATGAACCTTTTTTTAACTACCATTTCAAACGTATGATATAACTGCATTTGTGCATTTTATACAGCATATATGTTTTCAAAGGGTAGACTTCTGTCAGTCATTTATTTACTTGCAGATAAATGCCTTAAACAGGTACAATAACAGAGATAAAAACAAAAACATAAAACTAACAGCAGAAAAAAACAGATTATAACAGTATTACTTGATAAGCCATACATTTTGATCCCATTATGTAGTTTGAACCAGCTTAGTTGCAGTACATTATCCATTTCTATTATGTGGAAGTCCGGGTGCCATGTGTCCGAATAGTAACCAATAAATGAACAAACACCTCGTAATGCGATCAAGTGATTGGTGACTGCGCAGGCTGAAACAAGTCTGAATGTCTTTGCATTGAATTAAGAAAATAAACACACTTCACTTGGCACCAAGCTTATATATATATATATATGTATATATATATATATATATATATATATATATATATATATATATATATATATATATATATATATATATATATATATGTATATGTATATATATATATATATATATATATATATATATATATATATATATATATATATATATATATATATATATATATATATATATATATATATACTTCCTACTATTCATATAGGGCTATAGTTACAGGCAAATACGAATACACGATCGTTGTGTGTAAATGGCTAAGGTATGCGAGGCATGGTGATGACATGGATGTAAATTCACATCTGAGAGTAAATGACTATCTATGCAAATAATGAATGCACCAACTTTCAAGCCATATTCAATGTTACATATACACATATGACAGTGACCCACTTGTGGGACACTCCCGCGCCGCACGGCCACCAGCTGCTGCGTGTGCCCCTTGCCTGCCCTCTGCCTCGCTGCTGCCTCGTTTGCCGGTTGCCGGCTGCCGCCGCTGCGGTTGTTTTTGCCCTTTGTTTTGACGTTAATTTGTGCCTGCTTAGTTTTTCTCTCTTTTTGCCCTTGTTTTTTCGTTTATTTGTGCCTGTTTTGTTTTAATTTGTATTTTCCCCGTGTTCTTGCTTCCTTCCTTGTTGTCCGCCTACCTCGCCGCCCTCCGCCCTCCCTTCCCGCCACCGCCGCTTGTCCCCGCCCCTTTTTTCTCTTCTGTAACCCTCCCCGCTCCCGCCTCCCAGCTGCTCCGCCCACCCGCGCACTTGGCCTTAAATGGCGACCGTGCGACGCAGGTGAGTGTGACCCACTTGTGGGACACCCCCGCGCCGCACGGCCACCAGCTGCTGCGTGTGCCCCTTGCCTGCCCTCTGCCTCGCTGCTGCCTCGTTTGCCGGTTGCCGGCTGCCGCCGCTGCGGTTGTTTTTGCCCTTTGTTTTGACGTTAATTTGTGCCTGCTTAGTTTTTCTCTCTTTTTGCCCTTGTTTTTTCGTTTATTTGTGCCTGTTTTGTTTTAATTTGTATTTTCCCCGTGTTCTTGCTTCCTTCCTTGTTGTCCGCATACCTCGCCGCCCTCCGCCCTCCCTTCCCGCCACCGCCGCTTGTCCCCGCCCCTTTTTTCTCTTCTGTAACCCTCCCCGCTCCCGCCTCCCAGCTGCTCCGCCCACCCGCGCACTTCGCCTTAAATGGCGACCGTGCGAACGCGCAGCTGTCACGCGCAGCGGGCGCGCCGTTTGTGCGCCGAAGGCGCGCCAAAGGTAAGCCCGTCTGCGCCCGTCCGCGACCGGATCGCGACCAGCGCCAGGACCCCTGGCCCCCGAAGACCCCGACCGACCCGCCTGACGTACTCAGCCGCAACCCTCATCGCTCTCAACACCGGCCGACTCCCAGAATGCCATCAAGCCACTCCAAGACGTACCCACGGACCTTTCAGCTGCCACGCCTGCAAGTTCTCCTGCATCCGGACCAGCCCCGCACCAGCACCCGCCAAGTCGAACACCAGCAGCACCCACCTCAAGTGCATCCTGCTCAACACCCGCTCCATCCACAGACACGCCATCGAACTCTGGAACCTCCTAGACGCCACAGCCCCTGACGTTGCCTTCCTCACGGAGACCTGGATGAACGCCTCTTCAGCTCCCGACATCGCCATCGCTATCCCAGAGGGCTACAAGATCGTCCGGAGGGACCGAAACGCCAAACAGATGGGAGGAGGCATCGCCATCATCCACAGGAACACCATCCGTCTCACGACCAGCACCGACAACACCCTGACCAGCGCCGAACACCTGCATTTCCAGATCCACACCAACCCGAACACCACCCTCAGAGGCACCCTGATCTACCGACCCCCTGGACCACGCACGCAATTCAGCGAGGACATCGCCGACTTCGTCAGCCCGCATGCCCTCCCCTCCGCTGACTACATCCTCCTGGGAGACCTCAACTTCCATCTGGAGAACAACAACGACCGCAACACTAGCACCCTGCTCGACAACCTCGCCAACCTGGGACTCAAGCAACTGGTGTCCACCCCCACCCACCTCGCCGGACACACACTCGACGCCGTCTTCTCATCCAGCACAGACATCGACTTCAGCCACGCCACAGAGCTTCAATGGACGGACCACAGCTGCGTCCACTTCACCTTCAAGAGAACGACGACCCACCATCACCAGCAACAGGCCGCCCGCAGAAGCTGGAACAAGATCACAGCAGACCAGCTCACCACCTCCCTGAGCCAGGACCCTCCTGCCAGCTCAGCGAACCCCACCCAGGCCGCCGACAACCTCACGAAGTGGATCAGCAACTGCGCGGACGAACTCGCCCCGCTGAGGACCCCGCCTCGCAGACCCGGCAGCAAGAAGGCCCCATGGTTCACCGACGAACTCAAGAGCTCCAAGAAGAACTGCCGAGCCCTCGAGAAAGTCTGGAAAAGGGAACCGACACCGGACAACAGGACCTCCTACAAACTTGCCACCCGGAAACACCACCAGCTGATCCGCGCCGCCAAGAAAACAGCATTCAAGGACCGGTTGGACAACAACGCACACAACTGCAAGGAACTCTTCAACATCGTGAAAGAGCTTTCCAACCCCAGCGCAGGAAACAACGACGTCACCCCATCGCAAGACCTCTGCAACTCCCTCGCTTCATACTTCCACAACAAGATCACGGACATACACAGCAGCTTCAACAACCAACCAATGCACACCATGACCGAACAACCACCCCCCACCACCACCCTCCACGCCTGGACCCCGATCAGCACCGAAGACACCATCCGCACGATGAACTCCATCCACTCCGGATCACCGACCGACCCCTGCCCTCACCACGTCTTCAACAAGGCCGACGCTGTCATCGCACCCCACCTGCGAGACATCATCAACACTTCCTTCGACACCACCATCTTCCCTGAGAGCTGGAAACACGCCGAACTCAGCGCTCTACTCAAGAAACCAACAGCGGACCCCACCGACCTCAAGAATTACCGCCCCATCTCGCTTCTCCCGTTTCCAGCCAAAGTCATCGAGAAGACCGTCAACAAGCAGATGGCCGCCTTCCTCGAGACGAACGGATCCCTCGACCCCTCACAGTCCGGCTTCCGAGCCAAACACAGCACCGAGACCGCCCTCATCGCCGCCACCGATGACATCCGAGCCCTGATGGACAATGGAGAAACAGCGGCCCTCATCCTCCTAGACCTCTCCGCGGCATTCGACACGGTCTGCCACCGCACCCTAGTACGGCGCCTCAGCAACATCGGAATCCAGGACAAGGCGCTGGAATGGATCATCTCCTTCCTCGACGGAAGAACACAGAGAGTCCGCCTACCACCGTACAAGTCAGAGGCCTCCGAAGTCATCTGCGGCGTCCCCCAAGGATCATCTCTGAGCCCCACCCTCTTCAACGTCTACATGAGCCCCCTCGCGGCCATCGTACGCAAACACAACCTCAGCATAATCTCCTACGCCGACGACACCCAGCTGATCCTCTCCCTGACCAACGACCCCGCCGCCGCCAGAGCCAACCTGCACGAAGGGATGAAAGAGGTAGCCGAGTGGATGACGACCAGCCGCCTGAAACTGAACTCGGACAAGACGGAGGTCCTCATCCTGGGCTCCTCACCCTCCGCCTGGGACGACTCCTGGTGGCCTCCCGCCCTGGGCACCGCACCCAAACCGACAGACCATGCACGAAACCTGGGCTTCATCCTGGACTCCTCCCTCTCCATGACCAGGCAAGTCAACAACGTCTCCTCGGCGTGCTTCAACATCCTACGCATGCTACGGAAGATCTTCTGGTTGATCCCCACAGAGACCAGGAAGACCGTCACCCAGGCCCTCGTCACCAGCCGACTGGACTACGGCAACGCCCTCTACGCCGGTACCACCGCCAAGCTCCAGAAGAGACTCCAGCGGATCCAAAACGCCTCAGCCAGACTCATCCTCGACATCCCACGAACCAGCCACATCTCCGGACATCTGAGAGACCTTCACTGGCTCCCCGTCAACAAGAGAATCACCTTCCGCCTCCTCACCCACGCACACAAAGCCCTACACGACCAAGGCCCGAGCTACCTCAACAGCCGAGTCAACTTCTACGCTCCCAAACGCCACCTCCGATCAGCCAACCACGCCCTCGCCGCCATCCCCCGCATCCGCAGAGCGACTACAGGAGGAAGGTCCTTCTCCTACCTGGCCGCCAAGACCTGGAACTCCCTCCCGACCGACCTGCGCCTGACCCAAGACCACCTCTCCTTCAGGAAGAAGCTGAAGACCTGGCTGTTCGAGCAGTAGCGGCACCCCCCCCCCCCCCCAGCGCCTTGAGACCCTACGGGTATGTAGCGCGCTCTATAAGTGTCACTGATTGATTGATTGATTGATATGATATGTAAAGAATCACAGTTGTCAGTCAATTATAATTTCACAGAAACGAAAACTCGAACGAGCCTCTCCAAGTGGAGTAATTACTGCGTAATACATTAAATCCGCTAGGTATATGGCAAGAGTTAAACAATTTTTGTCACTCAACATGCGGGTTCAATTCTGTCCTCCCCAATGCTTCTTGGGTTACATGTCTCATATCTCACCCGTGTTTACCAGTACTTTAGGTTGAGTACCATGGAGCCATGCATAAGTGATACACAGTGATTATAAAAGGTGCTGAAAAAAACAGACAAAAGAAAATAAGTACATAAGAGGTGATGCAGATGATAAAGGAGTGGGAAAAGGGGGAAAACGGGAGTACTACTGTGCTGATTTATAAATGAACGGTCAATGCTTCATCGGCATTGAGCCCATTAAGGATCTTGGAATCTAGTAAAATGATATATCTAGATTCCAAGCGCCTTAAGGCAAGTCTGCGATTACCTCCTCTGATGCTTTTGGCAATACTGTCATATATATATATACATACATACATATATATATATATATATATATATATATATATATATATATATATATATATATATATATATATATATATATATATATATATATATATATATATATATATATATATATATATATATATATATATATATATATATCAATCACAACGAGGTGCCTGTCATGGAAAGAGACCCACAGACCAGGTGAGTATTCGCCGTTTTCTTTATTCGAAGCAACAGCAAGAGAAAATGCACAGCGGCAGCAAAATGTCCAGCCGACGCGTTTCGTGCTCGCGCACTTCTTCAAAGGCTATGGCTTGCTGTGGCAGTGAGAAGGCATTTTCAACACCACATGAGTAGATAAAGTCTCGCCCAGGTGGTTGCGTGCAGCCCGCCATTTGGAGGAGTCATATGGCCCCCTGAATATGGAGATCAGAGCCTTTTGTTTGAAGGTTATAGACAACAGCGACAGAGTTGCTTGGAGGCGCAAACCCACTGGGGTAAAATCAGAACTGTTGCAGGAATTAGGCAGCTTACAAAGAAACACCAGCACTACAGCTACCATCAGGCCGCGGGGCGGCCACGCCCACCTGGGCGAGACTTTATCTACTCATGTGGTGTTGAAAATGCCTTCTCACTGCCACAGCAAGCCATAGCCTTTGAAGAAGTGCGCGAGCACGAAACGCGTCGGCTGGACATTTTGCTGCCGCTGTGCATTTTCTCTTGCTGTTGCTTCGAATAAAGAAAACGGCGAATACTCACCTGGTCTGTGGGTCTCTTTCCATGACAGGCACCTCGTTGTGATTGATATATATATATATATATATATAACCTACTGGCGTTCGCCAGTAGGTATATATAGTTAGAATTTTTTCCCTATGGGACTTTTGAAAATTCTATGTCTAATAACTTTGGCGTTTGTGGATGGAATCGGCTGAAATTTTCAGGAAAATGGCACATTTTGTTTCTGAGCAGCTCCTGAAAATTTGGTGGGGTTTCGTCAAGGGGGGGCTGAGAAAAAAGGGGGGTCCCAAAACGCGTTTTTTGCATTGAGTTTTCCATAGGGCGGTTGGACTCACTTTTAGCTCGAACGGCTGAATGGATTTGCACGAAACTTGGCAAAATTGTAGGGACTGTTAGCCCGATGTGCCTTTGCTAGGTCTCAATATATGTGCTCCAGTAGTTTTTGAGAAATTAACGTTCAAACCAAGATATATATCTGTAACAGCGCTCTGGGCAGCGATCCGGTCCGCTTACTTTTCGCTTATCGGAACTTTGCGCGCAGAAAGCTGATTGGCTCTCCGGTGTCTGTCAACATTCTAAACAGTCCGGAGCGGACGCCATCTTGTCTCTCGGTAGGATCGAGAGAGAAGAAGAGGTGGAAAACGAAGGGGGAATTTAATGAAAGGGGGCAAGGTATCCCCCTCTTGACCTCCTAGGAATGTTGTTGGGGTTATTAAAGGGTCCCGTGGGGAAAATAAAAAAAAAATGATTTTTCACGGTAGAAGCGCGGCCGCGAACTGGTAGCGAAACGGGAATTCGCCATTTTGTGCTTCGTAAATTAAATTACTAGTTATAAGTGGGTACGGGAGACGTATCCTAATCCCCTATGTTTCCTGAGGGTGGGTGAGGAGGCTGATATATGTTGATACATCTTTTCCAGCGGCTGTGCGTGAGCTTTTTTTTTTTTTTTGCTGCGTGACAGTCCGGAGCGGCCGCCATCTTGTCTCTCGGTAGGATCGAGAGAGAAGAAAAGGTGAAAAACTAAGGGGGAATTTAATGAAAGGGGGCAAGGTATCCCCCTCTTGACCCCCTAGGAATGTTGTTGGGGTTATTAAAGGGTCCCGTGGGGAAAATAAAAAAAAAAAGATTTTTCACGGTAGAAGCGCTTCACGGGCCGCGAACTGGGCCGCAAACTGGTAGCGAAACGGGAATTCGCCATTTTGTGCTTCGTTAATTAAAGTACTAGGTATAAGGGGGTGCGGGAGACATATCCTAATCCCCTATGTTTCCTGAGGGTGGCTGAGGAGGCTGATATATGTTGATATATCTCTTCCAGCGGCTGCGCCATCTTGCCTTTTTTCGAATGCCACAATTTTGTCGTGCACGGCAGCCATTTTAGATGCCAGGCTGGTCCCAGGCTATCACCTACCCCTGCGGATGTAGTTTATGGCCCCAGCTGTAGAGAATTCAGACATGCCAATTCTCCTGATTCAGGCGTGTGAGTACTGATTTCAGTGCTAGTCTCCCGCCTCCCGATTTCTGCAAGCAAAAACCCGGGGGCATATTACTAACAACTAGCGATAATTTTTGTCTATAACTTGTTTAGAGACAAAAATTATCGCCGCACATCGGCGATTTTTATCGCAGATAAACCTTGCTATTATCGCAGAAAAGTCAGCGATATTCATGTATTATCGACCTAATGCTCTTAGCCATGTTATCCACCTCCCATTGGATAACATGGCTAAGAACTGCTCAGGGCAGGTGTTAGCTTTTGGAGATATTCGCGCTTAGTGCGAATATCTCCAAAAGTTGGTAATAGAAGGTAGCGATGTTAGGGACTGTTTCCAGTCGCTAACATCTTGGCACGCCACTTTGCATGTCATTAGTGATAAGTATCACTGACATGCAAAGCCGGGCCCAAGATGGTCGCTATCTCCTTTTAGGTGTCACTAACTGGTGTTAGCGACAGCTTGATAATAGGGAAATAATTTTATCTCCGCTTTCATGGTTTTTAAAGCCAAAAAAGCGGAGATAAACCCCCTTGATAATATGCCCCACGATTCCTTGGGGGTTTCAGCTGATAGGGCTTGGTATTGTGTTACATGGTAATTTTTCCATGAAACGTCAGAGGGTCGATGTAGGGGTTCTAGAAGAGGTGATAAACCATTTAAGCCTCATGAACAAGCGCATGGTCTTTTAAAGATTTCTGAAGTACTCGGGGCGGCGGTGTGTGTGTGCCCTCTTTCAGGAGCGGGCGGGGGGGCACTGCCAGCAACTTGCCAGGTCAGGTAGTGTTCAACACGTGCATCACCCTTTCTCTGCCTGCTATTGCGCTCCATGCTTCGGAAAGGTAAGAAAAAGAACGTGCATTTGAGTTTGAAATGTCCGATCCTGCAGCAGCACACTTCCAAAGCCCACACATGACAATAACCCGATTCAAGGCCCCATTCACCCGTTTTTCAAAAAATAGATAACACTCCAACAAAGTAAGGTTATAAAACTTTATTAACTTTTAACGATAATGAACAGAACAAAAACTAAAAACATTTAAACATTTATTAACACAAAAAGCAACAATGGTTAGAAGCTGTCTTTTGTGCGAATAGTCCCAAGGCAGCACAACGTGCAGAGTTCTGGACGGCACCCAGGTGATGTCGCCTGGGTGCCGCACTGGTTTAGGGATCCTACAATGCTGCTCCGAAAATTGGCGTGGGGCGTCCCGGGTGGGGCGGGGGGAGGCCTCGTCAGTAGCGGTCTGTTGTGCGAATAGTCCCAAGGCAGCACAACGTGCAGAGTTCTGGACGGCACCCAGGTGATGTCGCCTGGGTGCCGCACTGGTTTAGGGATCCTACAATGCAGCACAGAAAAACAGCGTGGGGCGTCCCGGGTGGTGCGGGGGGAGGCCTCGTCAGTAGCGGTCTGTGTCCAGTGTCACATGGCTGACACAACATGTACGACAGGCACCCAGGTGATGTCCAGTAAACTGCCGCACTGGTTTTGGTATCCTACAATGCTGCTCCGAAAATTGGCGTGCGGCGGCCCGGGGGGGGGGGGGGAGGCGGCGTGAACGGGCCTCCCCAGGTGGCGGCCATTCAGCTGTTTACCGCCCGCTCTTGCGACTACAGCGTCTCGCTCACCATGTAGTTGAGTTGTTCCCACTCTTGCGGTGCAGCGATAGGCGGCTGCCACATGACTCTTAAAATGGCGGACGGCTCTTCGGTTTTGGGCCTGGTCCACTGAAATGGCCCTGGGACACCTTGGAAGTCGGATGCTTGCCTGCTAGGGCTTGGGCTCCATTCTCGAAAAGCGTCCCCTCAGCCGTGAAGATTGTATAAAAGTCTTGGGGGCTCCCGACTCCCGCAGGCTTTCGGTGGGGAGCGGCTGCCATGATTGCTCGCGGAATGACCACGACGGAGCCACGAGATGGTGGTGCTCTCATGCTGACGCCAGCTTCAGTCTGAATGATCCAGAAACAAGGTGGGGCTTTCATCGTTTGGGAAAAAAAAATGTTCTAAACCAATGAAAAGTGTTATTTTTAGGTCATATGACCAAGCCTTCCATCTTTAGGAAACCAAAAGTAAAATGAACCAATGAAAAGTTTTATAAACAAGTCACATGACCTGTTATGCGACATAGGGCTACAAAAAGCGTAGAAAATCCGTTGGCACGTGAGGCGGCGTCAGTAGCGGACCGATGTGCGAATAGGCCGAAGGCAGCACAACGCGCCGAGATCCGGATGGCACCGAGGTGGTGTCCAGCAAATTGCCGCACTGGTGTGGCCATCCTACAATGCTGCGCCGAAAGACGGCGTGTCCAGCTGAATTGCGGTCACTGTTGCGGTACAGTGACTCGAACGCGCCGAGATCCGGATGGCGCCGAGGTGGTGTCCAGCAAATTGCCGTACTGGTGTGGCCATCCTACAATGCTGCGCCGAAAGACGGCGTGTTCAGCTGAGTTCCGGTCACTCTTCCGGCACAGTGACTCGAACGCGCTGAGATCCGGATGGCACCGAGGTGGTGTCCAGCAAGTGGCTGCACTGGTGTGGCCATCCTACAATGCTGCGCCGGAAGTCGGCGTGGGGTGCCCCGTTGGCTTATGAGGTGATGTCAGTAGTGGACTGATGTGTGAATAGGTCGGAACCAGCACAAGGCGCCAAGATCCGAATGGCAAGTCCTGGATGTTGAGTGCCTCAGTTGAGATTTCTGAGCAGTGCTTGTAGAACTGTCTGAAGCTTATTTGCACCTGCTGCAGCTTCACTAGGTCCGGCGGAACTTGTTGCTTTTTCCTTTCTGCTTCTTTTCCTACAATGCGTTTCTTCTGAAGACACGACCAGGTCCCTGAATGTGTGCAGGGGGACGCTATTGAATGAATGAACGCGCCGAGATCTGGATGGCACCGAGGTGGTATCCATCAAATTGCCGCACTGGTGTGTCCATCCTACAATGCTGCGCCGAAAGTCGGCGTGGGGTGCCCCGTTGGTTTATGAGGTGATGTCAGTAGCGGACCGATGTGTGAATAGGTCGGAACCAGCACAAGGCGCCCTGCACTGTTGAGCCTTTTTCAATGTCTGTTTTTTGTTCTTTCCCTTCCATCAAAAACAAAACAAAAATACAAGGCGCCAAGATCCGAATGGCAAGTCCTGGATGTTGAGTGCCTCAGTTGAGAGTTCTGAGCAGTGCTTGTAAGACTGTCTGAAGCTTATTTGCACCTGCTGCAGCTTCACTAGGTCCGGCGGAACTTTTTTCCTTTTCCTTTCTGCTTCTTTTCCTACAATGCGTTTCATCTGAAGACACGACCAGGTCCCTGAATGTGTGCAGGGGGACGCTATTGATTGAATGAAAATGGCGGCTTGACACAAAGCTGACTCAAGCGTTACTGTTGGTGCTATACAGACAAAAATTGGTTTTCAGTTTGTACATTCTTCAGGTTTTTTTTTCCATCCAAGTCTGATTGAGAGTTTGTAGAAAAATGGCTTCAGATTTTCCACATACTACTCTTCAACATTCTTCCTAAATGTAACAATGTGAAACTCACTAGGAGAACGGCTGTTTCTGTTTCCTTTCAAAATGCTGCCACCAATATTTTCTGAATGGAAGACATCATCTTGTAACATAAAGGGCCGAAAGGGGTTCTGGTCTGGCCGATGGTTGGTGGAGACATTTTGACTATATCTTGGACCTGCCCGGCCTCGCCCAAAATGGCGCCGGTATAAATGGGACTCGTAACTCTTTGCCCGCAAATGTATATCTAGAAAATGTTATTGTAAGTGGCCCTGTCGTATTTTAATTACAAAATGTACGTCCACCGATACCGCAACTGTTAGACACCTTTGTTCTTGTCACCTAATGGCCCGCTCGTTACGTTCTTCTACAGTGTAAATGTCTCCTCATCATATACGATTTGAGTTTGCTCCGTGGCCGGCCCACGTGGTTATAGGCCCGTATTTGTATACTGACATTTTCACAATAAAGGTTTTTAAAACAAAACACGGTAGTAGTATTTTCATTTGTAAAGTTTTTACTTTTAGTGACTGTTTTCGAATCAGTAAAAGGCAAGTGAAATAAAGCAGTCCAATTACATGACGGATAAAAGGTATAATATGTAGGAACGCAGTAAAGATAAATGGTCAAGGGCAGTTGTGTTTTTCATGTCTGCAACATAAAGTGATCGATAAGAATCTGATAATCAGGCGTATCGGCGACTAAGACAGCAGGCCGAATCTCTTTTACTCAACGGCTCCGTCATGGAAGGAAGAAACGCCCTTTTTCTCGAAAAAGGAATATATTTTACTTGCCAGACAGTTGTAAATTTTCCGGGAAAGTACATTAGCCTGGAATATTATAACATATGTTTGAAAAAAAAATATTGTTCGAAAATAATAAAAAGCGTAATTTTTAGGTCATATGACCAAGCTTTTCATCATTAAATTAACAAAAGTAAAATGAACCAATGAAAAGTTTTATTAACAAGTCACATGACCTGTTATGCTTACGTTACGCGCTGCGCGCCGCGCCTCGGATCACTTCCGGGTGCGCTAACGCGGCGTGTCATAAAACGCATTACGCGACAACGTAGGTCAAGAATATAGTCTAAATGTCTCCACCAACCAGCGTTCAGAACACAACCCCTTTCAGCAGTCCAAAAAGTTCTGTTAAATGACAACAGAGGGGACAGGCAACAAGAACCATCAGTCAAAGAGGGGAGGGCAAGTTCTTCTCTTCCGGGTCATGTTGGGGCGCTACCGGAACTGATCGAATTGGTAGTCTACAGTGTTTCTGGATGTTTCAGACTAAAGCTGGCGTCAGCATGAGACCACTACCATCTCGTAGCTCCGTCGTGGCCATTCCACGAGCAATCATGGCAGCCGCTCCCCACCAGAAGCCTGCGGGAGTCGGAGGCCCCCAAGACTTTTGTAGAATCTTCACGGCTGAGGGGACGCTTTTCGAGAATGGGATCCAAGCCCTAGCAGACAAGCGTCCGAGTTCCAAGGTGTCCCAGGGCCATTTTAGTGGACCAGGCCCAAAACCGAAGAGCCGGCCGCCATTTTGAGAGTCCTGTGGCAGCCGCCTATCGCTGCACCGCTAGAGCGGGCGCATCTCAACTACATGGTGAGCGAGACGCTGTAGTCGCAAGAGCGGGCGGAAAACAGCTGAATGGCGGAAGAGGCACAGTGTAGCAAAAGCGGGCGGAATGGCAACTAAAACGATAAAGGGGCGCCTCACTACAGCTTGTCTTCAGGTCAAACGGATTGTGGGACAAGGTCCAGAATTGAAGAGTCATCAAAAGGCAAAAAGTACCGCCGGACCCCGGGAGCCGGCCGCCTATGTCGGGGGCGATCTCAGGCTACACCAGTGCTATAAGACTTGGGGAGGGTGTCGGAGCCAAGCGTCTTCTCCGAGTCCAAGGCCATCACAGCGCCCCTCAGGGGCCTCCGTCAAGCTGTTTAGGAAGGTAACATATCATATTGTTTTCTAATGCAGTCAGGTCCACAAACGACACTCACTTACTTTGAGAATAGTGAAGCTGCAGTAGGAGGAAATAAGCTTCAGACAGTGTTACAAGCGCTGCTCAGAACTCTTAACTATGGCACCCAACATCCAGAACTTATGCTATTTGAGAATGGTAGTGACATCGAAGCATCTCGGGGACCAAAACCATTAACGTACTTTCACGTATGAAAATCTTACTTGGGGAGGGGGCAGGAGCGAAGCGCCCCCTCCCAGTCAGCGCCACCACACCGTATGTTGAAAATCTGAAGCCATCGTTCTACAAAGTCAACCAAACTTGGATTGAAAAATCTAGAAAAATGTACAAACTGAAAACCAGTTTTGGTCTGCATAGCATCAGTAACAACGCTTGAGTCAGCTTTGTGTCAAGCCGCCATTTTGATTCAACAAAGCACAGGCATTGAAAAAGGCTGAAATTCAGAACTCTAAACTATGGCACCCAACATCCAGGAGCTTGCTATCCGGATCTTGGAGCCTTGTGCTGTTTTCGATCTATTCACACATCGGTCCACTACTGACATCATCTTATAAACCAACGTTATGTAAATAGTTTTTTAATAAAATGTTTTACCTTATTTCTTTGCTGGTGTGTTGTCTATATTTTTAATATTTGCATAGGGTTTGTGATTATTTTGTGCGGGATGGGTGATGGAGCCGAGCTGTCTTGCAGCCCTCATGGTGTGGAGCTCAGTTCATCTCACTATTTTCGTATTTCTCAAGAAGGGTTGTTCCTAATATTTCTATTTTAGCGAGGTCAAAAAGAGATCCAATTAGTGGCCTACTGATTTTGCTCGATTACTTTTATTTTTTTACACGATTTTTCACTATCTGCAAAGACTAAACAGAGTATTGCGACTTTGTGCTTGTTTGTAAATAGAGAATGATCCAAAGAGAACCAATTCTAAAACAGTAAATGCTTGGACAACAATCAATCAAATGGAGAGACAAGGAGGTACGACGGATTACAACGGGGGTAAAGGCCTGCGTTAACTACCCTTCTGTATCTGCAAAGAGAGAGTACTAACAAAGGCAAAAGAGGGGAGGGGGGGGGGCAGCGTTCAAAGCACATCAGCGTGCATAAATACGAAAATGTTTTTATCTATCACGTACTTGACATTTTAAAGCTTTTCATATTTGCTATTAAAAAACCAATGAAATTCACAGAAAAAACCATAGGTTATAGTGGATATATAGTTAGGAATTTGCATTTACAAAACCTTGAAAATTCAATGAAAAAACCATAGGTTATAGGCCATATATAGTTAGGAATTAGCATTTACAAAACCTTATTTTACTCGCATAAAACCATTGAAATTCCATATATAGTTAGCTAACTATAAGCGCTAACTATATATCGCGCACCCGCAATCCACTGCTGATGATGTCACATATTACATCATTCATGACATGGTCAGTGACATCACTGATGACATCTCAAATGACATCACTGATGACAACTCAAATGATATCAATGATGACATCTCAAATGACATCACTGATGACAACTCAAATGACATCACTGATGACATCTCATTTGTCATCACTGATCACATCACTCATGTGATAATACAATGAACCTCTTCAGACTCTAATATAACCTTACATACACTCAGTATAAACAGACACTCACAGACTGTCACTCATCCATGGAGTTACTCACACACCTAGTCAGTCATGCAAAGAATCAATCACACCTCCATTTCCTCAACTATACAGTTATACACATCTTACTTATTCAAACATATAATAACACATATTTACTCTCTTATATAATCCCTGATACAAGCTCACAGTGATCGATACAGCCACTCACACATTCACTGGGTCTTATGTTCAGTTATTTATATATCTCAACTCTCACATGTATTGTGTTTTACATACGTACTTACTTGCACATGTAGCAATGAGAAATCCATTCACTCACCAACACACCCATGCACAGTCAACCGCCCATATAGCTGTTTCCACATGCACTCTTGAACTCATACTCCTAGTGAATCAACTGCTTACACATCTATGCACAGAGTCACGCACCTCCCAGCCACCCACACACACACTCAGCCTCCCATTCAAATATTTGGGCAACCAATCAATAACCCATATGGCCACTCTTATAGCTACTGATCAACACATGCAGCAGCTTACACAACAACAAACATACTGATGCACGAATTAAGACAGTTTAGTCACTAACCCATGTACTCAGTGAGACACATTTAATCACTCACTCATACAGTCAGTCATGCACCTACTAAATTCTTCATCCAGACACTTATACATCCACTCATTCTTCAATATGTGAAACATATTTAAACTTTACAGACACATACAATCACTGGTTGTTTTGATCAGTGATGTCATCAGTGATGTCACTGACCATGTCATGAATGATGTAATATGTGACATCATCAGCAGTGGATTGCGGGTGCGCGATATATAGTTAGCGCTTATAGTTAGCTAACTATATATGGAATTTCAATGGTTTTATGCGAGTAAAATAAGGTTTTGTAAATGCTAATTCCTAACTATATATGGCCTATAACCTATGGTTTTTTCATTGAATTTTCAAGGTTTTGTAAATGCAAATTCCTAACTATATATCCACTATAACCTATGGTTTTTTCTGTGAATATATATATATATAAATATATCTATACCTATGTATATCTATATATATATCTATATATATATATATATATATATATATATATATATATATATATATATATATATATATATATATATATATATATATATATATATATATATATATATATATATGTACTTCCTACTATTCATATAGGGCTATAGTTACTGGCAAATACGAATACTTTTACTTTTCCATTAAGTTCAGTGTCTGCAAATCTTTTCGGAAAATATACAGAGACAATTGTCAAATGTCTATGTGTCACACTTCAGTACTTCTGGGAATGGGTAATTACTTTTATTCTGTGTCCTATGGGTGTGGGTATCTACCCCAGGAAGTCAAGATGGTAGATGTGACAAAGCCCAGCCATCAGCACAACTCTTTGGTATGTGTATATTGCAACCAGGAACAAGAGGCCGTAAAAACTCACCACCTTTGCTGCTTCTCAGATAGAGTTCTACTGTGATTAACTTTGTATGAGAGGGAGACCAGGGTGTGACACAACCAACGATGCTATGAAAATTCATTTTAAGTAGAAAGCCTGCCAACACCATTCAATCAGCTCAGAAAATGAGCCTTCAGGTTTTGCGGCTGTACCCGCGGAAAAATAACCTTCAAGGAAGAAGGGAAGAAAAGTGGTCTGGGGTGATATTTTCCACCTTAAACCTAGCCTCGGTACTTGATTCAACATCATGCGTTTTCCACCAAATCCCTTTATATGCTCTTGCCTAACATTTAAAATTTATACGCAATTATGTATCGAACATTTCAATGTATGTGCAATGTTGAAATTAAACTATACAGTATGATATTTTGTAAATCTCTGTGTACATGTTTTCTCTTCCCCATGATCGCCTGGCTTTTGTGGTTTGGTCTCAACTGACCCCATTAACCATCAGCATCTCATATTTGAGGCACAATTGCAACAATAATGTCCTTTATAATGTGCTCTTCTGTTTCATGGAGCAAAGTCAATACTACATAAATTATATCAGCTTTAGCTGTGTTCTACCACACTATCAACGTTTCAATACTGACCTGCAACAATACTGACTTCAAAATATTGACAACCACTATAATAAGCTTAGCTTAGCAAATGTAATCTTCACTGACTACCTGTATCAGAGAGAATTAAATGTAAGTCTCTATGTATCGCCCACAAGTCCGTCTGGGGGAAAAGACCTCCTATCAATCAAACTATTATCTCTCTCTGTCGCCCAAACAGATGTCTCCACTCGACCAAACTCCGTCTTGCTTCAGTCCCCAAAATAAAAAAGGTGAGAAGGAGTGAGCGTTCATTCTCCTATAATGTCACCAAGCTTTGGAACGCCCTTCACCCTCATGTACTTCTTGAGTCCAATCTTCTGGCCTTCTGGAAACTTCTCAAAACATGGCTTTTCCAAAACCCCACCACAGTAATCTATTATCTTCTGTCTGCAGACGCTATTAGCACTGGGATGCCTTAGGGTGACTTTGGGCTCTATAAATATTTTTCTATTTTGTTTTCTATTCTATATTATACAGACCTTGATGATGTATTGGATATTCTGCTATCAATATTTTTGAAGGTTAATATTTCGTCACAAAATATTGTGACTTACAATCCTTGTTACAACATATATTGAAAGTAAAAACAACGTTGGAGTACCTTCATTACTTCTGTGTCTAAACAAATTGTGTTGATCAGTTACTATGTGCATGTGGTTTTGAATCCTATGGTTTCAGTCTCAGGGGCTGGGATGTGCCACAGGGGATGTCCTGCCTCAGATCCCTTCATAATAAACTCTGGGCTATTTGCTCTACCCTCCTATAACTCTCTTTCCTGGCACCTGTCCTTGCCATGCACCCACCAGTATTTTAACCTCATAGGACACCTGTGAAGGGAAGGAGGAGGATGCAGAAAACTTACCTGTTCTTCCGCTATCCCCTCTACCATACCAGATTGTTTACAACCTTAAAAAAAAGGAAACATTAGAAATAGTGGAAGGATGTGGGAAGAAAGGAGAGCATGAAAGAAAGTAAGGATTTCCTTTCATTTAATAAGGGCTGACCAGGAAGAAGAGAACAAGTTGGGACGCAAAACATGCTGCTGGACAGGAGCATGGATTTGAGAAAGGAAGAGGAGCTGAAAAAGAAAAAAACAGATAGAGGAAGGGATTGGGATGTGGTGCGAAGCGGTGTCCATTGTCGGGAAGCAACAGTGCATCTCAGCAATGAGGGGGGCCAAAGGGGCGCCCGGCTCCAGCCACGCTTACCAGGGAGGTCACTTACAAAGTTCAGTAATCACATATGCGAGTGGCATCAGCTACATGCTCGTTGCGGGGATTGGGCGGTTGTGGAAGAGAATGTAAGGAGAAAAGTTGCAATACCTATGTGTATTTCATAAAGGAGGGATAAAACTCAATTATGATTTTTTTATTGCACCTAGGGAGATAGCCATCTGCCTCATTAATTATTGTGGGAATTATTTGAAAATGTCTGTGTGGATGCAGTGATTGAGGAGTTTTGATATCTTTTTTTGCTCTAATTTGTTTTTGGAAAATAAACTTGCAGAGTGCAGAGAAGAATCTGGATAATACAGGGTGGGGAAAGGTCAAGGGTTAAGTATTGGATAACTGTTTGCAAAGAGGCATTAAAACAAACCTGCTGTTTACTTCTCTTTTTTTCTGAGCGAGTCCAGTCCAAAGAGTGGTGTAACTGCAGAAGTAGAAAAGAACAAGGTATTAAAACACTACATCAATGGAAACAGCAGAATGTTATTATATATATATATATATATATATATATATATATATATATATATATATATATACTGGTTACCAAGCCGCATTTCCTTCCGATCAAGGATGGCACTGACACTGTGAGTTCGACTCAAGTTTCATTTATTTCCAAAAAAGCTGCTTGCAGACGCGTTTCGGCGGAAGCCTCTGCCTTGTTCACTACATCTACATCAATGAAAATGCTAATATATATACACACACATACTCCTCAATAGGAGAACACAAAACAGTTACATCACTGTGATAGGTTGCTGGTTGTCATGGTTACCCTGGTTCACTTATTTGTTTAAACTACCAGGGACATAGAAGAGTTCCTTTACAGATAACAAATAATGATTAACGCACCGACATTGTCATAATACACTGAACATAAAGTTAAAATTAAATTAAAAGTCAAACTTGATTGCCCCATGCAATGAATGTGTTACATGCTAAACATTGTTATTTGCAACATTCTGGTATTGAGTTTACAGCCAGGCTTCGTCGAGCGGCTCCGGTCGGGTCAAGACATAAACAAAAGACCTCATTAAATTCAAGCATGTGAAAGGTTTGCGCATACTTGGGACGATTAAGGATACATTGTCTCACACGATCATTGTGTGTAAATGGCTAAGGTATGCGAGGCATGGTGATGACATGGATGTAAATTCACATCTGAGAGTAAATGACTATCTATGCAAGTAATGAATGCACCAACTTTCAAGCCATATTCAATGTTACATATACACATATGATATGTAAAGAATCACAGTTGTCAGTCAATTATAATTTCACAGAAACGAAAACTCGGACGAGCCTCTTCTCCAAGTGGAGTAATTACTGCGTAATACATTAAATCCGCTAAGTATGTCGTAATTTGACGATGGCTGGGTTAGCGCTTAGCTTTGCTACACGTTATTTCCCTTAACTTGGCCTTATTCGAAAACGCCATTTTGTATGTTACGGCGGCCATTTTAGGGAATGAGCGGCCTCGTGGTCAGCATGCCCTTTAGTCCTTTGTCCGTGCCACTGACCACTCGAGTTTGCCCAGCAACAGGCTATTTTTAGTAACGGTCAAGCCTGTACATGCGCAGTTCCGACTGGCCAGTCACCCCTTAGGAATGTTCCGCTAAACTGACCAGTGGTGTTGTAACCCCTCCCATGAGTTGGCTGTGTTCCAAAAATGACCATATATGTACCTAAAACTCTGTAACCATGTACCGCCTACCTTTTTATTACTGTACATCTGTATAAAAGAAGGACTCGCACCGACGTTCGGTGTGATACTTCTTGCATTGCCGAAGGGTGCTGTAGGAATGTACCACCACCCCATGGGGTCTTAATAAACTTGTCTTTTGTACTTTTCAGTTTCCGTGCCAACAGTTCTTTCGGTGTAATGGGTATTCTGCGGAGTATGTAGGCCTTGGGAACCCAATACCACAAGTATATGGCAAGAGTTAACCAATTTTTGTCACACAACATGCGGGTTCAATTCTGTCCTCCCCAATGCTTCTTGGGTTACATGTCTCATATCTCACCCGTGTTTACCAGTACTTTAGGTTGAGTACCATGGAGCCATGCATAAGTGATACACAGTGATTATAAAAGGTGCTGAAAAAACGGGACAAAAGAAAATAAGTACATAAGAGGTGATGCAGATGATAAAGGAGTGGGAAAAGGGGGAAAACTGGAGTACTACTGTGCTGATTTATAAATGAACGGTCAATGCTTCATCGGCATTGAGCCCATTAAGGATCATGGAATCTAGTAAAATGATATATCTAGATTCCAAGCGCCTTAAGGCAAGTCTGCAATTACCTCCTCTGACGCTTTTGGCAATACTGTCATATATATATATATATATATATATATATATATATATATATATATATATATATATATATATATATATATATATATATATATATATATATATATATATATATATATATATATATATATATATATATATTACCTACTGGCGATAGCCAGTAGGTATATATAGTTAGGATTAATTCTCTATGGAACTTTTGAAAATTCTATGTCTAATAACTTTGGCGTTTGTGGACGGAATAGGCTGAAATTGTCAGGAAAATGGCACATTTTGTTTCTGAGCAGCCCTTGAAAATTTGGGGGGGTTTCGTCAAGGGGGGGCCGAGAAAAAAGGGGGGTCCCAAAACGCGTTTTTCCTATGTTAATTTCCATAGGGCGTTTGGCCTCACTTTTAGCTCGAACGGCTGAATGGATTTGCACGAAACTTGGCAAAATTGTAGGGTCTGTTAGCCCGATGTGCCTTTGCTGGGTCTCAATATATGTGCTCCAGTGGATTTTGAGAAATTAACGTTTTAAAAAACTTTATATATCTGTGACAGCGTCCCAGATAGCGCTCCAGATCGCGTACTTTTCGCGTCACGGAGCTTTGCGAAGCGATGCTGATTGGCTCTCCGGTGTCTGTCAACATTCTAAACAGTCCGGTGCGGCCGCCATCTTGTCTGTCGGTAGGATCGAGAGACAAGAAGAGGTGAAAAACGAAGGGGGAATTTAATGAAAGGGGGCAAGGTAGACCCCTCTTGACCCCCTAGGAATAATGTTGGGGTTATTAAAGGGTCCCGTGGGGAAAATAAAAAAAATTTGATTTTTCACGGTAGAAGCGCTTCCCGGATCACGAACCGGGCCGCAAACTGTTAGCGAAACGGGAATTCGCCATTTTGTGTTTCGATTTAATTAAATTACAGGGTATAAGGGGGTACGGGAGACGTATCCTGATCCCGTATGTTTTTTGAGGGTGGCTGAGGAGGCTCATATATGTTGATACATGTCTTCCAGCGGTTGTGCGTGAGCGTTTTATTTTTTTTGCTGCGTGACGTCTGTTAACGTTCGATTCGATGGAAATCAGGAAGTGTTGACCGCCATTTTGTCACTGCGATTAAATATTTTGTTAAAAATAATTGTTATAAATTAATCCTTATTGATAAACATTGTCTGCGCCATCTTGCCTTTTTTCCAATGCCACAATTTTGTCGTGCACGGCAGCCATTTTAGATGCCTTGACCAGACCCACTCTCTGCACGCCATCGATTCTCAGCACGGCTCCCCACCCTCGCAAGCATCTCCCCCACGCACTAGTCACCCCCACTCTCTCTCTCATGCATGGGCCATAAACCTCCCCCCATCTGCGCTGCTCTTCCCTGAGAATCACACCCCGTGCCCGCCCGACACCTTCCTTTCACCCTATTCACTACCGCACCCTCTGACACTCCTCTTCCTCTGTGTCCGATTGTCCAGGCCGGTCCCAGGCTATCACCTAGCCCTGCGGATGTAGTTTATGGCCTCAGCTGTAGAGAATCCAGACATGCCAACCCTCCCGATTCAGGCGTGAGACTACCGATTTCAGTGCTAGTCTCCCGCCTCCCGATTCCTGCAAGCAAAAACCCGATTCCTCGGGGGTTTCAGCTGACAGGGCTTGGTATTGTGTAACGGGCTAATTCTTCCAGGAAACGTCAGAGGGCCGATGCAGGGGCTCTAGAAGGGGTGATAAACCATTTAAGCCTCATTAACAAGCGCATGGTCTTTTAAAGATCTGTGAAGTACTCGGGCGGCGGTGTGTGTGCCCTGTTTCAGGAGCGGGCGGGGGGCGGGGGGGGGGGCACTGCCAGCAACTTGCCAGGCCAGGCAGTGTTCAACACTTGCATCACCCTTTCTCTGCCTGCTATTGCGCTCCATGCTTCAGAAAGGTAAGAAAAAGAACGTGCATTTGAGTTTGAAATGTCCGATCCTGCAGCAGCACACTTCCAAAGCCCACACATGACAATAACCCGATTCAAGGCCCCATTCTCCCGATTTAAAAAAAAAAAAATCTCCCACTTTGCTCTTCTGAAATGTTGGCATGTATGAGAATCACCCCTCTTCAAAGGAGTTACAGTAGATGAAGGCCCCCACCCCATGAGATCCGTCACACCATACGGGTTCCTACTATCTGATAACCATCCTGTATTGTGCTTGGGGAGGGGATTCTCACTGTGAGGGTGTGTGGGACCGAGCCTGAAGCGGAAGATTCCAGGGATGCCTCTTTGTACATCAAAGTTTTTACAATTATGTGTCACAATAATAATATATAGCACTTCAACAAAGTAGTAGGATTATAAAACTTTAATAACTTATAAATATATACAACGCAACAAAAACAGTAAACACATTTAAACATTTTTTTGTAAAAAGAAGCAACAATGGTCAGTAGCTGTGTTTTGTGCGAATAGTCCCAAGGCAACACAACGAGCTGAGTTCTGGACGGCACCCAGGTGATGTCACCTCGGTGCCGCACTGGTTTTTGGTATCCTACAATGCAGCTCCGAAAAATGGCGTGGGGCGTCCCTGGGGAGGCCTTGTCAGTAGCGGTCTGTTGTGCGAATAGTTCCAAGGCAGCAGAACGCGCTTAGATGTGGATGGCACCCAGGTGATGTCCAGTAAACTGCCGCACTGGTTTTGGTATCCTATAATGCTGCTCCGAAAAACAGCGTGGGGCGCCCCGGGGGAGGGGGGGGGGGGGAGGCGGCGTGAACGGGCCTCCCCAGGTGGCGGCTCGTGTGCTGTAGTGGGGCGCCCCTTTACCGTTTCAGTTGCCATTCCGCCCGCTTTTGGTACACTGTGCCAAAATCCGCCATTCAGCTGAGTTGCGCCTACTCTTGCGGTTCAGCGATAGGCGGCTGCCACAGGACTCTCAAAATGGCGGCAGGCTCTTTCCTTTTTGGGCCTGGTCCACTAAAATGGCCCTGGGACACCTTGGAACTCGGACGCTTGTCTGCTAGGTCTTGGACCCCATTCTCTAAAGCGTCCCCTCAGCCGTGAAGATTCTACTAAAGTCTTGGGGGCCCTCGACTCCTGCAGGCTTGCGGTGGGGAGCGGCTGCCATGATTGCTCGCGGAATGACCACGACGGAGCCACGAGATGGTGGTGCTTTCATGCCGACGCCAGCTTCAGTCTGAAACATCCAGAAACAAGGTGGGGCTTTCATCGTTTTGGAATTTTTTTTTCTAAACCAATGAAAAGTGTTATTTTTAGGTCATATGACCAAGCCTTCCATCATTAGGAAACCAAAAGTAAAATGAACCAATGAAAAGTTTTATAAACAAGTCACATGACCTGTTATGCGGCATAGGGCTATAAAAAGCGTAGAAAATCCATTGGCACGTGAGGCGGCGTCAGTAGCGGACCGATGTGCGAATAGGCCGAAGGCAGCACAACGCGCCGAGATCCGGATGGCACCGAGGTGGTGTCCAGCAAGTTGCTGCACTGGTATGGCTATCCTACAATGCTGAGCCGAAAGTCGGCGTGGGGCGCCCCGTTGGCCTGTGAGGTCGCGTCAGTCAGTGGGGGCTGTTTGAGGATCTGACTGCATTGGAAAGCAATGTGATGCTGTGCGTCGCCCCCAAGATGGAGGCTCCTCGGCTGCAGTGGGGCGCCCCTTGGTGTTTCACTCGCTATCCAGTTGAGTTGCGTTCGCACTTGCGGCTACAGTAGGCTGAAGGCAGCACAACGCGCCGAGATCTGGATGGCACCGAGGTGGTGTTTAGCAAGTTGCCGCACTGGTGTGGCCATCCTACAATGCTGCGTTGAAAGTCGGCGTGGGGTGCCCCGTTGGCCTGTGAGGTGGTGTCAGTAGCGGCCCGATGTGTGAATAGGCCGGAACCAGCACAAGCCGCCAAGATCCGGATGGCACCGAGGTGGTGTCATAGTTGAGAGTTCTGAGCAGTGCTTGTAACACTGTCTGAAGCTTATTTGCACCTGCTGCAGCTTCACTATCGCCCTGGTGTGGCCAAAGATCGCCCATGACATAGGCGGCCGGCTCCCGGGGTCTGGCGGAACTTTTTTCCTTTTCCTTTCTGTATCTTGTCCCACAATCCGTTTGACCTGAAGACACGACCAGGTCCCTGAATGTGTGTGGGGGGACGTTATTGATTGAATCAAAATGGCGGCTTCACACAAAGCTGAGTCAAGCGTTGCTGTTGATGCTATACAGACAAAAATTGTTTTTCAGTTTGTACATTCTTCAGGATTTTTTTTTCCATCCAAGGCTGGTTGAGAGTTTGTAAAACAATGGCTTCAGATTTTCAACATACTACTCTTCAACATTCTTCCTAAATGTAACAATGTGAGACTCACTAGGAGAACGGCTGTTTATCTTTCCTTTCAAAATGCTGCCAACAATATTTTCTGAATGGAAGACACCATCTTGTAGCATAAAGGGCCGAAAGGGGTTCTGGTCTGGCCGATGGTTGGTGGAGACATTTTGACTATATCCTGGACCTGCCCGGCCTCGCCCAAAATGGCGCCGGTATAAATGGGACTTGTAACTCCTTGTTGTGTACTGGTTGAACAACCTTGATATCACAAGATATGAATGCAGTTTTGATGCACATGGCGGGCGGGGACGAGAATTGATTGAATATTTCGACATCCCTATTGATAGTAAGATCTGATGTGTTATTGATTACTGTACTATTGAAAGTTCGAATTAACGTCACCCATGGTACTTGCCCGCAAATGTATATCTAGATAATTTTATTGAAAGTGGCCCTGTCGTATTTTAATTACAAAATGTACGTCCACCGATTCCACAACTGTTAGACACCTTAGTTCTTGCAACCTAATGGCCCGCTCGTTACGTTCCTCTATAATGTAAATGTCTCCTCATCATATACGATTTCAGTTTGCTCCGTGGCCGGCCCACGTGGTTATAGGCCCGTATTTGTATACTGACATTTTCACAATAAAGGTTTTTAAAACAAAACATGGTAGTAGTATTTACATTGGTAAAGTTTTAAATTTTAGTCACTGTTTTCGAATCAGTAAAAGGCAAGTGAAATAAAGCAGTCCAATTACATGACGGATAAAAGGTATAATACGCAGGAACGCAGTAAAGATAAATGGTCAAGGGCAGTTGTGTTTTCCACTCCTGCAACATAAAGTGATCGATAAGAATCTGATAATCAGGCGTATCGCCGACTAAGACAGCAGGCCGAGCCTCTTTTACTCAACGGCTCCGTCATGGGACGAAGAAACGCCCTTTTTCTCGAAAAAGGAATATATTTTACTTGCAGGACAGTTGTAAATTTTCCGGGAAAGTACATTAGCCTGGAACATTATAACATATATGTTTAAGAAAAAATAATGTTCGAAACCAATAAAAAGCGTAATTTTTAGCTCATATGACCAAGCCTTTCATCATTAAAATAACAAAAGTAAAATGAACCAATGAAAAGTTTTATTAACAAGTCACATGACCTGTTATGCTTACGCTAAGCGCTGCTCGCCGCGCCCCGGATCGCTTCCGTGAAGCTGCGCTTCGCGCACCGGAGCACTTCCGGGTGCGCTAACGCGGCGTGTCATATAACGCATTACGCGACAACGTAGGTCCAGAATATAGTCAAAATGTCTCCACCAACCAGCGTTCGGAACACAACCCCTTTCAGCAGTCTAAAAAGTTCTATTAAATGACAACAGAAGGGACAGGCAACAAGAACCATTAGTCAAAGAGGGGAGGGCAAGTTCTTCTCTACCGGGTCATGTTGGGGCGCTACCGGAACTGATCGAATTGGTAGTCTACAGTGTTTCTGGATGTTTCAGACTGAAGCTGGCGTCAGCATGAGAGCACCACCATCTCGTAGCTTAGTCGTGGCCATTCCACGAGCAATCATGGCAGCCGCTCCCCGCCAGAAGCCTGCGGGAGTCGGGGGCCCCCAAGACTTTTGTAGAATCTTCAAGGCTGAGGGGACGCTTTCGAGAATGGGACCCAAGCCCTATCAGGCAAGCGTCCGAGTTCCAAGGTGTCCCAGGGCCATTTTAGTGGACCACGCCCAAATCTGAAGAGCCGGCCGCCATTTTGAGAGTCCTGTGGCAGCCGCCTATCGTTGCATCGCAAGAGCGGGAGCAACTCAACTACATGGTGAGCGAGACGCTGTAGTCGCAAGAGTGGGTGGTAAACAGCTGAATGGCGGACGAGGCACAGTGTAGCAAAAGCGGGCAGAATGGCAACTGAAACGGTAAAGGGGCGCCCCACTACAGCGTGTCTTCAGGTCAAACGGATTGTGGGACAAGGTCCAGAATGGAAGAGTCATCAAAAGGCAAAAAGTTCCGCCGGACCCCGGGAGCCGGCCGCCTATGTCGGGGGCGATCTCAGGCCACACCAGGGCAACACGACTTGGGGAGGGGGCAGGAGCTAAGTGCCATCTCACCGCCCCTCGGGGGCCTCCGTCAAGCGGTTCAGGGAGGCACCGCATCACATTGTTTAACAATGCAGTCAGGTCCACAAACGGCCCTCACTTACTTTGAGAATAGTGAAGCTGCAGTAGGTGCAAATAAGCTTCAGACAGTGTTACAAGCGCTGCTCAGAACTCTGAACTATGGCACCCAACATCCAGGACTTTGGCCATTTGAGCATGGCAGTGACATCGAAGCAACTCAGGGACCAAAACCATGAACGTACACTCACGTATGAAAATCTTACTTGGGGAGGGGGCAGGAGCCAAGCGCCCCCTCCCAGTCCGCGCCACCACACCGTATGTTGAAAATCTGAAGCCATCGTTCTACAAACTGTCAACCAGCCTTGGATGGAAAAATGTAGAAGAATGTACAAACTGAAAACCAGTTTTGGTCTGCATAGCATCAGCAGCAACGCTTGCTATCAGAGTGCATGAGTTTCATGCTCGATCGATTGAGCTAGCCGGATCGGGTAACAAAAAGTATAAAATAGTTATGTAAATAGTTATTTAATAAACTGTTTTACCCTGTTACTTTGCTGGTGTGTTGTATATATTTATAATATTTGCATAGGGTTTGTCGTTATTTTGGGTGGGGTGGGGTGGGCAGCAGAGTCGAGCTGTCTTGCAGCCATCATGGTGTGCAGCTAAGTTCATCTTACTAGTTTCGTATTTCTCATGAGGGGTTGTTCTTAATGTTTCTATTTTAGCGAGGTCAAAAACAGATCCCATTAGTGGCCTACTGATTTTGCTCGATTCCTTTTGTTTTTTTAAACTATTTTTCACTATCTGCAAAGACTAAACAGAGTATTGCGACTCTGTGCTTGTTTGTAAATACAGAATGAACCAAAGAGAACCAATTCTAAAACAGTAAATGCTTGGATAGCAATCAATCAAATAGAGAGAGAAGCAGGTACGACGGATTACAACGGGGGCAAAGGCCTGCGTTAACTACCCTTCACTATCTGCAAAGAGAGAGTACTGCTAAGAGAAAGGAGGGGGGGGCAGCGTTCAAAGCACATCAGCGTGCATAAACACGAAAATGTTTTTACCTATCATGTACTTGACATTTGACAGCATTTGATATTTGGTATTAAAAAACCATTGAAATTCACAGAAAAAACCATAGGTTTTAGGCCATATATAGTTAGGGATTTGCATTTACAAAACCTTATTTTACTCGCATAAAACCATTGAAATTCGCATATATAGTTAGATGCGCTAACTATATATCGCGCACCCGCAATCCACTGCTGATGATGTCACATATTACATCATTCATGACATGGTCAGTGACATCACTGATGACATCACTGATGACAACTCAAATGACATCACTGATGACAACTCAAATGACATCACTGACAACATCACTGATGACATCATTCATGTGATAATACGATGAACCTCTTCAGACTCTAATATAACCTTAGATACACTCAGTGTAAACCGACACTCACAGATTGTCACTCATCCATGGAGTTACTCATACATCTAGTCAGAAATGAAAAGAATCAGTCACTCCTCCATTTCCTCAACTATACAGTTATGCACACCTTATTTATTCAAACATATACTAACACATATTTACTCTCTTATACAATTCCTGATACAAGTTTTCAATGATCCATTCAGCCACTCACACATTCACTGGCTCTTATGCACAGTAATTTATGTATGTGAACTCTCACATGTACTGTGTTTTACATATTTACTTACTTTGACATGTAGCACTGAGATACCCATTCACTCACTAATACACTCGTACACAGTCAACCACCCATACAGCTGTTTCAACATGCAGTTTTGAACCCATAGATCGAGTGAATCAACTGTTCACACATGTATACACAGAGTCACACACCTCCCAGCCACCCCCACACACACACTTACTCTCCCATAGAAATACTTAGGCAACCAATCAATAACCCATATAGTTACTCATATAGCTACTGATTAACACATGCAGCACTTCATAGAACAACAGATATAATGATGCACAAATTAAGACAGTTTAGTCACTAACCCATGCACTCAGTGAGACACATTTAATCATTTACTCATACAGTCAGTCATGCACCTACTAAATCCTTCATCCAGACACTTATACATCCACTCATTCTTCAATATGTAAGACATATTTTAACTTTACAGAAACATACAGTCACTGGATGATGTCATCAGTGATGTCATCAGTGATGTCACTGACCATGTCATTAATGATGTAATATGTGACATCATCAGCAGTGGATTGCGGGTGCACGATATATAGTTATTGCATCTAACTATATATGCAAATTTCTATGGTTTTGTGCGAGTAAATTAAGGTTTTGTAAATGCTAATCACTAACTATATATGGCCTAAAACCTATGGTTTTTTCAGTGAATTTCAATGGTTTTTTAATAGAAAATATCAAAAGCTGTCAAATGTGAAGTACGTGATAGGTAAAAACATTTTCGTATTTATGCACGCTGATGTACTTTGAACGCTGCCCCCCCTCGCCCCCCTCTTTTCTCTTAGCAGTACTCTCTCTTTGCAGATAGTGAAGGGTAGTTAACGCAGGCCTATGCCCCCGTTCTAATCCGTCGTGTCTGCTTCTCTCTCCATTTGATTGATTGTTATCCAAGCATTTACTGTTTTAGAATTGGTTCTCTTTGGTTCATTCTCTATTTACAAACAAGCACAGAGTCGCAATACTCTGTTTAGTCTTTGCAGATAGTGAAAAATCGTTTTAAAAAACAAAAGGAATCGAGCAAAATCAGTAGGCCACTAATGGGATCTCTTTTTGACCTAGCTAAAATAGAAACATTAAGAACAACCCCTCATGAGAAATACGAAACTAGTGAGATGAACTGAGCTCCACACGATGATGGCTGCAATACAGCTCGGCTCCGCCACCCACCCCACCCAAAATAACGACAAACCCTACGCAAATATTATAAATATATACAACACACCAGCAAAGTAACAGGGTAAAACATTTTATTAAATAACTATTTACATAACTATTTTATACTTTTAGTTGCCCGATCCGGCTAGCTCAATCGATCGAGCATGAAACTCATAAACTCTGATAGCAAGCTTTGCTGCTGATGCTATGCAGACAAAAACTGGTTTTCAGTTTGTACATTCATCAAGATTTTTCCATCCAAGGCTGGTTGAGAGTTTGTAGAACGATGGCTTCAGATTTTCAACATACGATGTGGTGGCGCAGACTGGGAGGGGGTGCTTGGCTCCTGCCCCCTCCCCAAGTCGTGTTGCCCTGGTGTGGCCTAAGATCGCCCCCGACATAGGCGGCCGGCTCCCGGGTCCAGCGGAACTTTTTGCCTTTTGATGACTCTTCCATTCTGGACCTTGTCCCACAATCCGTTTGACCTGAAGACACGCTGTAGTGGGGCGCCCCTTTAACGTTTCAGTTACCATTCCGCCCGCTTTTGCTACACTGTGCCTCTTCCGCCATTCAGCTGTTTACCGCCCGCTCTTGCGACTACAGCGTCTCGCTCACCATGTAGTTGAGTTGCTCCCGCTCTTGCATTGCAGTGATAGGCGGCTGCCACAAGACTCTCAAAATGGCAGCCGGCTCTTCAGATTTGGGCGTGATCCACTAAAATGGCCCTGGGACACCTTGGAACTCGGACGCTTGTCTGCTAGGACTTGGGCCCCATTCTCGAAAGCGTCCCCTGAGCCTTGAAGATTCTACAAAAGTCTTGGGGGCCCCCGACTCCCGCAGGCTTCTGGTGGGGAGCGGCTGCCTTGATTGCTCGTGGAATGGCCACGACTGATCTACGATATGGTGGTGCTCTCATGCTGACGCCAGCTTCAGTCTGAAACATCCAGAAACACTGTAGACTACCAATTCGATCAGTTCTGGTAGCGCCCCAACGTGACCCGGTAGGGAAGAACTTGCCCTCCCCTCTTTGACTGATGGTTCTTGTTGCCTGTCCCTTCTGTTGTCATTTAACAGAACTTTTTAGACTACTGAAAGGGGTTGTGTTCCGACCGCTGGTTGGTGGAGACATTTTGACTATATTCTGGACCTACGTTGTCGCGTAATGCGTTATATGACACGTCGCGTTAGCGCACCCGGAAGTGCTCCGGTGCGCGAAGCGCAGCTTCCCGGAAGCGATCCGGGGCGCGGGACGTAACGTAAGCAAAACAGGTCATGTGACTTGTTTATAAAACTTTTCATTGGTTCATTTTACTTTTGTTATTCTAATGATGAAAGGCTTGGTCATATGACCTAAAAATTACGCTTTTTATTGCTTTCGAACATTATTTTTTCTTAAACATATATGTTATAATGTTCTTGGCTAATGCACTTTCCTGGAAAATTTACAACTGTCCTGCAAGTAAAATATATTCCTTTTTCTAGCAAAAGGCCGTTTCTTCGTCCCATGACGGAGCCGTTGAGCAAAAGATGCTCGGCCTGCTGTCTTAGTCGCCGATAAGCCTGAATATCAGATTCTTATCGATCACTTTATGTTGCAGGAGTAGAAAACACAACAGCCCTTGACCATTTATCTTTACTGCGTTCCTGCGTATTATACCTTTTATCCGTCATGTAATTGAACTGCTTTATTTCACTTGCCTTTTACTGATTCGAAAACAGTGACTAAAATTAAAAACTTTACCAATGTAAATACTACTACCATGTTTTGTTTTAAAAACCTTTATTGTGAAAATGTCAGTATACAAATACGGGCCTATAACCACGTGGGCCAGCCACGGAGCAAACTGGAAACGTATATGATGAGGAAACATTTACACTGTAGAGGAACGTAACGAGCGGGCCATTAGGTTGCAAGAACTAAGGTGTCTAACAGTTGCGGAATCGGTAGACGTACATTTTGTAATTAAAATACAACAGGGCCACTAACAATAACATTTTCTAGATATACATTTGCGGGCAAGTACCATGGGTGACGTTAATTCGAACTTACAATAGTTCAGTAATCAATAACACATCAGAACTTAATATCAATAAGGATGTCGAAATATTCAATCAATTCTCGTCCCCGCCCGCCATGTGCTTCAAAACTGCATACGTATCTCGTGATATCAAGGTTGTTCAACCAGTACACAACAAGGAGTTACGAGTCCCATTTATACCGGCGCCATTTTGGGCGAGGCCGGGCAGGTCCAGGATATAGTCAAAATGTCTCCACCAACCAGCGGTCGGACCAGAACCCCTTTCGGCAGTCAAAAAAGGTTCAGTTAAATGACAACAGAAGAGATAGGCAACAAGAACCAACAGTCAAAAGAGGGGAGGGCAAGATCTGAAGCCATTGTTCTACAAACTCTCAAGCAGACTTGGATGGAAAAATCCTGAAGAATGTACAAACTGAAAACCATTTTTTGTCTGTATAGCATCACCAGCAACGCTTGAGTCAGCTTTGTGTGAAGCCGCCATTTTGATTCAATCAATAGCGTCCCCCAGCACACATTCAGGGACCTGGTCGTGTCTTCAGGTCAAACGGATTGTGGGACAAGATGCAGATAGGAAAAGGAAAAAAGTTCCGCCGGACCATGGGAGCCGGCCGCCTATGTCATGGGCGATCTTTGGCCACACCAGGGCAATAGTGAAGCTGCAGCAGGTGCAAATAAGCTTCAGACAGTGTTACAAGCACTGCTCAGAACTCTCAACTATGGCACCCAACATCCAGGACTTGCCATCCGGATCTTGGCTCTCAACTATGGCACCCAACATCCAGGACTTGCCATCCGGATCTTGACGCCTTGTGCTGGTTCCGACCTATTCACACATCGGTCCGCTACTGACACCACCTCATAAGCCAACGGGGCACCCCACGCCCACTTTCGGCGCAGCATTGTAGGATGGCCACACCAGTGCGGCAACTTGCTGGACACCACCTCGGTGCCATCCAGATCTCGGCGCGTTGTGCTGCCTTCGGTCTACTGTAGCCGCAAGTGCGGACGCAACTCAGCTGGATAGCGAGTGAAACACCCAGGGGCGCCCCACTACAGCCGAGGAGCCTCCATCTTGGGGGCGACGCACAGCATCACATTGCTTTCTCAAACAGCCCCCACTGACTGACGCGACCTCACAGGCCAACGGGGCGCCCCACGCCGACTCTCGGCGCAGCATTGTAGGATGGCCACACCAGTGAGGCAACTTGCTGAACACCACCTCGGTGCCATCCGGATCTTGGCGCGTTGTGCTGCCTTCGGCCTATTCGCACATCGGTCCGCTACTGACGCCGCCTCACGTGCCAACAGATTTTCTACGCTTTTTATACCAGCACGTAACGTAAGCATAACAGGTCATGTGACTTGTTTATAAAACTTTTCATTGGTTCATTTTACTTTTGGTTTCCTAATGATAGAAGCCTTGATCATATGACCTAAAAATAACACTTTTCATTGGATTAAAACATTTTTTTTTTCCCAAACGATGAAAGCCCCACCTTGTTTCTGGATGTTTCAGACTGAAGGTGGCGTCAGCATGAGAGCACCACCATCTCGTGGCTCCGTCGTGGTCATTCCGCGAGCAATCATGGCAGCCGCTCCCCACCGGAAGCCGGCAGGAGTCGGGGGCCCTCAAGACTTTTGTAAAATCTTCAAGGCTCAGGGGACATTCGAGTTCCAAGGTGTCCCAGGGCCATTTTAGTGGACCAGGCCCAAATCCGAAGAGCCGTCCGCCATTTTAAGAGTCCTGTAGCAGCCGCCTATCGCTGCACCGCAAGAGTGGGCGCAACTCAACTACATGGTGAGCGAGACGCTGTAGCCGCAAGAGCGGGCGATAACCAGCCGAATGGAGGATGAGGCACAGTGTAGCAAAAGCGGGCAGAATGGCAACTGAAACGGTAAAGGGGCGCCCCAGTACAGCAGACGAGCCTCCACCTGGGGAGGCCCGTTCACGCCGCTTTCCCCCCCCCCCCCTCCCCGGGGCGCCCCACGCCGTTTTTCCGAGCAGCATTGTAGGATGGCAAAACCAGTGCGGCAACTTACTGGACATCACCTGGTTGCCATCCACATCTCAGCGCGTTCTGCTGCCTTGGGACTATTCGCACTACAGACCGCTACTGACGAGGCCTCCCCCCGCACCACCCGGGACGCCCCACGCCGTTTTTCGGAGCTGCATTGTAGGATACCAAAAACCAGTGCGGCACCCAGGTAACATCACCTGGGTGCCGTCCAGAACTCATCACAATGTGCTGCCTTGGGACTATTCGTACAAAACACAGCTACTGACCATTGTTGCTACTTTTTTAAAAAAATGTTTAAATGTATTTACTGTTTTTGTTCCATTGTATATATTTATAAGTTATTAAAGTGTTATAATCCTACAACTTTGTTGGAGTGCTATATATTTTTAATGTGACACATAATTGTGAAGACTTTGATGTACAAAAAGGCATCCCTGGAATCTTCCGCTTCACGCTCGGACCCACACACCCTCACAGTGAGAATCCCCTCCCCAAGCACAATACAGGATGGTTATCAGATAGTAGGAACGCGTGTGGTGTGACGGATCTCATCGGGTGGGGGCCTTGATCTACTGTAACTCCTTTGAAGAGGGGTGATTCTCTACAGCTGGGGCCATAAACTACACCTGCAGGACTAGGTGATAGCCTGGGACCGGCCTGGACAATCGGACACAGAGGAAGAGGAGTGTCACAGGGTGCGGTAGTGAATAGGGTGAAAGGGAGGTGTCGGGCGGGCACAGGGTGTGATTCTCAGAGAAGAACAGCGCAGATGGGAGGAGGTTTCTGGGCCATGCATGAGAGAGAGAGCGGGGGTGACCAGTGCGTGGGGGAGATGCTTGCGAGGGAGGGAAGCCATGCTGAGGATCAGCGGCGTGCAGAGAGTGGGTCTGGTCAAGGCATCTAAAATGGCTGCCGTGCTCAACAAAAGTGTGGCATTGCAAAAAAGGCAAGATGGCGCAGACAATGTTTATCAATAAGGATAAATTTATAACAATTATTTTTATCAAAATATTTAATCGCAGTGACAAAATAGCGGTCAACAGTTCCCGATTTCCATCAAATCGAACGTTAACAGACGTCACGCAGCAACAAAAAAAAAAACGCTCATGAACAGCGCAGATGGGAGGAGGTTTCTGGCCCATGCATGAGAGAGAGAGCGGGGTGCACACAGCAAAAAAAAAAAACGCGCACAAACAGCGCAGATGGGAGGAGGTTTCTGGCCCATGCCTGAGAGAGAGAGCGGGGGTGACCAGTGTGTGAGGGAGATGCTTGCGAGGGTGGGGAGCCATGCTGAGGATCGGCAGCGTGCAGAGAGTAGGTCTGGTCAAGGCATCTAAAATGGCTGCCATGCTCAACAAAAGTGTGGCATTGCAAAAAAGGCAAGATGGCGCAAACAATGTTTATCAATAAACAATTATTTTTAACAAAATATTAACTCGCAGTGACAAAATGGCGGTCAACAGTTCCCGATTTCCATTGAATCGAACGTTAACAGACGTCACGCAGCAAAAAAAAAAAAAAGCTCACGAACAGCCGCTGGAAGACATGTATCAACATATATGAGCCTCCTCAGCCACCCTCAGAAAACATAAGGGGTCAGGATACGTCTCCCGTACCCCCTTATGCCTAGTAATTTAATTAAATCGAAACACAAAATGGCGAAATCCCGTTTCGCTACCAGTTTGCGGCCCAGTTCGCGAACCGAGAAGCGCTTCTACCGCGAAAAATCAAATTTTAATTATTTGCCCCACGGGACCCTTTAATAACCCCAACATCATTCCCAGGGGGTCAAGAGGAGTCTACCTTGCCCCCTTTCATTAAATTCCCCCTTCGTTTTTCTCCTCCTCTTGTCTCTCGATCCTACCGAGAGACAAGACGGCGGCCACACCGGACTGTTTAGAATGTTGACAGACACCGGAGAGCCAATCAGCTTCGCTACGCAAAGCTCCGTAACGCGAAAAGTACGCGATCTGGTGCGCTATCTGGGACGCTGTCACAGATATATCTGTTTTTTTAAATGTTAATTTCTCAAAATCCACTGGAGCACATATATTGAGACCCAGCAAAGGCACATTGGGCTAACAGTCCCTACAATTTTGCCAAGTTTCGTGTAAATCCATTCAGCCGTTCGAGCTAAAAGTGAGGCCAAAGGCCCTATGGAAAAATGAATGGGAAAAACGCGTTTTGGGACCCCCCTTTTTTCTCGGCCCCCCCTTGACGGAACCCCCCCAAATTTTCAGGGGCTGCTCAGAAACGAAATGTGGCATTTTCCTGAAAATTTCAGCCGATTCCGTCCACAAACGCCAAAGTTATTAGACATAGAATTTTCAAAAGTTCCATAGAGAAAAAATCCTAACTATATATACCTACTGGCGTTCGCCAGTAGGTAATATATATATATATATATATATATATATATATATATATATATATATATATATATATATATATATATATATATATATATATATATATTACCTACTGGCGGTTGCCAGTAGGTAGTTATAGTTAGGATTTTTTTCAATGTTAAATCTCAAAATTCTATTTGGAATAACTTTGGCACCGGTTGACGAATCTGCCTGAAAATTTCCTGAAAATGGCCTCGTCGAGCTCCGGTCCTTCCTTGAAAGTTTGGGGGGGATACGTCAAGCGGGGGCCGAGATAAAAGGGGGGTCCCAAAACGCGTTTTCCCCATGTAAATTTCCATAGGGCGGTCGATTTCACTTTTAGCCCGAACGGCTGAATGGATTTCCAGCAAACTTGGCAAAATTGAAGGGACTGGTAGCCCGATGTGCCTTTGCTATGTCTCAAGATATGTGCTGCAGTGGATTTTGAGTAATTTAGGTTCAAAAAAATATATATATCTATAGGCGCTCTCCGGTGCGCGCACCAGAGTGCGCTCCAGGCGCGACACGCGACTTGCGCGCAGGAAGCTGATTGGCTCTTGGGTGTCTGTAAACATTCTAAACAGTCTGGAGCGGCCGCCATCTTGTGTCTCGGTAAAATCGAGACACAAGGGGTTTGAAAAAAAAAGGGGCAAATGACCATGAGGGGGAAGAGTAGACCCCCTCTGACCCCCTACGTTTGATGTAGGGGCTAAAATAGGGTCCTGCGGGGCATTAAATTTTTTATTTTTTTTTCCGTTTTGCGCGGGGGAAGCGCATGGTACGCGCGCCGGCGAAGCATGGGGAAAATCCAGGACCATATTTATGAAGGCCTTGCGCTGCCAGTTTTGCGCCTCCTGTGCGTCAATTTTTGTGACGCACCAGCGGTGTAAAAAAATGCGCATTGTTACGCAATATTTAAAAGTGACGCATCTATCTAGATGCGTCACTTTTTAAATATAGTGCAACAAGGCACATTTTTTTACACTGCTGGTGCGATGCGTCACTTTTCTGTGCGCACTCCTTATGACATTCCAGATGTGTCATATTTAATGTATGACGAATCATGTTGCAAGGAGTTACAGATACATCAGTATTTCTGACATATCTGTAAACATAAAAGTGACGCGAGGCAGGCGCAAGATTTTGACGCAACAGCATCCTAAAAGTGACGCAGAGAAATCTCATAGATTTCAGTACGTCGTTATTACCAAGCTTTTTGCGGGGGAATGCCCCCTCTGCATACATTATACCTGACGCAGATATAATGTGGCGCAGAGTTTTAAAAAGTGACCCATGTACCTAGATGTGTCACTTTTTAAAAATAGCGTCAGGTATAATGCATGCAGAGGGGGTGTTCTCCCGCAAAAAGCTTTGTAATAGCGACGCAGTGAAATCTTTGAGATTTCACTGCGTCACTTTTAGGATGCTGTTGCGTCAAAATCTTGCGCCTGCTTTACAGCAGGTGTTAGACTGACGCAAGACCTTTCACATGGTGCTTTTTCCATGTGAAAGGACACATTACTGGAGTTGCGTCACTTTTGTGACGCACTCCAGCAATGCGTTACTTGGAATGTCATAAGGAGTGCGCACAGAAAAGTGACGCATCGCACCAGTGGTGTAAAAAAATGTGCCTCGTTGCGTTATATTTAAAAAGTGACGTATCTAGGTAGATGGGTCACTTTTTAAAATCAAGCGCCACATTATATCTGCGTGAGGTATAATGCATGCAGAGGGGGTGTTCCCCCGCAAAAAGCTTTGTAATAGCGACGCAGTGAAATGTTTGAGATTTCACTGCGTCACTTTTAGGATGCTGTTGCGTCCTTTAAATATAGTGCAACGAGGCACATTTTATTACACTGCTGGTGTGATGCGTCACTTTTCTGTGCGCACTCCTTATGACATTCCAGATGTGTCATATTTAATGTATGACGAATCATGTTGCAAGGAGTTACAGATACGTCAGTATTTCTGACATATCTGTAAACATGAAAGTGACGCGAGGCAGACGCAAGATTTTGACGCAACAGCATCCTAAAAGTGACGCAGAGAAATCTCATAGATTTCAGTACGTCGTTATTACCAAGCTTTTTGCGAGGGATTGCCCCCTCTGCATACATTATACCTGATGCAGATATAATGTGGCGCAGAGTTTTAAAAAGTGACCCATGTACCTAGATGCGTCACTTTTTAAAAATAGCGTCAGGTATAATGCATGCAGCGGGGGTGTTCCCCTGCAAAAAGCTTGGTAATAATGACGCAGTGCGTCACTTTTAGGATGCTGTTGCGTCAAAATCTTGCGCCTGCTTCACAGCAAACCTTTCACATGGTGCTTTTTCCATGTGAAAGGACACATTACTGGAGTTGCGTCACTTTTGTGACGCACTCCAGCAATGCGTTACTTTTGTGTTTACAGATACGTCAGAAATACTGACATATCTGTAACTCCTTGCGAATTGATTAGTCATATATTAAATATGACATATCTGGAATGTCATAAGGAGTGCGTCCACAAAAGTGACGCATTGCTGTTTTCACGTAGCGATGCGTCACTTTTCAGAAATGAGGCCTCCAGTTTATTCACTGTGTCATAACTTTCTTTTCTAACACTCACCTTCTTTCATTCCTCCTACTTCACTTCCTTTCACCTCTCATACCTTTCTGTTCTTTCTTACTCATTCTCCTTTCAATTATCAATGCACTATATTTCACTTACTCTTCATTTTTTTAAGAATATAGCTCTTTGATGAGAATTGGAGGTAGTTCTGAAAAGAACTTTTGGTTTTCTTCTTTTAACTGAACAGGAACAAAAACAGGGAATGGAAACTGCTCAACAGGAGCAAAAAGAAAACAAAAAAATTAGGGGTGGGAAGGGCAGCGATGGTTCTCCAATGCTCGAACCATGAGCAGGACACTATGCTCCCCATAGGTGAGGAGTTGATTGCAGTATCTGCATTTGACGACCCCATGGTTAAATGCAGGTTGTATGTTTGCCACCTGCTCCTGCGATTGCTCTCTCCCAGAAGAAGTTGCTCCTCTGGTTGATGTAGAGGCCCCATCTCTGGGAACCTCTTGTGCCAGAACCCTGACACTTTCCCGGGCAAAATTCTGGGGGTGCCTCCTCTCCACATGGCGAATCATGGTAAAGTTGCCAAAAGAGTACTTTTTTGGGGGGTTACCCCGTGACAGGACCTGTTTGCAGATCCTGCACTCCACTTTTGGTGCATTCACCTTTTTCTGGTCTGCTGGAAACTTAAAAAATTTCCAGATGAAATGCTCTTTGACCTTCGGCTGAGGAGGCTCTTCATCAATGAATTCAGGCTCATCTTCACTGCTGGATGGTCTGGCAGCCATGATTATCCAAGAAATATGCAAGAGCAAAAAGGCAGGTCTTTCAGTCACAAAAGTGAAAGAAGAAGTGAAGGAAATGGGTGGGGATTTCATTCATTGTAAAAAAAAACTGTTAGCAACCAATGAAAAGTGTTATTTTAGGGTCACATGACCCGACGCGTTTACGCTGCGCGCTCCGGAGCACTTCCGGTGCGTTTACGCAGCGCGATCGTAGGCGCTTCCGGGGCGCAAACGTGGCGCGATCGTAGGCGCTTTTGCGTGCGTTTACGCGCCGCGAACATAGACGCTTCCGAGGGCACTTACGTTGCGCGCCGAAGTGACGTCATCAAACTTTTACAGAAATGCATAATCATTTTCCTTATTAAAAAAAACTAATTTTATTTGTATGGTACGAAATGTTTTGCATTATTATTAACTTTTCATTCATATTTTTTTTCACGAACGACAGTTGCGCTCTGGGTGCGCTTTCAGATGAGCTCACGGAAAAGCTTACCGGAGAGCTTAGCTGAAAGCTTCCCGGAGCGCGCACCCAGAGCGCAAAAGAAAAAAATTATATAAAAAAAATGAATACTTTAAAAAAAACAGCAAATTGTAAAAAAAAAAAAAAAGGTTAGAAACTCGATATACAAAGGAATTAGCATTTAAAAAACCTATGAAATTCACTGAAAAAACCATAGGTTTCACACCAGTTATAGTTAGGAATTAGCATTTAAAAAACCTATTAAATTCACTGAAAAAACCATAGGTTTCACACCAGTTATAGTTAGCTGGAAATTTTACTGATATAAAACCATTGAAATTCCCACGTTATAGTTAGATGGACTCACTATAACTTGCGCGTGCAATGCACTGCTGATGACGTCACATATTACATCACTCATGACATGGTCAGTGACATCACTCATGACATCACTTATGACACCATCCTTGTGACAGAGTGACAGACCTCCTTTCACTGTAATGTAACCCATGAAACACATATTGAAAAATATAAATTAAAATTTTTTTTAAAAATGGAGATACCCATACCAGTTACAACAACCAATTCAATAATTCCACCATCTATATACACATCCACTCATTCACCAACACTTTTATATAGTCACTCATACATATACTCACTCATCATATGTAATGATTCACCTATACATCCTCTTACACACCGACAGTAATCCAAAAGTTACTCACACACATCCTCACACATGCTAGTAAACTATTGAACATCCATTTATTTGCATATACAGCTATACACACGCTACCACCTTACTTCTAAGGAAACTTACACATACTTACTCTCTTAAACAATCACTTATAGAAACACATACTTGTTTAAACAAGAACTCTTTCAATCTCTCACTCTCACATATACTCACTTATATACATCAATACTCACATATACTTGATTAAAACATATGTAGTTACTGATAAAGACACTAGTGAGACAGTCATTCACTCACTAACACACACATATACACACTCATCCACCCATACAGTCCTGCACATATGCTGTCTTCAAAACACATACAAACAGTGAGTCAGTCATTGATGCATCTATGTGCTAAGTAACACCCCCACCAAACCATACAGACACTCATACTGATACTAAAAAAAACATCTAATAAAACATATTTATTTTTCAGAAAGACACACATTCACTGGATGGTGTCATCTGTGATGTCATGAGTGATGTCACTGACCATGTCATGAGTGATGTAATATGTGACGTCATCAGCAGTGCATTGCACGCGCAAGTTATAGTGAGTCCAACTAACTATAACGTGGGAATTTCAATGGTTTTATGCAAGTAAAATTTCCTGCTAACTATAACTGGTGTGAAACCTATGTTTTTTTCAGTGAATATATATATATATAACCCACAGGATAATAGCTGGAGCCATTGAGGGTAGGATTCAAAGATGTTCCTAATTTCCGTTGTTTCTGTATTTGTACAGTTAATATATTCTCTAGATTAGTTATCTCTAGTTTAGAAGAACTCAAAGTAAATATGAATTATTTAATTTGTTATGAGAAATATATTTATTATTAATTAATTGTCGCACTAAGCACTTTATTAACTTTGCATTAAGCAGGTATTGAGATACCCCCTAAGCCAGAAAATTGTAATGTGAAAGGACTTAAAATAAATAAAAAAGTGAAGTCTATTTTCTATATCAGGCTCCGAATCCAGTTTGATATCAAGCGACAACGATTCAGATCGAGGAAGCAATCCAGGAAATGAACTAGGTGCCATGGGCCCTTTATCTTACGCGGAAGAGATGGATTTCATTCGTACAAGTTCATCCGCAAATTAAAAGAAAATACTATACTATCAAAAATCATGGTCACAATAAATCATCAATAAATCATCAGCAACACAACTAAAGCAATACGATGAGGGAGAACTGACGGTACGAGAAATTCCGCTCCTTAAAACTTTACATGGTCTCAGGCAGAATAGACCAGAGCTTGAAGATATCAGTACTCAGGAAGTCTTTGAACAGGAAAATGTAAATACCCGTTCTTCTGCCATCAGTCCATTCAAACTACCCTCAACGTTTGTCCCCATCATGCCGAGGGACGCTATAGATGTATTCCACAAAAGAATTACAGATGAACTTAAAGTATTACACAAACAGACGTGAAAAAAGAAAACAAAGAACAAATATCAGGATACTAAATATTTCCAACTAATAAGCAGACTTAAAAACAACGATTCAGTGGTCATCAACAGACCTGACAAGGGTGGCAATATTGTCCTCTGGGGCAAAAAAATCTACATAGAAGAGGCCTACAGACACCTTAACGACGAGGAATGTTATGAACTGTCAAATGGAGTCAATGCACGTAAAAACTGGAGATTATAAAAATGAATTGGGTAAATGGCAAAGAGAGGGACTCATCTCTAAAGACGAATACAAGTTCCTCCATAAGGACCACCCTACTCTTCCTTCATTTTACCTAATACCCAAGGTGCATAAGGGTGTAAATCCCCTACAAAGAAGACCAATCAGTTCAGCCTCAACAGCACTTTCGAAAATACCTCTAAATATGTAGACTACTTCCTACAGGAATTTGTAACTGACTTGCCAACATACCTGCAGGACTCATGGGTTTTTCTTTCAAAATTGAGTAACGTACAATGGGATGAGGACTGTATGTTGTTAACCATGGACATTGCCTTCCTATATACATGCATCAGACATAAGGATGGTCTTCACGCAGTAGAATACTACCTTAAGCGCCATAACATTGAAATGTACCATCACAATGCAATGCTACTCAATATGATACACTGGTGCTTACATTATAATTTATTTATGTTTGACGGCAAAATATACAGACAAAAACAAGGGGTGGCTATGGGGGCATGCTTCTTCCCAAGCTACGCATGTTTACATGTGGGCTGGTGGGAGGAGCATGTCCTCAAGGGTGAACACCGGGCATTATATGATAAACATGTCATACAAATGTGGCAATACATTGACGATGTTTTTATAATTTGGAAAGGGTCTGAAGAAGATGCTAAAAACTTTATGGAGAAAATAAATTTCAATGAACTCAATCTCAAATTCACCTCCCACATTGACCCGGTGTCAGTTAACTTTTTAGATATTCTAGTTACAATATTGAAACAAGTCTGTATCAAAAACCCACGGCTGGCAATACATTGCTTCATGCCAGCAGTTTTCACCCGCACCACACGATCAGTAGTTTACCCTATGGCGAGTTTTTACGAATTCGAAGAGCATGCATTACAGAAATTGCTCTGAAGGAAGCACAGAAAACCGTCAAAAGTAGAATGATGGAACATGGGTACAATGAAAAGAAGCTACAATTAGCCATTCAAAAGGCCAATAAAAAGGATAGAGCAACTCTCATTCAACCGCCACCCACATCCATAAAGATCTCTACACAGTTACAACAGGCAACCAGTCAGACAGTCAGACAGTCACTACAGACAACCCAGGTAGGTTTATTTTTACTTTCAATAAACAATCCCAGAATATAAAGAAAAGTATTAACACACAATGTCCGATAGTGCTCACTGATACGGTTCTCAATGGAATTTTAATCTCTAAACCAAATTTTACCTTTCGCAAGGCATATTCAATGAGGAGTGAATTCGTTAAAACTAGCCCTGAGCTCTATCATAAAGAAAGTTGGCTTTCCAACCGAAAAGGCTTCTTTAAGTGCAGCACATGCAGAGCCTGCAAATTTAGAGTCAACACCAGCACGTACAAAAATGCATTTTCTGAAATCCCAATTAAAATCAAGGGTTACTACACGTGTAAAACTGAATTCACCGTGTATGTGTTAAAATGCATATGTGGACTCATTCAGGGTTTCTTAAATATCCTAATAAAACAAATGGTCAGAAATGCCATCCTATATAGACATATATAAAGTATAAGCACGTGAATATCAGGAAATAAATAAGGACCTATATGCAAAACAATGTTTTAGGAATAGAACATCAATAGAACAGCTGACCATGTACAGGAAAGTGCAGTATACGAAAGACAGGAACGATAAAATTGGAAGTAAGGAACACTGACTCAACCTCGAAATAGAGAACCTAACTAAGAGGGAGCTGAGAGATAAAAAAATAGTGAATCCAAGCTAGCTACTTATGCATAACTGTACTATAAACATTATAAGAAGTGGTGCATTTTCTCAATGTTATTTAAACCATTTGGCCAGCGACTATCAAATTCTAATATCATTTTAGTTTCAAGTTGTCTTAATAATAACTCACGGTCCCCTCCTCGTTTGAGATGGGGAATGGCCCGACAACAAAATATCTCAAAGAAGACAAATCATTATTGTGGACTCTTTTAAAGTGGCTGGCCACCGGGTACGCCGGATCATTATGTAAAATGGCACGAAGATGCTGCAACATCCTGACGTGCACCTGGAGCTTCGTACTACCCACGTACTTCAAGCCACAGGTGCACTTAAGGACATAAAACAGCGTTGTCGGTTTTACAACTAAAATTGCCATTGATCGGCTGGGGGTCAACACTGAAGGGCGTAGAATAGTGAGACGTGCTGACACCAAACTTACAAGCACGACAGCTTGAACATTTGAAAAAACCTTTGGAAGATGCTAACCAAGATCTTTTGGCTTTTAATTCTGGTGCTGCTTTGTCCAAAGTCCATATTTTTAGCCCGTCTAAAGGTGATGATAGGATTAGCGGGTAACCTGGAGTTGAGAACATGATCGCTAAGTACAATAGGCCAGTTCTTTCTAAGTATGGCCGTCAATTTTCTGTCTTCCCTGCTAAATGCTGTGATCAAACGTGGACAGTCATCCTGTGAAGCAGGAGAGGATGCCAACGCTGGATCCGGAGGAGCCTCAAAGAAGAGACTCACTCTTGACCTCGACTTGGACTTTTCAATAGCTCGATTGAGGATAGTTTCAGAATAACCTCTAGTTTTTAATCTCACTATGAGCTCATTGACACAGGAGTCATAATCAGATGGGGAACTGCATATCCTTTTTAACCTAAGGATCTCTCCGTACGGGATGCTTGCAATAGTGTGTTTGGGATGCATACTCGTAGCATCGAGAGTTGCGTTCCCCGCTGTCGATTTTTTATGCAAAGTCGTATTGATCTGGCTATCAGCTATATAGACTTCAACATCTAAGAACTGTATTTTGTATTTGTCAATATGGGCCGTACAATTCAAGTTATAGGGGTTATCATTGATAGTCTGAATAAATACTAGGGCCTCTTCTTTAGTCCCTTTCCAAGGTACGAAGATGTTGTCAATATAACGTAAATAGCATTCATTGAACGTGGCTATTCATCCAAACCCCATGTTGAGCGGCAAGGACCTGTTCCTCCCACCAGCCAACGTGCAAGCACGCGTATATATATATATATATATATATATGGGGAACATCCATTACAACGCAAGTATTACAACGCAGTGCTATTACAACGCAGGTATTACAACGTAAGTTCTATTACAACGCATGTTTTTACAACGCATGGTGTTACAACGCAAGTGCTATTACAACGCATGCTTTTACATCGTATTTAAATAATAATTAATATTTTTATTTGTTTTATTTGTTTTTTGATTTAATAAGTATTTTTTTAAATGTCTTTGGTTTCATTATATTATTTACATTTATTAATAATATTAATTATTTATTTTATTTATTATGTGTTTCAATGCTCTGTGTTTTTCTATAATATTATATATTAATATAAAACAATATTTTTTGAATTTAGTATTTATTATTAATTTTGGAATAGTAATATATAAATATATTTAAAATTTCTTTAAAAGAAAAAATGTTTTAAAAACGAAGTATTAATACTTAGGTATTTTTTTGGTAAATATATTAATATATATAAATTTAAATTAAATAAAAAGTTATTTAGATATTCATATTAAATTTATTTGATTCATTTAGTATTTATTATTAATTTTGGAATAATATTATTTAAATATATTTAAAAATAAAAATGTTTTAAAAATGAAGTATTAATACTTAGGTATTTTTGGGTAAATTTATTAATATATATACATTTATTTTAAAGTAAAAGTGATTTAAAAATAAAGTATTAATACTCAGGTATTTTTTTGATGAATATAAAAACATTATTATTTTTTTTAAAAATTGCGAAAAAAATTAAATAATTATTTTCGAAGGTAATATTTGTTATTAAAAAATATTTTAAATATTATTTAATGTTTACAATTTTTTTTATATTTAAAAAATTAAAATGATAATTTTAACATGTATATTTTGACATTTTCCCACGCTTTTGTATTGCTTTCAATGAAGCTTTTAGTCCTTTATTTATTTCAATGAATACTCTATTGGAATCCGCGGAACGGTTTGTTATGGATGAAAAACAACTGAAGCAGGATGGAGAAGAAGGAAACAAGGGTAGCATAATGGTAAGTGATTAGAAACATAATTTTTGGTATCTTTACTTTAATTTATAACGTTAAAATAAATGAAAATAAAAGTACAAAGTCAATGTGTTTATGAATATATTTCATTTATTATTGAAATAAACATGTCAAAAAAATATATATTTTTTCTTTTATATTTTTAATATTTTCACAACATTTAAACTTTTCAAATAAATAATATAATGTATTAAATTTTAAATATAATAAATTATAATGAAATAGTCCTTTTTTCATTTTGCTACTTTTTGATCACGTCGTCACGTTAACGTCGACGTAAGCCGCCATCTTGGATTTCATTGATTGCTGGAAGCAGCAGGAAGCTGATCTGCGCTCAAGGTAGGAAACTTTTATAACTTTATTTACAGTAAAACATAGTTAAAAAAGTATATATATTGTAATGAGAGGATAAGGAGAGGTTGCGTTTTAAACTAATAGTTGTTTTGCGTTTTAAACTAATAGTTGTTTTGGTTTTAAATTGAACATGTCGCCGAACATTTCACTTGTATATGCCTTCGTCGGGTTATGTTACGGGAAAAGTAAAGGGTAAATATATGAAAAAAATGTTATTCTAATACATATTGCAAACATTTTGAACGTTATATGTTTTGTGTAGTGATAGAAATGTTTGGTTTTTGAAAGTTTGATTAACATACAAAGGTTAGTAACGACTTTTTTGAAAAAGTGATTGCTTTTGGCTTGTATTGTTACATTGAAAACTGGTTTTTGGATTTACGAAGTTTTGAATTGTTTGTTGATATTTTCGAAAAAGGGGTTTGATTGGTTGTTTTGGTTTCATATTTAAAAAGAAGGAATTTATTTCACTTTTTTAGGCTTATTTACGAGAGTTGAAATCGATGCAAGATATTTTTGTAATTATTTGTTGACATTTACGAAAAATGGGTTTGATTTGCTGTTTTTGTTTTATATTTAAAAAAGCTGGATTTTATTTTACCTGTTTTGCTTGTCGCTTTTAAAAATTGTAATAATTGAAATATCAAAATATTTAGTCAGCGAGAAAAACAGCAGTTAGGTTGTGTAGAAAAAAAGTTTGAAATTATTTCATTGATTTTAAATGGAAATTAATGTAAAAAAAAAATTGCAAATGATTTTTGATTTACATACACTGTTTTTTAAGGGTAGATTTTACAAATATATTTAGTTAGCGAGAACATATGCAGTTAGGTTGTGATGTTACTTAACCATAAAAAAATAATTTTTCAGGTTGCAAAGGTCACATTTTCTATTGAGGGATTGTCAAAAAAAAAGAAGAATGGGTAAAATGTAAGCTAAGGAATACGGTTTTCTTTGCTTTTTTGTTCTTTTTCTGTTTGAAATAGTACAGAATTTCTTTTTAAAAAACCAATCAAAAATAGACATTTTTAATAAAAACCAGTTTACAGATCTAATTTATCACAAGCCAGCATCACTTTTGAAAAAGTAAGTGGTGAGAAATGTTGTATAATATTACTTTAATTAGAACGTTCAAAATGTTTACAACATCTATAGATATTCCATTTTAAAAGTAATGGAATGAAAACAAAAGTATTCTTTTTTTAATAAAAAAAATTACTACTAAATAGTTTGTATGGGTTTTCTTTTGGAAAGAGAAATGAAATGGATTTTTTTCCATTTTTAAATGGTGCAGTTGGAAAAAAAATGACTTTTTAAAGGTAAGGGAACCCGACGATTCATAATTTAAAAAATGTTTAAAAAAAAGCCAATTGAATTAAATCTTTAAAAAAATAAATTTAGGGCAAAGCAGGAAAGTAAGATTGTGAAAAAAAATTAGAAATGTAATATGTTAGCAACATTCTCTAGGTAGTCCAAAGCCACACTCAACGAAAATTGTTGTAGTACACCCAATAGTCTCTTGGACATCTCCTTTGTTTGTCTTGAAGGTCGTGGATTTAGGCTACCTGAAAATGCCTGTGCAAGTCTCATTTCTTGAAAACTTTGCTCCTTCTTCAAAGTTTTCAAAAAAGAGTAGAAATTTGGATGATGTTTGCCAAGTGTATGACTGAAGGAGTTGTGCCATCCCTCTATGGCATTATTTGTTTTAGCACCACCTTCCAAGCAGGTTGAGTAGCAGTTCCACCACTCCACATGGTAACGTGGCTTCCTCCTGCAACCTGATCTGCCTAGACGCCCAATCCATGTGTCCTCGAAATAATTTAAAATGGGAGCCAATTTTTCTTCATTTTCTACAAAATATTCCGATTCTGAAATTGCAGTGTAGTACTCATCTACACTATCAGGTGGTACAAAACAAAGTGCAGTTAATTTTTTTAATTCGACTTGTAATTTGCTATCAGAGCAGTAATCTGCAACCAGGGATGTTTTTTGAAGTTTACGCCAATATGCCTGGGAAAAATTAAAAAAACATCCCTGAATTTGGGTATCCACGTACAATTTGTTGATCACATTGATCATAGTCAATTCAAAATCTAAAATGATTTTCCTAGGACTTTTTCCAGATGTTTTCTCTTTAATAACTGATAAAAATTCAGTATAGGTTGCAGATTGCTTATCTGGTAGCAAACTATATACTAAGGGAACTACATTATTATTAATTTGAGCATGAATGCTGTAAATTTGGGTGAAAGGATGGGGCGTACATTTAAACGTTCCATCCATCATCCAAATTTCAGTATTCTCTAGTTTAAAAAGGTTACGGGGAGTGCTAAATATTAAAATGCGTTTGAGAGGGTTTTGGTTATCATAGAGTAGAAAAGGTTCATTAGAGAAAGAAAGAGTTAAATCATGTGGAATTACAATGTCAGCAAAAGTTTGTGAAGTAACTGTTTGTGTGTTACTTGCCTGCTTTTTACGTTGAATAATTCTACGCAAATTTGGGATGGTTGGCATATTACAAGCAACATGTCCAGGGACATGTTGTGCAACCTCTCTTAAAATCTGACCAGGAGTTTCATTGGAGGTGGATGCAATATCTTTCATTTGGTTGATTGTATCGCGTATTTCTATCCCCATTGCAGAGGCAGAGTGGTTATGTTCTGTGGTTTTGATTACGTTGTCACCAACAGTAACCGCTCTGCCGCTGCAACGGTCAGAATAATATTGTACACACCTCCAATGTCTCCTTGGTTCACTTAGCCTCTCATTACAATATATATACCCACAATGTTTAAGGAGTCTGTTCCCTTTTCTTGATTTGGTATAAGTAGCAGTGGTCTGGCTTGCCATTTTCTGTTGAAAAAAGGAAATAGAAAATTTAAATTATTTATGTTTTTTACATTTTAGGAAAACATTATTTAAACTGAAGTTGAAGTAGAAAGTGACAGCTCATCATTATATAGCACTTTTTCAACTTATGCACTTCACAGGAGTAGAAATAGTAAGTGGCTTTTATTCACTATCCAGCACTTTCCCCATTTAGGCACTCTCCTGTAGTTAGAATAGTAAGTGGTACTTTTTGACTATCCTGCAGCTTCCATTTGCATGCATTTTTTAGAGTTGGAAAAGTAAGTGGCACTTTGACACTATCTAGCACTTTTTGTACTCATACACTTTTTAGGAGTTGGAATATTAAGTTGTATCTTTTCTCTATTCAGCACTTTTCCTACTCAAGCACTTTTAGGAGTTGGAATAGTTAGTGGCATCTTTTCACTATCCAGCATTTTTTCAGAATATGCACTTAACAGGAGTTAGAATAGACAATATCTAGCACTTTTCCTAATCATGCACTTTCTTGGAATTGACTAATCTGCATTTTTCATACTCATGCACTTTCCTACAGTTGGAATACTAAGTGGCACTTTGACACTATCCAGCACTTTCCTTACTCATAGACTTTCCTGGAGTTAGAATATTAAGTGGTAAATTTGCACTATCCTGCACTTTCTCTACTCATGCACTTTCCCAGAGTTGGAATACTAAGTGGCACTTCTTGACTATCTAGAACTTTCCCTACTCATGCATTTTCCTGGACTTTGAATGTAAAGTGGCACCTTTTCACTAACCAGCACTTTCTCAGAATATGCACTTACCTGGAGTTAGATTAGTAAGTGTGTCGTAAATATTTAATTTACCCTCTTAATTTCTATGCAGGTAAGTACTTAATCAATAATAACTCAATCGGAAAGAAAGAAACAGAGTCCGTGGTGTTAGAGTTCTTAGGGGTTTTATTCCTTAAAAAGGAATCGTTCCAGAACTGGATATCAGGTTCCTGGCACCACACAGGGTCCAGGAAGGGATAGAGCAATATTTTATTGACAATACATAGCTTATATACTTAATTCATGTCATAGAAAGCAATATAGTAGGCGTAACAGCTGAGAAGAGACAAGATAATAGCATCCACGTGGTAAGGGAGTACGTAATCAGAAGGCGTGGACTGGGCGTGAACTAGAGGTGCGTGCTAGAAACGTCACAGATAGGTGTCACAAAAGGGTGGCACAAAGCAGAATGTTGCAATGTCAGCAGAAAACTGGAGCTTGGATGCGCGCGCAGCTGCATGACGTGTGATTCACGTGGAAACTGGAGGGTGCAGGGGACTTGACATTTACACTAGCGGAAAGAGACAGAAGTCTGGCATGTCAGATCAACTCGTACTTCTATCATATCTGATATCTGATGTTTGGGAACCATATTATCTAGAGGGAAAGGTCTCTGGGGCAGAAGCTATTCTATACTGACTGTGAGTGCGTGTATAAGCGCCTAAGTGTCTGCATGAGAAGCGTGGGGGCATGGGCCTTCCCTGGGAGCATGGTAACAGAGGCTATGAATTACTTGCACGGAGACAGTAGGCCGGCCCTTGTGCTCTGCAGCTGGGAGGGTGTTTACTTAAACTAGTAGGCAGGAATGTATATTCGAGGAGCGGAACAGATAATTCGAAGGTTGTAGTCAGTCTTGGCAGGCAGCAGGCTGAGCTAAGCGCGGTGGGCCGCGCTGGAAGTAAGTCAGAGTTCACGGATACAGAGACAGCCTGGGCTGAGGCTTTCAGAGTCAAAAGTCAGAAAAAGGCTCGATGGCAGAAATTCAGGGCCTACTTTGCCAGAGCTGAAAAACGTGTAAAGTACACTACAAAAAGACGTTGGCATAGCATACTTACGAACGGACTATTCAACCCATTCAGGGTGGGTCTGAAAGAGGACATGTTAACGTTGGACGCAAATGTATTTGCGTCTTCATAGTTGGCACAGGAGGGAAGTTACATGCACTTTAAGCTGGTACATGGAGTCGGTGGGGTACACGCTAGGGAACACAACTTGACCATAAAATCTATATTTCCTCATTCCCTCCTTGTTCCCTACGGACCCTTCATGATATATCGATCCTCATGAATCGATCAGTTTGTTCTTGTAACATCATTTGCTCGTCTTTCTTCCTTTGGCGTTTTGAGAAAAAACTGGAATGTTCAATGCATGATGTGGCGCACAGTCCACAAATCGCTGGCCCACACTGTAGGCACAGGCAGCAACTGAATACTAGGACTAGGCCAATGCCTAGGAAGGATAGGATCTTCCATCCCCAAGTGGTTAACGTTGTCCAGAACCAACCGGACCAAGTCCAGGTGCCTGGATTCTGATGTATCAGATTTGCAATTTTATGAAGACGTGTAATGGCTTGATATACTGTTGGCGCGTTTTCTGGAATGAAAACACAGCAACTTGACCCGATGACCTTACAGGCTCCACCTCTATCTGCCAAGATGACGTCAATAACAAGACGATTCTGAAGGACAACAACCCGCATGGCGGACTGCTCCTCTGTTAAGTTACCTAGGGCGGAGGCGGTTTCATTTACTACTGCTTCAAGTGTTCTAGTTAATCTGCGTATCAGTTTACTATTTTGGACGGGACCTAAGAAGAAAAAGAATCCTTTATTAAAGTCGGTATATTGTTCCCATGCTGTTTCTGTGTAGTCGACAAGCGAGAGATCTCTTCTGAGTCTACTCTTTACTAGATTTGTATTTCTGTGATAATCAGGAGGAGCTAGAAAGACAGGTGGCAGAAGGAATGCAATATAACAGGTGCCATCCCAATCTGGAGGTAAGCGTATGTATGCAGTATGACCACAAACAAAGTAGGAATGATGGGTAGCTCTAAAGGAAGATTTGCCTTGATCACTGAATTCGATCACAGTAGTACATTTACTATGACCTAAGTGTACTGAACCTTTCTTGCTGACACATAATTCACCAGTGACTGGTAGTACTGACATAGCGGGCAGAACTGATGCAGCTTCGGATTCTACAGTAAGAATCATAAGGTTAATTGTGTAATTACCTAATCCATATACTTCATTTTCTAGATCAGTTCCTATTCTAATGGGGAGTCCCTTCTTGTCAGGATAACAGACTTTAAGCAGAACTAAGTTCAAGTTTCCCCAAACCCAGCTCCCTTTGTAAACAGCAATATCAGGATCTACGGAATTTATTATTCTAAACCAGGCTCCACAGGAACCATTGTGAGTGAACGGGTATGGAAAGAGGGGCAGAGCTCCCTTGTATTTCTGGTAAGGAGGGAGTCGGCCACATATCCAGCAGTTTGTAGCATTATTAGTCTGATGGGAATGGTGTAGCATACTAATGAATGTGTTGTTGCGCAGCGCGAGTCTGTAAGAAAGTTCATGTGGAGGTAACTCACTAAAAGAATGTTCAGCAGAAACATTGTAAGCAGATTGTTCACGCTTGAAAATAGGGCAGTAGATAGGAAGTAGTATACTTGCAACAATAATTAGAATACTTAGAAAAAACATAATTAATAATGTCACTATACAGTGACTGCGGAGTGATTTGCAGTATGTACGTTTCTTGAATTGTCTCTCTCTCTCTCTATCTCGATCTAGGGGATACATGTCAGAAACTATTTAACCGATTCACCTAGGGGAGGACTTAAACAATTAAACTGTCTGACTTGCTAGATCGGAGCTTTAACTTATATTCTTCTTGGGGAGTTTTTTCTCGTTCTGAAACTTTAAAGTCACTAGGCTTGGTACAGTCTTTGGAAGGGGTGGACGAGCCTGGGTCGTGTTTCAGTTCATTGCATAGTTTAACATGGCTCGTGTGGATCCACCCCTTTCGGCCCTCCACTTTCACCGCTGTCCTCGTAGTAAGTAGAACGGTCTTCGGCGCTTTCCAGCGGGGCTCCAGCGGACTTTTCCTGTCAAAGTTCCTTATTAGAATCAGGTCGCCTGGACGGACATCATGCGGCTTTACATCAGTGTTGTCAGGGAAGGCTGCGGCAACCTGTGAACGACATGATTGGAGTGCAGACATCAAGGAGGCAAGGTAATCTGTCAACATATTGCAATCAACATCAGTAATTTTCTTAGGAATGGGCGTCCCCCACATATTCGGTGGTCTGCCAAAGACCACTTCGTACGGGGATAGTCCTGATCGCGAGTGGGCGACCATCCTCATATAAAACAATGCAACTGGCAGGGCGACTATCCAGTCGACCCCTTTCTCTTGACATATTTTAGCAAGGCGGATTTTTAAGGTCTGATTATGCCTCTCTACAAGGCCTGCAGCTTCGGGATGTCGGACACAATGGAATTTCCACTGATATCCTAGCAGCAAGGAAACCTGTTTCATTAATTCGGATGAGAATGGCTGACCGTTATCAGAGTACACGACACGAGGCATGCCGTACCGTGGGAAGAATTCACGAACCAGCTGCCTGGCAGTGGTCGGAGCAGTGTAATCTGGGACTGGGTATGCTTCGGTCCAACGGGACAGTGCACAAACAATTACGAGGACATATTTGAATCCTCGACAACGGTCCATCTGGATATAATCCATCTGGAGGACTTCAAAAGGGTGATCGGGAGGATGAAATCCACCTTGCTCTACAGGGACGCTTTTACCTGGATTGAACTGACAACAGATCATGCAAGTACGCACTTTCTGTTTTGCTGCTGCTCGTAAGTGTTTATTGTGCCAGAGATTTTGTAAACTGTCTAACATCACTTTCTCTCCTAGATGTGCTGGACTATGTGCTGTATTTATTATGACTTGAACCATAGAGTCGGGGAGAAACCATGTAGATTTTCCCTTCGTCACCCAACCTTGATCTGTCTGGATCCCTCCTAGTTCAGTCCATTTCTTTATTTCATCTAAGGTAGCATGTGTCTGAATATCAATTACATCTAGTGTGGGATCCCTGACTGTCATACAATGTGTCGGTACTATTGTCTTTGTCACATCAGTTGTCTGAGTGTGAGTCAATGCTGTATGTTTTGCTGTCTGGTCTGCCAGGTCGTTACCCTGGGAAACAGAATCTGTAACTTTAGTATGTGCTTTACACTTCATGACGGATATGCCTGAAGGCAGGTGTATTGCTTCTAACAGTGCTTGAATGAGGGGACCATGTTGGATCTTGGCACCATGAGAGGTCAGAAAACCTCGTTCTTGCCATAACATTCCGAAGTCGTGTACAACTCCGAACGCATAACGGGAATCAGTGTATATGTTAACATTTCTGTTCTTGGCTAGTATACAGGCTCGGGTCAGGGCAATAAGCTCTGCTGCTTGAGCGGACAGTGTGTCAATACGATGTGTTTCCTTTACTTCAGTTTCAGTGGTCACTGCATATGCGGCCACTAATTCTCCTGTACTTGTTCGCATACATGAACCATCCACATAAAGTGTCAGGTCTGGATTTGTCAATGGAACATCTGTTAAGTCTCGTCGGGGCTTTGTTACTGCATTAATGATTTCTATACAATCATGCGGGGCTGGATCTGTCCTCATTGAAGGTAACAGTGTTGCGGGGTTCAGAATGCTGCAGCGTCTGATTTCTATGTGTGGCTGGAATAGCGTCAATTCATAACCTGTCAGTCGTGCTATAGTCAAGTGTTGAGTCTGGGTTCTGTTTAACAGAACCTCTACAGAGTGTGGAACTTGTACTGTTAACTGATGTCCTAAAACAATTGAATCGCTCTGTCTGATTGCTAATGCTGTTGCTGCTACTGACTTTAAGCACGCAGGGAGTGCCTGGGCTACTGAATCCAATGTACTTGAAAAATAAGCGCAAGGCTTATGTGAACCTGCTTGATCTTGGGTGAGGACAGACAATGCTGTACCATCACGTTCTGTAACGAAAAGTGTAAAAGGTTTGCTGTAACATGGTGTCGCTAAAACTGGTGCTTGGCATAAAACTTTCTTTAATTCTTCAAAGGCTTGTGTGTGTTCCTGAGTCCAAGGGAGGACAGTCGAAGTCGCTGCCTCCTGTGTCGTTAACTGGATGAGTGGTTTAGCTAGAAATGCATATTGAGGAATCCATTGTCTGCAGTACGAGGTGAGGCCTATAAAGGCCCGCACTTCCTTTTGTGTCTGGGGTCGTGGCATATTTATAATTAACTGAATGCGATCGGGAGTGAGCTGTCTCCCCACTTTGGACAGCAAGTGACCCAAGTACACAACTTGCTGAACACAGAATTGTAGCTTCGAAGGAGACACCTTGTGTCCCTTGTCGGCCAGAAAATGTAAAACTATCAGTGATGCTTGTTCACATTCGGGCTCACTTCGTGCGGTGATCAGTAGATCATCGACGTATTGCAGTAAAGCGGTGTTAACTGGCATTTGAATACAATCTAGTTGTCTTTTCAGTGCTTGGCTATAGATGCTGGGGCTTTCTGCGAATCCTTGAGGTGCGCGTGAAAATTTGAAACTTCGTCCATTTAAACTGAATCCGAAGAGATATTGGCTCTCTGGATCAATCGGTACACTAAAGAAGGCATTCTTGAGGTCAATTACAGTGAAGAACGTTGCTTCAGAATCAATAGCAGTCAATAGGGAAGAGATATCGGGAACCACAGGGTACTGTGGAACGATGCATTTATTCAGTTCTCTCAGATCAATCACCAGCCGATATACTGGCGGTGCATTGGGATCAGTACGTTTAAGAATTGGAATGATAGGTGAATTGCAGATATTGGAGTCGGTCTCTACGACCACTCCTTGAACAATGAGCTCTTCAATGATTTTCAGTAAAGCCACTACAGCATCGGGTGGTAACTTGTATTGTCTGATTCGGGGTAGAACAACCCCCGTCTTGAGTGTAACACGGTACGGTGTGATATGCATACAACCTACATCAGTTGGGCCTTTTGCCCACAAGTGGTCTGGTACATTTTTCAATCTGACATCAAACTGTCGTAGTACATAATGACCCTTGAAATCCCGCAGAAAGAGTCTAACTCCCTCCGGGGAACAGCATATTATGGCTCCTAGAGCCTTCAGCGTTTTGATACCTAACAGATTTTCTGGACATGATTTCGTAAGTAACAAGTCTGTAATACGTGATAATGGACCCACAGCCAGGGGAACTGGTTCTGACACTTCATTTACAATAGGCTGTCCTGAAAAACCAAGGGAAACATTCTGTGAGCCTGAGAGGGGTGCCCCTGGGACTTCGTTATGGCTGATTGTTGTGCGGCTTGCCCCTGTGTCAATTAAAAACTTTCTATCTTTTCCCAATACTTGACTGTGTACATAAGGACCCTCTTGATCTACAGGAATCTCAATAAGAGGCAAGCCAAATTCCCTCTCTAGGCTGTTTCATGTGTATCGTTGGTAATCGGGGTAAGCAGACTGGGCATACTGATACATTTGTTGTGAAACTTGCTGAGTTGCGGCAAGAGGCTGTGGCTGTGATACCGCTACTGTCTGTGCTGTATGGGATGAAGCATGCATAGGCTGCGTGTTCTGTATGGGCTGTACGTTCTGTGAGGTCTGTTGCTGGGTCTGATCTTGTCTTGGTGGGTGCGGTCTTTCTTTAGTTTTACCTGTTGATATGTTATGTTTCAGAACTGGACATTCATGTACGTAGTGACCTGGCTGCTTGCAATAGTTGCATGTCCCTTTAACGGGAGCTGCGGCGTGACCTGTCTGGGTCGTACCCTTTCTCTGGTTGTCTGCTGGCACTGATTGGGCTACTAACATTTTCATCTTCGTGTCTTTCATACGTTTTTGTTCATGATCTTGTTCTTCTCTAATTCTGTTCTGATGATACTGTAACATTTGCAACATCTGTGATGGCGTATTTGCTTGCCATGTACTCTCGACCTTGTATACACGGTTTTTGACTGCTAACAGGGAATTCTCGACCAATTTTGATACAAAAAGATGCGGGTACGACTCGCTACTTGGTTTAAGACCACTATTAATAATGAAACATTTCTCGAATCTTGAATAGAAGTCACTAGTATCTTCATCTGTTTTCTGTTTACATGCTGAGATTGCATCCCAGTCTTCCTTTCTAGTAGTCAGTAATCTTGGCAGAACCTGTACTATCAAACCTGGCAATGCTTTAGTTTTCTCCCCAAGGCCTACCCCTGGGACTCGTTTGTTCTCTTTGTCTTCTATTTCTGCCCATACAATCTTTTTCTCTCCCACCTCCCATTCCTTTTCCTTGAGTTTCTCGTAGATGCCCGTGGGCAGCAGTACTTTTAACATTTTCATGATATCTTCATATGTGTAATCCCCCATTAGTAACATGTCTTTAAGTTCTCTGTGAAAACCTGCAGGGTCTTTATCGTGGCACGGGACTAGTTTCTTCATTTCTAACAGTTCTAACTTAGTCAGTGGCGTGTGTACATACACACGTTTTAAGGTATGATCCTCACCCATAACTGGGTGCACTTCTCGTAAGGGGTTCTGACTTTCAATGCCACTCAGACGTTCCATGTGATACATTTTTCTTTCTGGGGGCGGGGCGGGAACATATTCAGAACTTATGAAAGTGTTATATCTATGTCGTTGTTCTAGAATTATTTGTATTAACTTGGTACTTAGACCTCTCCATCTATCCATGAGTAGTGCTTCTAAGGTTTCATGTAAGGGACCTGGATCAGAATGTTGGTTTCTGTATAACGTGAGAAGGTGCTGCATCATGTATACACCTGCTAATTTCTGCTCGTCTGGGGAAAGGTTCAGGAATGTCTGTGCTACGGTGTCATCATTGTATATGTCTGGATTGTCAGCCCATAATATCGCTGACCGGGCTAGTTCTTGTTCATCCATAGAATTGAGTACGTGGTACCCTATTCGGTCTCGAAGTCTTTTATCAGTCTCCTGGAACCGATGTTCAGAAGAATTCGGATTTGTTAAGGCAGAGAGAAAAACTCTCTTGCTTTCTGGACGGATGCCTTTCCTAAGGTAAGTTCCCTTACCTACATACGCTATCGTATCTGTAGTCCTTTCTGATTCTTCGGGTTCTTCTTCCTCCTCGGAGGAGGCCTTTTCTTTCTCTTTTTCGTGTATTTCTATCACTGCTTTTCTTATTTTCTTGTACATACTGGCTATGCAAGTTCCCTTATCATGTTTTCCATCGGATATATTTTGACCCCACTTGTTGAGTGCATTTAATTCATCCTGTTCTGTTTCAGGCCTGTCTCGTTCTCTTATTAGGCAGTTTATAAAAAAACGTAATATATGTGCTTGAGTGTCAACTTTCTGATGCGCCATGGCATCCTTAATACTTTCAGGGTCTTTCCCAGTCTGAACAAACTGATATATTCTATCTAGGCGCTCTTTCATTCCTGCAAATAGCAGCAGGTAGTCAGTGGCCGATCTTAACCGTAGTGATGCCATCATCATTCTATCGTCTTTACCAGGTACTGGATCATATCTGCAAACTGAAAGGTTTTCTTTGAGTATGTCGAGACGGGGTGATTTGAACGTGAGAGGACTCTGTATATCCCTAAGGTGTAATCTGTGTGTTAATGGCGGCGTCCGAAGACCCCCCATCGCACTTCCTGAAGCGGAAGCTTGGACATTATCTCTCTGTGGAGTCTGTATCTGTACTTGAATTTGTCTTTGAGTAGGGTCAGGTAGAAGCGGTTTCGGTAGATCAACTTTAGGTACGAGAAGTGGTGGAGGTGGTGGAACAGGAGGAATCTGTTGTGGTACTGGCGGAATATGATCTTGGGGCGGGTTACCACCCCCGTCCCTGTCGTTAGGCAGGGCACGGACAGGCAGATTGGTGTAAGCGGGTGCTACATCCTCTAGATAGGAATTCAGGAATATGTCTTTAGTGGTCCTGTGATTTACTTTAGTTGGAACCAATGGTGGCGGCAGATTTTTCGGTATTTCTGAAATGGCCTCAGGCGAACCCTCGGCCACGAGATACATACCGTTTACGAGATTATTTCGTGCGCGGTCTACTTGCTCTGTTTTTACTCGGATCCCTTCAGTAACTAATTCGTTTTCTTGGGCTTTATCTGATTCTTTAAGTCTGTCCTCTCTACGGAGTGCTTTTTCAGCACGCTTATGTGATTCCTTACGCCAAAACTCTATGGCGTCTTTCTGAGATTGTCTGGCTTTCTTTTTCCATAGTGCTTCCTCTACCTTCATGATGCACTCGGCATCCCATGTTCCGGTAACAGGCCATCTGTGTCTCTCGTCTAGATGTTTAGTATAGTCGGCCCATAAATCTAGATACAATATGGCATCTAAGCCATGCTTGTTGTACATAAAATTTCCTGGAGTGTCCCTAGGGGGGATAGGAATTTCTTCCTCTAGTATCCCTTTCCTAGTTCCTATCTGCTTTAACTTGTTGAAGAACGGCATCTTGTTTACTTAATACTGAATGCTCAATCCTAACTCCTTAATACTGAATTCAGCTAGTTATACAAGAACACAATAATGCACAAAAAAAAACAGTCACACTCATACCACGACATTAATCACATGAAAAGACATTTGAGACATATATGACTACCCCTTATACCAGATGTACTGCTAAACAGCACAGATACACTGTCAAAGACAATGCAAAAACTTGAATAACGGATGTACTGCTAAACAGTACAGATACACTGTCTAAAACAGTGCAGACCGGACTTGTGTACCCCAAACCCGTCTTGATACGTCCCAGCAATGGTACTCACCGGGAAGCACGGAAACTGAAGGCCTCGGAAAACTCGACTGGACTGGACTCGACTCGACACGTGGATACTTCGGAAAACTTCGGAAAACTGGTGGGCCTCTTGACACCTCGGACCTTGCTTCTTTCGGCTAGGCTCTGGTCGGGATCCTCCGCACTCCTCACCGCCTCGTCTGGGCGCTGATTGCAGTCTTAGTCACCTCCGTGGGCCAGAGGGAGATGCAGGAAATCCTGCCGGTACGCGTAGTTTCCTTCTAACTGATGGCAGGGGACAGAGCTTGCAACGCACCAACCGGCGCGTGAGGTGGGGGAGGGGTCCCTGTTCGGGCGCCAAAATGTCGTAAATATTTAATTTACCCTCTTAATTTCTAGGCAGGTAAGTACTTAATCAATAATAACTCAATCGGAAAGAAAGAAACAGAGTCCGTGGTGTTAGAGTTCTTAGGGGTTTTATTCCTTAAAAAGGAATCGTTCCGGAACTGGATATCAGGTTCCTGGCACCACACAGGGTCCAGGAAGGGATAGAGCAATATTTTATTGACAATACATAGCTTATATACTTAATTCATGTCATAGAAAGCAATATAGTAGGCGTAACAGCTGAGAAGAGACAAGATAACAGCATCCACGTGGTAAGGGAGTACGTAATCAGAAGGCGTGGACTGGGCGTGAACTAGAGGTGTGTGCTAGAAACGTCACAGATAGGTGTCACAAAAGGGTGGCACAAAGCAGAATGTTGCAATGTCAGCAGAAAACTGGAGCTTGGATGCGCGCGCAGCTGCATGACGTGTGATTCACGTGGAAACTGGAGGGTGCAGGGGACTTGACATTTACACTAGCGGAAAGAGACAGAAGTCTGGCATGTCAGATCAACTCGTACTTCTATCATATCTGATATCTGATGTTTGGGAACCATATTATCTAGAGGGAAAGGTCTCTGGGGCAGAAGCTATTCTATACTGACTGTGAGTGCGTGTATAAGCGCCTAAGTGTCTGCATGAGAAGCGTGGGGGCATGGGCCTTCCCTGGGAGCATGGTAACAGAGGCTATGAATTACTTGCACGGAGACAGTAGGCCGGCCCTTGTGCTCTGCAGCTGGGAGGGTGTTTACTTAAACTAGTAGGCAGGAATGTATTTTCGAGGAGCGGAACAGATAATTCGAAGGTTGTAGTCAGTCTTGGCAGGCAGCAGGCTGAGCTAAGCGCGGTGGGCCGCGCTGGAAGTAAGTCAGAGTTCACGGATACAGAGACAGCCTGGGCTGAGGCTTTCAGAGTCAAAAGTCAGAAAAAGGCTCGATGGCAGAAATTCAGGGCCTACTTTGCCAGAGCTGAAAAACGTGTAAAGTACACTACAAAAAGACGTTGGCATAGCATACTTAGGAACGGACTATTCAACCCATTCAGGGTGGGTCTGAAAGAGGACATGTTAACGTTGGACGCAAATGTATTTGCGTCTTCATAGTTGGCACAGGAGGGAAGTTACATGCACTTTAAGCTGGTACATGGAGTCGGTGGGGTACACGCTAGGGAACACAACTTGACCATAAAATCTATATTTCCTCAAGTGGCACTTTCACACTATCCAGCACTTTTCCTAACCATGTACTTTCTTAAAGTAGGAATAGTAAGTGGCATTTTGACACTATCCAGCACTTTCCCTACTCATACACTTACCAGGAGTTAGAATAGTAACTGGCACTTCCACACTATCTAGCACTTTCCCTAATTATGCATTTTCCCGGAGTTGGAATAGTAAGTGGTACCTTTGGACTATCCAGCACTTTCTCTACTCATGCACTTTCAAGGACTTAGAATAGTAAGTTGCACCTTTGGATTATCCAGCACTTTCCCGACTCATGCACTTTCCTGGAGTTAGAATAGTAAGTGGCACCTTTTCACTATCCAGCACTTTTCAGAACATGCACCTATATGGAGTTACAATAGTAACTGACATTTTTTACACTATCCTGCAATTATTATGCTTTCAAATTATTTATTATTTGCAATGTAATCTGAAAATGAGATGTGTTTATATTTAAAAATTACCTTGGAGTTTTGAAGGTTGCTTTGTTGTTTTCTTAAAAGTCTTGTAAGTTGTTTGGATATTGGCTGTCTTTCAGGCGCTCTCTGGGTTTTAGTTGTTCTTGTTTGGCTGTAAACAAAACGATTTGAAAAGGTGTTATATGTTTCGAAAATGTTTTATTTATTTTTCTCTTTTGAACGTTGGAAAAAAAGATTTATGTTTATTGATGTTTAGAAATTAGTCACATGTTTTCACTATCCAGCACTTTCTCAGATCATGCACTTACCTGGAGTAAGAATAGTAAGTGGCACTTCCACACTATCCAGCTCTTTCCCTACTCATGCACTTTCTCAGAGTTGGAATACTAAGTGGCACCTCTTGACTATCCAGCACTTTTCCTACTCATGCACTTTCCCAGGGTTAGAATAATAATTGGCATCTCTTTACTATTCAGTACTTTCCCTACACATGCATTTTCCTGGACTTGGAATGTTAAGTGGCACCTTTTCACTATCCTGCTCTTTCTCAGAATATGCAGTTACCTGGAGTTAGAATAGTAAGTGGCACTTCCACACTATCCAGCACTTTCCCTACTCATGCACTTTCCCAGAGTTGGAATACTAATTGGCATCTCTTGACTATCCAGTACTTTCCCTACACATGCGCTTTCCTGGACTTGGAATGTTAAGTGGCACTTTTTCACTATCCAGCACTTTCTCAGAATATGCAGTTACCTGGAGTTAGAATAGTAAGTGGCACTTCCACACTATCCAGCACTTTCCCGGAGTTGGAATAGTAAGTGGTACCTTTTGACTATCCAGCACTTTCTCTACTCATGCACTTTCAAGGAGTTAGAATAGTAAGTTGCACCTTTGGATTATCCAGCACTTTCCCTACTCATGCATTTTCCTGGAGTTACAATAGTAAGTGGCAACTTTTCACTATCCAGCACTTTTCAGAACATGCACTTACATGGAGTTACAATAGTAAGTGACATTTTCTTCACTATCCTGCACTTATTATGTTTTAACATTATTTATTATTTGCAATGTAATCTGAAAATGAGATGTGTTTATATTTAAAAATTACCTTTGAGTTTTGAATGTTGCTTTGTTGTTTTCTTAAAAGTCTTGTAAGTTGTTTGGATATTGGCTGTCTTTCAGGCGCTCTCTGGGTTTTAGTTGTTCTTGTTTGGCTGTAAACAAAACGATTTGAAAAGGTGTTATATGTTTTGAAAATCTTTTATTTATTTTTCTCTTTTGAACGTTGGAAAAAAAGATTTATGGTTATTGATGTTTAGAAATTAGTCACATGTTTTCACTATCCAGCACTTTCTCAGATCATGCACTTACCTGGAGTAAGAATAGTAAGTGTCACTTCCACACAATCCAGCTCTTTCCCTACTCATGTACTTTTCCGGAGTTGGAATACTAAGTGGGACCTCTTGACTATCCAGCACTTTCCCTACTCATGCACTTTCCCAGAGTTGGAATAATAATTGGCATCTCTTTACTATTCAGTACTTTCCCTACACATGCACTTTCCTGGACTTGGAATGTTATGTGGCACCTTTTCACTATCCAGCACTTTCTCAGAATATGCAGTTACCTGGAGTTAGAATAGTAAGTGGCACTTCCACACTATCCAGCACTTTCCCTACTCATGCACTTTCCCGGAGTTGGAATAGTAAGTTGTACCTTTTGACTATCCAGCACTTTCTCTACTCATGCACTTTCAAGGAGTTAGAATAGTAATTTGCACCTTTGGATTATCCAGCACTTTTCCTACTCATGCACTTTCCTGGAGTTAGAATAGTAAGTGGCACCTTTTCACTATCCAGCACTTTTCAGAACATGCATTTACATGGAGTTACAATAGTAAGTGACATTTTTTTCACTATCCTGCACTTATTATGCTTTTACATTATTTATTATTTGCAATGTAATCTGAAAATGAGATGTGTTTATATTTAAAAATTACCTTGGAGTTTTGAAGTTTGCTTTGTTGTTTTCTTAAAAGTCTTCTAAGTTGTTTGGATATTGGCTGTCTTTCAAGCGCTCTCTGGGTTTTAGTTGTTCTTGTTTGGCTGTAAACAAAACGATTTGAAAAGGTGTTATATGTTTTGAAAATCTTTTATTTATTTGTCTCTTTTGAACGTTGGAAAAAAACATTTATGTTTATTGATGTTTAGAAATTAGTCACATGTTTTCACTATCCAGCACTTTCTCAGATCATGCACTTACTGGAGTAAGAATAGTAAGAGGCACTTCCACACTATCCAGCTCTTTCCCTGCTCATGCACTTTTCCGGAGTTGGAATACTAAGTGGCATCTCTTGACTATCCAGCACTTTCCCTACTCATGCACTTTCCCAGAGTTGGAATAATAATTGGCATCTCTTTACTATTCAGTACTTTCCCTACACATGCACTTTCCTGGACTTGGAATGTTAAGTGGCACCTTTTCACTATCCAGCACTTTCTCAGAATATGCAGTTACCTGGAGTTAGAATAGTAAGTGGCACTTCCACACTATCCAGCACTTTCCCTACTCATGCACTTTCCCGGAGTTGGAATAGTAAGTTGTACCTTTTGACTATCCAGCACTTTCTCTACTCATGCACTTTCAAGGAGTTAGAATAGTAATTTGCACCTTTGGATTATCCAGCACTTTCCCTACTCATGCACTTTCCTGGAGTTAGAATAGTAAGTGGCACCTTTTCACTATCCAGCACTTTTCAGAACATGCATTTACATGGAGTTACAATAGTAAGTGACATTTTTTTCACTATCCTGCACTTATTATGCTTTTAAATTATTTATTATTTGCAATGTAATCTGAAAATGAGATGTGTTTATATTTAAAAATTACCTTGGAGTTTTAAAGGTTACTTTGTTGTTTTTTTAAAAGTCTTCTAAGTTGTTTGGATATTGGCTGTCTTTCAGGCGCTCTCTGGGTTTTAGTTGTTCTTGTTTGGCTGTAAACAAAACGATTTGAAAAGGTGTTATATGTTTTGAAAATCTTTTATTTATTTGTCTCTTTTGAACGTTGGAAAAAAAGATTTATGGTTATTGATGTTTAGAAATTAGTCACATGTTTTCACTATCCAGCACTTTCTCAGATCATGCACTTACCTGGAGTAAGAATAGTAAGTGGCACTTCCACACAATCCAGCTCTTTCCCTACTCATGCACTTTTCCGGAGTTGGAATACTAAGTGGGACCTCTTGACTATCCAGCACTTTCCCTACTCATGCACTTTCCCAGAGTTGGAATAATAATTGGCATCTCTTTACTATTCAGTACTTTCCCTACACATGCACTTTCCTGGACTTGGAATGTTATGTGGCGCCTTTTCACTATCCAGCACTTTCTCAGAATATGCAGTTACCTGGAGTTAGAATAGTAAGTGGCACTTCCACACTATCCAGCACTTTCCCTACTCATGCACTTTCCCGGAGTTGGAATAGTAAGTTGTACCTTTTGACTATCCAGCACTTTCTCTACTCATGCACTTTCAAGGAGTTAGAATAGTAATTTGCACCTTTGGATTATTCAGCACTTTTCCTACTCATGCACTTTCCTGGAGTTAGAATAGTAAGTGGCACCTTTTCACTATCCAGCACTTTTCAGAACATGCATTTACATGGAGTTACAATAGTAAGTGACATTTTTTTCACTATCCTGCACTTATTATGCTTTTACATTATTTATTATTTGCAATGTAATCTGAAAATGAGATGTGTTTATATTTAAAAATTACCTTGGAGTTTTGAAGGTTGCTTTGTTGTTTTCTTAAAAGTCTTCTAAGTTGTTTGGATATTGGCTGTCTTTCAAGCGCTCTCTGGGTTTTAGTTGTTCTTGTTTGGCTGTAAACAAAACGATTTGAAAAGGTGTTATATGTTTTGAAAATCTTTTATTTATTTGTCTCTTTTGAACGTTGGAAAAAAACATTTATGTTTATTGATGTTTAGAAATTAGTCACATGTTTTCACTATCCAGCACTTTCTCAGATCATGCACTTACTGGAGTAAGAATAGTAAGAGGCACTTCCACACTATCCAGCTCTTTCCCTGCTCATGCACTTTTCCGGAGTTGGAATACTAAGTGGCATCTCTTGACTATCCAGCACTTTCCCTACTCATGCACTTTCCCAGAGTTGGAATAATAATTGGCATCTCTTTACTATTCAGTACTTTCCCTACACATGCACTTTCCTGGACTTGGAATGTTAAGTGGCACCTTTTCACTATCCAGCACTTTCTCAGAATATGCAGTTACCTGGAGTTAGAATAGTAAGTGGCACTTCCACACTATCCAGCACTTTCCCTACTCATGCACTTTCCCGGAGTTGGAATAGTAAGTTGTACCTTTTGACTATCCAGCACTTTCTCTACTCATGCACTTTCAAGGAGTTAGAATAGTAATTTGCACCTTTGGATTATCCAGCACTTTCCCTACTCATGCACTTTCCTGGAGTTAGAATAGTAAGTGGCACCTTTTCACTATCCAGCACTTTTCAGAACATGCATTTACATGGAGTTACAATAGTAAGTGACATTTTTTTCACTATCCTGCACTTATTATGCTTTTAAATTATTTATTATTTGCAATGTAATCTGAAAATGAGATGTGTTTATATTTAAAAATTACCTTGGAGTTTTGAAGGTTACTTTGTTGTTTTTTTAAAAGTCTTCTAAGTTGTTTGGATATTGGCTGTCTTTCAGGCGCTCTCTGGGTTTTAGTTGTTCTTGTTTGGCTGTAAACAAAACGATTTGAAAAGGTGTTATATGTTTTGAAAATCTTTTATTTATTTGTCTCTTTTGAACGTTGGAAAAAAACATTTATGTTTATTGATGTTTAGAAATTAGTCACATGTTTTCACTATCCAGCACTTTCTCAGATCATGCACTTACTGGAGTAAGAATAGTAAGAGGCACTTCCACACTATCCAGCTCTTTCCCTGCTCATGCACTTTTCCGGAGTTGGAATACTAAGTGGCATCTCTTGACTATCCAGCACTTTCCCTACACATGCACTTTCCTGGACTTGGAATGTTAAGTGGCACCTTTTCACTATCCAGCACTTTCTCAGAATATGCAGTTACCTGGAGTTAGAATAGTAAGTGGCACTTCCACACTATCCAGCACTTTCCCTACTCATGCACTTTCCCGGAGTTGGAATAGTAAGTTGTACCTTTTGACTATCCAGCACTTTCTCTACTCATGCACTTTCAAGGAGTTAGAATAGTAATTTGCACCTTTGGATTATCCAGCACTTTCCCTACTCATGCACTTTCCTGGAGTTAGAATAGTAAGTGGCACCTTTTCACTATCCAGCACTTTTCAGAACATGCATTTACATGGAGTTACAATAGTAAGTGACATTTTTTTCACTATCCTGCACTTATTATGCTTTTAAATTATTTATTATTTGCAATGTAATCTGAAAATGAGATGTGTTTATATTTAAAAGTTACCTTGGAGTTTTGAAGGTTACTTTGTTGTTTTTTTAAAAGTCTTCTAAGTTGTTTGGATATTGGCTGTCTTTCAGGCGCTCTCTGGGTTTTAGTTGTTCTTGTTTGGCTGTAAACAAAACGATTTGAAAAGGTGTTATATGTTTTGAAAATCTTTTATTTATTTGTCTCTTTTGAACGTTGGAAAAAAACATTTATGTTTATTGATGTTTAGAAATTAGTCACATGTTTTCACTATCCAGCACTATCTCAGATCATGCACTTACCTGGAGTAAGAATAGTAAGTGGTATTTCCACACTATCCAGCTCTTTCCCTACTCATGCACTTTCCCAGAGTTGGAATACTAAGTTGCACCTCCTGACTATCCAGCACTTTCCTTACTCATGCACTTTCCCAGAGTTGGAATGATAATTGGCATCTCTTTACTATTCAGTACTTTCCCTACACATGCACTTTCCTGGACTTGGAATGTTAAGTGGCACCTTTTCACTATCCAGCACTTTCTCAGAATATGCACTTACCTGGAGTTAGAATAGTAAGTGGCACTTCCACACTATTTAGCACTTTCCCTACTCATGCACTTTCCCAGAGTTGGAATAATAATTGGCATCTCTTTACTATTCAGTACTTTCCCTACACATGCACTTTCCTGGACTTGGAATGTTAAGTGGCAGCTTTTCACTATCCAGCACTTTCTCAGAATATGCAGTTACCTGCAGTTAGAATAGTAAGTGGCACTTCCACACTATCCAGCACTTTCCTTACTCATTCACTTTCCCGGAGTTGGAATAGTAAGTGGTACCTTTTGATTATCCAGCACTTTCTCTACTCTTGCACTTTCAAGGAGTTAGAATAGTAAGTTGCTCATTTGGATTATCCAGCAGTTTCCCTACTCATGCATTTTCCTGGAGTTAGAATAGTAAGTGGCAACTTTTCACTTTCCTTCACTTTTCAGAACATGCACTTATATAGAGTTACAATAGTAAGTGACATTTTTTAACTAACCTGCACTTATTATGCTTTTACATTATTTATTATTTGCAATGTAATCTGAAAATGAGATGTGTTTATATTTAAAAATTACCTTGGAGTTTTGAAGGTTGCTTTGTTGTTTTCTTAAAAGTCTTGTAAGTTGTTTGGATATTGGCTGTCTTTCATGTGCTCTCTGGGTTTTAGTTGTTTTTGTTTGGCTGTAAACAAAACAATTTGAAAAGGTGTTATATGTTTTGAAAATCTTTTATTTATTTGTCTCTTTTGAACGTTGGAAAAAACATTTATGTTTATTGATGTTTAGAAATTAGTCATATGTTTTCATTTAGATCATGCACTTATCTGGAGTTAGAATAGTAAGTGGCATTTCCACACTATCCAGCACTTTTCTAAATCATGCACTTTACTGGAGTTGGAGTAGTAAGTGGTACCTCTTGACTATCTTGCACTTTCTTTATTCGTGCACTTTTTCAGAGTTGGAATAGTAAGTGGAACCTTTTGACTATCCTGTACTTTCACTACTTATGCACTTTTCTGGACTTCGAATGTTAAGTGGTACCTTTTTATTATCCAGCTCTTTTTCTGATCATGCACTTACCTGGAGTTAAAATAGTAAGTGCTACTTGCACACTATCCTGTTCTTTACCTAATCATGCACTTTCCAGGAGTTGGAATACTAAGTTGTTCCTCTTGACTATCTTGCATTTTTGCTACTCATGCAATTTCCCAGAGTTGGAATACTAATTGCCTTTATTACACTGCCATGTTTTTTTTCGTTTAAGCTTCTCAAATTATTATACTAATGCCCATTATTTTAATACGTTTTTGTACTGGCACTTTTATACTATCAAGTACTTACCTTGCTGATAGTCCTTGCTTTTTGTTATCTTTATCTATGTCGTGCAGAGTAGATTAGTATTTTCAGTTTTTTTCGAAATTAACACTGCTTTAGAACATAAATTGGAGTATCTAAAAATAAATGTTGATTGGCATCAGATGCAAAGCATATAAATACAAATGCAACGTTTTAATATTAATCACTCTTGTGTAACGCAAAGTTATTCTATGTAGATATAATCGATCTACACTCTGTTTTATATTAGTAACTTATACATTTTTTGGTTACTTTTTAAAGGGTGTGGGGGTAGAGGGAGGGTACGTTTATTAACGTGCTTTGTTTTTTTCGCTTATGCTAAATTATTTACTCTACTTATGTATATAACTAGAATAAGATATATTATAACGACTTTTACACTATCCAGCACTTACCTTGTTGATAGTCCAATTTTTGGTCAAATATTTTTCTTAAATGCGCTTTGTCTACTGGTATTAGCACTTTGTGTTTTCGACTTGGTACTGCTTGAGGTGATATTTTTGAAAACCTTAAAAATATATTTGTTATTTATTACTAATTTGTTGACGATGGATTATGACGTACTAATTACGAAATAACGTTGTTTAAAAATACAACTTAATTTGGAAATGTTGGGTTTATCTTCAAACTTAGTAAGAAAACAGTTTATTTCTAGACTTAATCATTCGAATTGTTTTATTAAATATATTCTGTTTCTCTCAGTAAAATAAATTTATTTTACTTAACACATTTTTTTCATACTATTACCGTTGACTTTCTTAAAATATTCATATTTATTTCACACATTATGTTCTAATTTTTCCTTTATTAATGGTTACTATTATATTATTTAATCTAATTTAAAAACATTTTTTTTACATATTGCTGCTGATATGTTAACCTTAAACGTTTTTACATTTCGTTTTAATTAACTTACTGTAATGTGAAACAGAAATGCTTCTAAGTTCGTTTTCGTTGAGATTTACTTCAAGAGGTCAGAGGGTCAGGTTTTCACGTCTTCTCACTCTGCTAGTTGATAATCAACTATTTTCAAAATGGTGGGTTACTTCTATTTATAACTTTTCTCAATTATCATTATTTTTGGTCTTAATTATACCGTTTTGTTTCTAATTTTATTGTTATTCATTTGATGTGGTAACGTATAATTTAAAATGTTTTACTTTGAAGTATGCTTTTCACAGTTTTGTTCCGTTTTGGCATCCATTTTGAAAGTCTTGTTGATATTGTAGGTCATGGAAATAGTAGATGGACATTATTTCTTTTTACTGTGTGTAAAATGGCGCTATTCTGCTCGTAAAGTCATTCTTTTAGTCTATCAAGTAAAATTATTTTTTATTTATTAATCATTTTGTCGTTTTCGTTTTGCTACGTCCTTATCTTTATTTAATATATTACATTTCTTAACTATGAGTATTTTTCAAAATTACTCGACTATTTTTTTAATTACTCCCGTTTTAATTAGAATATCTCCATGATTTTGCATCATTTTTGTGCAGTTTTTAATATTATAGTATAGTTAAGTAATTTAAGGCATTATTTTACTACCATTCCGTTTCTTTATTTATGTAAATCAAAATTTTGAAAATCTATATTTATTTAATTAAATTAATACATATATTATTTGTTAATAATCTAATTATTTGTTTCGAAAAGTATTTGATTTTCGTAAATACATGAATCTGATGTTTTTAGTTTGTAGTTAATTATTTCGTTTAAAATGTAAATTTTCAAATATTTGAGTAACTTTATTGTTACTCGAGTATTTATTTTAATACTCGAGTATTAAATTAAATTTTCGTATGATTATGCAGTTTTTTAATATATTTTCTTGCTTTTTTTAACGTAATAATATATATTAATTAATTATTTAATTATTTAAAATATAAAATATTTGCGAATAATTTATTTATTTTTTCAAAAATATGTATGTTTACGTGTAGTTTCTTGCCCAGATTTTAATACACTTACCCACCCAAAACCCCTATTTTCCCTGCATCCCGTGCCAGATTTTATATTACAAAAAAATATATAAATAAAAATCGGTATTCGTTTTAATTATTTTTATAAAAATTGATATTTTTACGTGTAGTTTTTCACAACGTTTTAATACACTTACCCACCCAAAACCCCTATTTTCCCTGCATCCCGTGCCAGATTTTAGATTACAAAAAAATGTTTTTTTTTCAAAAATTAGATGTAATGGTATGCGTTGTAATAGAATGCGTTGTATTGGTACTTTTTCATTACTAACACTATTTTGCGATGTAATAGTATGCGTTGTAAAAAATCGCGTTGTAATAGAATTTGCGTTGTAAAAAATGTTATGTAAAAGCATGCGTTGTAATACCATGCGTTGTATCATCATATATCCATATATATATATATATATATTACCTACTGGCGGTCGCCAGTAGGTAGTTATAGTTAGGATTTTTTTCAATGTTAAATCTCAAAATTCTATTTGGAATAACTTTGGCGCCGGTTGACGAATCTGACTGAAGATTTCCTCAAAATGGCCTTGCGGCGTTCCGGTCCTTTCCTGAAAGTTTGGGGGGTAATCGTCAAGCGGGAGCCAATATAAAAGGGGGTCCCAAAACGCGTTTTCCCCATGTTAATTTCCATAGGGCGGTCGATTTCACTTTTGCGTCAGGTATGATGTATGCAGAGGGGGCGTTCCCCCGCAAAAAGCTTCGTAATAGTGACGCAGTGAAATCTATGAGATTTCACTGCGTCACTTTTAGGATGCTGTTGCGTGAAACTCTTGCGCCTGCCTCACAGCAGGTGTAAGACTGACGCAAGACCTTTCACATGGTGCTTTCCCCATGTGAAAGGACGCATTACTGGAGTTGCGTCACTTTTGTGACGCACTCCAGCAATGCGTCACTTTTGTGTTTACAGATACGTCAGAAATACTGACCTATCTGTAACTCCTTTCGACATGATTCGTCATACATTAAATATGACACATCTGGAATGTCGTAAGGAGTGCGCACAGAAAAGTGACGCATCGCACCAGCGGTGTAAAAAAATGCGCCTCGTTGCGCTATATTTAAAAAGTGACGCATCTAGGTAGATGGGTCACTTTTTAAAACCCTGCGCCACATTATACCTGCGTCAGGTATAATGTATGCAGAGGGGGCGTTTCCCCACAAAAAGCTTCGTAATAGCGACGCAGTGAAATCTATGAGATTTCACTGCGTCACTTTTAGGATGCTGTTGCGTCAAAATCTTGTGCCTGCCTCACAGCAGGTGTAAGACTGACGCAAGACCTTTCACATGGTGCTTTCCCCATGTGAAAGGACGCATTACTGGAGTTGCGTCACTTTTGTGACGCACTCCAGCAATGCGTCACTTTTGTGTTTACAGATACGTCAGAAATACTGACGTATCTGTAACTCCTTGCGACATGTTTCGTCATACATTAAATATGACGCATCTGGAATGTCGTAAGGAGTGCGCACAGAAAAGTGACGCATCGCACCAGCGGTGTAAAAAAATGTGCCTCGTTGGGCTATATTTAAAAAGTGACGCATCTAGGTAGATGGGTCACTTTTTAAAACTCTGCGCCACATTATACCTGCGTCAGGTATAATGTATGCAGAGGGGGCGTTCCCCCGCAAAAAGCTTCGTAATAGCGACGCAGTGAAATCTATGAGATTTCACTGCGTCACTTTTAGGATGCTGTTGCGTCAAAATCTTGCGCCTGCCTCACAGCAGGTGTAAGACTGACGCAAGACCTTTCACATGGTACTTTCCCCATGTGAAAGGACGCATTACTGGAGTTGCATCAGTATTGTGACGCATTCCAGCAATGCGTCACTTTTGTGTTTACAGATACATCAGAAATACTGATGTATCTGTAACTCCTTGCGACATGATTCGTCATACATTTAATAAGACACATCTGGAATGTCGTAAGGAGTGCGCACAGAAAAGTGACGCATCGCTGTTTTCACGCAGTGATGCGTCACTTCTCAGAAATGAGGCCTCCAGTTTATTCACTGTGTCACCTCTACGACCCTTTCTTGCGTCAATACGTCCCTTTTGCATACATTACACCTGACGTAGGAATAATGTGGCGCAGGGGCTTACAAAGTGACGCATCTACCTAGATGCGCCACTTTGTAAATATGAATAAATAAGGTGCATTTTTTACTGGACTGATGCGTCACAAAAAGTGACGCTCTGGTGGTGTTAAGGTGACGCATGGGTTCATAAATGAGGCTTTCAGCCTTCAACTCCAGCAATGTATCTTTTCTAACCCTTCCACTCCCATTCCTTTTCAACATTTTCTGTGAATATCCACATTCCCCATATTCACTCTCCTTCTCCTTACTTTCCTTCCCACACTCACCTTCTTTCGGTCCCCCTACTTCACTTCCTTTCTCCTCTCATACCTTTCTGTTCTTCCTTACTCATTTTCTTTTCCATTATCAATGCTCTCCATTTCACTTACTCTTTTTCATTTTTTTTCAGAATATAGCTCTTTGATGAGAATTGGAGGTAGTTCTGAAAATAACTTTTTTTTTCTTCTTTTTGTCAAAACAGGAACAAAAACAGGGAATGGAAACTGCTCAACAGGAGCAAAAAGAGCAAAATAAATTAGGGGTGGAAAGGGCAGCCATGGTTTTCTAATGCTCGAACCATGAGCTGTACACTTTGTTCTCCAAAGGTAAGCAGTTGATTGCAGTATCTGCATCTGAGGGCACCATGGTTAAAAGCTGGTTGAATGTTTGGCACCAGCTCCTGTGATTGCCCCCTCCCAGAAGAAGTTGCTCCTCCGGTGGATGTTGAGGCCCCATCACTGGGAACCTGTTGTGCCAGAGCCCTGACACTTTCCCGGGCAAAATTCTGGGGGTGCTTCCTCTCCACATGCCGGATCATCGTGAAGTTTCCAAATGAGTATTTTTTTAAGGGGTTACCCCGTGACAGCACTTCTTTGCAGATCCTGTACTCCACTTTTGGAGCATTCACCTTTTTTTGGTTGGGTGGTATTTTAAAAAATTTCCTAATGAAATGTTCCTTCACCTTTCGTTGAGGAGGCTCTTCATTGATAAATTCAGGTTCTTCATCACTGCTGGATTGTCTGGCAGCCATGGTAAAACCAAGAAAGATCCAGGAGCAAAAAGGCAGGTCTTGCAGTCACAAAAGTGAAAGAAGAAGTGAAGGAAATGGGTGGGGATTTCATTCTTTGTAAAAAAAACTGTTAGCAACCAATGAAAAGTGTTCCTTTTAAGGTCACATGACTTGACGCGCTGACGCTGCGCGCTCCGGAGCGCTTCCGGGGCGCATATGCGGCGCGAACGTAGGCGCTTCCGGGTGCGCACACGCGGCGCGAACGTAGGCGCTTCCGGAGGCGCACACGGCGCGAACGTAGGCGCTTCCGGGGGCGCTTACGTTGTGCGCCGAAGTGACGTCATCATAGTTTTACGGAAATGTAAAATCATTTTCATTTCCTTATAAAAAATAAACTGCTTTTATTTGTATGGTACGAAATGTTTTGCGTTATTATTAACTTTTCATTCATATTTTTTTCCACGAACGAAAGTAGCGTTCGGGGTGCGCTTCCCGGAGAGCTTACCGGAGAGCTTACCGGAGAGCTTACCGGAGCGCGCACCCAGAGCGACCCAGGAAAAAATGATTAAAAAAAATTAATACTTACACAAAACAGCAAATTGTAAAAAAAAACATAGGTTAGAAACTCGATATAGAAAGGAATCAGCATTTAAAAAACCTATGAAATTCACTGAAAAAACCATAGGTTTCACACCAGTTATAGTTAGGAATTAGCATTTAAAAAACCTATTAAATTCACTGAAAAAACCATAGGTTTCACACCAGTTATAGTTAGCTGGAAATTTTATTGACATAAAACCATTGAAATTCCCATGTTATAGTTAGTTGGACTCACTATAACTTGCGCGCCTGCAATGCACTGCTGATGACGTCACATATTACATCACTCATGACATGGTCAGTGACATCACTCATGACATCACTGATGACACCATCCTTGTGACAGAGTGAGAGACCTCCTTTCAGTGTAATGTATGCCTTGAAACACATATTCAAAAAAAGTCTTTAACATTTTCAAAAAAATGGAGATACCCATACCAGTTACAGCAAACAATTCAGTAATTCCATCATCTATATACACATCCTCTCATTCACCAACAGTTCTATATAGTCACTCATACATATACTCACTCATTATATGTAGTGATACACCTATACATCCTGTTACACTTCGACAGTCATCCAAAAGTTACTCACACACATATTCACACATGCAAAAAAACTATTGAACATCCATTTATTTGCATATACAGCAATACACACACTACCACTTTACTTCTAAGAATACTTACACATACTTACTCTCTTAAACAATCACTTATAGAAACACATACTTATTTAAACAGAAACACTTTCAATCTCTCACTCTCACATATACTAGATTAAAGCATATGTCGTTACTGAAAAAGACAATAGTGAGACAGTCATTCACTCACTAACACACACATATACACACTCATCCACCCATACAGTCCTGCACATATGCTGTCTTAAAAACACATACAAACAGTGAGTCAGTCACCACCCCATACAGCCACTTTTACACAAAGTGAAACACTGATACATACATTTCAATATTTAAAAGTTACTTGCTAATATATGTATTCACTAAGATACACTTAATAAGGCAGTTAACCAATCAATTCTTTTAAAAACAAACATCCATTTACACACTTATTTAACCATTTATTCTTCCATCGTACTTTACAAATACATATACAAAACAAATTTATTTTTCAGAAACACACACATTCACTGGATAGTGTCATCAGTGATGTCATGAGTGACGTCACTGACCATGTCATGAGTGATGTAATATGTGATGTCATCAGCAGTGCATTGCAGGCGCGCAAGTTATAGTGAGACCAACTAACTATAACGTGGGAATTTCAATGGTTTTATGTCAGTAAAATTTCCAGCTAACTATAACTGGTGTGAAACCTATGGTTTTTTCAGTGAATATATATATATTAAAAGAGACTCCTATTTACTTACCTGCGTGGGCTTGCTTCTTCCCTGGTGTAGGAGGTCGCTGAGTTGGATGTTTTGTGCGCAGCCACGGGCACTGAAAGCCCCCACCCTGAAGTGTTCGGCGGACTGTGGCAAATAGTGAGGGATCTCAAGGCGTTTGGGAATCCGCGAACCACCGCGCCTCGCAGTGTCTCAGCCGGACCAGCAATTGGGGGATGACTTCATCTACGTACCTGTGCTTACCAAGGCTACAGGAACACTGGCTCACTGCGTCGATTGTTGGTGGGGTGAAGGTGAGGCATAGGAGCCTCGTAACTACCACAAGTACCACAAACCCAAGGGAACTGCAGACACCGCCCACTTGGGCAGGACTTCCGAAAAGTGAAACTGCAGCAAAAAATGGCCCGATGAAAGTGGGAGGAGTGTCTCTAGGTACTTCAGAAGAGACGCCCTGCGATCTGTGGTGAGCAGCTATTGCAACAAACGAATGCATCCGATGAAGGCAGGTGTGCCGAAATGCATTATGCCATTTTGTTGCCTGAAAATTAAAAGAGACTCCTATTTACTTACCTGCGTGGGCTTGCTTCTTCCCTGGTGTAGGAGGTCGCTGAGTTGGATGTTTTGTGCGCAGCCACGCGCACTGAAAGCCCCCACCCTGAAGTGTTCGGCGGACTGTGGCAAACAGTGAGGGATCTCAAGGCGTTTGGGAATCCGCCGAACCACCGCGCCTCGCAGTGTCTCAGCCGGACCAGCAATTGGGGGATGACTTCATCTACGTACCTGTGCTTACCAAGGCTACAGGAACACTGGCTCACTGCGTCGATTGTTGGTGGGGTGAAGGTGAGGCATAGGAGCCTCGTAACTACCACAAGTACCACAAACCCAAGGGAACTGCAGACACCGCCCACTTGGGCAGGACTTCCGAAAAGTGAAACTGCAGCAAAAAATGGCCCGATGAAAGTGGGAGGAGTGTCTCTAGGTACTTCAGAAGAGACGCCCTGCGATCTGTGGTGAGCAGCTATTGCAACAAACGAAGGCATCCGATGAAGGCAGGCGTGCCGAAATGCATTATGCCATTTTGTTGCCTGAAAATTAAAAGAGACTCCTATTTACTTACCTGCGTGGGCTTGCTTCTTCCCTGGTGTAGGAGGTCGCTGAGTTGGATATATATATATATATATATATATATATATATATATATATATATCCAGTCAAAGCACACGCGCAGACCTCAGCAGCGTGAAACCGGCCACACCAGCGTACTTGAAAATCCTTTATTACGGCAGAAAAGCATAACGCGTTTCAAGGTAACACACCTCTTAGTCATATGCACAGCATCACGGGTGGGTTCGTTAGTTATTTAAAACGTAGCTTAAACATTGAAGAAGGACCAATGTCCGTTTGCTTAAAGAGGCAGTCCGTTTAAAAATCTTCAAATAAAGTGTAGCGTTAAGGTTAATACTACTTGTTTTAATCTTTTAACTGTTCAATACTAGAGTCTCACTGTAGTCACTTTCAGGTTCACCTTAACTCGCTGTACACCTTCATTAGTCAGTATTCGGACTCCATGCCCCACAATGCCTCTTGTTGGTAACTCCAATTTAAAGCTTGCTCCAATGTTGATTTTGGCAGACTTTCACTGCGCTTCTCCGACACTTTCAAAAGCCTTTCTCCGGTAAAGTACCATTTGTAGTGTCCCACTACAATAACACACGGACACTGAAGTATCTGGTCAACTCTTTATTCCTACGTCTGCTCTGTTCCCCGTCCCTACACTAACTAACCCCTTCCTGTCCTGTCCCCACCTCTTTCCCTCTGCCCACCTAGCTCCGCCCACCCAGCTACTGGACTGCTAACTTCTTTACATCGCCCCCTTTCTTATTAAAGCAACAAATGAAATAGAGATTAGTCCATCTCTACGATCAGTCTCTTGGGAGGTTGCACGTGACGTCGGGGTCTCGCTGGTGTGGACACAATGCCTTCAACTGGTAGTTCTTCTGCTGATGAATGTCCGGTGTTGGGTGCGACAGACTCAGGATTGTCTCGGCCCTCAGGCGTAGGGGTTATGGTTATACTTTCATGGTCTTCAGGAGAACACTTCTTGAAGTGAGAGGCGTTGCGGGTGACTCGCCGGGTCTCCGATTCCGCGGTCACCATGGTGCCCTTTTGTCGGACAATTGTTAGAGGCTCATCCTTGAAACGTCAGTCAGTCTTTTGGCGTTGTTCCTGCTTGACAAAGACTCTGTCACCTTCCTTCAGGAGGGGGACCGGGCTCTTCGCTTGCGGTCAGCATACTCTTTCATTTTGTCTTTGTGAAGCTGATCTGTTGCGGCCATCTCTCGATGTTGTTGGTCCGAGAGAGGCTTCCTCAGTGCTCCGTCCCATGTTGGGATCCGATTTCTCATTGTCCTCCCGAGCATGAGAGTGGCAGGGCACTGGCCCGTTGTGGATTGTGGAGTGGTTCTGTAGGCACTAAGGACCTCGTTCAGCGCTGACCTCAGATCCTTCTTCTCGGCAGTGGCTTGCTGGAAAGTTCTCTTAATGGTGGACATGAATCTCTCCACGGTGCCGTTGGCTTGTGGCCAGAGGGGCGTGACTTTGCGGTGTTGAAAGTCCATGTGCTTCGCGAACTCGCTGAATTCATGACTGTTGAATGGGGGTCCGTTTTCCGTCTTGATGACCTTGGGGACGCCCCATGTCGCGAAGGCTTCTTCAAGTACCTTGAGGGTGCAGGCGGCACTGGTGGATGATATGAACTGGGCCACTGGGAATCTGGAGTACTCATCCATGCTGACAACCACGTATTTCCCTGATTGCAGGGGCCCATAAAAGTCCATGCCAACTTCCTGCCACACCCCATCTGGCAACGGGGTCATTTGTAGAGGTGCGGGTGGACTGCTGTGGCTGGTCAGTTGAAAGAGGTGGCAGTCTTTCAATGTGTCTTCAACCATCTGGTCGAGGGCCGGAAACCAGACGCGCTCTCTCAGTGCTCTTTTGGTGGACACAACTCCTCGATGGCCTTCGTGAGCGAGATCGATTACTCCTTGCCTCAGTGTCGCGGGAATGACTAGTCTGTGATCTCTCAGAAGGATGCCGTCAGCCGTTACAGAGAGTTCATCAGAGACATGTCGGAAGGCCTGAAGCTCCTTCTTGACGGCAGGGTCCTCCTCTTCCTCCTGTGGGTGGTATCTCCACCGGTTGGATTGAATGCGCTTCAGTACTATTTGTAAGATGTTGTCTTGATTGGTCGCTTCCCGAATGGTGTGCATGGGGATAGCCGGTGGACGGGCATGACCAGTCACGAAGTGGATGTATTCCTCCGCGATGGAAGGCTCAGTCTCTGATGATTCTCGGGGGTGGCGGGACATGTAGTCTGCTGGATTTTCCGCCTTCCCCGGTTTGTGGACGATTGTGAAAGTGTATTCTTGGATCCGTAAACCCCATCTTTCGATCCTGGGGGGCATCTTGCATTTGGGGTTTCCGTAGATCGTGACGAGTGCTTGGTGATCGGTTATGAGCGTGAAATGTTTCCCATACACAAAGATGTGGAAGTGCTCACACGCCCACACAACGGCCAGGCTCTCTTTCTCTGGTTGGGAATATTTTTTTTCCGGGTCTGTTAGGCTCCGACTGGCGTAGGCGATGATCCGCCTCTGATCCGACTCATTGTCGTATTGTGCCAGGATGGCTCCCAAACCCACGGGGCTTGCGTCTACGGTGATTTCCGTTTTCCTCCTGGGGTTGAAATAGGAGAGGCAATCAGCCGATTCCACAGCGTGTTTGATGTCATTGAAAGCACGCTCACACTCCGGGGTCCATACAAATGGCTGGCCAGCTTTCGTGAGGAGCCTCAGTGGGTGACTAAACGTGGCGTAATCCCGAATGTAGCGGGCGCAGTAACTCGCCATTCCGAGGAAGGAACGTAGATCATTGACGTCAGTCGGACTCTTGGTGTTATTGAGCGTGGTGATTTTGTCAGGGTCCGGTTTCATGCCACTCGACGAGAAGATGTGACCGAAGAATTTCAAGGTGGATTGATGAAATTCACATTTTCCTCTGTTGAGGGTCAGATTCGCTTCCATCAAGGCGTGGCAGACGCGATCAAGGGCGATGTCATGCTCTCGCGTGTCAGACCCGTAGACCAATATATCATCACTGTAGTTGAGGGCGTTAGGTATGTGTTGGATGACGAGACGTATGGCCTCTTGGAAGATTTCAGCAGCCGACGAGACGCCAAAGCTGAGTCGTTTGTAACGAAATAGACCAAGCTGCGTGGCGAACGTCGTGATGGAGCGAGAACTGTCATCTAGTTCGAGCTGGTGGTAGCCCTTGTTTAAGTCCAGTTTGGAAAACACCTTTGGCCCATTGAGCGCTGTGATCATGTCGCTCAAGTGTGGGCCGGGGTGTCTCTCCCTTTCAATGGCCGTGTTTGGAAGGCGCATGTCCACACAGAGTCGGACCTTGTTGGGGGTTCCTTTCTTGGGGACGATGACTACCGGGGACACCCAGGGAGTGGGGCTCTCTGTGCGCTCGATGATGTCAGCGTCCAGGAGTTCCTGCAGTTCATCTTCAACCGCCGATTGCAAGTGAAAGGGCACCCGTTGTGGATGCTGGGCCACTGGCTTGATTTGCTCGTTTATGTGCAGATGGATTTGCCGGCCCTTCAGTTTTCCAAGGCCTTGGAATAGTGACGGAAATTTCTCAGCACAGTCCAAGGTGTCATTCACGTTGAAGAGGACATGCACCAATCGGAGACGTTCAGCAGTGGGAAGGCTTAGTAGACAGTCAGCATCAGGCCCTTTAATGACGTGGATGACTGCTGGGATGGAGACGTCGCCATACGTGAGGGTGGTGTCGAATTTGCCTAGGCACGGAAGCGGTTTCCTCGACATCCAGGTGTATACACGGACAGGCGCGAAACACAAGCGAGGTTTTGGGTCCATGCGTTCATGTTCTGCAACCGAGATGTAGTTGAGCGACGCTCCACTGTCCATCACGAATTTGGCAGCGTGGTTACCCACTTTGATGTTGAGACGTGGGTATCGTTTGAGTTGATCATTGTCAGCAATGTTGACGTATTCAATGGTGTAAGAAGACCGCTTTGACGAGGATGATCTTGATTCTCTCGATGGAGAACGACGGTCCCATCTGGAGCGTCGAGAGTCTTGGCTGGAATGGGATGACGCGGGAGATCTAGTGGGCTCTCCTTGAACCGCTCTGATCTGGTGACGTTTGGACTCCGACCTCGAGGGCCTCTGCGGGCCATCTCGTCTGTCATTATCACTGCGTCTTTCTCTGTGGTAGTCCCCACACATGGCTTCAAAGTGGTTGGACCGTCCACATTTTCTGCATCGTTGGCCCATGGCAGGGCAGGAGTCGATGTGAGGGTAGTCGTATCCGCACCTGAAGCACCGCCTCGTGCGTTCGGGACGTCGATCCCTCCTCTCAGGTTCTTTCCTCCGGTAATCAGGTCGTCGTCTGGGCGAGAATCTAGAGCGACGTGATCTGTCTCGCGGGTTTCTTCTTCCGCTGTCACGCCGTGTCTGTCTTCCATGACTTCGCTCCGAGATGCGGTTGGCGTGTTCGCGACTGGTGCTAGGTTCGGCCTCAATGTCTGCCGCGTTTTCTTCAGCTTGGTCGTACAACCGGTAGTTTTCTTCAATTTCTTCTAGTTCCTGCGGTTTTCTTAGTAGTCGTCGTCTTAGGGATTCAGAGTGACAACCTGTAATTATCTGGGATTTGATGGCTGCATCGGGCGAGAAGTTTGTGAAATCACAGTACTGTGATTGTCGTCTCAGTCGGTGTATGAACGAGCTTAAGGGTTCATCTTTTCCTTGACGCTGCTGGTGGAACTTGTGCCGTTCGTAGTCGACATTTTTCTTGTGCAGAAAACGTTTATTTAGCACATCCTTTACCTTGACATAGGTGTCGGCCTCTGTAGTTGGTATTTCTCGCACAATTTTACTTATTTCTCGCCCCCCTAGGTTGCGAAGGGCTATAATCTTTTCTTTGTCCGGCTCTATTTTGGACCCTTCAATATAGTCCTCAAAGTCCTCGAGCCATTCTTGCCATTTCTGGCCCATGCTGCTTCCGGTTGTTACTGTAAGTGGCTCCGGGGCTCGTAGATGCGTTCCCCCTTTGACTTCCGTTCGCACGGGAGGGTTAGACATCTTGACGGTGGGTCTTCAGTGCTTGTTTCCGACTTTTATTTCTGTTATCAGTGTACGTTTTCCGTGAGTTGTTGTTTTCAGTTACCAATGCTTGTTTGGTTCCTGTTACCAATGTTCATTTGTCAAGATTTGCTGGGTTCTCTTGCCACGGCTTGTTTGTTTCCACTGCCAATGCTTGTTTTCGGTCCTTGCCTGACTCAAAAATGGCCGCCGCACATTCACACAGGGTTCGTCTTCCAGGCTGCCTGACTTCAAGATGGCCGCCCCCTTTGCAGCACACAAGGCTCTCTCCCTCGCCCCCAGGCACACACTCAGGGCCGCCGGACTCACAGTTGGACGCCTCCGCTCTTCAGGTGAGGTTGGGGTGGGTTCACGCTGCTCGGTGTGGTCTTCCGATCTCACGCGCCGACCCGATGCTAAGCCTCACGCATCAGGCGGCACGGCTTTACTTTCTTGGCGGTGTCGGTGCTGGCAGTGGGGCGCTTCGTCGCTCGTTCGTGGGGCACTCCTCTCGCCCTCGCAGTGCTTCAGGAGGCGCTGGGCAGTGTCGGAGTGGGCTCCCGACCTTTGCTTGCGTTCCTGTCGGTTCTTCCACACCCGTGGGACTCGCGTGTCTAACGCGTCCGGCGCTTTCTCCTCTGGCGCTCCGGCGCTTTCACTTTTCTTTCCGTTTGCTTCTTCTCGGCACCTCCCGCTTCTGAGGGGTGCCAGGTCACGTCTGTGGGCTTCACTTTTGGCGCCACAGGGTCGCGGTGGCAGCGGAGCTCCGGACGCTCCACGCTGCGGGACGGGGCTCACTCTGGTGGGTTTGTTTCTGGATCCCACCCTCGTCGCCAGTTGTAGTGTCCCACTACAATAACACACGGACACTGAAGTATCTGGTCAACTCTTTATTCCTACGTCCGCTCTGTTCCCCGTCCCTACACTAACTAACCCCTTCCTGTCCTGTCCCCACCTCTTCCCCTCTGCCCACCTAGCTCCGCCCACCCAGCTACTGGACTGCTAACTTCTTTACACTATTTTGCGGCTACAAGTGATGGTCAGAGTCACACTAGAAAATATCGCAACCATCCCGTTTTTAGCTGGTTCTTATTTGCCTCAAAACAGTTCGTCTGTACGCCGTGCTTAAAGGAAAACCCTTGCAAACTCTGGCAAATTCAAAAGTTCAATTCCTGGGTGAGGCGGGCTTCTCAACAAAGCCTCTTCCCTTCAGCCCTTTTCATGACGATCGTTTCAGCCGGCGGGCGCTCAAGTTTGTTTCTCACAAAACTTCCAAAATCTTGACAAGCAAAGCACCCTTCCTTGCGAGTTGGGCTGGTATCAGGTGTGTCAAGCACCTCATAAATCCAGTCAAAGCACACGTGCAGACCTCAGCAGCGTGAAACCGGCCACACCAGCGTACTTGAAAATCCTTTATTACGGCAGAAAAGCATAATGCGTTTCAAGGTAACACACCTCTTAGTTATATGCACAGCATCACGGGTGGGTTCGTTAGTTATTTAAAACGTAGCTTAAACATTGAAGAAGGACCAATGTCCGTTTGCTTAAAGAGGCAGTCTGTTTAAACATCTTCAAATAAAGTGTAGCATTATGGTTAATAGTACTTGTTTTAATCTTTTAACTGTTCAATACTAGAGTCTCACTGTAGTCACTTTCAGGTTTACCTTAACTCGCTGTACACCTTCATTAGACAGTATTCGGACTCCATGCATATATAAAATCCATGAGGTGCCACTGCGGAAGGTTTGGATGCCTTTAATTTGAAGTGGTACAGCAAGGCAGGTAACAAACACCATCTGCAAAAGTACAATGCCCAACGCGTTTCTCTCATTTTTCCTTCAGTCTTATGTTCTTGTAATTGCTATCACGTCTCGTGTTTTCTTCTGTTTCTACTCATGCAATCCTGCCTCCTCATGTAGGCTCTGATAAACAGTTCAATCTTTTTTTGTATTGTTTTTTCGAAGCGTTCTTTGCTTTACTCTAAAGATTTGGCGTTGTGGCACAGGAGGAGACAAAGAGCAATGCAACTGGGGGCCTGCGCTCCAGCTGGCCCCACCCTGGTGACGCCACTAAATAAAATGCATTTTGATTCAAGTCCCAGAGTGTTCTGTTGCACTTTTACCAGTTCTCTAATTGATCGTTTGTCGCAGTATACATCAATTAAAGCATTTGAGCCACACCCCGGCATTTAAATGTGTCCTCACTGAAGTAATATATACAGGCACTCCTTTGTGATCAGTGCGGGAAACAAATTCGGCAACTTACGTCTATAAAACACAAAGATAAAATACGATGTATTCCAAGTGAAAGAAAAATCCATAACCTTGTGTCAGGTATATTTATGTTTACGTAAAATATGACAGCTGCCAGGTTTTTATTTGAAGGCTAAATACTGTTTTCAGTGCCAAGGCTATTCAGTTCAAGAAATGCAGCCATTTGATAAATGTCATTTGCATGTACTGGAACAAGAAAAGTAGCAGTTCAATCCAATCTGTCTGCGTTATTTACAACCACTCATTACTCTGCTATTGATTGACTATAGACAAAGAGGCTAATGGCGTGAAAGGAGAAGGGGGTGTACTTCGGTAAATACCATTAGATATCAAATATTTGGCGTAAACCCAGGAATCAGGGCTCTTTATTCTGAAATCAGATGTTGTACTTTGTCTCTGCATGGCATTGGAAGTTGTTTTTAAACTTTTAGCAGAAACAAAAAAGGGCTGGAACATTTACCTCTACGTCCCTTGTTTCGACCCAGGCATTATCAATGAGGTATATTCCACTGACAAAACAAAACAGGAAACGCTTTTAGGCTACACCCACCCTCCTGCCAGAGGCTATAATTACATAGCCATCAGAAAACACTTCCTGTTTCGTTTTCTGATGGTGGACATGACGGGGAATGCTGTGGTAGGGGCAGGGCACTAACCTGCTGCTTGGTTGTCCTGTTGTTTCCTCTTTTGCTGGGCTCTGGGGGTGCTTCTGGACCTTCATGGGAGCTGCTGGAGTTGGGATGCCTAGCTTCCTGGATTCATTTCGGTTCTCCGTTTCTCGTGCTGCTGGGCTGCACTGGTTTCCTGGAATCCGTGGTGAGTCTTCTGTCCCTGTTTGCTTCCTGCGTTGTTCAAGTGCACTGTCGTACTGGAAAGCTCGCCCGGGTGGCAGTACACAAAGTATGCACTGCTAATTGCCACTGGCGCCTTGGACTGGTAGTCCTGAAGCCTGGGTATGTTGGAACCCATTCGGGGGTGCGTAGATGTCCTCCCCCAGCAGCCTCTAGGGTAATGGGCACCGGGGCTGGGCATGTATGGAACATGTGTGGTCTACTCCTCCACCTTCGTCATGCTGTGGGTCGGAGGTTTGGGACGCGTCTCCTTCTGTTGACTCAGTGAGCACCCGGGTTGAGGTTGGTTTTTGATGTTCTCAAACCATTTTTTCAGGTTGATTTTGAGGTCTAGCCCCCCCCCCTATTAAACAGTAAAAGACATCCAAAAGACGTTGTAATTCATTGGCAGTCCTTGAGATTAGGACTGCATAAAGTAGGTTCAGGAGGGTGATAGACTCCATTTTAGGCATATCTTTCTCTGCTTTAATCAAATTAAACTCTAAGGGCTAGATGTAGGTAAAATAGATTTACCGATTTTAAATTACTGAATTTTACGATTCGGTAATTAAAAATCGGTAAATCTATTGGGTCGACATGTAGGTATTCCAGATGTGCTGGAATACCGAATCCGATAATTTCCGTATTTACCGATTCGGTAAATACCGAATCGGTAAAGCCCATTCATTCCTATGGGCTTTGAAGCCCATAGGAATGAATGGGCATTACCGATTCGGTATTTACCGAATCGGTAAATACCGAATTTCACAAGGGTGCAGGGGGTGTCACTTTGACACCCTCTGGCACCCCCAAAACAGGCTCGGGTGCCATGTGGCAGGCATACATGCCCTAAGGGCAGGTCTGCCTGTCACATGGCATAGGTGTGCATGCACACATGTGCATGCACACCGGAATCGGTATTTTACCATCAAATTGGATTTGATGGTAAAATACTGATTCGGAAAGGCTCCTGGGACTCTGAAGAGTCCCACCTACATATGGGTGGCTCAGATTCGGTAAATTTATTATTTTACCGAATCGGTAAAATTACTGAATCAGTAATTTTACCGATTCGGTAAAATAATGCCCCCTACATACCAATAACCTATTTACCGATCGTAACCGGCGAAAATACCGATTTTCGGCCGTTACCGACCGACCTACATCGGGCCCTAAGCCATTACTATATGAGGAAGAATATGGGGGCCATCACACCACCTTGTCTGATCCCCAAAGAAGATTTAATTACAGGGGATAGTTCACCCTCAGTTCCATACTTGACCCTAACCAGATAATCCCATTGCATCCTCTGTAACAAACCAATTATGGCCTGGTCAATTCCTATCCTCGCCATAATGTCCCAGAATTTGGTTCTGTTAACCATGTCAAAGGTAAATGAGAGGTCCTTAAATGCTATGTGAATGGAGCATCTCCTCTCCTTGAGATATTTACCAATAATCGACTGGAGAGTCAGGCATTGTTCAACAATGTCCACCCCAGGGTGAAACCCATACTGAACTCTTGTTAGAGCCTGGGTTTCCTCCAACCAAATCTCAAGGATAGCTACAATAATTCTACCAAGTATATTAAGGGGGCTGTCAACAAGGGAAATTGGGCAGTAAAAGCATGAAAAATGTCTGTACCCTTTCTTAAAATGGTGACTCCACCCGAGATTCTCACCTTTGAGCAATCTATCTTGAAAGATGTCTCCACTCTTACCACCAATTGACCATTCATCCACATGTCTAAACAGGAAAGGGATTGGCTCAAGGGGATTACAGAAGATGCCACCATCGTGATCAAACCAGTGGACAATGGCGGGGCCATTGTCATCCAGGACGTAAGCACCTACAATGAAGAATGCCGACGACAACTGACGAACACCCGCTACTGCCTCCCCATTGAGGATGACCTCACTGAACGCCTCACCATCAAGATCAGGAGACTGGTACCTGAAGCGGAAACGGAAGAGTGGATTTCTACACATGTACCAGAATTCCTGAAAAATGATCAACCACAGATCTCGTATTTCTATACCCTCCCACAAATTCATAAAGGAGTTAACCCTCCACCAGGACGGCCCATAGTTTCAGGTATCAAATCCCTGCTCAAACCATTGAGCAAATTCTGCGATTTCTTTCTGAGACCAATCGTGATGCAAACCCCCACCTACCTCAGAGACACAATCGATGTCTTGAATCTGATAAGGTCCTTCCCCACTCCTGACACAATCAGTCTCCTTGTGAACTTGAACTTAGAAGTGTTATATATTAGCACCCCCCAGGACGATACCCTTGAAGTCCTGGAGATGACCCTGCATGAAACTGACCCTTGGCCATTTCAAACCCTGATCACTTTCATTGTCGAATGAGCAGAACATTTCTTTGCCTTTCATAATCAACTTTACCGTCAGGTGCAAGGTACCAGCATGGGAAGCACCTGCCTTTATTTGGTCTAATTTGAGAGTAAGTTCATTCTACATGATAGCAACCCATATCAAGAAAACATACTAGTGTGGCGTTGTTATATCGACGACATCCTGGTGTTTTGGAGTGGAGAGATAGACAGGTGTGCTTCTTTTTGTGAGTGGGTCAACACCTTGGACCCATTTCTTAAATTTACTAGCACTAAGTCAGAAAGTACCATCCCCTTCCTTGACCTGTCAATCTCCATCTAGAATGGCAAAATACTTAGCACCAATTACAGGAAACCCACTGACAGGAACAGTCTCCTGCCATCACCCAAAGGCCCTCAGGGATAACCTCAAAATGGGACAGTTCCTCCATCTTTGCAAGAACTGTCATTATAGATAATGGGGTAACCCAATAAGTCAAGACGGACCTGGGTACAATGCGGGAATATAAAGGTAGTCTGTGACCAATTAGTCATGAATTGAATTCAATTATGAACAGTCTGTGTTGTGTAGAATACTACAATATTGATAATCAATATCACAATGAACTTTCTCATGCATGCAATCAAAACCTATTTATTAATACATGTAATGGGGGTGTGGCTAGCCGGCCATGATAGCAGTCGGGCACTGCTAGAGCTCCGGCGCTGTTGGGGCATTATCCTGCCAAAAACACACTGGGGGCCCCCGGGGTCGAGGCGACGGCTGGCGGAACACAGTCGGAGCACACCTGTGACTCCGTGACCATCTGTGAGGAGAGAGAGGTCCTGGGAGATCCGGCGCTGCTGGTGCGGGACTGACGCGGATGCGACCAGGCCGCAGCCGGGAGACACAGTGAAGGGTGCTGCCGTCATCTTTGAGAGGGGCGAAACCAGAAGTGCCCGGATTGAGGAACCTGGGTTGCGGCAAAGACAGCGGGAGTGCCCGACTAAGTCCGGATAAAGACCGGAGGGAATTACATGCTGCCACTGAGAGGCGGTGAGGATTTTGTGGTCTGACATCGCCGACAATCAAGTAAGGAGCTCACCGGCAGAGTGCACGGCTGGGACCCGCCGAGGACGCGGGGACTTACAGATTACTGCTGACGGCGGGCGGGAGGTGGTAGAACGTGGGTAGAGGAGAGAAGCTCTGGATTTGGTCGCCCAATCCCTCCCCTCCTCGACTTATGTGCCCACTCTTTGGGATGGAGCAGCGGGAGAACCGGCTGGGTGTGAGGAGTCCCCTCCCCCCTCCTTGACGCGGCCATACGTCAGGCCTCCCCACAACATGGTGAAGCCCCTGGCCCAGTAGGCATGGAGTATAACAGCTTAAAAGGCCCTAAGGCCTGGATTGGGGGCAGATCATTGGAAAGTGACACATACGATGCCACGGAAGACCCCGGGGGACCGGGTCTTGGACCGTGGGGGATCCCGGGAGTCTCCCCCTTTCTGCATAGGAGTGCGGGACGTTGGAGAGGAGTGAACTACTCCCCAGTGAGATACACGCTTGGACTGAGCTGGGGATTGGGAGCAAGGCTCCCCAGATATCTTAACTTGTGGGGGGGATGTGTATCCTGCCTGAACTCTCTGTCCCCAACAGACGGGGAACTACCGCGGAGCACTTCCTAGGGTGACTTCCTCATACATGCTTGATTCCCGGGGTATCCTACGAGGCCAGCTACGAGGGAGCCACGAATATTGTCCATTATGGTTCGCAAGGGAGTAAAGGTGACAGAAAGCTCGGGAGGTCCCACAACAGTCCGCGCAGAGCAGTCTGCTGGAGGAGAGGGGGCTCTTTCGGCATCCTCCATACAACACCAAGGAGATGAGCAACATATGGACAAACTGGACATAATCCTGCAAGAAATACGGGACTCTAGGATGGTGCTAGAACAGCAGATGGGCACCCTGACCACGAATTTATCCCTGTTGAAAGCGGACCACAACAAATTGCCAGATAGAGTCAAGGACAAGGGTCTAGCTCTGGAGGACCTGACACCAGCGGTAGCAGACCATACTACCTCTATCCGGCAGCTCCAGCAACAAGTCACCTCCCTCATGGATCGGGTGGAAGACGCGGAAGGCCGTAACCGCCGCAATAATATCCGCGTTATAGGCCTTCCGGAACGATGTGAGGGTGCCCAGGCCGCAGATTTTATGGAACAATGGCTCCGAGACCATGTCGCTGAGGAAGGCCTCTCGCCACATTTTTGCGTAGAAAGGGCACACAGGATCCCGACAGGTCGGCCTAGACGGGGTCGCCCCCACGCCCTCTCATCGTGCTGATACTCAATTATCGAGATAGAGATGTCCTGTTGCAGAAAGCGCGGGAGAAATGCCTCATCCAATACGACAATCAGAGGATTTCCCTCTATCCGTACTACACCAACACAGTCCAGAAGCAACGCTCCTCGTACATGGAAGTGAAAAGGAAGTTACAAAAGGCCAAGCTTAGGTACACATTTCTCTTCCCTGCTCGTCTGGAAATCATACATGGCAGAAAGACACACTTCTTTGAGAGCCCTTTGGACGTCGAGGAATGGCTGGAGGTAATGGGCATTGACGGAAGCCAGGAAGTCACCCAGGAGTCGACCAACAACGAATCGAGGGATAGCCAGACCCGGGACGAGACAGGGTCCCAAAACCGAGACGGGAGGCGAGACGACACGGCCCTTCGCGGGAACAACAGAAAGAAGACCAACTGGACGCTCTGGCGATGGTGGGCACTTTTCGGGAAGACTCTGGAAAGATTGCGACGGACTCAGAGGACAGCACTGTCCATTCGGATTCGGACCATAGTGTAATCCTATTCCCCACTGTCACGCCCCGAGCGGCGGATAACCTGATGGACAATTGAGTGAGAGAAGGGCCACGTTGGGAGCGGACGAACTGCAAGCCAACTCTATTGTATCCTTTACTTCCTTGACCTTCCTTTCTAACACAATGTCTTTGACATGCTGAAGGGGGTGGGTGTACCTTAAATTATATATTTATTGCTATGTAATGATGGATAGCCTGGATTTCTTTATTTGACTTAATTAGCATTTTTTCCTACGAAGGAGAGCCAAGTTTTTTCTTTTGTAACTTTGTCCCTAAGGACAGTGTGCCGTTGAGCCAGCAGAGCCCAGTAGGGAAGACATGAAGACTGGAATGGTGCTAGGCCACCCCCCCCCCCCCAAAGGCAAATGCACCAGAGTTCGAGAACTTTTGATTGTTGTTTTAATGTTGGGCCCAGCACTGTTAATATGCTGCGCCGTTTCTGTTCAGTTCTTCAAGTGGGAATCGGGGTGGGTAGTCTCCTGGTGGTTAGTACATAGGGATCATGTTAGAGGCCTCCGGACGCTCCTGAGTTGGAACACAAATGAGTATGGCTGACACTGTAGGATCCTATAGATTGAATGTGCAGGGACTTGGGGAGAAACAGAAGCGACAGAGAATACATTCCTTCCTACTTAGGCAACACACGCAGATCGCTTTCCTTCAGGAATCCCACCTTACTGCTTCGGAAGCTCTAAAACTGCGGAAAAAATGGAGGGACACTATATACTTTACGACATACTCTGCCTTTTCCAGAGGGGCGACAATTTGGGTCAGACACAGTACACCGTTTGAAGAAAGGTGGATGAGCAGGGCCGCTTCGTGCTGGTGAAGGGCACCTTAGATGGTACACTGATAGTGCTTGGCTGTATTTATGCCCCAAACTTTGATCAGGACAAATTTTTGACGACAGTTGGTCTGGCGCTTGCAGACTGGGCGGGCATTCCCTGGGTCTTAGGAGGTGACTGGAACATGGTCATGGATTTAGGCCGGGACAGATCACACCCCCCCTACAAATAGCTGGGGTAGCCCGACTGACGGAGTTGTTCCAGACGTGGGTGGCAGGGAGGGGCCTGACAGACATCTGGCATGCACTTCACCCGGAGACAAAGGAATATTCTCATTATTCACTTGTACACATGCTACACACTAGGATTGATAGGTTCTTGTGCTCCGCGTCACTGATCTCGAGGGTGGGGAATCCGGAGTCTTTAGCCAAAACCTTTTTTGGATCCCAGACCTCTGTCATTCAGCCTCCTCTGGGGCAGAGTTCCGACCCCGGTTCCTACTTGGTGCTGAAACCCGCTCCTCCTAGAGGGCGGCTGCTTCCGGACGTCCTTGTCCAATGCCCTGAGTAAATATTTTATAGAAAACTTGGACTCCACCACCTCTAATCTGGTGGTGTGGGACACCATGAAGGTTGTGGTGTGCGGTGCGGCACTAGGCCAACTGGTGGGAGCCCAACAGGAAATTCGCCAGAAACTCTGCAGGATAGAAGATCGGTTAAAGATACTTGAAAGGGAAGTGAGCGTAGACCCTGAGAAGAGAGGGGAGCTGCACAAAGAGAATATAGATCATGCCGACACGTTGGAAACATTGCGAGTCATAGACCATAGAGAATACCTACGCCGACAACATACGGAGGCGGACAGATCAGGGGCGTTACTAGCCCGCCTGGTGCGGGACCAACCTGACCCTCTGGTGATAACCCAAATACGTACGCAAGCGGGCAACTTGGTTCGTACGCAGTTAGAGATCAACAGAGCGTTCCATGACCATCTGACCGCGATGTGTGCCCCCCTGATCGGGAAGACCTGGATCGAGTGTCCGGCTTCCTTAACGACCTCCCCTTCCCGACTTTGACGGCTGACACCCAGCGGGCACTAGAAGGGCCCATCACACAGCACGAAATACGGACTGCCATCAAATCCCTTAACCGCAATAAAACACCAGGTATGGATGGGCACCTGGTGGAGTTCTACATGACCTACTCTGACACTCTGGTGCCGGTCCTGGAAAAAGTATACCAGACAGCGCTCGAGGAGGGACACCTGCCTGAATCGATGATGCAGGCATTAGTTGTCTCTATACCGAAACCTGGCAGGGATACCTTCGATATGACAAATTATAGGCCCCTGTCGATGCTCTCCACGGAGTATAAAATACTTAGCAAGGCAATCACCTTGAGATTGCAAACGTATCTTCCTACCCTTGAACATTGGGATCAGTATGGGTTCTTCCCGGGACGGAGCACCTCCTTGAACACACAGCGGTTGCACGCACTCATGACGACTCAGCCACGGGACTTCCCCAGGGCTGGCTATATAGCAGTGGACCTCAGACAGGCATTTGACTTGCTGCCTTGGAGAGGTACGGTCTCCCAGATTCCCTCCTGGCGTGGATCAGACTGCTTTACACAGCTTTCTCGGCTAGGGCACGTACAGGGCGGCATGTCTCCGATAGTTATTCAGTACACCGTGGCATCAGACAGGGCTGCCTCCTGTCCCCGCTCCTATTTGTCCTTGACCTCGAGACCCTGGCTATAGCCTTGCGTGCCCGGGGTGAGCAGATGGGCATCAGGATTAGAGATACACATAACCTAATATCGATCTACGCAGAAAATATTTTATTTTACTTCAAAGACCTGGAGGCGGACCACACTGCTATATACAAGATCTTTAACCGCTTTGAGGGGATTTCGGGTCTGGCCATTAACCCAGACAAATCGAATGGCTTCTATTCCAGGGACACGCCAAGCCCGGCCTCCATCCTCTTTGGAGCTTACCTCATCCCGGTGGCTCAGACTACATTTAAGTACTTGGGGATCCAGGTATATAGGTCTCAGGACAATCAAATTGACAGGAACATTAAACAAGCCATTATGCGTCTTCGAAATTCTGTGGGCTTCTGGACTGCTCTGCCCTTATCTGTAATGGGCAGAATTGCGATATCCAAGATGGTAATGGTCCCCTGTATGCTGTATTTCTTTGTTAATCTCCCTGTTATCCTGCCTCAACAAATATTCAATACACTCAACACAATTTTAGTTAGCCTAATCTGAGGTGTTGGTAGAAGACGGATTAGCCTTCGCAAGTTGCACCTGGGGACTAGAGCAGGGGGATTGGGGGCCCCAGATTTCCGAGGCTATTATTATGCTAGCCAGCTCCAGTGGTTGTCCTACTGGACGGCAGGTCGGAATCTCTACGAAACTGAATACACACCAGAGAGGCAAAGCGGGGAGAACTACACGCCCTCCTACTCCCGAGAAGCCGAATCCCCACAGAATGCCATCCACTTCTGCGCACGGCTTTGACATGTTGGCGGAAAGCCCTGTCATACACTTCATCGATTTTAGCGTACGCCGCTAATATCCCCTTACTGGGAATCCCAACACCACAGGGTAGGCTCACGGACAGAGTACTGCGCCCCTGGGAAACAGCTGGGATAACAGGAGTGGGTGCCTTTTTTGGTGACAATATCCTACTTGATCACAACACCTTCTTGCAGGTCACGGGCGCGCCCCCAGACTCTACCTGTTGCATGCCACTGTCACGCACTACATCAGAACCATCTGGGCGCCACAACGACCCCAACCTGCACAACATGAACTAGTTCATTTATTATACTACATGGGAGCAGGGGGACATCTGGTCCGCTGGCTATATACGGGGATTAGGACGCATGCTGCAGCCTCGATCATATAAGGGGGTGGTGATGGACGGAGCATCTGAATCAATCAAACACTCACACCCAGTCAAAAGATCTGGGTTTAATCCATCACCGTTCTTTAGCCCACTCTGCCACCCCAGTTCAGACATGGCTATATGCAAATCAGTCTGACCCTGTGACTCGTGGGAACAGTCCAGCCCGAACTGCCAAGCCATGTCTTCCCTGGACCGGTAACAAGCTTCCGAGGACCGGTTTCTGGCATTCCAGCCGTCTTCAGCCCGGCTTGCTTGAATCAAGTGGCAAAGTGAGCAAGGGACTCACGTCTGAGCATACCCTGCCACACTTATGGATTATTTACAGAATGATGTCAATGCGTTATAGTTGAATAAAACTATCCAATGAGAAGGGCCCTGAAGTGCATGGTAAAAGGCGATGTATACAATAAAATGCCAGCATATTTTACATCATATTCACAGTGGTTAACAGTTCTATGTACAGATAAAACCAATTGGGAAAAAAATATGAACATTACCACATATATACAGTTATATGTACAGTAGACAACACATTAGCCAATGTGTATTTCTAATAACCCTCAGTGCAAACATGAACATCACTACATATAGACAGTTATATATACAGTAGAAAACACATTAGCCAATGTGTATTTCTAATAATGCATCTAATAATGCATCATCAAACAAGAATAGCTGCTCATATATTTATGTGGATAGGTATCCAGATTTTCAAGGAAGGCTAGGTGAAACACCAGTCTAGTTTGTGTGTAAATTAGCTGCCTGCCGGGCGATTTCCTCATACTCATTTAATCCCTTGTGTATTGTGTCGAAAGTGTGAATCCATTTGCATCCACAGTAATTAAGATTGTGCGAAAGGCTACCTCCTCTGTGATTAGTGTGTACCTTCTTGTTCACGCACCATCTTAGGTTTCCCGCAGTATGGACAAATTTCATGAAATGTTCCACTAGTAGGGCTCCCTGTGTGGTACATCTTATCTTGCTGCAGTGTTGCAAAATGCGGCATTTTATTTTCTGTGTTGTCTGTAAGCATGGGCGAATTTTGCGAATCTCGCGTTGGCGAATTTTGCGGATTTGCGAACTCGCAATCCGCAAAAATCAGCGAATTCTCGCTAATTTGCGGATTTTTTTTTGTGTTCGCGCGGGTTTCTGCCAGTTCGCGAGGGTTTTGTACAATTTTGCAAACGCGAACTTACCTGTCGGGTCGCAAGTTTTGCGAACTTGTTGTTTCTACGTGTCCAGCCTGTTTGGGACACTCTTCTTCATCACTGCCACCCTCTGTCACCACTGCCACTCTCTGACTACACATGCCACCCTCTGGCCCACCCATGCCACCCTCTGTTTCATCACACAGCACCCTCTGGTTGTCCAGTGTACATTATTGTGGTAAAGCAAAGCACACCTTCCCTGCCTCAAGTGACCTGAATTAATTTGGGGCTGATTAATGTGTCACAGAATATTTTTTTAGCTGGCACCTGCTTCCTTAGTGCTTCCTGATTAGTCATCTTTTGCACTTGCTAAGTGCTTTCATTGTTGCAAAATTAGTTACAACACCTGCCCTGCCCCAACTGACAATAATGAATTAGGGGCTGATTAATGTGTCACTGTTGGATTTGAACTTCCAGCATGGCTCCTGCTTGTCTCCCTTAGCTGTAATTCAGGACCTTTGTGGCATATGTGTAACTATTCTGAGGGTCAGAGCAGGGTCACATAATAGTTGCAAGTAGGCAACTGAACTCTGGAGGGGCCCCTCAGGAAGCACTACAGGAAATGGCTACTAATGATGAGCTTGAACTTTTGAACCTGGTAAGTAGTTTCAGTTTTGCTAAGATCGTATTTCTGCAATTTAGCGCTTATTCGCGGGGCGCGAAGTTGAACTGGGAAGCCGCGAACTCACGCGAACAGTGCGAGCAAGCCATAAAATCCGCTGCTCGCGGATTTGCGGATTTCGCGGGAAACCGAAAATCCGCAAAATCCGCGAGCGGAACGGATTTTCCGCCCATACTTAGTTGTCTGGCCTATATATAGGAAGTCACAAGGACACTGAATAGCATATATCACTCCTGATGAGTTACAGTTAGTGTGTTCTCTGAAGGTGTATGTGTAATCGCCATGTGAGAAATATTTAATTTCTTTAGTCAACGAACACACGTTGAAATTCCCACATTTATAGTGGCCCTTGATGGGAGGAATGTTCCATAGATGCGACTGGACACTGGATTCTTTGGAAGGAAGTACAGATTTCACCAGTGCCTATCTGAGGCACGTGCCTTTGTGGAACTCATGCAGAGGAGGTTCATGCATGTTAAGATCATCTGCAACCATGTGCCAGTATTTGTTGATCGTTTTTTTGATCTGGTTGTTCTTGGTGCAAAATGTGGTCACCCATGTAAGCCTGTCTTGAGTGGTTTATGTTTTCTCTCTCGGAGTCAATAGGAATTCCCTATGAGTATACCATGCTCTTTTGCGGGCTTTTTTAAGGAGCCTGATGGGATAGCCCCTGTCTCTAAGCCTGTTGAGTAGATCAGCCGATTCAAAAAAGTAATCTTCCCTTTTGGTGAAGTTGCGCCTAACCCTATAAAATTGGCCATATTGCAGATTGTCCTTTAGGCTACGGGGGTGGTGGCTTGTGTATCCTAATAATGTGTTTCGTTCACTTGATTTCCTATACAGTGTAGTGTTTTTTCTTCCTCAGCTTTGATAGTGATATCTAAAAAGTGTATTTCATCCGTGCTGTGATCCAAGGAAAATTGTATGTCCGTGGATTGGGTGTTAAGCCAGCAGGGAAAAGCATTGAGTTGTATCTCAGTCCCTTGCCAGATCATCAGCACATCATCGATGTACCTACACCAGTGAAGGATACTGTTTCTATATGGGTTATGAGTGCTTAGAACATACCTTTGTTCATATGCGTCCATGAAGATGATTGCCAAGTTTGGGGTGAAACTTGCCCCCATGGCCACGCCTTTGGTCTGGTAGTAGTGTCTGTCTTGGAACACAAAGACATTTTTACTCATGGCTATTTCTAGAAGTGTTGTGATAAACTCATTGGGGACTCTGGTGGGTTTTGGCCTTTTATCCAATACCTCTCTAATCACCTCCAAGGCTGCTTCTTTGGGGGATGCTCGTGTATAACGAGGATATAATCATGGTTACCAATATTTCTTTACTAGGGTCAAATGGAAAGTTGTCAACCAGATTTATGGCTTCCATAGTGTCCCTAATATAAGTAGGGGTGGTGATGGCAATAGGCTTAAGGAAATGGTCAATAAATTTACACATTGGTTCTAATAATGAGCCACAACCTGATATGATAGGTCTCCCAGGGGGGGTTCTCCATCCGTTTATGAATTTTGGGCAGGGTATAAATTCTCGGCATTCGGGGTTGATTATTGTTCAAATAGTCGTGTTCGTGTTTGCTCAAGAAGCCCTCTTACAAGCCTTTACTCGTGACATCTTTGATAAGTTGGGCAACCATGGAGCTTGGGTCAGATGTGAGTATGGTATAATTATCAACAACCCCTAATTGTGCCAGGATTTCTTGTCTGTAGTCACTGGTACTTTGGACCACTATGCTCCCCCCTTATCTGCGGGTTTTATGATGATCCCAGTATTATTTTTGAGAGAAATGAGGGCTGAGCGTTCATTTTTAGACGTGTTAAAGTTCACATATTCCCTTTGTTCGAGTGATTGCATAACATCCCTCATCACTATGTGTTCAAAGGCCATGATTTTTTGGACATCATATGTGAAGGACGGTTGAAGGTAGAGGGGGGTCTGAGGCCAGTGCTTGTAAATGATGGATTAAAAGGTATCTTCATGAAATAGTATTTCAACCTAACCTTCCTGAAAAATTAATGGAGTTCAAGTTTCAGGTTGAAGCTGTCAGGTAGGTTGGTAGGGACAAAGGAAAGACCCTTCTGGAGGATGGCTTCCTCATCACTATTCAGTGAGAGATTAACTATGGGATTATGGCCACTTAGTCTCACCACCGGTAATGTTGTCGGCGTGTACAAATGTCTCTGTGTATCGCTGAAGGGAAGTGTACCTTCTTCTTCGCCTTGCCCCTGCCTCTGTTCCATGTTGGTTCGTTCATTCCCCTGGGGTGAGCCCTTGGTCGGCCCCTTCCCCTGTAGTCTGACCATTGTGCCCTCTCTAAAAAACTGGGCTGTTGTTCGTTGTGCCTCTGTGTGTATGTGCCTGAGCTTGTCCCTGGTCTGTCGTTCTCACTGTCTGAGTTATTACTAAATGAGGATTTGGAGAAGGTATTATATCTTCTGTACCCTCCCTTGCCTCTGCTTGAGAACCTCCCATGTGTCTCTTGTTGGTGGTACCCTTCATGAAGGTACGGATAGGTCACTTTCTTGTCGTATATATAGCTGTATATCTCGTGCTTGCTTGTCTAGCTTGGTCGACTGTGTGAAGGTCTCAAAGTCTTCGAGAGTTCTATCTAGTGTCTCTAATGCCTCTTTGGCATTGGTGAGAGCCTTATCATCAAAAATCTCTTTTCTCAACTCAGCAATTTCTTTCATTAAACGTTTTACTTCTTCTAGGGCCATTTCCACCCCTAGCATCATCCAGTGCCTGGAACAATTGTTTGAGATAAAGCTGAAATTCTCTTAGAATTTTGGGTTATCTATAAAAAATGCAGGTTCATTGCGAACCTGTAAACCTATGGGGATGACATTGGCTTGAAGGTATTCAGTTAAACCATGCCCATATAATCTAGTGCGGATCAATTTTTTGTCCAGTCTTCCCAGTTTATTTATTTTTTCATTGAGTGTAACATCTAGACCATAAGTGGCTGTGTCAAGGAAACTGGAACCTAACTGTCCCTGTAACAATTTGTCAATATAATCTTCACTATAGGAGAGTGTCTCCTTCTCCGACATTTCAAACCAACAAAAAAATGTGCAAATTCAACCAATATGTACAGTGTAACCCTAAACAATATATAAAGGATATGTACAAGTATTTACAACAAACCCTCGCAGGCGTGCCTGCACAAGATATTCATTATAGTTAATGAGGTATCCCAAAAAGTCAAGACGGACCTGGGTACAATGCGGGAATATAAAGGTAGTCCGTGACCAATTAGTCATGAATTGGATTCAATTATGAACAGTCTGTGTTGTGTAGAATACTACAAGACTGATAATCAATATCACAATGACCTATCTCATAGATGCAATCAAAGCCTATTTATGAATACATGTAATGAAAATCCACACAGATAATAGCACCAACCAAACCAAAATTATTCACAAAACATTTTATTAGTTGATTGGGAAAACAGTTCAATCACTGAATTGCAATAGGTTGCGCGCAGAAAAAAAGGAAAAGTAGGGGACTGGTGGTGATGGGTGGTGGGAGTGCAAATCACAGGAATAAGGAAACACAATTAGATGCTTTTTAAAATTACTGGTAATTCAAACCAGTCACAGAAGACCTGTCCGATGTATAACATTAATTTACATGTAATCTGTAAATTTGCAACGTGCATTCAATGCATTTTCAAGGGTATATCGGATAGGAAGCAGGTACAGGTCTTGTAAAGTAGAGGGTGTCGACGCTTCGACTCAGCTGATGAATAGAGGGAAGTTTGGGCCTCAGCTGCTAGTCTTCATCAGGATGGATTGGGGCAACCCACAGGTAAGAATGCTAATTAGAAAGGGCGCTACGTGTGTGGTCAGAAATGTATGAGGTCAAGTTGAAAACGCACTGACCTACTCCTGGTGCCAAGCCTGGCTACTCAGGTCTGATGTCCAATATCGAAGACCAATGGCCCATTTACGCCAGAGGTACGGGATACAGGCGTGTTTAGTCACTTTGACACCAACCAAAGCGTATATCCATTAATGCTGTGCGTGATGTAAATCAAGCAAGAACTGTAACACCTTAGCAGAATAGGAAAAACAGGCAACCACCCTAACATCTAACTTAGTGGAACGACATTACCCACACAAGGTGATATACTAGGATTACAAGAGGGCAAAAAACAACCACAGGGAAAGTAGAGTAAGAACACCCACATACACTCTTACATGTGTGACTACGTTCATCCTTAGCTCCACTAAAGTACAAAAGCTCATTAGGAAACATTGGCGCATACTCCAGACAGGTATCTTTACTCCTGGACCTACTCCCTTGTTTGCATTAAAACGCACTCAGAACATGAGGGACTTACTGGTCCACGAATTCAACCTACGAAACAACAAACCCTCGGGGCCCTTCCACCGGTAGAGGGCCATTTCCCCTGTGGGTCTTGTTTGGTATGCAACCTCACCACTTCTACCAAACATATAGACCTAGGACTACAGAGGCCCTGGCATCAAAAATGGCACACAAATTGCAACGCCAAAAATTGTGTGTACCTGATCACATGCCCATGTAATCTCCGTTACGTGGGCATGACCACTAGACCTGTGAAGGTACGGGTTAGTGAACACAGGAGCACTATCCATTGCAAAAAAAAAACAATACTAGAATGCTCAGTCACTTTTTAGCGGCATATCACACACCAGAAAGCCTTCGTTGGACAATCATTGACTCCAATTCCAACTGCACAACAAAAATATTATTCACGCAAGAACAACGCTAGGTGACTATATCCCATGGGCTGAATTTATTAATTTAACTCACTACACTAACTGCCCAACATTGTCAACATACTGGCCTTGATATCAGGTACCTACACCACCTGAGGTAATTCAGAGTTGCTGTGTACTTCTATCCAAATTATGGACACACCTCCCTGAATTGCCACTAGACAGTCTCTGTACAACCTTTATTTTAATAGCTTGCTTTTAGGCATCTTTATTTTCATTTAAGTAGAACAGTTACGCTTCTTAAATACATGCAGAGCAGGTTCCATTTTAGCTGCAGTTTCTATTTTAGTTAGCCAGTCTGTACTTTAGATCACAGTCAGCATTTACGTCATCTTTCTCAGAACTTGGGAAAGTGGTGTTTATGTCTAAACACCCTTTAGCCAGAATATTTACACCATCAAGAGCAACAAGTGTTGTTGATCCTCTTGATATCTACATCTGAAGGTTTTAGAAGTAAAACCTAAAGTAAATCTAACGTAAAGATGAACCAAATGCTAAGGTTTTGTTTGCAAAAGTGACATATTATGCATCCCACTACTTTAGTCTGGGTAGATTTAGTGTTCTAAAATCCTCATTTGATTGTGAAAACATGTTTCTCAGAATCAGTGGTCAGTGCCCTATATAAACCCAGGGAACTAGCCGTTGATTAAGAGAGAAACATCACCCAGGGGCAGATGTAGAAGGTATGTCACCAGATTCAGCCATTACCAAACCTGTGCCTTAGGCTGCAGTGAAATATGTCAGGGTGATGTTTTACCTGAATAAACACAATGGGCCTAGTTCTGATGTCAGGTGGACCGCCACCGACGGGCCATCAGTGACTGGCGGCCCAACATCCAGTGTATCCGTCTGACCATAGGATTACAATTCAGGTGGTCAGAGCAAGTTGGGCGAGGAGAAAGACCACCACCTCTGACAGGCTCAAGGAGCCTGTCGGGGCAGCAGTTGGAGCCTAATCCCTACAATGGGGGTTAAGTCTGTGGAGGCAACGCCATAGGAATTAGGATGTCCCTTTCCTTTTGCCTTTACATGGGCCCCTGTCGGCTACTGGAATGTGGCTAGGGGTCACATATGGTGCCCCTCCAAACATCCTTGTGACTTGTGCTAGGCACCATATGGTGCCTGGCACATGGTGCATGAATGTTTAAAAACATGCATTTTTCAATCGCTGCTTGTGCTGCGACCCTTTTTCGGGCTGCAGCACAAGGAGAAAATGTAAACGGCATGTTTCCAACTGCCTTCATGGCAGTTGTATCATAATATGGTGGGTAAAGCCACCGACTACATGTCGGGCGGTCTCCATCCTGCAACGATCTACAGCCATAGAAATGGGGCTGTTGTAAATAAGTACTTCATGCAACATGGCTGACAGTGGTCGTTAGCCCTTCCTTTGTGTTCTTACCTCCTTAGCCTCACAGAATACCTATGTGTGTTCTAACTTGTACCGGAGTGTTCTACTCTTGTCAATTGATGGTCTGGTCAGCTGACGAGGTGTGCACCCAGCTGTGTACTACAGGAAATCTACATGTAACTAACTAGAAGTGTCTTGAGATCTATCTACAACAGGGGCTTATGTCTTTGCCCTCAAAATAGTTGCAAGCTTTTCCAGACAGACAACAATTCTTGTTGTTCCAGATATGCGCACCTAGACTTACTGTTTATTGATCTGCTGGAACTCGCACAGTGGAGAAGTGTGGCTAAATGAAGTGGAGAAGTGTGGCTCAATGAAGTGGAGAAGTGTGGTTCAATAATTAGAGCGGCAGACCCTGATGCAAAAGTCTAGCCTGGGACCAGGGTTCAATTCCTTGACTCGGCGGGTCTTGGGCTCAAAAATTCCACTGACCTGATAATTCTTGCCTTGGTGCCTATTGCAATCATGGAGTCCCACTCTGCAACTCTGGGCAATAGCTTGCTTAATTCCACAACGGCCCCAACAACGCTAAGGATGCCTGGCCTCCACCTTGGGGGTGCCCAGGAGTGGATGCCTCACAGGGAAAGCCAGGATGGGTTCCACAGCGGTATTCGTACAAGCGCCTTGAGACCCTTGCGGGTGAGTAGTGCTCTATACAAGTATCAATTTACATATTTACAGTGCCTACATATATCACAGTGAGATTGTTAAGAATTGTGATTATGATATTACAGTTTTTCCAAATTGTTTTCCCTGTTTATGAAAGGCTTAGATGCTTTTACTTTTGACCTTTTGTGATGTTACAGTACAATGTTGTATGCACTAGATTCATGATTTTTAAAATATCTATTTTAAAAAATATGTCAAAATGCTTTATCTTTTTCTAGTGATCTGTGAGTGTGTAACTCATCAATTAATAATACTTTGTATTAGCACTGTGTTAATGAACTTTTGATTGGCCTCTTAGTAACCCCAAAAACACAAACACAACACTTGCAGGAATGCTCAATGGGTTAAATGGAAATCTTTACTCAGTGATAACGCACTGAACTAAGGGCCTCATTTATGAGGCCCCTTGGGCCATCGGAACTTCACTTTTTGTGAAGTTTGTTGGCGCAGAATTCTGTGTGATATTTATCAGGCAGCACTACCACTTTTTTGGGCGTACTGCTGCCTGATAAATATCAGTCCCTTTAACTCAGTGTTCTGCATTAAAGGGACGTGCAATGGGTGTTGTTGGGGGGTTACATCCATGGCCTTTTGGCACTGCCCCACATTTACGAGAAATCGTAAATCTAAGGCAGTTCCAAAAGCTTATGCCTCCCCAGGGGAGGCGTAAGGGAGGTGCAATGGGGAGAAATATCTTTATTTATCCTCGTTTTTCCTTTATCTATAAACCTCTTGGGATTATTTTTGTACAGAGAGGTTTCCCTTCCTGTACAAAAATATTCATCCCCGCAAGGCCGGCACCCTTTTGCCATTGTGCAAAGGTGCCTCTGCTGGTGCAGGCCGCCCATTGTGCGCCGGCGCAGGGGAAAAGGACAGGAATGCACCCTATCTTATAGATACAGCGCATTCATGCACTTTTCTTTTGCCGTAGGGAAGCACAGCAAGAAGGACTGCTGCGCTTCCCTACAGCAAAACCTCATAAATGAGGCCCCAAGTCCTTGCACCTGTGAGTTAGGAACCCAAACCCGCAGACTTTAGTCCTAGAACGCAGGGTTCGTAAGTGTTTCTGAATGTTCAGAAACCTTTCAGGCCTTGCTAAATGGTCCCATTTGTTCTCCTAAAGGGTTTATCAATCCGTAGCATATTCTGTACCATCAAATGCTCATTACAGAATAGCAAGGAACATTTACATTAATTTCACTGAGTTCAAATAATGTAAGGGCTACCTACCAGGGTGCAAAGTTGTGGGCAGTGTACCATCTATGGCAAGTGCATTACCGAATCCTAAGAGTAAATATTCCCCAAAAATGATGTTGCAAAAGAATTGTCGAACAATATTTTTCTTTCTCAGAGAAGCCTTGGGCCATTTTTTTTGTTGTTGAAGATGTTTCCTAAACAACCCAGGCTTAAAGTATTTTTTCCATCAACTAAGGGGCAGATTTACAAGTCCCTTGCGCCACTTTTGCGTCACTTTTTCCATGTTAAAAGTGATGCAAAAGTGGCGCAAGGGGCTTGTAAATCTGCCCTTAAGTTTATAAACTTTTCAAGTTTTATGGCATTGCAAACTGCAAAAGTTTTTAAAAACCTTTGCGGACGAATTCCATCTTCCAGTATTAAACCATCTCTGCATGTTGTCTTTAGATACTAAAGATTATAGTTTGGTTTTTCTGAACTAAATAATGTGTGGCGACCTAATCTTAATGGTGACTCATACATTGTACTTCTACCTATCAGAGAGATAGTGTTAAATGCCAGACAAAGTTGGTTTTATTCACTGTTGAGTTTCCAATAAAAAGTCACAATGATCTGATAGTCACATGACTATAGCACTAAAATCACACGGAAATTGTCATCAATATTCAGATTAATGAGCATAACTGTTGTCACTGAGGAAAAATAGCACACGTTTGAGCTCTAACCACCCCCACCTCCCGCCCCCATCAACCTCAATGCATTATTAATGTTGTTATATGGCAGGCATTAAAAAGAAAACAATAACCTAACGATTCATAGCTGCCAGATCGTGAGTAGTTTATCATGAGAGCAGCGACTCATTTTATTTCTGCCCTTGACTGAGAGATTAATACTAATTTCCCCTCATTGCACAGTCTGACCTTTTTCTTGCATTCAGCCAGTGCAAGTGTTAATGGGAAAATAATGGTACGGCAAAAAATTTGCTCCAGCGAGAGCATTTTTTTATCAATTTTTAACTTGATTCTGATAATGGGCCATACAATTTTACTAACAGTGTTAACTCCCTAAAGTAACATTTCCTGGATGAATTAAAGCCGATGTTGAACTTCTGTCTGGCATGAGCTTCTCCTCTCTTATCTAATTAAACCTAACCCCGAGACTATTAGAAGTTTCAAAGCATCGAGTGAACATGATAACCGATTGTTTTCATGACAGCAAATGTGTTTTTCTGTCTTTTTTTAGTGGAGTTAACAGACTTTATTTTATCAGTAAAGAAAATCTCTTGTCTTAATGGAATACAACAAATCACAGATCCGCCCTGTTACCTGGTTGTATACCTGTCGGAAGCAATTAGAAACAAGGGCTGCACCTGACCACGTGCTCTGCCTCCAGGTTTACTACATGATATGTGGCTTACCCATTGTAAGGGAAGCCTATTAATGACGTGTCATTTTCCAAGGCATATATACTGCATTTTGTAAAACGTTTTAAATTGTATTGATCAAAGGGTATTTGTTAGAAATTAGATTTCTGGTTTGCAGAGGTATGCACCCTGTCCAAGCAGGTTTGCAGAGGTATGCACAGTCCTAGTCAGGGTAAGCCAGAATTAACCTGTACTCATCCTCTGGTGGCTTGGCACAGTGCAGTCAGAATTAAGAGGCAATGTGTCAAGTATTTGTGCAACACTTCAAACAGGATAACAGTAAAAACACCAAACAAAAAAATACCACACCTGGTTAAAAGAATAGATGTTAAATTAATGAACAAAACAAGACCAACACGACAAAAATCCAATAAGTATAACTGGAGTCATGATTTTTTACAAAATAAACTTTAATGAGGTGCTTAAAAGCATAAACTGAAATGAGGTGCTTAAAAGCATAACGTGCTAACCTGGGCTATTTGGTCACTCTAGACTGGGCCAAATCGGAGTCGGATACAGGGACCAGACTTGGCCCAGTGAAACAGTACCTTGATTCTTGGTTGCGTCAATTTCGCAGATGAGATGCAAGGAGCAGAGTAGGTGATGTGTTGATCCTTAGGATGGAGGCAATGCAACGGCTCTGAGATGAGCAAAGTCGGAGGTGTATCAAAATGGGTGGAGATGCGATGTCCTTAATCCTCGCCGGAGCAGAGATGTGTTGGCATCATTGGAGATGAGCCGGTTGTGAGCAGCACAACGCAACGCATTAATTTTGGCAGCTGCAGCCCTCTATCCCCACTTCCAAAGGCCCAGGAATGGATTGGCACCACCTGGAAAAGCTGTAGGCAGATGGATTGGAAGTCTTTAATATCCCTGAGATGTCAAACAGGAAGCAAGCCAGCAAGCCCTTACAGCTTTGGTTCTGGCTGGGAGAGATGAAGGTCCAGTCCTTCTCACTCACAGGCAAGGAGGGCAGCAGGCAGCAGATCAGCACAGCAGAGCAGGAGTCCAGCAGAGTGACAGTCCTTTCAACAGAATAGCAGTCCTTGTTCCTGACTGAGTATCTACAGGTCCATAGGTGTACGGAGTTGGTGGTGGTGGGTCTAGTATTAATACCCAGTTGTGCCTTTGAAGTAGGCGATACTTGAAAGAAAGGGCTTTGAAGTGCACAGAGTGTTGTAAATCAACGGCGATTAGGTTAAGCATTAGCAGAAGACATGCTTCGTTTTTGATCATTGTCGTAACAAATGTGCCCACTCCATCTTGTATTTGTAAACGGCCGTTTTGTATGCCATACATTGCCATGTGCTCGTCATGAGCTTAGTCCTACATTCTTGTCATCTGCCCTTGAAGTCTGCCCGGCAACAGGCTATTTTTAGTATTCCCCGCTTCCAGCATGTCCAGACATGTGCAGTAGGGTCAACAACCGTTACTAATTGGTTCCAGATAGGAATGTGTTTACCAGTTACCCAAGACTGTTAACTCCGCCCACCTATCGATTGTGCCTTCCAATATGTCCTTGTATGGTCATGAAACTGCTCTTGTCCACCTTCTCTTGAGCCCCTTCATAGTGTATAAAAGGGGCCATGTGCTATAGTTCGTTGTGCTACTCGATACAATACTGAAGGGTGTTGTGTGGACTGTAGTACCACCTTTAAAGGTTTAATAAACTTTGCTTTTGTATTTTCCAGTGTCATTGCCAACTTCTTCCTAAGGTCTGAGGATTGTGTGTAGAGGAGGGCGAACCCTTGCACTAAGTAGGCCTAGCTGAGGTTTGCTTACAACAAATTGGCGCCCGACACGTGGGGCTCATCGGCGACTCGGATGCCCAAAGGGGTGGTCGTGACGAAGGATTGGAATGTCGCTGCGGATGCGACCGCATGCCAGAAGAGACCGGAGTCTTGGCATCCAAGGCGTTCTTTCCTTTCTTTCCGATCTTACCATCCAGGTGGTGCCGGTCCTCGACTGAGATCTCTTCTGTTGGCTTGCCGTGCAGTGGCCGTTTGGTCGAATTTAGAACTTGGCAGTTGGAATCTGGACACCCTGAGATTGGTAAGAACCGTTGTACGGTACTTGCTGTGGGTTTTGGAAACCTGGGAGTGGCAAGGCAGTTTTAGGATACGCTTGCTGTGGCAATTTTGGAATGACTAGTCAATGATGTGTATGTGTATGTGTAATATATGTGTTGCAACATATATAGGCAGGCAATGAGGAGATTTTTCTCTACAATGCAATTTTGATTTGAACGGCACAACGTATTATAGATACCTTAAGTGCTACTTTGATTATAATACTGCATATTTTGCACTATTTTTGGCATGCCTGCTTTTAGCGCACTCTGTAGGATGTGCTGCTTTTGTGGAAATAACCGGTTAAGTCTTGAGGAATCGCAGCCGGCTCCCCCAGAGGGGACGCCTCATAGAGATATGCATCTTAAATATGGTCTTTCTTCTATAATGTACAGCACATTGTGGAGGAAATACAAGCGAAAGGATCCTGAGTTATGTTGGCCGAAGTATGGGTCATTTGATATGCGGAAAATTGAGTATGTGGAACAGTGTATGTTTAAGCAAAAATCTAGACAAGATATGCTTGAGAGTGTGCAAATGTGGGTGAAAGAAGTACGTGAGCCTGAGAAACGCGAGCAAGCGCTGATTGAGAAAGAGCAACGGAAGAATGTGTATGAAAAGCGCAAGAACTAAGAAAGAAGGAGGCGAAAGAGTGGGAAGAGAGACAGGAGAAGGAGCGCAGATTACAGATATCAGGCCAATATTCTGTTCGACAACCTCTTTATCCTGTCCTTAATAAATCGCAAGATGATTTTTCTTTGTTAGATCGTCCTCTGCCTCCGTATATTGTTCAGTCCGCCCCATCTGGCGAAGACGAGTATTCCGGGGCTGATACAACGAAACGTGACACCCGCTCCATGATTCCGGTCGATTGTGCGGCTGAACTTAGAAAGATTGCTCGACAGTCACTTAAGGATACTGTTGCTTTTTCTGATATTTTAGAGACTTTAAAGGGATGGCAAGATAGAGAGCAGATATATTTTACTGAACATTTTGCAGAAGAAGATGTTGATATATTTTGAAAAGTATCTGATGTTCTCGAACCTGATGATGTGGCAATCGATGGTAACCAATTACATAAAGGTCTTTTTACTCTTTCCCAGGTGACTGATACGATCAGGTGGCTGGTTAAACTTCGAAATGAGGCGCTTCGGCTACGGGACGAGAAACGGAAAGCTAAAACAGATGAACGAGCGGGATTGGTCGACGGGAAACATTCATCTATTTTTGAAACAGATAAGACCGCGATAGTGCATGCAAAGCCTATGCGAGAGGCCGCGAGAGGTAGTGAAGTAGTGTGGCTCACTGGTTAGAGGCGGCAGACCCGAGAGCAGAGGACGGCCTGGGACCAGGGTTCGATTCCCAGCGCGGCAGGTTTCTGGACCAGGGTCAGCGGTCTCGATAATTCTCTCGCCTCGGTGCCCACTCTGATCAGCGATCACACTCGGCAACTCTGGACATTAGCTTTCCTCATCTTCACTAACGGCCCCACCAGACCGCCGGGGATGCCTGGTCTCACCCTGGAGATACCCATTAAGGGACCATCTCTCAGGGAAGCCAGGAAGGGTTTCGCAGCGGTCGAAGCGCCTTGGGACCCTACGGGTAAGTAGTGCGCTATATAAATGCCTATACATTTACACATTTACATTTACATATGTTCCTCCTAAAGTAGCGGGTACCAGTGAGGATAAATATTCTGTAGATGCAAAAGGGTATTTTATTTATAATTGGATATATACTCCCTGGAATAGAGCAGATGGTATGGCACTTAAAGCTGCATTGCCTGATCCGGGTAAAATCCTGCCGCTTTTTATGAGGAAGTTAAGGGAGGTTTAAATTCTTGTACCATGACACTGGCTGATACTGATTTATTTTTCAGGCTAATATTGCCCCCTGATATGTGGAGGTCCGTGCGTAAAGTCGATGATCGTGCAGCGTATGGGGCATTATGGAAGGAGATAGAGAGGGAAGATGTGGACAGGGAACCAGCGAAAAAGCCATGTCAGTTGATTTTAGATCTTCCCGGTGCAATATTAGCTAAGTTAAAACAATTATTCCCCCTAAAAAGATTGATTGGACTATTCTAGCATCTTGTAAGCAAAAGACAGATGAATCAGTCTCAGATTTTTTCACACGTTTTGAGGAAGCTTTTCATGATTTCAGTGGCCAGTCGCTAACGGACGATACGGGCCGCCACTTGTTTGTAGATAAGTATGTTACGAATCTATTACCAGTAGTGGCTAGCCGCTTGAAAGCTAGCGAAAGTTCTTGGACTACCTCTTCTCCGGCATCCGTCCTGACGATGGCTCAATATTACGAGCGTCAGGAGCTATGAGCAAAGGGCAATGAGGATAAAAAGTCTAAAGAATTAAAAACTAAAGTCATGTTATCTCAGGTTTATGGTCCACCTCTTCGAGGTAACGATAGAGGCGGACGACGATTTTCTAATTCCTCTTATGCTCGTCTCTCTTTGGCCGTTTATCAATGCGTGTATTGTCGGAAATGTGGTCATTGGGCAGATGAGTGCCCATTGTTGCGCTCACAGCGCTATGTCCGTGGCCGAGGATCCATGAGGAATCGCTTGGGGAACTCAGGACCCAGAGGTGCTATGAATGATCGCGCTAGGGTTGATTCTAATGTGCGGGTACAAAATGGGTTCAATACTTTTGATAGGCGCAACCAATACCAGATGTCTGATTATGTGCAGTCTGAGTCGCATGATTCTGCTTATGCATAGGATTGCGTAGGATGGGGTAAGGAATCAGTTGAAGTTCCAGTAGATCAGAGGGGTCTTTATGTTACAGCACATGTTTTGGGTTTTCCACTGATCAGTTTCTGGTTGATACAGGAGCTACTCATAGCGCTTTGTCGAAACAATTGGTTCCAAGGGCTCCCATGTCTAGCTTAACGATTACATCGATAGGGTTCGATGGAACACCTTCCCTTAGCCCATTGTCACAACCACTTGCATTTCATGTTGATAAGTTTGCTGCTCCATGCCCGTTTTTGCTTTCCTCAAACACACCAGATAATATTGTGGGTCTTGACATGCTCAAGTATTTCAGAGCCACAATAAGATGTTCCCCTGAAGGAGTGCGTGTGATTTTGAATGACAATTATCCAGAAACAGACAGAGTTTGTATTGTTCAAGAGGATATTGCATTAGGTTCCCTACCTAACACTCTGTGGGCCACTTCAGATACCGATATGGGTCAGATGGTTATTCCACCAGTGCATATTAGTGTAAAGGAGGGAGCTGTGCTTCCACGCCTGCCTCAATATTGAATTTCACAGGAGGGTGAGGAAGCACTCATACGAATTGTACAGGATCTTATTGCAGTTGGAGTTGTTGAGGAAGTTCCCTTTAACATTTGTAAGAGTCCGATCCTCCCAATTTTGAAGAAAGACACTGATACCAGGATCTACAGATTTATTATTGATTTACGGGAGGTCAATAAGATAGTGGTACCGCAATATCCAGTTGTTTCTGATATCACGACACTTCTTACTTTAGTTCCACCTACTGCAACCACATTCTCTGTTAGACTTGAAGAACGCTTTCTTTTCGATCCCTATTCATCCTGATAGCCGATATTTGTTCGGTTTCACTTTGAATAATCGATCGTGTAGATTTTGTAGAGTTCCTCAAGGCTATACTGAGAGTCCTAGTATTTACAGCAAAGCATTGAAAAGACAGCTTGATTCCTTTGTCCTACCCGAGGGTGTGGCGCACATTCAGTATGTTGATGATATTTTCTTAGCAGCCGATACCCCTGAACAATGTGAGAAATGTACGCTGTCTTTGCTTTCTTTCCTTGCCTTACATCACCATAAGGCATCGAGAAAGAAACTGCAGTATTGTAGACCAAAGGTAACCTACTTAGGTCACCTTTTGTCTAAGGAGGGGCGTGCACACACATCAGATCGCATTCAAGCAATTCTAGACACACCAGTACCTTCCAAACAGAAAGAGGTCCGAGCATTTTTAGGTCTTACTTCTTTTTGTAGGCAATGGATATTAGGATTTTCACATATTGCTAAACCCTTGTTAGCGCTATTGGCAAAAGATACTCCAACACCCCTTCCTTGGTCAGATGAATGTGAGAGTGCTTTTCGACAGTTACGACAAGCTCTTTGTTCAGCACCAGTGTTAGGTACTCCAGATTACACGAAGCTCTTTACACTGTACGTACACGAGAGGGATGGATGTGCATTGTCAGTTTTAGTCCAGACACATGGTGATAAGCAACGCCCTTGTGCATATTTTTCAGCAGTACTTGATCCTGTTGCTCTAGCGTTGCCTGATTGTTTTCGCTCAGTAGCAGCAACAGCTGTGTCAATACGCCAGAGTGAAGGGATAGTCTTATCACATAAGCTGTTGGCGCTGGTACCCCATGCTGTTGATGCGCTTTTGAATCAAATAAAGATGCAGCATTTGACTAGCGCTCATCTGACAGGATATAAGCTGACGTTGTTAGCTCCTCACATTACATTGAAGAGATGTGCAACACTAAACCCATCCCAACACAGAGGCACATGTAGTGCCCCTAACCATGACACTGTAACTGCTGCTGTTGCAGAAGTCGTTTTTCTTTTTAAATCTCTTTAACCCTTTGGTAGCCTTATTTTCATCTTCTTCTTCCATGTTTAATTTTCTCATAATCTATCTTATTATATCCACCAGCAAGGAAATGCTAATTTTCTGGTTTTCTCATACTCTTAATGGGCCATCCGTGCCTCTTCACTTAAGAATACGTAATGATGCAATTTTCATAAAAAGCTGTTTATTAAAAACCTAATGCATTTCGGGCCTCCATGGGCCCTTCGTCAGGGGTAACTGTGAAAAATCAATTAAAACAACAATCAATGTGAGTAAAATGTTACAATTACTCTATACTTTAGACATACACTTTCACGTATATCTCTCACCTAAGGCAGTAATGCAGCAATACTTGACGTCTATATCCGTTCACTGTAGGCAAAATGTTGTTCACATCATGTTTCAAAGTCTAATATAGATCTCTATTCCTTCCTATCACCTGCCCACTGTCCCCATGCACTTCCCTCTCTCAACGTCCTCCCTTGTCCTTCCACATCCTCCCCATCATGTTTGCCCTGCTTCCTTCTATTACAATCATCAGCCTTAAACACCCTTCTAATAGTACCCACTCTAGAAACAAGCTTCCTTCCGTCACGTAAATCTATCATGCAACAGTTTCTTATGAGTATGTGCTTCGTCTCTCTTTAAACTCCACACTAAACCCAGCCACGTTGTTGCCATTTCCCGCGACTCAGCCTGAGGCGCAGGAAACACACAATTGTATTTTTCTGACTGAGGAACAGACAAAGGGTCACATTGATTTGCAAGATACTCCCCTTCCAGATGTGGATGGAGAACTGTGGGTTGATGGGTCATGTCTGAAGTTACCGGATGGTACAGCTTCAGCCGCATATGCAATTACTATGCTCCACACGATAGTAGAGACTGCTCGCATACCACAGAAGTCCGCTCAAGCAGCAGAACTAATAGCTTTGTCGCGAGCGTGTGAGCTTAGTTCAGGATTGCGTGTGAATATTTATACAGATAGCCGCTATGCTTTTGGAGTTGCGCATGACTTTGGCCTGCTCTGGAAGGAAAGAGGCTTTCTGACATCACACAGGATGCACATAATGCACGGAGAACTAGTGCATAATCTTTTGACTGCATTAACATATCTGAAGAAAGTAGCTATAGTGAAATGCAGTGCGCATAAAAAGGTGACAGATAAAGTGGGACAAGGAAACGCTTTTGTAGATCGAGTGGCACGTGAGACTGCGATGCAGCCAGACACTACTTCTATGTATGTAGTGAAGTCACAAGCTGAGCGGAGGCACGATGCTAGGAAGGAAGTACTAGAGATACAGAGGACCGCTTCTGACAAAGAACGAGAGCAATGGTCCATAGATGAAGAGGTGGATGATGAAGGTTGTTGGCGAAACAAGCAGATGGATAGATGGAAGTTGCCTATAGCTTTTGCACAACCTATGGTTCAGATGGCACATGGGCTAGCACATGTTGGAGCTTCAGCAATAGTGAAATTGCTTACACAAGTCTGGGAACATCCAGAAATTGCTAGCACAGCTAAGAGACTAGTACAGTCCTGTATGATTTGCCTACAATTTAATCCCGGAAAAGGGACACGAACTCCAGCAGGAGGATTTGCTACACCGACTGCACCTTTTGAAGTTTTGCAGATGGATTATATTCAGCCTGAACGCTGTAATAATTTGAAGTATGTCTTGGTGGTGGTATGTGCCTTCAGTAAATGGAGGCGTACCCCACAAAAACAATACTGCAATTACTACGGCAAAGGTGCTTTTGAAGGAATTCTTTCCTCGCTATGGTGTTTGCAGATTTTTGTGGTGCGATAACGGACCTCATTTTGTAGGGGACGTTATAAAGTATGTCCTGAAAGGATTAGGGATTAAACAGAAGTTTCATGCAGTGTTCCACCCACAATCAGCAGGTTTGGCGGAAAGGTACAATGCTACTCTGAAACTGAAATTAGCTAAGATACAGGCTTCTACTTCACTGAATAAGCCAGATGTTTTGCCACTGTTATTGTTGTCAATCAGATCAGTGCCTCATTCTCGAACAGGTCTCACACCTTATGAGGTTCTGTTTGGCAGGCCCATGAATATCTGGGGAATTCCTAAACCGAGTTATGTGTATGATGTACCTTGTGTTTTAATGAATGACTATTTGGCACAATTAACTGATAACTTGGTTTCTATTCATCAACAGGTTTGATAAGGACTTCCTGACAGATCCACAGGCGAGGGCCACAACCTTCGGCCTGGCAACTTCGTCCATCTGAAGTCCTTCGAGAGGTTGAGCAGTTTGGCCCAAGGTGGCGTGGGCCAGAGCAAGTGGTACTTACTACAAAAACAGCAGTTCAAGTCATGAATCGGAAGAATTGGGTCCATGGTACCCATTGTTGCTAAGTACTCCCGACTTTGGTGGAGCCTACTGTGTTGACCGACCACCGAGAGGTTCTGACTGCGGAGAGAGGTCGTGCTGTGACGCCTGACGGATCTGAGGAGTTCTTCCCGGACCAAACCGTCCCTGGAGCAACAAGATATAATTTGAAAAAGGGGGTGGGGTCGCACACCACTCACTCACCAGCGGGATCGCCCCTAAGGACTATGGACAGTGTAGTCTTGTATTCCGCGATGTATCTTTCTTCGCCATCCCTGGACACGTGTTTCGGGGTATTTACCCCTCATCAGCAGGGAATAGGCCATCTTCTTATCTTCTGGGGTTGCCGGTGGCTGCCAAATATTGCCAGGTCTAGTACCACACGGGCGCGCGGGTGCGGGGTCCCAGGCTCGTCAGCCCGCTTAAATATTTCAAAAAGGGGGGTGGGGTCGCACACCACTCACTCACCAGCGGGATCGCCCCTAAGGACTATGGACAGTGTAGTCTTGTATTCCGCGATGTATCTTTCTTCGCCATCCCTGGACACGTGTTTCGGGGTATTGACCCCTCATCAGCAGGGAATGGGCCATCTTCTTATCTTCTGGGGTTGCCGGTGGCTGCCAAATATTGCCAGGTCTAGTACCACACGGGCGCGCGGGTGCGGGGTCCCAGGCTCGTCAGCCCGCTTAAATATTTCAAAAAGGGGGGTGGGGTCGCACACCACTCACTCACCAGCGGGATCGCCCCTAAGGACTATGGACAGTGTAGTCTTGTATTCCGCGATGTATCTTTCTTCGCCATCCCTGGACACGTGTTTCGGGGTATTTACCCCTCATCAGCAGGGAATAGGCCATCTTCTTATCTTCTGGGGTTGCTGGTGGCTGCCAAATATTGCCAGGTCTAGTACCACACGGGCGCGCGGGTGCGGGGTCCCAGGCTCGTCAGCCTGCTTAAATATTTCAAAAAGGGGGGTGGGGTCGCACACCACTCACTCACCAGCGGGATCGCCCCTAAGGACTATGGACAGTGTAGTCTTGTATTCCGCGATGTATCTTTCTTCGCCATCCCTGGACACGTGTTTCGGGGTATTTACCCCTCATCAGCAGGGAATAGGCCATCTTCTTATCTTCTGGGGTTGCCGGTGGCTGCCAAATATTGCCAGGTCTAGTACCACACGGGCGCGCGGGTGCGGGGTCCCAGGCTCGTCAGCCCGCTTAAATATTTCAAAAAGGGGGGTGGGGTCGCACACCACTCACTCACCAGCGGGATCGCCCCTAAGGACTATGGACAGTGTAGTCTTGTATTCCGCGATGTATCTTTCTTCGCCATCCCTGGACACGTGTTTCGGGGTATTTACCCCTCATCAGCAGGGAATAGGCCATCTTCTTATCTTCTGGGGTTGCCGGTGGCTGCCAAATATTGCCAGGTCTAGTACCACGCGGGTGCGGGGTCCCAGGCTCGTCAGCCCGCTTAAATATTTCAAAAAGGGGGGTGGGGTCGCACACCACTCACTCACCAGCGGGATCGCCCCTAAGGACTATGGACAGTGTAGTCTTGTATTCCGCGATGTATCTTTCTTCGCCATCCCTGGACACGTGTTTCGGGGTATTTACCCCTCATCAGCAGGGAATGGGCCATCTTCTTATCTTCTGGGGTTGCCGGTGGCTGCCAAATATTGCCAGGTCTAGTACCACACGGGCGCGCGGGTGCGGGGTCCCAGGCTCGTCAGCCCGCTTAAATATTTCAAAAAGGGGGGTGGGGTCGCACACCACTCACTCACCAGCGGGATCGCCCCTAAGGACTATGGACAGTGTAGTCTTGTATTCCGCGATGTATCTTTCTTCGCCATCCCTGGACACGTGTTTCGGGGTATTTACCCCTCATCAGCAGGGAATAGGCCATCTTCTTATCTTCTGGGGTTGCCGGTGGCTGCCAAATATTGCCAGGTCTAGTACCACACGGGCGCGCGGGTGCGGGGTCCCAGGCTCGTCAGCCCGCTTAAATATTTCAAAAAGGGGGGTGGGGTCGCACACCACTCACTCACCAGCGGGATCGCCCCTAAGGACTATGGACAGTGTAGTCTTGTATTCCGCGATGTATCTTTCTTCGCCATCCCTGGACACGTGTTTCGGGGTATTTACCCCTCATCAGCAGGGAATAGGCCATCTATAATTTGAGACCAAGAGTGAAATCTACAGCATTGTGAAAGTTGTCTGAGCATTCCCTGGGTCAGTGAAATGGAGAGCCAATGTGGCAAGGGGCGGGATCAGCCCTGCATTAGAGTAGTGACACCCGTCTTGGCCCGTGGTGAAGAAATCAACGGCTACCCAGGAGTAAGAGCTCTGCCAACTACTTTAGTTTCAGGAAGATTTGTTCTGTGTTGTGACTAAAATGGAAAAGAAGAAGAAGATTTTTTGTGCTGTAGGGTTTGTTGTTGCTTTGGTAATTGCGGCAACAATAACATGGTCTGTTGAGGAGACAACTCCTGCTTGTGAGTTGTTTGTTGTTACTACACCTACACCAGAGGAGCATTATTTCTTTACGCTCCCAAATAAAGAATTGAAACATCGACAATCTTATCTCAATAATACCTTCATTCAAATGTTGCATCACACCCTCATCGTTACGAACGCTACAAACTGTTGGATTTGTGGGATGATGCCTGCACATCAAAAGAAAGGAGGTACACCGTTCATACCTCTCCCTTTTTCGCATAATGGCTCTTGTCGAGCCTGGTATACTTTGCTCTTTGCTACCAGGAAGCCTATAGTGGGTAGACTGCTTTTCCGGTCAAATAAAGAGTGCCATCTGGACAAAGATGGGTATCCTCAAGCAAATGGAACTAAATGGGAGTGGGAAGAGTATCGACCGGACAATATTTCAATGCCATATATCTTCACCAATACAAGAGACTCATCCAATGCCGAACATTTTGTCATTTCCCTCACTCAAACACAAGCTGAACTATGTGTACAGAGCATTGGACAGATCCCTGTGGGGGTCAGTGATTGAATTACTGTATTGAATAGGGATGGCTTAAATAATAGTACCTTTTTAGCTTCACGCAAAACTTATTTTGTGTGCGGAAATCGTGGATATTATCGACTTCCAGTCGGTTGGACCGACATTTGGTATGTGTCATTTTTATTGCCCCCTGTGTTTTTAGCACCTCCATTGTATCATCGAAATCTTAAACTGTTCAACAATATTACTGTAAACAGATACAAGAGAACTTTGACTACTGATGGTATTGATCAGATCGAGACTAGTCTACAACAATATATAGATGTTAATTTAGGAGTGTTCTTTTTTGTAGGTGCTGCATTAAACAGCAGAAAAGTAGAGTAGCGGAAGCTATCACAGATCAAACAGCTGTAGCTTTAGGAAACATCACTGAAGAATTGCAAATTGCGAGAGTTGTAGCTTTGCAGATTAGAATGGTGTTGGACGTTATGCTAGCAGACAGAGGTGGTGCATGTCGTAATATAGGTAGTAGCTGCTGTATGTTTATACCTGACCCCACTCCATCAGTATATAATGTGATTAATAAACTTCATAAAATCGCTGCAGACCTTCACACAGAAAATGGTACATGGACTTTTACAGGATGGCTTTGGACTCTGATTTCTGCCTGGGGCTGGAAAGTATTAACAGCCCTATGTATAATAATTGCAATAATCTTCACTTGTTGTGTATGTATTCAGTGCAGTCCAATGATATGTTCTATGTGTGTTACTGTCTTGTGGTAAATATTTTACCGTATACAAGTTTGCCATATAATTTCAGACAGGTAAAAAGAAATAGCTCAATCAAATGAGAGGCAGAGTCCGTGGTGTCTGAGTCATAAGGGCTTTAATCATAAATGATGACTCGAGCCATGGAAATCTATTCCATCAATACAAGGGTTCGGGTATGCAATGATGGCAGGAAAGATGTCAACGATTTATTACCAGTACATGACATATATAGTAAAATGACACAGTAGCATTGAATACAGTAGGCGTGACAAGTGAAATGTATATGATAAGAACACATGTGCGTAGCAAAAAGGCGTGAACAGGGGTGTGCACATAGGCGTGTACTAGAAACGTCACAGAAAAGTGTCACAAGTGGGTGGATGCTTAGAGAATTCTTGCAGAGTCAGCTGAAACCTGTGGCCTGAATGCGCGCGCAGCTAATATGACGTGTGATTGACGTACATCTGGAGGAAGCTAAGGGTCTGACTTTTAGCACTAGTAGAGGAGACAGAAGTCTGGCATGTCATATCGACCTGTCCCTATAACATAGCTGATATCTAGTATTTGGAGGATGTTTAATCTAGAGTAAAAGGTCTCTTGGGCAGAGGCTACTCTATACTGAATGTTAGTGCGTGCATAGGTGTCTGCGTGTCTACGTGCGGGGCCATGGGCCTACTCTGGCAACGGGAACTGTAAATTACTTGCACGGAGACAGGAAGACTTGCTCTTTGCTCTGCAGCCGGGGATATGTTTACCTAAATCACTAGACAGGAATGTGTTTTCGAGGAGCTGAGCTGGCTACGCTGATAACTTGAAGGTAAAATACTGTTTTTGGCAGGCTGACCAGGCCGAGCCAGGCACCGCTCGCTTGGCAGGAAGTAAGGCAGAGGTCAGGGATGCATCTCCATGCTGCAGCTTTCAGAGGCAGAGACAGACGTGGCTTGAAGACAGAAAGTGCACCATGTAAAGACGGTGGCACGGCATACTTAGGAACTGAATTATCAATCCATTCATGCTGGATCTGATAGAGGACATGTTAACGTTGGACGCAAATGTATTTGCGTCTTCAAATTCGGTCGTGGAGGGAAATTACATGTACTTGAAACTTGTACATGGAGCCGTTGGGGTACACGTTAGGGGACACAATTGACCATAAACATTTTCAATTACCTCATTCCCTCCTTGTCCCCTACGGACCCTTCATGATATGTCGATGTTCATGAGACCATCAATCTGTTCATATAACATCATCTGCTCTTCTTTCTTTCTTCGAGAATGGGAACGTGAACTTGAATGGGGAACACAAGCTGTGGCGCACAAGCCGCAAATCGCTGGCCCACATTGCAGACATAGACAACAACTGAATACTATGGCCAATATGATTCCCAGGAATGACAGTAGCTTCCATCCCCAGGCTGTGACTACACTCCAGAGCCAACCGGACCAAGTCCAGGAGCCTGGATTCTGGTGTATCAGATGGGCAATTTCATGAAGTCTGGTAATAGCTTTATAGACTGATGGCACGTTATTTGGAATAAACACGCAGCAACTGGATCCGATGACTCTACAAGCTCCGCCCCTATCGGCCAGGATGACGTCAAGGACAAGGCGGTTCTGAAGAACGACAAGTCTCATAGCAGACTGCTCCTCTGTTAAGTTGCCCAAAGCAGAAGTAGTCTCATTCACTACGGCTTCAAGTATTCTGGTTAATTTGCGTATCAGTTTACTATTGGAGACAGTGCCTAGATAGGGAAAGAATCCTTTATTGAAATCTGTATATTGTTCCCATGTAGTTTCAGTCTGATCAACTATTGGGAGGTCTCTCTTGTGTCTAACAATATTAAGGCGGGAATTCCTGTGATAGTCGGATGGGGCTAGGAAAACTGGTGGCAATAAGAATGCAATGAAACAGGTACCATCCCAGTCTGGAGGTAAACGGACATAAGCTGTCTGACCACAAATGAAATAGGAATGTCGGGAAGCTTTGAATGTAGACTTGCCTTTATCACTGAATTCGACCACAGTAGTACAGTCGCTGTGACCTAGATGTACTGAACCATTCTTTCTGACACACAATACACCTTTCGCTGGTAGAACTGATATGGATGGCAAGTCTGGACTGGTTTCTGACTGAACATTTAGAATCATGAGGTTAAGTGTAAAATTGCCTAATCCATACACTTCATTTTCTAGATCTGTCCCTGTCATTTGTGGAAGACCCTCCTTGTCTGGGAAACATGCTTTGTTCATGACTGTGTTCAGATTTCCCCATATCCAATTGTCTTGGGAAACTCTAGATTCGGTGTCTATGGAGGATATTAAACTAAACCATGCACCACAGGAACCATTATGTGTAAACGGATAAGGAAAGAGAGGCAGAGCTCCCTTGTAGTTCTGATAGGGAGGGAGTCGGCCACATATCCAACAATTAGTAGCATTGTTGATCTGGTGAGAATGGTGTAACATACGAATAAATGTATTGTTGCGCAGCGCAAGTCGATAAGACAATTCGTGTGGAGGAAGAGCACTAAACGTGTGCTCGACAGTGTCATTAGAAAAAGAATGTGCAAGAGGAAAATACATGTATAACATCCAACTCATAGCAATAATCGTAAGACTCAGAAAAAACATAATAAGTAGTGTGCAGACGCATCTGCTCCGGAGACTTTTACGATATTTTTGTTTCTTGGTCTCCTGTCTATCTCTCTCTCTATTTGGGTCTAACTTGTACATTGTCAGAAACTGCCTAATCGCTTCACCCAGGAGGGGACTTAAACAATTAAACTGTCTGACTTACTAGACCTCAATTTCTGTCGGTACTCCTCTTGGGGAGTTTTCTCTAGAAGGGGGAGTTTGGTATCAGTCACTGGTATGTGGGAGTTCTGGGATTCAGTTTTTGGCGGAAGTCCATGGAATCTTTTAACGTGACTGGAGTGCACCCAACCCTTCCGCCCCTCCAATTTTACAGCAGTCCTGGTTGTTAACAAAACAATCTTTGGCTCCTTCCAGCGGGGCTCCAAAGGGCTCGATCTGTCAAAATTCCGGACGACTACAACGTCCCCCGGGACCAGTTCATGTGGCTTCACCTCGGTGTTGTCTGGGAAGGCTGCCGCGACCTGTGAACGAGATGATTGTAGTGCAGACATCAAGGAAGCAAGGTAATCTGTCAGCATAGTACTGTCAACATCTGTAATTTTTCGCGGCAGAGGCGTCCCCCACATATTAGGAGGCCTACCGAAGACCACCTCATACGGGGATAGCCCTGTCCTGGAATGGGCTACCATTCTCATATAAAAAAGAGCAACTGGCAAAGCTACTATCCAATCTACTCCCTTCTCTTTACACACTTTGGCAAGGCGAGTTTTCAGAGTCTGATTGTGCCGCTCCACGAGACCTGCTGCCTCCGGTTGTCGGACACAGTGAAACTTCCACTGGTACCCCAGTAGAAGCGAGACCTGCTTCATAAGTTCAGATGAGAATGGCTGACCGTTATCTGAATACACGACACGGGGCAAACCGTATCGAGGGAAAAACTCACGAACCAACTGCTTGGCAGTGGTCGGGGCAGTGTAATCTGGGACGGGATATGCTTCTGTCCATCGGGATAGGGCACATACAACTACGAGGACATACTTGAATCCTCAACACCTTTCCATCTGGATATAATCCATCTGGAGGACTTCAAAAGGGTAGTCGGGAGGATGAAATCCACCTTGCTCTACGGGAACACCTTTTCCTGGATTGAACTGACAACAGATCATGCAGGTACGCACTTTCTGTTTTGCTGCTGCACGTAAATGCTTGTTGAACCAAAGGTTCTGTAAACTGTCTAACATGGCTTTTTCTCCTAAATGTGCTGGACTATATGCTGTGTTGATGATAACTTGAACCATAGAGTCGGGGAGAAACCATGTGGTCTTTCCCTTCGTCATCCATCCTTGATCTGTCTGGACCCCTCCTTGTTCAGCCCATTTCTTTATTTCATCTGGAGTAGCATGTGTCTGTATGTCGATGACATCTTTTGTGGGGTCCTTGACTGTCATGCAATGTGTCAGTGAGGTTACATCAGTCTTTGTCATGTCAGTCGTTTGAGTATGAGTCAGTGCTGTATGTTTCGCTATTCGATCTGCAAAGTCGTTGCCCTGAGAAATCTTGTCCGTGACTTTCGTATGTGCTTTGCACTTCATGATAGCTATAGCTGTAGGCAAATGTATTGCTTCTAACAGGGCTTGAATGAGGGGGCCATGCTGAATCTTGGCTCTGTGAGAGGTCAAGGAACCTCTTTCTTGCCAGAGGACACCGAAGTCGTGAACGACTCCGAATGCATAACGTGAATCTGTGTATATGTTTACTTTCAAGTCCTTGGCTCGTATGCAGGCTTGAGTCAGAGCAATGAGCTCTGCTGCTTGGGCTGACAGGGTGTCAATGCGATGTGTTTCTATGACTTCAGTTTCAGTGGTCACTGCATATGCGGCCACTAACTCTCCTGTACTTGTTCTTAAACATGAACCATCCACATAAAGTGTCAGGTCTGGATCGGGTAATGCAACATCTGTCAAGTCTTGTCTTGGTTTCGTAACTGTGTCAACTACATCCACGCAATCATGTGGAGTAGGGTCTGCTGTGCTCGATGGTAAAAGTGTAGCAGGATTTAGTGTATTACAACGTCTGATTTCTATGTGTGGTTGGAATAATGTCAATTCATAACCTGTCAGTCGTGCTATAGTCAAGTGTTGAGTCTGTGTTCTGTTTAGGAGAACCTCTACAGAATGTGGAACTTGTACTGTCAATTGATGTCCTAATACAATGGAGTCACTTTGTCTGATTGCTAGAGCTGTTGCTGCAACTGACTTTAAGCACGCAGGCAAGGCCTGGGCTACTGGATCCAATGTACTCGAAAAATAAGCACACGGTCTATGTTTGTCTGCTTGTAGCTGAGTGAGAACTGACAACGCTGTGCCATCACGTTCTGTAACAAAAAGTGTAAAAGGTTTGCTGTAACATGGTGTCGCTAAAACTGGTGCTTGACATAAGGCTTTCTTTGATTCTACAAAGGCTTGTGTATGTTCCTGAGTCCAAGGGAGGACAGTCGAAGACGCTGCCTCCTGTGTTGTCAACTGTATGAGTGGTTTAGCTAGAAATGCATATTGAGGAATCCATTGTCTGCAATAGGAAGTGAGTCCAATAAAGGCTCCTACTTCTTTCTGTGTCTTGGGTTGCGGAAGATGTGCAATTAACTGAATTCGTTCAGGTGTCAGCTGCCTACCCCACTTGGACAGCAAGTGCCCAAGGTACACCACTTGATGGGCACAGAATTGTAGCTTCGAAGGAGACACCTTGTGTCCCTTGTCCGCCAAGAAATGCATAACTGTCAGCGATGCTTGTTCACATTCTGGTTCACTACGGGCGGTGATCAATAGATCATCGACGTATTGGAGTAGGGCAGTGTTGGCAGGCATGTGAATACTGTCAAGTTGTCTTTTTAATGCTTGGCTGTAGATGCTGGGGCTTTCTGTGAATCCTTGAGGTGCGCGTGCAAATTTGAAGCTTCGGCCATTTAAACAGAATCCGAAAAGGTATTGGCTTTCCGGATCAATGGGGACACTAAAGAAGGCGTTCTTGAGGTCGATTACAGTAAAGAACGTCGCTTCAGAATCAATAGCAGTCAATAAGGACGAAATGTCTGGGACCACGGGATACTGTGGTACAATGCATTTATTCAATTCTCGCAAATCGATGACTAATCGATAAACGGGAGGTGCATTTGGATCTGTACGTTTAAGAATTGGAATGATAGGGGAATTACAAACATTTGAGTCAGTTTCTACAACCACTCCTTGTGCAATGAGCTCGTCAATGATTTTCAGTAAAGCCACTACAGCATCTGGTGGTAACTTGTATTGTCGGATTCGTGGTAGTATAACTCCTGGCTTGAGTGTGACACGATATGGAGTAATGTGCATGCAACCTACATCAGTGGGGCCTTGTGCCCATAAATGTGCAGGAACATTCTGTAACCTGGGGTCAAAATCTCTCAATACATAATGTCCTTTAAAATCACGAAGAAACAACCTTACTCCTTCCGGAGAACAACAAATTACAGCTCCTAGAGCTTTCAGGGTCTTAATACCAAGCAAGTTTTCTGGACATGATTTCGTGAGCAATAAGTCTGTAGTACGGGATAATGGACCAACTGCTAGGGGAACTGGTTTCGATACCTCATTGACTATAGGCTTTCCTGAAAATCCAAGGGAAACATTCTGTGAGCCTGAGAGGGGTGCCCCTGGAACCTCGTCATGACTGATGGTCGTTCTGCTTGCCCCTGTGTCAATCAAAAATTTTCTATCCTTCCCTAATACCTGACTGTGTACATAAGGACCTTCTTGATCTACAGGAACATCGATAAGGGGCAAGCCAACCTCCCTCTCTAGGCTGTTTCATGTGTATTGCTGGTAATCGGGATAGTCAGATTGTGCATACTGGTACATCTGCTGTGTAACATGTTGTGTTGCGGCAATGGGTTGAGGCTGTGGTACTGCTACGGTCTGTTGTGGAACCTGCATAGGCTGAACATTCTGTGGAACATGTTGTTGGACCTGGTCCTGTCTAGGAGGACGCGGTCTCTCTTTAGTTTTACCTGTGGCTATGTTGTGTTTCAAAACTGCACAATCATTTACATAGTGACCTGGCTGTTTACAATAGTTGCATATCCCTTTAACAGGAGCTGCTGAATTCGAATTATTGGATTGTGTCGTACCCCTTTTATGACCATCAGCTGGAACTGACTGAGCAACTAGCACTTTCATTTTCGTATCTTTCATACGTCTCTGTTCGTGATCATGTTCTTCCCTAATTCTGTTCTGGTGGTACTGTAACATTTGTAACATTTGGGAAGGCGTATTGGCTTGCCATGTGCTCTCGACTTTCAGTACACGGTTCTTAACCTGGGGCAGGGAATTCTCGACTAATTTTGACACAAAAAGGTGTGGGTATGACTCGCTACTTGTTTTCAGGCCACTATTAATAATAAAACATTTCTCGAATCGGGAATAAAAATCACTAGTGTCTTCATCGTGTTTCTGTTTGCAGGCTGAGATTGCATCCCAATCCTCCTTTTTAGTTGCCAACAACCTTGGCAAAACCTGTACTAACAATCCTGGTAATGCTTTAGTTTTCTCCCCAAGACCTAAACCTGGGGTTCAACCAGTTTCTTCGGTTTCTAATTCAGCCCAATTAATCTTTTTATCTCCCACCTCCCATTCTTTTTCCTTGAGTTTCTCGTAAATACCGGCAGGCAATAACACTTTCAGTATTTTCATAATGTCGGGATAGATGTAATCTCCCATGAGTAACATGTCTTTTATTTCACGGTGAAAACCTGCAGGGTCTTTATCATGACTGGGCACTATTTTCTTCATTTCTAATAATTCCATTTTAGTTATGGGCGTGTATACAAACACGCGTTCAAGGGTATCATCGGGGTTCCGGATTGGATGTACTTCTCGTAAAGGATTCTGTTTATCTAGGTGATATGGTTGCCTGACTGGGGGTGGAACGGAAACAAGATGTGGAGTCAAGAACGTTCTATACTTGTGACGTTGTTCTAAAATCATTTCAATTAGATCGGTACCTAGACCTCTCCATCTTCGCATGAGTAAGTCTTGCAATAAATTATATAACGGACCTGGGTCAGATGCTTGTTTTTCATACTGTATAATGAGGTGTTGGGTCATGTATATACCAGCTAGTCACTGTTCTTCTGGAGTAAGACTTAAAAATGTTTGCACTACTGAATCGTCTTTATATATGCTGTCATCCCCGGCCCACAGTACTGCGGACCGGGCTAGTTCCTGATCACGTAAGGTATTGAGTTCGTGATAACCTACTCTTTCTTTCAGTACTTTATCTGTAATTTGGAATATATGTTCAAGGGAACATCGCTCTGGTATTGGACAAAGGTAACGTTTCTTGTTTTCTAAACGAACAGGTCTGTCGAAGGGCCTATCAAGAGGATATGGTCTAGGGAGTTTCTCTCTACCTACATATGCCACCAAGTCTCCCCTCGCTAGTTGCGAGGTTTCTGCTGGATCTCTGGTTCTTCCTCATCTGAGGTTTCTTTATCGTCTGACTCGGAATGCCTTTCAGAGTCTCGTCGGGCATGTATTGCTACTATTTCTTTACGGATCTTTCTAATCATATCATGTATACATTTCTCTTTATCATGTTTACAGTCTACAATATTCTGACTCCATTTTGACAATCTCTCCATCTCTTCTTGCGGAAAGCTGGGCTGGTCTTGTTCCCTTATCAAACAATTAATCAAGAATCGCAATATTAAAGTTTTTGTCTCTACTTTCTGATGTGCCATGGCTTCACTAATACACTCCGGTCTTTCTCCTGTTCTGATAAAATGATATATATTGTCTAGATGTTCTGGCATTTCTGGTAACAAGATCAAATAATCTGTAACACGTCTTAAACGCAGGGAGGCTAACATCATGGGTCCTGTTTTACCAGGCACTGTATCATATCTGCAATCTGTAAGCTGTTCTTTAAGCTTTTCGGCTGGGGCTGCTTTAGGTGTTCGCTGCATTGCTAATTCTCTCATTGTTATTCGTTGTAAATGTGGCGGGGTGCGATAACCTCCTGTAGCACCTCCTGAAGCGGAGGCTTGAGCATAACCTGACTGTAGGGTTGGTATTTGTAACGGGGTTGGACCCTGAACTGCGCCAGGCCCAAAGGGATTAAGCGGATGAAAACCAGGGGGAACAGGAGGGGAAATGACAACAGGTGCGGGAAGTGGGTGACGTGGAGGGGTCCTGTTCAGATCAACAGGGATCGGTTGTTGCGGACCTGGGGGCAGATTATCAGCAGGTGGTACGGGTACATTGATAGGTACAATGGTATATGCGGGAGCTACGTCGTCTAAATAGGAAGAAAGGAAAATGTCTGCTGCGGTCTTGTGACGTAATTTAGTCGGAACCAATGGAGGGGGCAGGTCTTTCGGAATTTCCGGGGTTGCCTTGGGCAGGCCCTCGGCCAGGACTGGATACAGTCCTGTCATGATGGCATTACTCTGTCTTTCGTGTTGTTCCATTCTGACTCGCTGTCCTTCTTCTAGCAGTTCTTTTTCTTTGGCTTTTTCGGAATCCTCCCTACTTTTCTCTACTTTTCTGAGTGCTTTCTCTGTCCGTCTATGTGATTCTTTACGCCATAATTCAATGGCATCTTTTTGTGATTGTCTGGCTTTCTTTTTCCATAACGCTTCCTCTACTCTCATGATGCACTCGGCATCCCATGTCCCTGTAACGGGCCATCTCTGATTCTCCGCTAAGTCTTTCGTATAATCCACCCACAAGTCTAGGTATAATATGGCATCTAAGCCGTGCTTGTGGTACATAAAATGTCCAGGAGTGTCCCTGGGTGGGATGGGAACTGCTTCTTCGAGTATCCCTTTCCTAGTTCCTATCTGTCGTAACTTCGAAAATAAAGGCATAGCTACCTCGATCTAGACACAATAAACACAGTAAGAAAATGCAAACAATCACTCATACCACGACATTAAAACACATTGAAACATTTCGAAACGAACAACAATAACTGGATAACTGAATACTAGATGCACTGCTAAACAGTACAGATACACTGCTAAAACAGTGCAGACCGGATCTGTGTACCCAAACCCGTCTTGACCGGACACAAATTAATGCACCCGTCTTGATGCGTCCCCAGCAACGGTACTCACCGAGAAGCACAGAACGGAAGGCCTCGGAAACTCGACTGGACTGGACCGCTACGACGTCACTGCTGCTGCTGCGCACTACGCATGCGCCTCGACACTACAGGTGGGCCTCTCGATACCTCGGACACTGCTCTCTCGGCTGGGCTCTGGTCGGGATCCTCCGCACTCCTCACCGCCTCGTCTGGATGTCGACCGCAGTCTCCGTCACCTCCATAGGCCTGAGGGAGATACAGGAAAACCTGCAGATGCGCATGGGTCCGTCACAGCTGTAGTCGGGGGCAAAGCCTGCGACGCATCACCGGCGCGTGGGGTGGGGGAGGGGTCCCTATTCGGGCGCCAAATTATGTGGTAAATATTTTACCGTATACAAGTTTGCCATATAATTTCAGACAGGTAAAAAGAAATAGCTCAATCAAATGAGAGGCAGAGTCCATGGTGTCTGAGTCATAAGGGCTTTAATCATAAATGATGACTCGAGCCATGGAAATCTATTCCATCAATACAAGGGTTCGGGTATGCAATGATGGCAGGAAAGATGTCAACGATTTATTAACAGTACATGACATATATAGTAAAATGACACAGTAGCATTGAATACAGTAGGCGTGACAAGTGAAATGTATATGATAAGAACACATGTGCGTAGCAAAAAGGCGTGAACAGGGGTGTGCACATAGGCGTGTACTAGAAACGTCACAGAAAAGTGTCACAAGTGGGTGGATGCTTAGAGAATTCGTGCAGAGTCAGCTGAAACCTGTGGCCTGAATGCGCGCGCAGCTAATATGACGTGTGATTGACGTACATCTGGAGGAAGCTAAGGGTCTGACTTTTAGCACTAGTAGAGGAGACAGAAGTCTGGCATGTCAGATCGACCTGTCCCTATAACATAGCTGATATCTAGTATTTGGAGGATGTTTAATCTAGAGTAAAAGGTCTCTTGGGCAGAGGCTACTCTATACTGAATGTTAGTGCGTGCATAGGTGTCTGCGTGTCTACGTGCGGGGCCATGGGCCTACTCTGGCAACGGGAACTGTAAATTACTTGCACGGACACAGGAAGACTTGCTCTTTGCTCTGCAGCCGGGGATATGTTTACCTAAATCACTAGACAGGAATGTGTTTTCGAGGAGCTGAGCTGGCTACGCTGATAACTTGAAGGTAAAATACTGTTTTTGGCAGGCCGACCAGGCCGAGCCGGGCACCGCTCGCTTGGCAGGAAGTAAGGCAGAGGTCAGGGATGCATCTCCATGCTGCAGCTTTCAGAGGCAGAGACAGACGTGGCTTGAAGACAGAAATCAGGGCCTAGCTCGGCAGAGCCAGGAAAAACGTGAAAGTGCACCATGTAAAGACGGTGGCACGGCATACTTAGGAACTGAATTATCAATCCATTCATGGTGGATCTGATAGAGGACATGTTAACGTTGGACGCAAATGTATTTGCGTCTTCAAATTCGGTCATGGAGGGAAATTACATGTACTTGAAACTCGTACATGGAGCCGTTGGGGTACACGTTAGGGGACACAATTGACCATAAAAATTATCAATTACCTCAGCTTGCATACCGAACAAAAGCAATATTGCAGAAGTTAAAATACAGAATGATTTGAAATGGGAGATAGCTAGCATGATGAACGTCGATATAAGGGATGAGTATCTGGCTTTTCTCAGGAAGTCGAATGTCTTCAGCTAATGCTGAAAGGGTCGTCTGTTGTAAATCAACGGCGATTAGGTTAAGCATTAGCAGAAGACATGCTTCGTTTTTTGATCATTATCACAACAAATGTGCCGACTCCATCTTGTATTTGTAAACGGCCATTTTGTATGCCATACATTGCCATGTGCTCGTCATATGCCTAGTCCTACCTTCTTGTCAACTGCCCTTGAAGTCTGCCCGGCAACAGGCTATTTTTAGTATTCCCCACTTCCAGCATGTCCAGACATGCGCAGTAGGGTCAACGACCGTTACTAATTGGTTCCAGATAGGAATGTGTTAACCAGTTACCGAAGACTGTTAACTCCACCCACCTATCGATTGTGCCTTCCAATATGTCCTTGTATAGTCATGAAACTGCTCTTGTCTTTTGTACCGCCTTCTCTTGAGCTCCTTCATTGTGTATAAAAGGGGCCATGTGCTTTAGTTCGGTGTGCTACTCGATACAATACTGAAGTACTCAGCGTCTTTATAAGGTCTCGGCGGGGGCGTGGCCTCAAGGATTTACGGTGAGGGCGGCAAGAAGTGTGTTTGTTCTGCTTCCGCGGCAGCGCTAAAATCCGCTGCACGGGCTAGTCAGGAGCGAGCGAATGCCCTGAAATGAGTCCACGAGAGAATAGTAGGTGAGATAAAAACACACGAAATAAGTGACTCTCAAAATTTTAAAAGTGAACACGTCGCGCTCCCGGCTTCCACCTCAAGAGAGAAGTGATTCTAAAACTTAAAAGTACATGTCCTACTTTTTGAACACACTGCACCCTGCTCTTGACATGTGAAGGGCTACCTTAGGGGTGACATATGCATTAAAAAGGAAAGTTTAGGCCTGGAAATTGCACACACAGGCTCTGCAACAGCAGGTCAGATACATGTTTAAAGGGCTACTCAAGTGGGTGGCACAATCAGTGCCTCAGGCCTGCTAGTACCATTTAATTTACAGGCCCTGTAGACACAGGGTGTATATTATTGGGGACGTACATGTAAATGAAATGTGCCAATTGTTCATAAGCCAATAATACCATGTTTTAAGCTGAGAGCACATACATTTTAGCACTGGTTTGCAATGGTAAAGTGTTCAGAGTCCTAAGGCAAGCAAAAATGAAGTCAGCGAAAACAGGAGGTCTTAAGGAAAAAAGTTCGAGGAAATCATGCCAAGGGTGCCAGGTCTAACAGTATTTGTTATGCACAACTAAATACTTCACACTCGCTGAGACTGGCAAACCACGTATGATGTCATATGTAAACCAACACAGTGATTCATAAGAATAACAAATCCAGCCTAAAGCATCTGGTTTGTCCCAGACCTTACTCCATGAGCCTGATGCGTAAAGTAATTTACAGGTGTACAGTTTACTTATGAATTGATTCAGAGAGCTTAGGAATAAGGCCTGATTTCTGATGGGTGTCAAAAGGTCTTTGATTATATAGCTTATGTCTTCTTCAGCCACCACAGCTTTAAAAATGCATATCAGCTGCACATGACCAACGCCTTCTATAAGGCTGTTGTAAATGTGTTCACCTTCAATGAGAATCAGTGGGACACACCCATTTTAGGTTTCATTTGGTGACTGGTATGTGTTCATCATTTGTCTGGATTACCTTACCCTGATCAAAACTGCGAATTAGGCAATATTTACCGGTATCAAATAGCCTTGATTTGCAGCAAGGCTGGTGCATTGCTGTTTCCCAAAGTCTTTCCAAGTGTTACTAACTAGTGCACTAAGGGTGTTGGTAGTCTGTTGTGCACCCTGAAGGGTCAGAAACGTCCTCTGTAGTCATGACCATGCATTGCCACAAGGAGTCCATCATAGTGCCTTGTGCTAAAATGTCACTCAGTAGGTTGGCTTTTGCGCAGAGTTTAGTTTATGTACTGTGATCCAAAGAAGATGGGCAGGTAGGTGTAATGGTGCTGTATTGCCTATGCATCAGAGATGGTCAGTAGCTGCTTGCGATGCCATTTCCGGTAAGAGAAGCAGGGAGGCGATGATAACAATCATCAGTGCCTCAATATTTGGGATAAGACAGCAATTTCCAACCCTCTGTTTATTAGAATTACTTTTTCATTGTGAGGTATATTAAGTGTCATCATAAACACAGACACACACATTCACAGGCAACATAATATTGCCTAGTTATCACTTGTACTGTTTCCCCTAAAACAGTCAGAGTGGCAAGTCATTGCCCCACATGTTAAACAGCAATTCTGTGTGCAGTATTATTAGTAGACAGAATGTATGCCTGTGACTATCTGATTAGATCTTTTTCATCTCTCTGAAGCATATAAAACAATATTTGCTGTACTGTACATTGTACATCAATTGCATACCCGCTTCTAATCATTAACAGCACTAGTGTGTAAAAACAAACATGCTCTTATGCCTCTTATTGTTACTCACCATCCTCACAAAAAAATAACACCTCAATGGTTTCTGAAATTTGGCAAATGACAGACTTCCAAAGGGGTAGACCCTTATGGGCAATTAAATTGCCTACTATAGCTAAATAATACTGCAGTTAATTGTGTCTCAGAACCCAACGTTACTTATCAGCTTTAGGAGTAGCATTCGGCAATAACAATTATGAAATATGTGAGGGCTTAGGTCCATGGAACCCGAAGTTTTTCCAATTTTTAAAACAAAAGGAAAAAGAATTGGGGCTGATGAAAGGCCACCGTCTCCAGCTGTAACTCCCAAAAAAGGAAAGATCGGAAAAATACTAAAATCAAAAGCAGAGTAGATTGAGCAAAAGAAGGGCAAAAAATCAAATTCCATGAGGACATTCTTCTTACACCATTTCAGTAGAGCTTGGGGAAAGGGTGAAGTCCACAACTGGATCTGAGAATTCACAGTTTAAGGCTGTTCCTGGGAATCTGCATGGTCAACGTTGTTTAAATAGGCTGTAACTTATTAGTCTATCATGAAAAAGAGAATGGAGGAATTTACAAATTTGGACTTATCTTATTTGACAACAATTCAACTGTTTTGAACCAATCTGTTTTGCTGAATCTCTTGGCCCAGGTAGACCAACTTAAGTTGGTAAGGAGTAGTGATTTAGAATTGGTGGAATTATTAGACACTCAATTAGAGAAGAAAACAAGGGTTACATTCAAACCACCAGTTATTGTAAATTTGATTTGAACAACTGTGAATTTTTTATGTCTCAAGGAATTGCCATTATTCCTGACCCTCTTAAAAATAAGGTATTGTAAGTGGGTGGGGGGGACTGTTTGTCATTTGTACTGTCCTAGTGCGGAATGCTCTGTTTCACAGGAAGAGAGGGCTATCAACACAAACCTAACATTAATGTCTTGTAAAGCTAGTTCTGGGGGTTTCATGCAATGATTATAAACCGGGTGTGATATCTAAATATGATAATGTTTCAAAATGGGCCTGGCTAGCTGGATTGTTAAATACTGGAAACATGGCCACCCCAACCAAATATGTTGAAGCAGCATGTTTAAGAGTGGGTCCTCCTCCTTTAAAATTTTTCCAGGCTGCTGGAATATTCTGGGTAAAATCAAGAATTTGGATGTATTAGGTCCAGCGGTAATTTGCTTGCAAGAAACATGGGTTCCTGACACTTTTGAGGTAGAACATTTCTACGTAATTAGTTGTCCTGCTACTAAATCAAAGAGAGGCCATGCCAGTGGTGCTATAACCACACTACTGTATACAAACGTTTAGTGTATTTGTACCAATTGGACCTATTACATTGTATTGTAGTCCCAGAGCATAATTTGGGGCACCACTCTGTTTTCCCTTTATTTTGGTTCATCTTTATATTCTACCAGGCCAAAAAAAATACTAATTTGTTAAGACAAGTATGATTATGTGTAAAGTGAGTATCACCAAGGTCCTAACGATGGAAGATCAAAATGAAACTGTCTCTAACCTTTCACTTGCTCTCTTCACAGACAAAGAACTGGACAAGGCTTTTAATATTTGGGCCATCATGATCCCTAGTTCCTCCAGGCTGCTGGAGCCATGTACGGAATATGACTTTACAGTCCTCAATGGGAAACTTCAGGGTGATATCCAGGCTCACTTTGCCCATATAATGACACAATGAGCCAGGATAATAGTCTATGTTATTCGCTTGTATATGGTTTTCCCATATCTTGCTGATTTGAAGGTAGTAAAGAATATTTAGGTAGTTACAATAATCTTCTTTTTACTATTAACAGCAATACATAGGATGTGGATTCATGGCAGATCCTTGAGCGTAACAATGTGTTACTTATCGTAGTGAATGGGAAGTTTTTATGGACCAAGAAAGATAGTCGTTATTAGTAGAATGAAGGAAAATTCTTGAAAATCTTCGCCCATCAGGATGGTTACCTGTAAATGTATTTGAAGAAGACATGGAAAAACTAGTGAGGATGACTCCGAACTCAGCAGGTAGTCCGTGCAAAAATATCATAAGGCAATCCAATAATTTTAATAAACTGTTTGTTTTTAATAGACTCATTAATCATCTCCAAAAAAAGGTAATTCGCCTTTTATTCTAAGGAACAAAATACTTGGATTTCTCACTTAAAAAGAAGAAGAACTAGATGGGTAAGAATCCAAATGAGATTTAACTCTGATAACATCTGGGTAAAAATAACTGAAGCAGTAGAATGTAAAAATCAAAAAGCCTTGTGGAAAATCTTAAGAAAAAATAGTGTCTCCTTCTCCAAACCTAAGATAAGTAATATTTCTAGCACGGAATGGCAAGATTACATCAGCTCCCTCTATGCCTGGAACTCACAGACTACAAGTAATAGTGCTATTTAGTCTAGAGATGTTGGATCAGCTGGGAGATGGCTCCCCTTCTCCCTCTTATGAGACAGGAAGTGTTGTATTAGCTTAAAGCTGCTAAAATACTGTTGCAAGAGGTCCAGACCAACTAGTTATTTCTATCATAAAATTAGAGCTGGACTTACGGGCAACTTATTTAGTGGTGATTTTCCACTATTGTTACCTGACCAGGGTGGTCCCTAAATCTTGGAGGGGCAGTATAATTATGTTGTTACATAAAAAAGGCCCCTCAAACTTACCTGAAAATTATAGACAGAACACCCTGTTGGAAGCCACAGGAAATAATTTTTTTTACAAATGTGATTTATCTAATCTACTTGAATAGGGGGATGACAATCATATTATTTCTTTGGTGAAAGCAAGGTTTAGAGCTGGTCACTCATCCTTGAACAATATAGTGGTAATCCATCTTGTATTCGAAAAATATGTGATCAAAGAGGGATGCCTGTCTACGCGGCCTTCATAGATTTTTGAACTACGTTTGACCGACTGGACAGGCCGATCTTTTTCAAAAAGTTGTGTGCCTTGGTGTTGGAAAAAGAGGCATCATCTGTGCGACCTGCACAAATAATATGACTACATTTGTCCTTCACTGGAAACCAAATACCCAATTGTAGTGCCTGACTCTTAGAGGGTAGCATTGCAGAGCAGTCTGAGGCTTATTCAAGGGAGGTTGTGTAGGTTGGTTATCGCCATTTGCAGGTGCGCAGAAATAACACTCAATAATTGAATGTCCAATCTGTACTTTGCTTTATAAAAGTAAGAGTACATTTATTAAACACATACACTACTCAATACTATGCACCAATTTACAAATATCCATAAGCTTTTGGAATTAGTTTGTGATGTTGCATAACATCTCCACCCCTCCCGCAGGGGTGTGCGTTCTAGTACCACCACTCCTGTGCATACACATTATCTTGCCCCGATGCAGTTAGTTGAACATAACCTGGAGCGAGGACCCTGTGCACTGGCACCATCCCAGTTGCGACCCCCCCTCAATTATCTCAACAAGCATTTAAAATAGGTAATCCTGCCTTGGTGACACAAAACCCTGACTGAGCATTTCCTACTGACCATGGAGTATACACCTCTGCATCTTAAGGACTAGCAGTCTGGGTTCTTCACCTAAGCGCAGCAGCAAGGATACATGTTTAAGTATCACTTTAGGACAACAGTACTCCTCACATTTGTGGATTATTAGATTGAATTGCAATTACAGCCCCTAAAGTAACCTTGGGCAAAGCACTACGCTATTCTTGCATAGTTTGCGAAGTTTGCACTTCTTTGCACTGCGCGAATTGCACGTAGCACAGTGCAAACACGCGTAGTGCAGTGGACATTTTTTGCTTGCTCACGGTCCTGAACGTCAAGTTGGCGACCACGAGCAAGCAAAATGACATCCCGGTGAGACTTTTCCTCGTTCGCGATCAGCAACATCAAGTTGCCGATGGCGATTGTGGAAAATAAACCTCCTGGAGAGATTCTCAACGCGGGGAGGTCAGGTTTCTCATTGTGAGTGGTCGCGTATGCTCGCGACCGCTCGCGATGAGAAACTACCAGTCCGCGTTGAGAAAGCTGCTACTTGAGAAGAAATCTACATGAGAGGCAGAAAACGACCGCTTGCACTGTGCAAGATACAGTTTGCACTGATTGAACAGTGCGGACAAGCATCCGGCATTGTACAATCAGTGGGATTAGCATTCTGCACAGTACACTATGCAGTTTTGCGTAGCTCGCATAGTGCGAAGTGCTCTTACAATAGCTACGCATAGCGCTACTTCACAAACTACCCCAGGCTTGCCCTAATGGCATCACAGATGAAATCACAGGATTACGCATATGCAACTAGATACCCTAGCATGAATGTCTGACAACATAACCTCATTTTGTTTATGACATCACCTTACACAGGAACTTCACATTACACATGCGGCTTTCAGTCCCTCTAAAAGAAATTACCTCAGTAAATGTATTTCTGGTACAATTACACCACTTCATCTCCAAGGAATGCCCTTCTCCAGACATCCCCAACTCGTCCCTTCACTCCTTGATGCACTTCTACACCCTCAGCTGTAGAACAAAAGTTCCAGCCCAGAAGGTGTTAAATGCTGGCTGAGCCCTTGAGGGGTTATTCTTTTCAAGTCCCCATTTTACTTAGGGAGGGACTGCTCTTCGTGCTGGGAGGGAGACTGCGCTTCTCCAGCAGCTCCCCCAGCTCCTTTCTTTTCAAATGAGGGTGACCCCCCTCCTCTGGGGGCCACCAGGCACCAAAAACAACGATTTTGTCATGCCTTGCAAGGCATTATGGGGCGCTTCAGGCTCCTTTCGTGAATATTGGACGAGCGGCTACCCCACTTCGGTGGGGGAGCCCGGTCCCACCCAGACCCTCAGGTGAGTGCTGCAGCTTGGGGAGCCCACCCCCAGCCTCCTTCACCCACTTTGACCCTGCCCACTTTCGGGGGCCTGGTCTCCTGGGACCCCGAGCCCACTCTCCTGCAATTCCGGGGTCCAGGTCCCACCCAGGAGCCCCGCATGCCGGCCCCGTGAAGAGCAGCTCAGGGAGCCCACCCTCGGTTGCACCCGCCGGCTCCCCGCTCAGCCAGCACCCTCGCGTGCTGCCGCGGGAGCCGGCTTCCTCTTCTGGTCTGCCCGCTCTGGCAGGCAGACACTCAGATTTTTGCTGCCTCCTCCGGGGAAGTGCAACAGCCCTCTCCCACTCGTCTGCCAGCACTCTGGGCACAGGGATGGGATCCTGGGCCCCTGAACATCTACAGGGGCACAACGGCGCTCCCCCCATCCAGTGTCGGAGGGGACCAGGGTGGGCTCCTAGCGCTTTACTGGGGGGCATGTTCCTGGGGAGCCTGACAGCACTCCCCGACTTTGCTTCGGGGCCTGGGGATGGGGTCCCAGGCCCCTCGAGACCTCTTTGCGGGGGGCGTGCCCGCAGCTCCTATTCATCTTAAGGTCCCCGGGATGGGGTCCTGGACCCCTTGCGCATATTTTCACGTGGCGCGATAGTGCTCACCCTTCTCCCACGTCACTGGGGTCTAGGGTGGGCTTTTCGCCCCCTTCTTGGGCAATTTCACGGGGAGCGCAATGGCTCCCCCCGACTGCTTCCTCCTGGGGCAGCACTCGAGACCTGACCTACCCCGGAGGCATAATTGTGACCGGCAGCGGAGACCCTCAAGCTTCGTCATCGGTCCCAGGCAGGGTCAAAGGTCACCTACCATTTGGGGGCATATCTCGTCCCCCAGGCTGCCAATTTGCCCCACTCAGGCCTCCTTTTTCTCCTGATGGCCAGATCTACACATCTGGAGCACTTGTCACTACCCTCCTCATCTCCAAGATGGTGATCTTTGTCAGGGAGCCGATTTCAATGGCTCCCTGCACCAGCCTTTCGCCTTCTCCCCTCCTGTACCTATTTTCACCCTGCGCAGAGGCCCCTGCTTCTGCGCACTGGTCCTGGACTCTTCTCCTGGTGCTGTTTAGGACCCTGGGGGCACTCAGGGGGTTCCTTCTTCCAACTGCCCATTGCGCCAGGCTCCAGCACCTTCTGCCTCAGCAGACCACACCCCAGGGCAAGCTTCTCTTCCAGTGCAAGCACTTTTTGAAAGTTGAGTAGGGGGCTGGCAGGAATTCTCTGTTTGTCCTATCAAACAGCGACACATCACTTCACTGCACCTGCTCCCTCCTTCCTGCCCAGCTTCTGGGTTTGTTCAAAATGGTGTCGTCCAGGGTCTCTGGCCACATGGTCTATGAAAAACCCTCCCCCACTTGCTGCCTTCCCTCCTTGGTGCAACCTGCTGCCTGGCACCCAATGTAAGAATTGGCTTTTGTAGTTTGGTTTGCCCTGTTCCCATCATGCACTGGGACAGGAACAGACTAATTTGCATACAGCCAGGTTCTGAAACTGGGATGGTGCAGTGAGCTAAAAAACGGTGTTGGATCTAGCCCTGATCTCTTGACTGGGTGAGAGTATTCTGTTTAATTCAGAGACTCTGTCCCTCACCACCCCTTGTTGTAAATATGGCACCCAATGATAGCTGCTGATGGATGAGCCTGTAGCCCCACCCATCTTCTCTTCATGGAGAGGAGGCTTTAGCTTGTGGAAGAAAGGTTATCAATCCATTTTGCTGAGGTCAGCCCTCAGCCAGGCCCTGGTTATGGCTGACTCAGAGAAATGTGACATTTCTGGATGACCCAAAAGCAGTACAAATATGACTTTGAAATCTGCAGAATATTCCTTCTCACATCCGTTACAGTGGACTTCAGTGTGTGTCTGGAATCTGTAGGCCTTATGAAAGTTTTTCTAGCCCATGGGCTCCACACCCCCAGATGGGAATAATGATGTGAAAAACAGTAAAACACACTGACTTTTCCTGGCATGTTCCTTCCCAGTATATAAATCCTATTCCATGTCACCACCCAATTTTGCATAAGTCCTGCTACACCATTCACTTTGTACCTGCACCTTGACTGCACACACTAGGAATCTCCCATGTGCAGTCCTCACACGTGTGCACACGCATGTACACCTGTGTCTGCATGTAACCAGCACAGTGTCCCTTACTCCAGCTGCTGCGCAGTGACCTGGTCAAGCCAGGGGGACACCAGTAAAATCCCCATGCAGTCTCTTTCATTATGAGTTCACTGTGGGTGAGTCCCAACTTATGAGGCTCCCCTCAGTAAAAGCTCAACAATTAGGTGCTCAAAAAGTGAAAAATCCGGGCAGTCCATAGTGGAAGAACCCCCTTCTAACACTTGGGAATACCAAGAGATCTTGTAAAACGTATTACTGCTCTGCACACAGCTATCTGGTTTCATGTTATTTTAGGAGGTAAGTGTGGTATGATGACATAAATTACTACTAGTAATAGTTTGAAGCAGGGATGACTGTTGGCGCGCCTGCTTTTTCTTGATAAATATGGTGGACCTGCCTGATGTGCTGCACAAGGATGTCGCAATGCCCGAAAATTAGCCTTGACTCCTGGGTAAAGTAAGGGGTGTTGAGCTCGGGAACTGTGCACAATGCCTGCTTAAGGGAGTCAAATGCAGTTTGTCATTCCTCTGTCCAAATCACATTTCTGGGCTGCTTCTTGGAAGTCAGCTCATTCAAGGGGGCAACAATGGTGCTATATACCTTGACAAACCTATAGAACCCTTATGAGGTCCAAAAATGCTCTGAGCTCAGTCTGGGTTTTGGGAACAGCCATGCCAGGATGGTTTCTATCTTGGCCTGAAGGGTTTGCACCTTCCCCCTGCCTTCTCTATTCATTTTGCCGTCTATTTACCCTTCTTTTTACTCTCTTTTGTTCTTTACTTGTTTATTTGCCAATTTTTCTTTGTGGGCCTTCTTTCTTCTTGTGCTTCTCGCAGCCTCTCCCACTTGCCTCTTTTCACCTTTTCCCGCCTCCCAGTTGCCCTATTTAATGGTAGCCGCTGCACAGAGGATCAAGTGGGTGCCCTGACCTCCTGGCCTGGAACCCGCTGTCCCTCCTCGCAGCTCCTCCTGGCCGTCTCTGCTGCTGACTGAGGAGAACAGGGTTCAAGACTGCTCTCGATCCACTCTCTGTGTCTACCCTGGTTGCTTGCTTTGGTGCTTATTTTTTTCCTGTTGGAGTCTATTATCTTCTCTTTTCATTTTGCCCTTTATTTACCCTTCTTTTAACTCTCTTTATTTGTTTATTTGCCAATGTTTCATTTTTGGACCTTCTGTCCTCTTGCGCTTCTCACATCCTCTCCAACTTGCCCCCTCTTTCCCTCCCCCTTATTTAATGGTGACCGATGCCTGGCCTCGACCCGACCGCGTCCAGCACCAGAAAACCTGGATCTCGGCCCACCCACCTCTTTGACTCCTCCACCCTCCTTGCACTCCACCCCGGAAGAAACAACAACAGCCGTCGGTCCACGCCGAAAACGACACACAGCCTGTTTCTCCTGCCACCACTACCGCAAACCCTTCACAACCACTCCTGCCACCAACAACAACGATGCACTGAGGTGCATCCTCCTCAACGTCCGCTCCATGCACAAGCATGCCATAGAGATCTGGAACCTCCTGGGCACCCTCTCACCAAACGTCACCTTTCCCACAGAAACCTGGACCAATGCCTCCTCCAACCCAGAATTCGCCATCACCATATCAGAAGGATACACGATCAGGAGCCCCAAGCGCCCGGGAGGAGGACTCCCCATTGCACACAAAAAAATTCTCCATCTTGAGTGACTCCTTCCCACAGCTGAACAGCTACACTTCCAAGTACAGACCAGTCCCAACTTCACACTCTGCGGCACCCTCGCCTACAAACCACCGGGCCCCCAAGCCTACACCATCACCAACTTCATCGCCCCCATGCCATTGCCTCCATGGACTCCAGGAACAGCTCAACTCCTTCCTCGACCGCAATACCGCCATGGCCAGAACAGACGCCAACGTCGCTGCCAAATATTTCATTTGTGGATCTTTAACTGCGCAAACAAACTCACAGCACTACGCAAAGGCGACAGACGCCACCACAGCAAAGCCACCCGGTTTATCACCAACCTCCAAGAAGCCAGACTCACCTGCAGACGCCTCAAAAAGAACTGGAGATATAGCAAGACACCCCAAAATGGAGGCGTGGCCAAGACCCGGATCGGAATGGTCGGCTAATCTAGTTGCTCTGTGTACCCTCCCTTCCCCCTGACATTCTGAGCGCCAAGATACCCGTAGGGTGAAAGGCTGCGCTATATAAGAAATAAATACATACATACATACATACAATCCTGCTCCCCTGCAGTGGGAAATCACACCCGACCGTGGGCGGAGGCTCTATGTGTAGGTTTGCTCTAACTTATATGCACTTTGTTGAACAGGGTAGGGACTAGGCATGCATAGAAGCCTCGTGCTTTTCAGTAGAAGTAATGGGACACGGACACAAGGCTGCTCTGGTCGGACCGGAAGTCCCGAGCGACCTCCGACCATTTATTTATAGCCTTCAGGCCACGCCTGGCCTGAAGGTGCAACAATGTGTGGAAGTGGTTCCGGGGCTCAGCCGAGACCCTCGGACCACTAGAACGTTACATCCCTTCCCAAATTAGTTCTTGTTTCTCAAAGTTCAACGTTGCTCATAAATCATACGCAAAGTCCGCCAGTTTCTGACTGGGCCTGGGGTTTGGCCTCAGATGGTACATGTTTCTTCCTCTCGCTGGGGCTATTGCTTGCATCGGGGATTGCGCTGGTGATGTTGCAGTCGCCTTCATGTTGTGCTACTTGGGTATGATTCTCGTGTTGATCAGTGAGCATAATGTCCATGTAGCTTTCAAGGCCTCCTTCATCTGCTGTTGACGTTGCAGGGATCCGCTTGAACCAGGATATATTGCGGGTTACTTCTTCTCCATTTCTCTGCGCGGTGATTGCGGTGCCTTTCGTGGTCTTGATGACCCAGGGGTCGGGTTCATATGGTGTTCTGAACTTGCCTCCCGGCCGTCGGGTTCTCAGCAACACTGTGTCACCTGGTGCTAGTGTTCGACTACGTGTTCTCCTCTTTTTATTTGCTCTGTCGTTGTTTACTCTCCTCCTCCTTTGGGTTTCTTCGGGTTTGTACTGCTCTGCTGTCCATCCATCGGTCATCGGGAGACTATCCTGTCGGTTTCCTGCAAACATCAATGACCACGGTGTCCTTTGTGTTGTGCTGTGTGGCGTACTTCTGTATTCACCGAGGAAGTGTTGCAACGCTTTTTCTGGGTCACTCTCCTCTAGTCCGGCTATTCTCAGCACTTTGTTGATGGTCCGCATGAATCTCTCGGCTTCACCATTCGCCTGCGGCCACTGCGGTGTTATGCGATGATGTTTGATTCCTAGGTTCTTCAAGAATTCATGATATTCACCTCCCTGAAATGGGGGCCCATTGTCCGTTTTGAGTATCTGGGGGCGTCCAAACATGGCGAACACTTTGTCTAAGATGGGCTGGACGTTCTTGAAACTGGTGGATTCTGCTAGCTCCACAATAGGATACTTGGAAAATGAGTCTATGAGCACGACTGTTGTACGCCCATCGGGGAAGCTCCCAAAGTCCATGCTAACCCATGACCATGGTGTTGGGGCATGTTCTTCAGTGACAATGGGTGCCGGAGTTTCCTGGTTGCTGGTGAGTTGGCATGCTCGGCAGTTCTTTACTAGAGTGTCAATTCTGACGTCCATTTCTGGGAACCACACTTTTTCCCTCATTCGACTCTTCATCCTTCGTATTCCTTGGTGCCCCGCATGTGCCAATGTGGTGGCGTGCTCTTGCAGACTTAGGGGTATTACTATGCGGCGTCCCCTGAGGACTAGTCCATTTTCAGCCATGCTAAGCTCGTTGTGGATCTTCCATATGTGTCCTAATCTGGTGCGATCGACTTCTGGCCAGTCATGGTTGTCCTTCAGAAATCCTTGCCACGTTCCAGACTGGATGGTATTTGTCACCTTCTGTAGCACCTTGTCTTGGCGGTAGTGTTCCAGTATCAATGGGATTGACATGGCTTGGGGGCACGTGCTCTGTGCTAGAAGGTTGATTTCTTCTTCAAACAGCGTTTCTTCCTCTCCTGATTCCATGGTCTCCGCTGCTGGATGACGGGATAGGAAATCCGCTGGATTCTTTTCTCCTGGCCGGTAAACAAGGTCCATGTGGTACTGTTGTACTTGGATTGCCCACTTCTCAATTCTGGGAGGTGGATGTGGGGCGGTTCCTCTGAAAAGAGGTATTAACGGCTGGTGAACGGTGACTAGTCGGAAAGGGCACCCGGCCACATATAGATGGAAATGGTTGCAGGCCCACTTTACTGCCAGTGCCTCCCTCTCGATTTGTGAGTAGCGAGCTTCGGTGGCCGTTAGCGCCTTGCTGGCAAATGCTAAGGGTGTCCATACCCCCGGCTCTGCTTCTTGAGTGAGTAGGGCCCCAAGCCCTACTGGGCTGGCATCGACTAGGATTTCAGTTTTTCTGGCTGTGTCAAAGTATGCAAGAGTCGTTGTATCTAACAGTGCTGCCTTGATTTTTGCAAACGCTTGCTCCTCTTCGGAACCCAACTTCCACTGTGCATCCTTCTTGGTTAGGGCACGGAGCGGCTCTGCGATTGTTGCGAGGCCAGGAATGAAACGTGCACAGTACTGCGCCATCCCTAGGAAGCTCCTCACCTCAGACGCTGTCAATGGGGCTGGTGCATGCTTGATGGCATGTGACTTGCGTGGATCTACTTTCACTCCTTGGTTATCAAAGATGTATCCAAAGAACTCCACTGTCTTTTGGAAGAATTTGCATTTCTCTCGGTGTAGTGTGACACCGTGTTCTGAAAGTCGTTTCAGTGTTGCACGTAACCTCTGGTGGTGTTCCTCGCTGGTTTTTGAATGGATGAGGATGTCATCGCTGACATTTAGTACCCCTTGTAGTCCGGATAGCACCTCTTTGATCGTGTTCTGAAAGATTTCGGCAGCTGACGAGATGCCAAAATTCAAGCGTTTATACCTTCGCAGCCCAAGATGCGTGGAGAATGTCGTTATATATCTGCTTTCTTCTGCCAGCCGGAGTTGGTGGTATCCGGCGTTAAGATCAAGTTTAGAGAACCACTGGGCTCCGTTGAGGTCTGCTAAAATGTCATCTACTGTCGGTGTGAGGTGTCGTTCACGTTTGATGGCCTTGTTAGGCATGCGCATGTCTATGCAGATGCGGATTTTTCCTGGTTGGCGGGGTTTTTCGGCGATCACCATCGGTGAAACCCACGGGGTAGGGCCAGTGACTTTCTCAATCACATCCTGTTGTTCTAGCTTCTCTAGCTCATCCTCCACTGCTGTTCTGAGATGGAATGGTATCCGCCTGTGCCGGAGAGCGATGGGCTGTACTGTCTTATCGATGTGTAGTTTTATTGGCGGTCTCTTGATCATGCCTAAGCCTTGAAATAGGGTTGGGAATTGCAGTAACAGTTCGTCAACTTGAGTGCTCTTGACAGCGTTGGCGAACGCGATGAGCTGTAGGTCTTCCGCCGTGTGGCTGCCGACGAGGAGGTCTGCCTCTCTGTCTACCACGTGGAATGTTGTGGTTACTTCGTGTTCTTCTGCCTTCACTTGGACTACCATTTTGCCTCGCAGCGGAAGTGGCTCTTTCCCGCCATATGTGAATATGCGGACCTTTGACGAAATCAGTCTTGGCTTTGGGTTTAAGTTCTTGTAATGCTGGATTCCCATGACGTTGACTGCTGCGCCAGTGTCAATTACTCCGACGGCTGGGGAACCGTCTATTAGGATGTTGCACTTAGGTTGTGGTCTTCGCCGCCGTTTTAGGTCACTCGTGAACGAGACGAAGAAGCATTCGTCGTCTTCATCTTCAGATGAATCATCAAGTCTGTCGTACCGTCGGTATTGTGGCCTCATGTCTCGTGGCGATTGTCTCTCTTCTATTTCTAGTTGTCGGACTGCTCCAGACAATGACTTTTTACTGGACGATCCTCGTCCTCTGGCTCTCCCTCGGCACACGCTAGAGAAGTGATTCGGGATCCCACAGTTTGAACAGGTCTTTCCATGTGCGGGACAGCTTTCTGCGTCATGTGCTTCTCGTCCACAGTATCCACACTGTGATTTCCTCTGCGTTCGGGTTGGCCATCGGCCTCTTCCGCCTCTTGAGGATGTTCTGATCGCGTCGACTCTTTCCGTCTTAATCGTCACTCCAGGGCTTGTGCTGGTGTTGAGTGCTGCCTCCATCGCAGATGATCGTACATCGGACAGTTCATGAGATCTTGCCAGTAGGAGGATCTCTTCTAACGTGATCTTGGGTTGTCGGAGGATCAGCGTCCTCAGTGGTTTGTTTCTGCATCCTTGAATCAGTTGGGCGTTGACTTCCTTGTTCTGATCGTCTTCGGTGCACGTGCTGACGAGTTCCCGCAGGCGAGCGTGGAATGCATCCATGGTTTCGCCCTCTCGTTGTCGAGACTGTCGAAACTTGAACCTTTCGTAATGTGGGTTTAGTTGAGGATCAAAATGCGCGTTGAGAGCTTGGACTGCTGCGTCATAGTCATCAGATTCTCCTGTGTCCGGGAGATGCTTGAACACCTTGTATATCTCCTCACCTCCGAAATGAATTAGCAGGGAGCGTTTCACTTCGTTGTCCTTCTCCCTCGTGGCTATGAAATAGTTGTTTAATCTCCCTAGCCATACAGCCCACCTGGGCGCGGCAGTTGAGGGGTCCGCTAGTCCACTGAAGGGTGGCAATGCCTGTACTTGAGCGTGTTGAGCATGTTGCAGGGGTGGAGGCTGTGCTGTGGTAGCCTGTTGTTGCACGGCATTGTTGCCCGGTGCTGCGGCTTGGTGCTGTACTGCATTGTTGTCTGGTTGGTTGGACATTTGGTTGGCGGCGTGTGGTGTTGCACGCTGTGTTGAAGTCTCACTTGTTTAATTTCAAGTTTTGCCAATGATTGTTGGCTCGATGGGGTCTGTGGTGCTGTTCTTAATGTTGTCTTGCCAATGCTTGTTGGCTCGATGGGTCTGTGGTGTTGCTCTTAATGTTGTCGTGCCTTGCCCTTGCTTGCTGGCTTGTGTGTGTATCACTCGTGATGGCGTTTGGCTTTGTCACTGCTTGTTTTTTTTTTTTTCTCGTTTGTCTGCTGTTCTAGCCTGTTGTGAGGGCGCGACCTTCCCCCGATTATCGGCGGCTCTGCCGATGCTTCCTTTGGTTGTTGGGCCTGCGCTGGGATTCACACGCGGTCTCCGCGTGTGCTCGGCTCTTCGTGGTGCCGGCTTGCGTGTGCGCATGCGCGGGGCTCTGCGGCGGCCTCCGCAGCGTTCTCGGGCCTCGCGCTTGCTTGCTCCTTCCTCCCGGTGCCTAATGCAGCTTTGGTCCCCCGCTGCTTACCGGGCTTGGAGCTTCTGGTCGCCTCCTGTGCGGTCCTGGATGGGGACAGGTTCGCCGTCGGTCCTGGGAAGGACCCGTGTCCCGCTCGATGCTCCGCTCTCGAGCCTGCAGCAGACGTCTCGTTCAGGTAGGGACAGGGCTATCCCACTCTCGTCGCCAGTGTAGGTTTGCTCTAACTTATATGCACTTTGTTGATCAGGGTAGGGACTAGGCATGCATAGAGGCCTCGTGCTTTTCAGTAGAAGTAATGGGACACGGACACAAGGCTGCTCTGGTCGGACCGGAAGTCCCGAGCGACCTCCGACCATTTATTTATAGCCTTCAGGCCACGCCTGGCCTGAAGGTGCAACAATGTGTGGAAGTGGTTCCGGGGCTCAGCCGAGACCCTCGGACCACTAGAACGTTACACTATGGAAAACTCCCGCTGCTGCTGACCTCCCGGGTCCGGAGATATAGGCCCCATTGTCGGTGGGCCAGCACGGGTGGTGGAGCCAGTGGCTCTATTTAGGTGTTTGACAACAGAGGGGACTGACGCAGTCGTGGCTCCTGACGGGCACCAGATGCGCGCCCCCCTGAGGGCGAAAGCCCGACCAAAGAACCTCGCATATGCCCCTGAGGCCGCGGCAATCCTGCAGACGGGCTCTCAGTGGCACCTCCTGCGCTCGGTACCGGAGCGCCTATGCTGGCTGCCTGCTGCATGCCAAGTGGAGTGCTGGACACTATTGGCTGGATCCGTGATAATAGTGGCGAGACGGAGACGGGGAGTGAATCTTGATGCGAAGGTGAAAGCGGCATTGACAGCCACGTGTTCCCCTCGCTAGAGCCACCAGGACTGCAGAAACTGAAAGACATGATCCCTCAGTATAAAGTGTGCAGATCCTGGGGGAAAATCAGAGGAGAGTTGGTGTATTGGCAGGCTGTATTATTTGGTACGGCCGGGCTGAGTCATAAACCGTCCTTGGCCTCAGGCTGCTCCTAGCTTACTGGTGGACTATAATGCCATATGGAGGAGGGGTTGTGAAGAGCGGCAGTTCCATAAGTGCACGCACTTATCTGCATTGGCCACAACCTGAATATCAGCCGGCGATCCGGTGAGAACGGCACCGGTGTCACTGACCCGCACTGAGACCTTGCCTGGCCCCCTTTGGTGATGCACGGACGGAGTTTCACTCTATCTGCCCTGTCAAGTGCATACATATGCTATACCTGACTCAGGAACATGTCAGTTAAATATCTGTAGGCGGATTGCCCGAATAGCAAATGAAAAGAGCAAAGCAGCGGGCGCTAAAGGCCAAAGAGTCTTCTAACAGACTATTAGATGCAATCTAACAGACTCGACCGCTACACCCTCCCCAAAGAGATGCTTCAGAAATGACAATCTGGGCGCGGCCCCACTGGCGAACAGGGAGGAGAGGACCAGGAACTGTCCTTGAAAGACGTGATGGAGGCGATTACAACTGGCCAAACTGCGCTGGAGCACAAAATGGACACCATTGCCATCGAAGTCAACCTGATCCGAGTTGATCTCACCAAGTTGAATGAGAAAGTCAAACAGGTGGAAAATACCACCTCCAGTCTCGTCAACGATGTCACCCAGCTCCAGGGTCAATTCCAATACATGCAAACCTTCCCTAAAGCAGCTGAGCTCAAGTTAAACCACTATGAAGGGCACTTGCGCCGCAACAACCTGCGCATTTTGTGTGTCCAGAGAAAGAGGAGAGACAGTCCTCTTTGTTGAGGACCTCATTCTACAACACCTGACACCTAAGGGCCTTAGCAAGTTTTTTGTTATTGAGCGGGCGCACAGGGTACCTGGGAGTTGTCCCAAACTGAGGCCCCCCCCCATGAGCGATGCTGGTGAGAGTGCTCAATTTCTGAGACAGGGATGTGATCCTCAAGAATGCCAGACTGGGTGCCCCACTTCGCTTGGAAAATGCGGACATGTCCTTTTTCTCCGATTTGACGCAACGGGTGCAGCGTCATAGACGATCCTTCATGGCCGTGAAACAAAAACTTAGGGAGAAGGGCCTGAAGTACTCAATGTTGTTCCCAGCGCTTCTCCGAGTGTAATCTAACCGGAAACTCTGGTTTTTCAACAAACCCGAAGAGACAGCAGACTGGCTGGAATATCAAACGGAACACGCCCCACAGGATCGAGGCACCGGGGGTGGAGCCACTGTGCAGGCTCATGGCTGACAAGATAAAGTGGACAATGGACATTTATTATGCTGGCCAGCTACGGGGTTTGGCTGGTAACGGGGTGTTACTGTCTGGCACTGTGAGAAGGAAGGAACTCAGATCAGTGAAGGTGGAGCCCTGCAGGCCCGGAGGTACATAGACTGACATGAACATGATCGTACGACCCTCCCAAAATCCCTGTGTACCTGCCTCTTTCATCAGTCCAGACAGAGCCTACCTCAAGTGGGAGTGAATTTTTTACCATAATACCGACACCTCTGGAGCCAGTTTTGAAACCTGCATGTGCGACCATTTTGTAGCCTCCCCTGTGCATTGCTTTACAGAGGTTTCTATCTTTAGGAGGACGACATCCGGGTCCTGCCGTTTAATATATTGGAGAACCTAATCTTATCTCCAAGTCTGTCAACTTAAAACACTAACCTTTTTGTTCCCCATGTTGGTCATAGGTCAGGTATTTATTTGCTAGTGCCACTTCATTTAAAAAAAAGTGGATTACCAATGTACAAACCATAACAATGCTTTGATACATACCCCGACCCAACAACCCCCCTCCTCCCTAGCCCAAATACCCCCACCCTGATGCCCTGCACTCTGGGCTGAAAACTGCCCATAGGAAACTTGCAGAGTGCCTATCGCCCTGAAGAAGAACTACTGGTAGAACACGTAGAGGCGTGCCATCTCGCAGAGCCCCCCCCCCATGGTGTTACAGATAGAGAGTCCTCCACATAGGTCACACGTCAAAATACAAAAATGCTGTCATGGAACGGGGAGTCATAATGCCAGGACTGGGTCCCTCTACACCCCGTTACACCCCGGCACGCTTAACACGATTCAGTACAAAGTCGTGGTAAAGCGTGCCTTGATCTTAGATGACATTGATCAGACTGATACTGCCTTGCAGCAATATGTGGACTTTAATTTGGGATTGTTTTCCTTTGTGGGGGCTGCATTGAATAGCCAGAAAACTCGACGGCTGACATGTGCAGTTCCAACTGACCAGTCACCCCTCAGGAATGTGCCGCCAAACTGACCAGTGGGGTTGTAACCCCTCCCATGAGTTGGCTGTGCTCCAAAAATGACCATATATGTACATAATCTCTGTAACCTTGTAGTCAGTCAGCACGGCAGGATTCACCAGGTCCGGAGAAACACGACGGCAGTGAGTTGAGTGCACCCACCGCTTTCTGTTGGTCACTCGTACAGCTGTTCGAGTAGCCAGGAGGACCTGCTCGGGGCCACGCCACCTTGGTTCCAAGCTGTTCGCCCTCTCAAACGATCTGACCATAACAAAATCCCCAGGACGGAGATTATGAGCCTCTCCAGTAGAATTGTCAGGGAGCGCTTCTCGAACCTGTTGATGAATAGAAAGCAAATCATTTGTTAATCGTGCCAAATAGTCATTCATCATTATACAAGGCACATCATGTATCAATCGCAGCTTAGGCACTCCCCATATATTCATAGGCCTTCCAAACACCACTTCATACGGTGTGAGGCCAGTTCGAGAATGGGACACTGATCTAAGGGAGAGCAGTGCTAGCGGTAAGGCATCCGGCCACTTCAATGACGTGGACGCCACAATCTTAGCCAGTTTTAGCTTCAACGTAGCATTGTACCGTTCAACAAGACCTGCTGACTGAGGGTGGAACACAGCATGAAACTTCTGCTGGATCCCTAACCCCTTCAGCACATACTCCACAATTTTCCCAACAAAATGAGGCCCATTATCGCTCCACAAAAATGTGCAAACTCCAAAGCGAGGAAAGTACTCCTTGAGCAACACCTTAGCTGTTGTTAAAGCTGTATTATCTTTCGTGGGGAAGGCCTCAACCCATTTGCTAAAAGCACACACCACCACTAGGACATACTTAAAGTTATTGCAGCGCTCAAGCTGGATGTAATCCATTTGGAGTACCTCAAACAGTGCAGATGGTGGAACGAACCCTCCTTTTGGAGTATGGGTCCCTTTCGCAGGATTGTGTTGTAAACATATCAGACAGGTCTGCACTACTCTCTTGGCTGTATTGGCAATCTCGGGATGCTCCCAAACTCGTGATAACAATCGAGTGATCCACTGTCCACTGTCTACAAAAGGGCGTTAATCCTATGAAGGCACGTACAGCTCTCTGTGTGCGGGGGACTGGTGTATCTAAAATTGCCTGAATTCGATCTGATGTTAATGCACGCCCCTCCTTAGACAAAAGATGACCGAGGTAGGTCACCTTGGGTCTACAGTATTGGAGCTTTTTCTTCGAAACGTTGTGATTGTTCTGAGCCAGAAAGGAAAGTAAAGCAAGCGTACTCTCCTCACATTGTGCATAAGTGTCAGCAGCTAACAAAAGGTCATCGACATACTGAATAAGGGCAACTCCAGATTGCAATTGAAAAGAATCAAGCTGTCTCTTTAAAGCCTGGCTGTAAATACTCGGACTCTCAGTGTAACCTTGAGGAACATGACAAAATCTATACGATTTATTATTTAACGTAAACCCAAATAGGTATCTGCTATCGGGATGGATGGGAATGGAAAAGAACGCATTTTTCAAGTCGATGACACTAAAGGTCGTCGCCGTTGGGGGGTCCAATGTAAGCAATGTCGTGATATCAGACACCACCGGGTATTGGGGGATAACAATTTTGTTAATTTCTCTCAAATCAATAATAAATCGATAGACCTTGTCGTCAGTATCTTTCTTAAGGATTGGAAGAATAGGGCTATTGCAAACATTATAGGGGACTTCCTCCACTACCCCTGCAATGATCAGATCTTGGACAATGTGTGTCAAAGCAATTTCACCTTCCCTGGAGATCTTATACTGTGGTACACGCGGCAAAAACGCTCCCTCCTTTACAGTAATGCGAATAGGTGGAATAAGCATCTGTCCCACATCCGTATCTGAGGTCGCCCACAACATAGGAGGGAGAGAGGCTAATGCTTCACATTCTTGTATAGTAAAGAATCTGTCTGAATCTGGATAGTTATCATTCAAAATAACTCGCACTCCCTCCGGAGCGCAACGTATCGTCGCTCGAAAATATTTGAGCAAATCAATGCCCAGAATATTATCTGGGGTATAAGGTGACAACAAAAATTGGCCAAAACTAAAAAATTTATCAAGACAAAGTGCAAGAGGCTTCGATAATGGGCTAGGAGTGGGTGTGCCATCAAACCCTATACATGTTATCATGTCGCCAGACAGGGGAGCCCTCGAAACCAAGTTTTTAGACAAAGAGCTACGAGTAGCTCCTGTGTCGACTAGAAACTGATCAGTAGAACCCAGGATGCCCGCTGATACATATGGACCACTCTGATCTACTGGCACTTCAACTGATTCCGTACCCCATCCTACGCAATCCTATGCATGTACGTAATCCTGATGCTCCACATTCTCGCCCTCCGATATCTGGTACTGGTTCCGTCTATCAAAAGTATTACGCTCATCCTGGCCACGGCCCCTCTCTTCAAACCTACTACGATCACCTCCACTGCCTCTCGCCCCCGAATAACTTCCCCTCGACCATCCACCTCAACGACCACGCTGACTACGCTGCTCACGAAGTACCGGACAATCATCAGCCCAATGACCAAACTCCTTGCAATAGGCACATTGATCCTCCGCTATATCCGTACGCCCGTACAACGCATTACCCCCTCCTCGTCTGCCTCTATCATTCCCTCTAGATTGCGTTCCACGAACCTGTGCCAACATCACCTTTGTTTTCAATTCCTTCGCTTTCTTATCAATACTTTCTTTAGCCTCCAATTCCTGCCGCTCATAATACTGAGCCATAGTTAACAAAGATGCAGGGGTCGCCGTGGCCCAGGAACTTTCACTCGACTTTAATCTTTTTGCAATCTCCGGTAGGAGATTAGCCACGTACTTATCTACAAACAAATGCCTACCCGTATCGTCCGTTAACGATTGACCACTGTAGTCATGAAATGCCTCTTCGAAGCATGTAAAGAAATCTGACACTGTTTCATCTGACTTTTGTTTGAACGAAGCTAACATGGTCCAATCTATCTTTTTAGAAGGAACAAGCGTTTTCAGTTTATTTAAGATAGCTGCTGGAAGGTCTAGAATCAAGTCACATGGCTTACATGCAGGCTCCCTGTTTAAATCAGCCTCATTTATTTCTTTCCACGTTCCCCCAAACAGAGTTTCATCATTATTTTTACGAATCAACCTCCACATATCTGGCGGAAGAATTAACCCAAAAAATAGATCTATATCAACAAGAGTCATGACGCAGGACGAAATAGCCCCTTCCACCCCTTCATAAAATGCTGCTGGATTTTTCCGAAGATCAGGCAAAGAATTTTTAAGCGCCATAACTTCTGCTCTATTCCAAGGCATATACACCCAATTATATATAAAATACCCCTTCGCATCCTTCGACATCTTATCTTCGTCTGTACCCTCCCCCTTAGGGGGAACATACAGAGGTGCGGCTTCACGCATAGGCATAACATGCACGTTAGAAGTCTTATCTGAACCCCGGAGAGAACACTCCTTAGACTGCTCATCGGACTCCGGCCCGGACTCCTTATTCTTTTTCCGCTCGTCCCGTAATCTGGACGTCTCATCCCGCAGCTGGATCAGTTGCTTGAAAAACGTATCAACATCTGCAAGAACAAATATACCTTTATCCAAATTCTCATGATGAACCGACACAGCCTTAGGTTCTAATGTGTCCGAAAATTTACGAAATGTAGTAACAACTTCATCAGCCAAAGTAGCCAAAAAATACATCAATTCTCGCTCTGTCCACTTACCCCTCTCGGCAACAACTTCAGACATAGTTACAAAATTTGTATTCAATTTACGAGCCCAACTACGTAAGTCCGCGCTTCTCTCCGCAGTTAACCTGACATAGGACTTGTCCCCTTTTCCCGGCTTATCCTGTCTTTCGTCGTCAGAGTCTGCAGTTGGAGCCGTAGGCGAAACGTACGGAGGCGGTGATCGATCTAGTAATGAAAAATCATCAATTTCATTAGTAAGGACAGGATAAAGCGGTCGCCGAATAGGAAATTGACCGGTCATTTGCAAATTTCGTTCCCGTTCCTCCCTTTCTTTCTTTTCCAGTGCTTCCTTTTCCTCAAGCTGTAAAGCCTTATCTCGAGCAGCCTTACGCTGCTCTTTGTCCGCCAAGGCAATTTCACGTTTCATACGTTCACGCACCGCTTTCTCCCACATTCGCACACAATCAAACATATTCTGTCTAGACCTGCGCTGAAACAAACATTGCTTCACAAACTGAACCTTTCGTAAATCAAACGACCCATGTAGTGGCCATTGCAATTCAGGATCAGTTTTAGTGTATTGATGCCATAATTTGCTATACATTATAGGGGGAAGGCCAAATTTTATGTACATTTCACGATTTGGGGTTCCTTCTGGGGGAGCCGGCTGTGATTCCGCTAACCTAATTGCAGTACCATTTCCAAGACAGCACATCCCTCGGAGTGTGCTTAAAACAGGCATGTTCGAAAAGTATCACGAAAGCGTGATACCGTATAAACTGGCACTTACAGTACTTCGCACAAATGTGCCGCTCAGAGGAAAAAAAACAAAATCAGAGAAACATCTCTACATGCCTGCCTATGTGAAGTGCACTACACATATAATTCAAAGGTCACAAAAGTCACAAAGTCACAAATGTTAGCTAACTCAAATCATAGACACAAATCATAGAACTTCGGCAAACGTCCGAAGACTACCTTACCGATCGCAAATCATAGAACTTCAGTAAGCGTCCGTAGACTACCTTACCGATCACAAATCTTACCCAGTTTCAAATATCCAGATTCCAACTGCCAAGTTCTTTAATCGAATCAGCCAAACAGGCACTGCACAGCAACGCAGATGATCAAGATCTCAGTCGGGGACCGGCTCCACCTGGAAGGTCAGATCAGAAGAAAAGGAAGAAACACCGTGGGTGCCAAGACTCAGGTCACTCGGTGGCAGCGTACGCGTCCATGGCGAGTTTCCAAACCTTCGTCACGACCTCTCCTTCGGGCATCCGAGTCGCCGATGAGTCCCTTCGTGGTCGCCAATTTGTGGTATCGGGTTCCCAAGGCCTACATGTTCCGTAGATAACCCACTTACACTGAAAGAACTGTTGGCACGGAAACTGAAAAGTACAAAGAACAAGTTTATTAAGACCCCATGGGGTGGTGGTACATTCCTACAGCACCCTTCGGCAATGCAAGAAGTATCACACCGAACGTTGGTGTGAGTCCCTCTTTTATACAATTTACAAGCAATAAAAAGATAGGCGGCACAAGGTTACAGAGATTATGTACATATATGGTCATTTTTGGAGCACAGCCAACTCATGGGAGGGGCTACAACCCCACTGGTCAGTTTGGCGGCACATTCCTGAGGGGTGACTGGTCAGTTGGAACTGCGCATGTGCGGGCTTGACCGTAGCTAAAAATAGCCTGTTGCTGGGCAGAGTCGAGTGGTCAGTTGCACGGACAACGGACTAAAGGGCATGCTGACCACGAGGCCGCTCATTCTCTAAAATGGCCACCGTAATATACAAAATGGCGTTTTCGAGTATAGTCAAGTTAAGGGAAAAACGTGTAGCACAGCTAAGCGCTATCTTGGCCATTGTCAAATTACGACAGGCATCCCCGGCGTCTGTGGGGGGCCGTTGTAGAGATGAGGCAAGCTTAATGCCCAGAGTTGCCGAGTATGATCCCTGGTTAGAGTAGGCACCGAGGCGAGAATTATCAAGTACGTTGACCCTGGTCCACGACCCTGCCGCGTCGAGAATTGAACCCTGGTCCCAGGCCGTTCTCTGCTTCTGGGTCTGCCGCCTCTAACCAGTGAGCCACACCACTCCACAATACCTCTAATACTGTAGTGTGACTTTCTGAAATCTCATTTTTCTTGTCCTTTAACGAGTATTTGAATTTTATCTTGATGTAAATTTCGAACATGCATTCTTTAACTAATTTAAAAAAAAATTATGACACAAGTGCAAAGAAAATTTGTTATGGTTTTAATTAACTGAACCATAAAGTTTTACATTACATGTAGAGAAGTTCCTTGCAATTTGTCTCTTGAATTGTGGAATTCTTTTCTTGAGAACAAACCATGAGCATTGCCTAAGCCTTCCTTAAATGTTCCCCAGACCGTATATTTCTATGTTTTTATGTTTCTGTAGTAGGATGCAGGCTTGTGTCCTACTCTCAGTATCTTGTGTTGTACATATCTGAATGAAATGCTGATAAATTAAACATTGAAACTCTGTCTGGCTGGGCATGCTTAACCAATACAGCACTGATTGGGTCTGACTGTATTACTTTTCACACTCCTACTCTTACCGAGGGACCACTGTTGTGTATAATTACAGAACCTGAAGCACTTACTGGAGGGGAAAAATGCGGTCCTTGCAGATTCTACTGAAGACAGCTATGTCATCTAAATAAGCAATCTCTGAAAGGTAGCATGGGCATTCTTTAATCCAAAGGGCAACGCCCTAAACTGATAGTGGCCTTCTGGAGTGGAGAATACTGACCTCTCCTTTGCTCCCTCTGTTAGGACGATCTTCCAGCACCCTGATGTAAGATCAAGGGTACTTAGATAATGGGTAGCACCTAACCTGTCAATCAGCTCATCAGCCTGGGGGTGGGGAGAGCAATCGTCTTAGTCACTGAATTGAGCCCTCTGTAATCCACACAAAACCTCAGTTCAGTTGTGGTGGCTGGTGGGGCAGCATTTGGTACCAGAACCACGGGACTGTACCAAGGGCTGCTGGAGGGGTACTGTCAGCCCCAACTCCAGCATTCTGGACACTTGGGCTTAATGCTGGACCTCACCTTATCTGACAACCTGCAAGATTTATTATTAACAAGGAGGTTGTCTTCCATGTCCATATCATGGGTACATAGGTGGGTATTCCCGGGGATAAGGGAGAACAGAGAAGAGTTTTACCCCAACACTTGGTGACAGTCTCTCTGTTGTCCAGGAGTTAGGATGGGGGAAAGGATTACTTATTCTACAGACCCATCCTTCTCCTTGGAGTCCAGGAGGTCACGGAGAAGTTCACACTCCTCTTCTTCTTCTCCATCAGTCACCAACAACATGGCGAGCTCAAACCTCTCAAAGTGGGGTTTGAGGTGATTTACATGCAGCACCCTGGCTAACTACTGGCTACATCACCCACACTTTCTGATCATGTTGAAAACCCACAGTGGTAGAATTGTTGTAATACCACTCCTTTATAACTTCCTGGCTAGCTTCAAGGTTACTGGAAGCTCGCTTCCATAACTTAGTCATCTGGCTTCTGACAGCCAGCCTGCAGATCACAACATCCTGGGGTACCTTCCTGGCAGCTTGCTCCCACTCTTCTTTCATCAGACTTAGAGGCCCTGTTAATGGGTGCCCATACAACAGCTCAAAGGGGCTGAAACCCACTTCTCTCTGTGGCAGCTCTCTGTAAATAAACAAAATACATGCCAAAAGGATATCCCACTTTTTCCTCAGGGTGGCCTCTGATCACGTCTTTCAGGGTCTTATTGAATTCTCAACACCCCATTAGTTTGTGAATGGTAAGGGGTTAAGAACTTGTACATTACCCCACACTCCTTTCACATTGACTCAATATAAGCGGACATGAAGTTTAAGCCCCTGTCATACACAAATTCCTTGACATAAATCCACTCGGAAAAAACATCCTCGCCAGGGCCTTTGCCACTGCAGGTCCACATGCAGTAATAGTCTTCAGATGTATTTCCTCCAGTGGCATGATCCACCATAACCAGGATGAACCTGTTCAGTGATGCAGTTCTGGGATTCATAGTCCCTACAATGTTGATGCCCACCCTCTCGAAGGGGGTGCTAATGGAAGGTAATGGATTAAAAGGGCATTAAGCCTCTGCCCTGTTTTTCCATTGGCCTGAGAGTTCACACAAGCCCAACAGAATGCATCTGAGGAACTCTTAATCCTAGGCCAAAAGAATTGGGGGACAAGCCTTGCAAATGTCTTGGCCCAGGTGTCTTGCCAGAGTAAATTTGTGTGCTGGCTCTAATAACAAGGCCCTGCAGCATTGGGGGACCACCTGGGCCCATGATGTCCCATGCACAGGAGGCTTAGGCTCATTGTATAGAACGTTGTCCACCCAGTAAATATGATGATTACCAGAGGTGTCACCTGCTGCTTTGTCTTCATTCTGTTGCCTCATGCCCAGTAGGCTGTATGCCCTGCAGAGCTCCTTTCTGGTAGGTCCTCTATCCACATGCAGTCCAGCAAGCTCAGACAGGTCACCAGGGGAAGCTGTGTCCCACTCAGTGGACCCCTTGGTGGCCACAGAGGATGCCCCATCCATCTCAAAGGAGGTACATGCAGGGGCTGGTTCCCATGCCATCTGCCTTTCAACTTCCTAGCAGCTCGCTGGGCCCTTGTGCCAGGTTCCAGCCCTTTTTTACTCCCATAGTAGGTACCCCTTACATTTCCACATGAGCCCCTCCAAGCAATGTGCTCAAGGTCATTACCTAACAAACAGTCCACAGCCATGGCAGGGCTCACTGCAAATTGCAGAAAACCTGAACCCCCCCTTCAAATGAAACAAGGGCCACAGGATAGTGATCCTCTCAATTGTCAGCCAGCACAACCTGGTGGAATGCATGCGGAATTACCTGTCCTAGGGAAACCATCTGACTCCTTGCCATAGTCATACTGGCTCCTCAATCCCTCAAAGCCTCAGACCCTCATCCACTAATGGTGACCCATTGCCTATACTTGTAGTATTTGAGGGCTAATGATTCTTAGGAGCCATGTCACCAAGGGACACTAGGGTAAACCTACTAAAACTCTCCCCCTTTGACTTGGACAAACTCCTCTCCCAGCACTGCACTAGCCATCGATGGAGTGTTTCCTCCAGTGGGAGGTTGTGCTCTCTTTGGACACATGAGATTCCCACTTGCAGTGTCCATGCTCACAACACTCATAGCACACAGGAGCTCTGAGTTGATGACTCTTGTCAGGCTACTTTTTTTCTGGTGTCCAGGGAATGTGAACCAGACCCTTTTGCCTGTGAGTTGTTTTGGGGGCCTAAAGATAATGCCTTCTTTTTTTCTCACCCTTCCCTCTTCTGGTGGGAATCTCGACCACCCTTTTGAAAGTCCTCCCAGATATCATTCTGGACACTCTTGTGCTGACCCAGAGGTCTGTCTTCTCAGCAAGTTATCTGGCGTCAGTATGGTGTTGGAGCAGTTCTGGAAAATAAGTATCAAGAATGTGCTCTTTTGAAAACAACTTGTACTACCATTCATAATCATTAACTTTGTTGCCCTTCACCTAGTCCTTCAGTCCCTGAATAGCAAAATGAAAGAAATCCATACATGTTTGTGAAGAAAGTTTGTGACTGGCCCTGAACCGTTACCTGTACTTCTCAGGGGTCAGCCCCAACTTACTGATTAAAATGGTCTTGCTGGCTGTGTAGCTGGTCTGGTCCCCCACCTCTAATGTAAGGAGTGTGTCCCTCCTGACTGTCAGCATGCACCGCCAAAGACTACTCCCACAGAACTCCTCATGGACCATATGCACTTTCAAAGCCACTTCATAGGCTGCCAACCCTTTATGTAGGTCATCCCCCACATTGTAACTGGGCATCTTATCTTTGGGATATGAAATCTGGACTCATGTGAAGACAATGCAGGTATGCTGCCAGCAATATTGTTGTTGCTGGTCCCCACTTAGAGGGCTTTGATTTCAAGCTCTCTGAGGTTAAGCTCATGGACCATCTTCCTTTCCTCTACTGTCAGCTTCTTCTCTTTCAGAGAATACTCATTTTCTCACTTTCTTTCTTCTTTCTCACTCACTTTCAATCTTGGTAAGCTCTGCATTGAGTTTCCTCTGCTCCCTCCTGTTCACCAGCTCCTCTGTGGACAGGTTCTGATCCCGCACCCTAATACACAGACTCCACAACGCAGGGATTCAAGACAAGGCCCTCGACTGGATCTGCTCCTTCCTCTCCGCCGACAGAATGCAGTGGGTCAGACTCCCCCCTTTCTTCTCGGACTATACACCAACCACCTGCGGAGTCCCCCAGGGGTCATCCCTCAGCTCTACGCTCTTCCACAACTACATGGCTCCCCGCACCCCCATTGTCAAACCTACAGACTCAACATTGTGTCATACGCAGACGACACCCAACTCATCCTCTCCCTAGTCAACGAACCCATCACTGCCAAATACAATTTTCGAGAAGGCATGGAAGCCGTCACCAAATAGATGAAAAAGAGCTGCCTTCAACTAAAAACCAACAAAACAGAAGTACTCATCATGGGCCCACACCCCGATGCCTGGAACGACACCTGGTGGCCCCCCTGCCCTCGGACGGCTCCCCACCCCACAGACCATGCACGCAACCTGGGAATCATCCTGGTCTCCGAACTAAAAGTGGACCACCAGACCAACACCATCTCGTCCTCCGGTTGCCCACCCTCTGCCTCCTATGCAAGACATTCAAATGGATCCCCCTCGAGCACAGAAAGACCGTCACTCATGCCCTGGTCACCAGCAGACTTGACTACTGCAATACACTGTATGCAGGAATAAACAAAAACCTCACATGCAAGCCACAGAACACCCAGAATGCCACCGCAAGACTGATCCCCAAACCTGCCAAGTCACTGCCACATCTCCCAGCATCTGCACACACTCCACTGGCTATCCATTGAAGATAGAGTCACCTTCAAGATGCTCACCCATGCTCACAAGGCCCTCCACGACACCAGACCAGCATTCCTGAACAGCCGACTCCAATTCCACGCACCACAAAGGACCCTACAATCAGCCCAGTTCTCCTACGCGGTGGTCTCTCGCACCAGAAAGACCAGATCAAGTGGCCGCTCCTTCTCCTTCCTCGTGGCCAGAGCCTGGAACACCCTCCCTCTCCTTCTCAGACAGACAACATCTCTCCCCATCTTCACAAGAAACCTCAAAACCTGGCTCTTCAACAGACTCCCTCCTTGATGAACTTGAACCTGCAAAACCCCACTCCCCCAGCACTTTGAGACCCTCACGGGTGAGTAGTAGCACTTAACAAACACATGATTGGTTGAGTGATCCTTCCTCAGACACAGATCCCTCCACCTCATCCATTTCCCCGTCTGGGTGTGCTGCTGCCGATGTTCTTAAGGCTTTTTGAAGCTCTTCCTTCTCTGCCCTTCCCTTATGGAACACCGCTCTCTCCTGATAGAACCCCTTTAGCTGGGCCACTGTGTATGCCTCCAGATTGGACAGCTCAAATTCCATATTGCCAGGTAAAACCAAACATTGTAGAAAAAATGGGACTTTAGCAAAAGGACTTTAGAAAAATCAAAAGATGTCAGAATAGTGGGGAATTGCAAAAGGCTCAAAGTGGTCTAAGTATATAGTTGTAGTGAGCAATGCGTTCCTATATGGCATTGCACAAGTCCTATCCTCACCGCTGATGATCAATGTTATAAATGGGATTGCGGGTTGGCCGAGGTATGCATCAAGGCATGGAATGAACCACCACTATAGCCAGGTTAAGCTAGATGCATACTAAAAGATAGCCTGTCCTCACCCTCCAGTAGCTTGGCACAGAGCAGGCAGGCTTATTTAAAATGGCAATGTGTAAAGTATTTGTGCAACATGAACAGTACCGCAATGAATATACCACAAGAAGAATCCACAGAGCTTTAGGAAAATAGAGAATATTTCTATGAGCAAAATGAACCAAAAATTACAAAGATTCAATCAGTAGAAGTCAAGATATTAATTTTTTAAGTTTCAATGTAAAAAAAGTGCTTAGAAGTCACTAGAGGTTAAAAGGTTACTTGAGGTCACAAGTGACTGGTGCAAATCCAAACTTCAGCCGTCAACGATGGAGGGCAGCCTGGCTTCAGGACCCATGCAGGGCATGCTGAGAGAGTACCTTGGATGGAGCAAAGTGTTGATGTTGAGGGCACAATACTTCGATCTTTTCCACGCTGTTGGGTCACTGGTTCGTCGTCGAGCTTCGCTTAGGTGAAGGCAATGCCTCATCATTGAGCAGCACAGAGCCTTGTCATGGGCCTGCGCAGGCTGTAGAACCACCATCCTCAAACAGCTCCCGCGTCAAGGTTGAAGGGCAATACATTGGTTCCGATTGGCGCAGTGGTAACTATGCATCCATTTTGTAGCAAAAGGCCGAAGACCCCATTTCTGAGGCCCAGAACTTAGAGAGGGCACCTCAGAAGAGGGTAGGACTCACAGAAGGCAGAGTCCAGCAGCATAAGCGGAATTGTAGGAAGTTATTTGTGTCCCTGAGACTTCATAAAACAGGAGGAAAGCCAGCAAGACCTTGGAGATCACTTGGAGGGAAGGAAGAGTCCAGCTGTCCTTTAGCAGAGTCAGGGAGCAGCAGGCAAAAGGACAACAAGCAGGAAATCAGTCCTTCCAGAAAAGCAGTCCAATTGAGTCTTTTCAGCTGCACAGCAGTCTTTCTGACAAAGGTTCATTTTTAAGATCCAGAAGTGTGTGATTTTAGGAGTCCTGTCAGACAGGCTATCTGTGGGGGTAAATCAGTGCTTTGTGTGCGGCCAGGGCACTACCTATTGACATGTTAGGGTCAGCCCATCACATTCCTCCCTGCCCAGAAAGATTCACCAGAATTCAGATGAATGTAGATGAGTGCTCCAAATGCAGATGAGACTCACCTTCCTGTGTTTGTGGCTGTTTAGCGAGAATGCACAAAGTGTAGCTGTCACCGGCCCCAGATGTGTATTGGAGACATGTTTTCAGGCACATTGAGCAGTAAGTGCAGACAAATGTTTACTTTCTAAAAGTGGGAATTCTAAAGCAGTAATGTTGAATCTACTTCACCAGTAAGGAGGATTTATCATTACTTTTCCAAAAAATGAAACATGAAAAAGCTAGGCTTCTCTTATCAGGAATTACAGCTTAAAAGTGTAGTAAGGAATACCCAATTTTGGCCTATGAGAGGAGTAGTCCTCACAGTAGTGAAAAACGGTGCACAGACAAAATATCGACTCAAAAATATCGAATGGACAAAATATCGAGTTAAAAATATCGATAATAATAAAATATCGATAACAAAAATATCGTTGGTCAAAATATCGATTAAAATAATGATAAAAAAATATTGAGTACAAAAATATCGACAAAATATATAAAAATAGTCAAAGTAAAAAATGTCAATAATATGTAGAAAAAAGGTTAAAAAAATAATTTTTTTTTATTAATAGTAATATAAATTGTAGTTAATGTTTAGGAGCGGGATGTTGGGTTAATAGGGGATAAGGGTGGGGAGTAATTTAATAATAATTAATTAATTAATATATGTTTGTAAATATTTTTAATTAATAATTAATTGGTAATTAATTAATATTAATTCGTTAATTAATTAATATAATTTTGTACATATTATTAATTAGTAATTAATTGGTAATTAAATAATATTAATTAGTTAATTACATTAATTAGAGTAATTTATTTATATATATAATTTTTAGTTATTGTTAATTAATTAATTGGGGAAAAATAATATTAATTATTAAATTAAATTAATTACAGCTAATGTGCTAATATATTTACCTTATTGGTATTGTTAATTAATAATTAATTGGTAATTAAATAATATTAATTATTTTTGGGTAAAGGAGTATTTTTAGGGTTCAGGGTCAGTTTTCAGTTTTTGGGTAAAGGGGTATTTTTAGGGTTCAGGGTCAGTTTTCAGTTTTTGGGTAAAGGGGTATTTTTAGGGTTCAGGGTCAGTTTTCAGTTTTTGGGTAAAGGGGTTTTTTTAGGGTTCAGGGTCAGTTTTCAGTTTTTGGGTAAAGGGGTATTTTTAGGGTTCAGGGTCAGTTTTCAGTTTTTGGGTAAAGGGTTTTTTTTAGGGGTCAGGGTCAGTTTTCAGTTTTTGGGTAAAGGGGTATTTTTAGGGTTCAGGGTCAGTTTTCAGTTTTTGGGTAAAGGGGTATTTTTAGGGTTCAGGGTCAGTTTTCAGTTTTTGGGTAAAAGGGTATTTTTAGGGTTCAGGGTCAGTTTTCAGTTTTTGGGTAAAGGGGTATTTATAGGGTTCAGGGTCAGTTTTCAGTTTTTGGGTAAAGGGGTATTTTTAGGGTTCAGGGTCAGTTTTGGGTTTTTGGGTAAAGGGGTATTTTTAGGGTTCAGGGTCAGTTTTCCCTACTGTTGCACCCACTGGAGTGGGAATAGTAATTTTAACCCCTACGCTATCCAACGCTTTCCCTACGCTTGCACTCTTTGGAGTGGGAATAGTATTTTTTACACTTCTGGTATCGTACGGTAATATAATAGTATCTGATTTAATTATAGTATGTTACTATATATATATGTTTTAAAAAATAAGATTGTAATTTTTTTTTATTATTTTCATTTATTATTTAATTATTATAAGTTAATGTAAGTATTTTTAAGTATATTTTAGTAATTACATTTTAATATTAATTTAATTTAACACTGTTTTTAATAAAGTCGATATTTTTTACAACTATATTATTGTAAACGATATTTTGTACTCGATATTTTTGTACTTACCTGTTTGTAGATACAAACTCGATATTTTGACTGTCGATATTTTGTCCACGATATTTTTGCAAGTCGATATTTTGTCCCTCGATATTATTTCAGTGATCCGTGAAAAACAAGTTAAGTTGTTTTTCAGTATCAGGGCATGCAAAACATAAAAGTACCTCTCCTACCTTTTATGTACATAGAACAAAGCCCCAAGGGTTACTTATAGTCAACTTAGGGTTGACTTATTTGTAGTAAAGGGGGAGTTTAAGGCCTGGCAAGTGGTTTTAAATGCCAAGCCAGAGTGGCAATGAACTTCACACACAGACACTGCAGTGGGAGGTCTGAGACAGGTCTGAAAGGCTGCTTCTGTTGGTGGCACAATCAGTGCTACAGCCCACTAGTACCACTTGAAGTACAGGCCCTGAATACATGATATACCACTTCACAAGGGAATTATCGGTACAACAAATATGCCAATGAGGTATACACCAATGATATCAAGTTTAGGTGAGAAGCACATGGATAGCAGTGGTAAAGTTCTCAGAGTTCTAAGGTCAACAAAAAGAATCAGCAAAACATGGAGGCTAAAAGGCAAAAAGTCTAGGGGAAGACCACCCTAAGGACGGAAGGTCTAACCACGGCCCACTCATGGAATGTTCCTCTTCCATGTAACACCCAGGCCTTTGAGCTGATATGCATGCATAGAGAATGTTTGGCACACTTATGGTAGCTATATTGCATGTGAGGTGTGAGTATGGTTACTTGGATTAACAAGATTCAGTTTGGGCCTTGTTCAGCATGGCACAACATGGAGGGTGGATACAGCTTCCTCAAACAAAACAGTGTTTTGCTTGCATTCCTGTGGCTAGAGGGTAGAGAGCCAGCCACTGAAGTGAGGGAAAATGGAGACAGGGCTACCCGTATACGTTTTTCTGGACAATTTTAGCAGGTTATTACTGATTAAATTTTCCTGAGCATTACTATGTGGTAGATGAATGAGAGTTTGACTGAGTAATGACAGCCTGGTGCAGTCTCTTCACACTTCATGGTGCCCATGTTTTTTTATACTTCTGCTTGAAGCCAGCTTCATCACTATTTACTGCGATTGCAAATATCTTGTACAAAAGCTCTCTTCATCACAGTCCAAAAAATTATATTTGCATGGCAACCACCTCAAACAAGTTCCGTGACCGTATACATTTGATCCACAACCTTTGTCTGGAAAATTAATATAAAAGTGGGACCGAACAGCCCACATTGTTCCAGTTCCAAGTTCTTCTTAATTAAATACGGTAGTTCACTGCAAAGTACTTCAAGGAGAAAAAAAACGAGAGCAGATGTGGTGTCAGACTGACAGCTAGTCTCCCAGCTGATATCACCTGAAGTGTGTTCAACTTTCTGGAGCAGCTGTGGGACTGCCTAGTACCTAGAAGCTTGACTGCCTTCTAAGAGAGGAACAAAGAGTATTAGGCCTTTCAGAATGATGGACTGTCCAGTTAGAGAAGCACAGCTGAGCGCTTGGCATGTAGAGCACCTGCTTACTGTGGGAACTATATGAAGAAGCTAAAGCCACTAAAATAAGTGCAGTCTAGCAACTCTGCAGCATGCATGAAGGACTGATGCTGCACTGCCGAAAACATGGTGTATCCTTCAAGGAGCAATCATCATCTGTGAAGCAGAAGACCTGCCCCATTGCCCAGAAATCGCAAGTGTTAAAGACGAGCAAGTACTCACTAATTAATACTCCCATACTGATCATTGCTGCAGCCTGAGTGAGGAACAAGGCCCCATTAAGTTGTGCAAGAGCCATCATTGCCACTGAAGTAGAAGACTTACCCAATGTCCTGGAGGCAACAACTGCTGGAAACAAGCACTCACTGATCATGTCTGCAATACTAATTACCTCAATGGCCCGAGTAAGGAATGAGACTGCCGCCTGCAGGCCTGTGAGCCTTAAAAAGACACGGCAGAGTGATCCAGATCAGTGTAGCATCTAACTCCACAACAACAGTGTCTCCATTGCTCAGGTAACACAAGGCCTAAGATCAAAAGACTATAAGATTGTGTTTTGAATGCACAAGGAGAAACCTGCTATTAGGAAGTCATTCATTGTATTTGAAAAGACCTTAGATTTGCTAAAGTGATCATTGCTTAGTGGGCTGGTTCATGTACCTAATACTTGTATATGTCCATATCTCTGAGAATGCATTCACCATACCTATTGGGTGTGGTGCCACAGAATGTGAGAAAGGAACTGTAGGCTTACCGCTGGACCAGGAGCATATCGTTCAGATTGTATACCCTGTAGTTGCTTCCCTATCTAACTTGGTAGTATTTCCTTTTGCTGTGATAGTATTGTACTTTATTTTACTAAAGTCAAACATTGTACTTCACACTAATTTTTGTGTCTGTTTTTTAAGTTTAAGAGTCTCTGCCCCATGCTTCCTCCCTGATAAACCTTCAACTACTTACCCTCACTATCCTGAGAGACATGTGTTAGAGGGTTGTTCTTGACCTATTTGTGCAGAGCCACAGTAGGATGGCCTCAGGACACCAGCGGTAAATGACCCCACTCATCATAGTTATATCCCAGCATGGTTATGTCCCTGTATACCCTGTCTGCCCTGCACCCCCCACCAAATCTGGTTTGACACCTTCTCTCAGGTATTAGTTTTATGGACCTCTGAAACATTGTCCTTTGTTGTTGTCTGTGGCTTGCTGATTAGTCCTAACTGAATATGTTTCCCTTTCATCCCAGTTGTATTTAGGAGCTCTAGGCCACCCAAGTCAATTTGATTATTTATGTTAGTAAATATGATTACGGAGTGGGAATAACTTTTTTGAAGAATGCACACTTAGAGCCAACATACATGTATGCATACTGGACATGGTGACATACTGATGATATGCATTAACTGAAACCCAATCCAACAGGTCTACAGACATGGTTGTACACAGACCAACAATCAAGAATATCCTTATGTATGGTGACCGCCAGACCCACATAAAAGATGTCTTACTTGCACTTACAGGAACCTATGGATTCACAGCCAGCATTTGAGATTATTTTCTCAAAAACAAATACGGGTACAAACATCCGCACACATAACATCAGTAACCACACAAACATTCAGTGTCTAATTGCCCTTATGGGTGAAAAGCAGCACTCTACAAATCCACCTTATTACATTACATTACATTGTATGCTGTTGTCCTCGCAAAATGTACAGATACATATGCAGACACATACATTCAGGCATAAATCTAACCGACAGACAAATGAGAAGACTGATAGAAGGATAGACTACCTACTTAGTCCATCACATTGATGCACACAGATCCACATGCATCCAGGCACGCATGCAGACAGGTCAGCAGACATACATGTATAAAGTTTGCTTCGTTCTGGATTTTTCCATTTCCTTTCAATCAGGTTCCCCAAGGATAAACAGGGTCTTCACATGGTATTTTTCCACTTAGTCCATCAACCACTCATAGCCACATTCCCACTACGTCTGCTTGTAGCCCAACATGTCTATTGATCTTTATCATGTTGAAAAAATCCAATAAATATACATTTTTCGTAATTTATGAATTCCTCTCATAGACTTAAATGGGCCCCCTAAAATCAATATGCCGGTTATACCAATACAATTGTTATACAATTTTTTAAAGTTCGCTTGTGAACTTTAAGGTTTACATAGTAATGTTATTCCTATTATTTATATGTTTGGTTCTTAACCAGTGGTCTGCGATCTCCTGGGAGTCTGTGAAGTCTACTCAGGGGGTCTGCGACTGCTTAGAAAATTAAATACCATTAACAGATTAATACAAGTATATAGAAATATAGAAACAAAATGTAAAATACAATTTTAAATGTTCTGTGAGAGTGAAGGAATTTGAAATTGGAGGCTCAAAATGAAGGGGCATACGTACAAGCCCCTAACGCCACTGGAGCGTCACTTCTTTTTACCCTCTGGTGGCGCTGCACTATTTACCATATATACAAAGTGGTGCCAACCCACTCTTGTGGCTTAACACCATCTTGTAAATATGCCTCTTCCTGCTGCAGTCTGCTGTGGCACAGGGGCAGGTAATGAGTGTTGCTGTGGGCGTTCCAAAGCAAAGCCCATTGGTTTTTGACTCTGCCCACATTTACAAGGCTGAGCAGCACCAAAAACTAAGTCCAGGGATTACCTGGTTTTAGAATGGCAATACGAGGAGAAATTCTTAATTTCTCCTTGTTTTTTACTTTTTCCATGTGTGCTGCATTCTGCAGCACCCACAGAAAGAGCAGATTGCCATTATTGATTGTTTATGTGCAGGAAGGTGTCCTTTCCTGCACATAAATAATCAGCCCTGCAGCACAGACACCGATGCAGCATGGCACAAGGGTGCCGGCACTGGCGATAGGCAGCTTTTTTAGTGCCAGTGGTTCACCGTATTTTTGTAAATATGGCACTTCCCTTCATTCTAAATATGTTGGAGCATGGCATTGCCAAATTTGGCGTAACATCACACTTTTGCATATTCTTATAAATAGCCCCCTAAGTTTATATCCTGAGAATGATTCCTGGGAGCACTGTAAGCACTTAAATTAGAATATTGTATGGAAGCAGCCTAAATTACATTAAAAAAAGGCCCAACCTTCCTATTAAAATTATTATTTTTTTGAATATATATATATATATATGTATATTCACTGAATAAAACATTGGTTTCAGGGACGTTATAGTTAGTTGGACATTTCTCTCGTACAAAACCACAGAAATTCTGCTGTTATAGTTAGTTCAGCTAACTATAACTCGCGCCCCCGCAATGCACTGCTGATGACATCACATAGTCCATCATTCATGACATGGTCAGTGACATCACTGATGACATCTCAAATGACATCACTGATGACATCATCCAAGTGAAAATTTGAACCACCATCTCACACTCTAATATAACCTTCGATACACCCACTGTAAAATACAGACTACCATTTTGGAAACCATCGACACACCAATACCAGTTACTACATACGCACTTACTGATTCCTAGGTCTACACACACATCCACTTTAACACCCATACAATCACCCATACATGCAGTCACTCATCAATACAACACTACCATAAGCACTCATACACCTATACAGACACTCACACACCACCACTCATCCAGAGTTACTCACACACCTAGTCAGTCATGCAAAGAATCAATCAGACTTCCATTTACTGACCTATACAGTTATACACACACCACATCACTTATCCAAACAGAAACAAATGCATACAATCACTGATACAAGTACACACTCATCCATACAGCCGCTCTCACATTCACTGACTCTCACGTATAGTCATTTATATACTTCAACTTTCAAATACACTTCCTTTTACATATGTAGTTACTTGGATATTAACCATTGAGGTGTAGTGTAGCGCATGCGCGGCCGCCCGCGCATGCGCATTAGTATCCAAGATGGCGGTGCGGTTACCAGAGAGAGCCCCGGAGACGCAGCCGACAAGGTAAGTGGTGTTTATTCTTTTTAAAAACATTATTTAAGTATTTAGGGAGGACGAGAGGGAGGCGGGTGGCGGGCAACTTCGCTACACCCACGGAGTGGGCGTAGTGTTGCCTGCTACGCCTACTTTGCAAATGGCGAAGTAGGCAACACTACGTCCACTCCGTGGGCGTAGCGAAGTACTACACCCAGGGTAATCATTACATAGTTTCTATCCTTTATTGCTTTTTAAATACACAGTATTGTGTCCAGATATTGAAGTAGGACCATCATGGAAAACAATAGCCACTGTTTTAAAAGTTCTTCCTGAAATTGACACTTGACCTCACTGTCCCCATTAAGGTGCGCGTGCGCGCACCTCTCTTTCTGTGAGCGTGCACTCCAGTGTGTGGAGCTCGCAAACACAGGACATCCCGGTGAGATAATTTGCGTTGCTGCTCTAAAAAGCGAGCAGCGCGAAAAGCACTTTGACATTTTGCCAGTAGGAGTGCAGGTAAGGCTGGCTTGGGGCACACAATGAATGGTGTTGGTGCAGCGGTGTGCAGGGAAGACTGTGGACTTTTGTTGAAGTGTTTGTGTTAATCACAGCCCCTTCACAAGCTGTGATTAACATGAATACTTCAAGAAAAGCCCACAATCTTCCCCCACCGCGCTTTACTATCAAAAGAGTAGATCAAGTTTAAAAACACTGCCCGTAAGTACATGTTGTGTTTTTAAACTTGCTTTACTCTTTTGTCCCCTCACCGTGCTTTACAATCAAAAGAGAAGAGCAAGTTTTAAATCACAGTGTGTAAGTACACGGTCATGCTGCATAGCTGCCAAGGTTTCAGATCGCTAAATGTGACATTTTCATCATTACAGTGTAATTATGAGTGACGTTTACGATTAAAACCTATTAAAGATTAATGCCTATATCATTCCTAAACAGGTATTTCGCTCTGATCACTTTCATACGATGTTACCACTCAAGTCAAAACACAGTTGTTCACGACTTTTGAATGATAAGGAGGTTTATGTAAGGTAACTCCACAGAGACATTGTTATTCTGTAATGAACTCCGAAGGTGTATGATGTATACATCTGGAAGCGTGCAAAGTTTGGCGTGTATTACTGACAGCACCTAAAACTAAGGACCTCATTTAAAGGTTGCCAGAGACCCCAACGCCCTCCAGGTCCGCAAAAGCTATGGTCACTGCTCCCCTTGCAGATGACTGCCATCCATATTTAGAAATCCTCTCCAGAAACCCAGGAATTTGTGCCTTCAGCAGCGTTACATTGACAGAGACTATGTTGACAGTGCTGAAGCTTTGCTAAGTATGCGACATGTTTACATGCATTTGGTAATATTTTTGTTTCTCTAAAACAAATTTCCAAAGTGGAAATTTGTTTAGCAAAAACACTATGCCCTGATATATTGGGAGTTTCTTCCAGTGTAGGCGTAATTTCTCTTGTCTCCTGTTCAGAAACGCCATGGCTTTGCTAAGCAGTCTTAAACAGTAAAATGTACAATGAAAGGACCTTACTAATAGGGCGTGCTTTGATAAATAGATTGATCAGTGGACCTTTGGCAGGCAGGCCTTCCTCTGACTTTAAAGAGAGCAGAGGAATTGTGAGTTTCAAGGGGCGGGAGCACCGCCGATTTTTGTTTGTGCTTTTGCTCGGCCAAACTCTTATTGTGGTTCCCAGTCTGCACATTAGTACGATCTGTCACCTGCCCAATGAAAACTGTGACGGGGTTACAGTCTAGACATCTTTGATCATAATCATTATTAATTGTAGAGAGCCTAGCTGGGGTAAGAAGCTCCTGATGAGGAACCTATAGTAAGTTTAATATAGATACATGCATACATGACCTTCACCCACCTGAACAGAGGAACTCCTCTGTCACCAGCATTGTATGGTTAGACTTTGCCCCAAACTACTCTACTAAGTCCACCACTTAAAATAGCTTTTCAGTAGAGCCGTTATTATAAAGCAGTGTATCATATCAAAATGTAAAATGACTTATTTTACGTTATTGATGCTTCCCGTCCCCGTCAATTTCTCTCTTACCATTGTTCCCCAAGGTGACCCTTTCTTGACTCTCTCCTACTTTACCCCTCCTTGTATCATCTGACCCCTCTTTTACTATACCAATCCCCCAAAACAAACCTTTCTAAACTCTCCCCACTGACTCTTCCCCTTCAAAAACCATTTTTACTCACCCAAAAGCCTCCTCCTACTACTATATCCTAAAAGAAGAAATCATTCCACTATCCTTTTCAATCAAAATGACAGACTGGCATGTTCTCTTTTCTAATTCCATATTCCACTATACTAGTTCACCACTCGTCATTAATGGGTTTCGAGTGGCGTCCTACTCGCCAACAAGGCGCTTCGACGCCTCGTCAGGGTTACAAGTACTATATAAATGCAAACCTGTTTTACCCCTCCCCAACCCTTCTCAATCCAAATAACTGACTAACATATCCACCACTCAAATTACTTCATATTTCACAATACTAATTTTCAACACTAATCCTTTATGGGTTCCGGAGTGGCGTGCTACTACCCAGAAAAGCACTTCAACACCCCATCAGGGGTAACAGGCACTATATGAATGCAAACCTTTCTTTCCCTTCTATCCCTACACTATCCTTCTCACTCCAAATAACTGACTAATATCCACCATTCAAATTACTTTTATATTTGACCATACTAATTCACCACTAAACCTTTATGGGTTTATTCGCCAAAAAAACGCTTCAACACCCCATCAGGGGTTAGAATCGCTGTATAAATACAAACCTTCTTTCCTCTTCTATCCTTCTGTTATCCTTCCGAATCCAAATAACTGACTAACATATCGACCACCTAAAATGTACTTGCATGTTTCACTATACTAATTCAACACTAATCCTCTGTGGTTCCCGGAGTAGCGCGCTACTCTCCAAGAAAGCGCTTCGACACCTCGTCAGGAGTAGTAAGCGCTATCCAAATGCAATTACAATACAGTACAATGTATGGGTGACACTTTCTTACGAGCAAAAATCAAGCAATGAAGACGAGGTAAACATATAAATATAAGAAATTAGACCCATTTAGGCATAGAGAAACTCTAAGAAGATCTTAAAACTGGTGCAAAGGCCTGTGACGGCTGACTCATAATTAAAATGAAATAATGAAACTGTCACACATAGCAATCTGAAACTATGCCAGCTATGGTGATTTACCACCCGGTGCTTTCTGGGAGCTGTAGTCTTGATATGCCTCAGTGTACCACTTTGTATAAACACACTTGATAGCCTTGGATTGCAAAACATGGTGTCCTGCTCTTTTTTTTATTTTTATTTTTTTAGAGGAATGGGACACATTTTTCATTATTCAGATGGAGTACGAGATAAAGGCGAAAAAAGAAGAAGGGATAGGAAAACTTTAAAAAAGGAGAAAGCATAAACGAAAATGCACCTATGAGAGAAAAACAGACATTAGTTATCTACAAGTATAGCCACTCCAGCATTCGGCTGCTCCTGCATCGGTCCCCTGAGAAATTCTTTGTGCCTCTGTGCTTGTCATTTTTTAATTAGGCACAGACGCTCTCACTAACTCTCATTTCCAAGGGTTGACAGTCTATGCTTCCCTAGTTCAGGGTGTCCCTCCCTTGTGGATGATTTGTCCTTGCTCTCTGCAAGGCCTGACCTTTACAGGTGCTCTGTGTTAAGGGCCCCCCGGACTGCTTCCCTTCCTGAGATGATATTGGGCCCCCTATCACTGTCTTTGTCTGCGGATGTTTTCAATACGATGTGGCACGCCTGGGAGTTCTGGAGCCTCTTGCCCCTGGGTTTGTTTCCTGGTTTTGGAGACCTCATTCCCTGGCTGCAGCTGCCAACTCGGTCTTCAAGGTGCACTTGGGATTGTGGGAAACACACCTTGCAGCTTGTGGCCTCGCTTGTGCTGTGTATAATAAGGCCACCTCAAGAAGCATGCAAAGGAAGGAGAGAAGGAAAGTGCGGTGGGAGGAGAGGTTCAGAGAAGGGAGACTTCGGCAGAGAGGAAACCATCCTGGCAGTGTTTGCCATGGACATCCCCACAGCGGACTCCATTGTGCTGTCTTTGCTGCAGCTCAGCCTCACTCAAGCAAAAATTAGTTATTGCTCAGCCGCACAAAAATGAGGAAATTCAGCCATGCCCCAACTCTGTGACCAACTGCACCGAAAACAGTTGCAGCAGCATAAGCAATGAGACACTTACTTTTTAAGCAGCTGCTGCCAAAGAGCCCACTCCTGCGCGTTGTAGCTGCAACAACTCGGACTGTGATAGGCCACCCCGCTGCACCAATGGCTTTCCCCCGCAGCAGCTCTGACCGTGGTCCAGACCTCGAGTCGAGGACCGTGCCAACGCTGGATTTGATAATGGCCTCAGTGCTGCTGGACAGGCCCGGACTGGCCATAGCGGGCACCGGGCAATCCCCCGGTGCGCCGCAAGAGTGGGGGCCGGTTTTGATCCTCTGAGGGCCGATTTTGTTACAGGGCCGTTATTACAGCATAGCTGCAAAATCGGCCCTGCAACAAATCGGCCGAAAACCGGCCCTAATAAAGCACTCGGCGACACCTCCAACACCCCCCCCCCCCACTCCGAGCACTTTGCCAGGGCCGGTTTTGGTTTCCAGTCCGGCCCTGCTGCTGGACATGCAGCAGGTTGCAGTGTCTGCTCAGGCACTGTCACTTTGGTGGCAGACGGGTTGTGATGATGTTGGTGATGACGGCATTGGCAGAATACGGTACTGAATAGTCCGACGCAAGTGAACAGTTATGCTCGGTGTGAGCACACAGTAGACACGGTCTGCTCAACCTCGCGGCATGGGTGAATTAGTTATATTGTAGCCTCACCTGCCTGAGCCCTGTGTGAGTTGAGCCAGCCCCCCACACAAGCCTGCAAGTTGCTCGCTCCGGGCGCTGTCAGCTTTCTGTCGGTAGTGTTAATTTACAGCACTCCTGTTTGTTTTTAGAGCCCAGGACTTGTCAGGCTGACAGAGCCGTTCCCCGGGAATTGCAATCACGGATTATGCTTCATTGTGGCAGTTGGAGTGAGTGAGTCTGCCAGCAGCCTTAACTCTGCTGGGAGCCCAACACTGGCTGTAGGAGCATTAAGCGCACCACGGACGGCGCACTGCACCCTCAACAGTCAGGCAGCACTTTCAGTGACAGCTGAGACATGAAAATGCGCGACAATGCATTTCAGTGCGATAATGCGGAATACCACACTGAAATACGTTAGTCTAACGCGCGATGTGTGATACTTGGCAAGGCTGATGCTGTGTTTTTAAGCTTGTTCTACTCTTTTGTTAGTAAAGGGTGGTGCAGGGAAGACTGCGGGCTTTTGTTTTAAGTATTCATGTTAATCACAGCTCATGAAGGGGCTGTGATTAACATGAATACTTAAACAAAAGCCCACAGACTCTCCTGCACTGCGCTTTATCAGTGCTTAATTTGTAAAATAATAAGTGCTGGGGCCCAAAAGTACTCAGAAATCTGCCGCCTCCCCTATTCTGCCTTTCTATCTCCTGATCTTGGTCAAATGAAGAAATGTAAAAAAATAAGTCCCGGTGCCAAAGAACATATGCTGGTGGAAAACACCTGCAACCACAGGCTCAAATGAAGCACTTTTTCAGCCTTTCCTGTGTATGTGGCTGCATAGACATGGGTATATAGCTCAGTGTGACTCATGTAGGAGACTATTCAGGTATGGGGCTGCGTGCCTTGTAATGTAGAACCCTATGCTCCGGGGCACAGACCACAGGCATCCCTTCTGAGCTGTGCTACAGTAGTGTGTCTGCATAGACCAGGCTTTACAGCTCAGGGGAGCGCCTGTTCCTGTGGAGAACTGTCTGGGTAGGGGCTGCTTACTTCATAGTGTAGAACCCTGTGCTTCCTGACACATACTGCAGGGCCCCTCTCCCGTGTGCCCAGGTGAAGAGATGTACAGAGATATCCTGCTGTGCTAGACTGTCTCTTCTCCAACTGTCCTGTGGACATGGCTGCACAGACAGCGAGGCTCCAGTCCCTATGCAGAAAGCTGTATGAGCAAGGAGTATTATTGGCACTCATCTGGGTAATGTTGGCCCAAAAGATTTTCATTGTCCAAACTAATGCTAACTAAAACCAGTTTAATCTTGTAGCAACTGTCCAGGAGCGATACAGGAAACAACAGTGAGGAAAGAGAGAGAGGTAGGGAAATAAAAGGAAAGGAGAAATAGGGAAGGACAGGGCCTATAGGAGAGGTGAAAGGGAGGTAAAGACTAATGGACAGGAGAGTTAGTAGAGCAAAATGGAGGGAGAGACTAATGGAATAAGGGGATAGGGATGAGACAAGGCGATGATAGAAACAAAGATCACATGTGTGATTGAAGGATCAGGGAAAACTAGAGAAAATGGAGGAAAAGAGAAAAAACAAGTGAGGAGATGAGAGGTGAGGACAGAAGAAGAGAAAAGCAAAAAGAAGAGGACAAGGGGAGCAATGGGAGAAGCAAGACACATGAAAGAGAAAAAGAGAGAAAAAAGGGTTGGGTTAGAAGGAGGCATAGTCTTTTGGGGGTCCACTGCCATTGATGTAGTATTGTAAACAACTATCTTTCAGACGGGCCTCCCTTAACCATCAAACATGTTCTATTAATGGTTCCTCTGAATTCCCCACAAAGAATTGTGTCTGTAATTGCACTTCCCTCCAATTATGAAGTGTATTTGAGGTGGCTTGCAAGATCTTAGCAATTAGAGTTGTATATAAGCCAGAATCCGTCCCACCATATTCCTTCCAGGTGAGTAGATATTGAAGAATTGGGGACTGTGGTATGTAGATAGGTCATGGACCCAGTTTTCCACATATTGGGTGCACTAGTAGAGCATGTCTCCAGTGTTGGGTATGTGGGATATTATGAGATTGCACTAAGTCGTGGAAGGTTCTAACTAAAGTATGTCAGTTCTCCCTGTCAGCTTGCAGGCTCTCTGAATTGCCCATCTAATTTCTTCTCCCCCAATTTCATTCTGACCATTCCATTATAATGGCATTTTTAGCTGGAGAACTGCATGTACTTCAGGCAGTCTATGGACCCTCAGTCGTTGGAGTCTTGTGGTTTTCTAAACCTAAAGTGTACTTGCCTGTGTAACCAATTCATGTCATGAAGTGTGTATCCAACTTGCAAATCTGCCTTACGCCCCTTAACATGGGTTGTATGTGTGGAAATGCACTGTCTTTGCAGTTTTTTAAAACAAAAGTTTGGAGTGATATTTGGCGACGCGCACAAGCGCGGTCTGGATCCTGGTGCACACAGCCATGGCTGCAGCGCACAAAAACCCTACCCTGCCGCACACAGAGGAAAAAAAATTTGAGGGAACATTGCTTGACCTGCCTCTAAATTTTGAATTTTGGTTTCCAATTTTGCTCCATCTCCTCCACAACGTTGCAGCATTAAAATAATATATTGTCCACATCTTTCTATAAATAATGTTGAAATCATTTCCGATTTGCACTGAGTACATTCCATATCTTGATTAGCTGATTTCACTAGATCTTTGAAAGACACTCTTTTCAATTCTGTCATTGTCAAATATATGAATCGTTCAATGTCTATTTTAGTGGTAGTTGAAAATGAACAGCTGTCACATGTATGATCCCATCAGTAACGTAGTCCAAACAGATTTTCAATTTGTATATCTTAATCTTATAATACTGCAAGCACGCTCACGATTACATTAGCATAGCAGTTGATACCTGAACTATTTTCTAACTGAGATCCTACAATATTAGCAACCGTTTCCTTCTATTTTCTTTCCAGACTCATAATTTTATTTCAGTTCTTTTTTTCTTTGCTACCTCAGTAAAATGTTTATCATATTTTCGTTTTGGACGTATTAAACGTTTTTCATAAATAGGATATTCACCTAAACTAGGAGCACAGAGTCTTCTTAACCTGTTGTACTCTTTTACACAATTTACATCTGCACTAACCTTTTGTTCATCAAAATCAATCAAATACAATCTGGATAACGTTCTTATTCGAGACAATGCAGCATGTGCCATACCCTCTTTAAACACAGAACTTACAATATTTACCAAAGCACTGTCTACACTTAAACCTTGAGATTTATGAATGGTCACTGAATATTCTAAACAAACAGGAAACTGTTTTCTACGAACGTACACATCTTTTACGAGCAAGAAACAAACAGATCAACGTCCAATCTCTTTCACCTCTTCAATCTGATCAAATTAAATCTTCAAAAATTCAATCTCATCTCTATTTGCATAACCAACAAAGTCAACAACTTTCCTCATTGCTCTATTTACTAAACCTTTCTTAACATCTAAATTGCGATGTAATATTACCCGACAGTTTACAGATACATATAAGGTCTTTTACAAACCATCAGTCTTAGATATTGATTTTTCCAAAGAGTCTCATTTTAACTGTAATTTCTCTGACAAAAGAATAGTTACTCCTTCATGTTCTATTTTATCAATAGCTACCATTTTCATTATCGGTATATTCTCCAGCTTCAACATTTCTTCATTGAAAGTAGAGCATTCTTTCTGTGTTCTCATAGGGCAAATTATAGACTTCTTCTCTGCAATTCTTGGGTAGATTGTTTCAGGTGCAATATTTTCTTTTGGAAACAAGTTTCTTAGCAGCCGACTTTCTAAAGCATTTTTTCCATCCTTTGTTATGACACCAGTTCTAATATTTTGAAGAATGTTTCCATAATCTTCTTCATTTGCTTGTCACTTGTTCTTAATAAGTTCCTTATATTCAAAATAAGTCCAAATGTTCACATTTCCAATACTTCCCAAAGATTTTTTAGTGTCTTGATGAAGAAGGGTTTTAAAAACCGGTTGGCCTTTCACAGGTGTGTGTTGTAGTAGATTCCCAAATACAATTACATGTTTTTCTCCAAATAAAACATTGTAATTTGTTTTTTAAATCTGCTGCCTCCTCAAATGCACACACGCAAGCATTAAGTTTGAGATTATGCTTACTTCATCAATTACCAGAAGTTTCATTTTCTTCAGTACTCTTGAAACTTCTTACCAAACTTCTCCAGATTGTGATATTCCAACCTATTTTCATGTTCTACTGGTAATATAAGTAGACCATGTAATGTCATCTCTTTAATGTTGTGTGCTGCTAACCCAGTTGGAGCAGTTACAACACAAGACAAATGGGAATCCGTTGTTTTCTGTAGATAACTTGACAAACCTTTAATCAAGAAACGTTTCCCCGTTCCAGCATGTCTACTGATGTACATAAGAGTAGGTCTAAATGATGTAAGTTGGCAATCATTCTTTTCATACAGTAATCCATGTTGTATCTGTTGTGTAACTTGGTGATATATTTCTTTCTGTGCAGTATTCAGACGTTCCTCTAAATTTTCCAAATCAATATACTCCTGTTGTGCTTGCTGCATGACGGTTTCCACTTCACTCATTGCTATTGGCGCTTCATTTGCAAGTATTTATTAAGGAAGTGAGCAACCCGGAATACCCTTGAGGGCTTGGGTAAGTAAGTATAGAAAGGTAAAGATGCCTTCAAGGGACTTTGTTCAATCTAAGTTTTGTTATTTAAAATTAATATGAGAAGAACCAATTTATCGTCCGTACAATGACTGAATTCACTCATTGTAAGGACGATAAATTGGTTCTTCTCATATTAATTTTAAATAACAAAACTTAGATTGAACAAAGTCCCTTGAAGGCATCTTTACCTTAATTTGCAAGTATGGCTACTCCTAGTGGATCTTGACTTTGTGGAGCAGAACTCTGACTATCTTGAGAACTACCTCTATCAATTTCAGCTGCAATAGTTATTTCCTGATTAATCTCTTCCTTCAACATTTGGAGAAAATTTGGAAAAATTGTACATTCAATGCTATCTTTACATGCATTGAAAGAATCTTCAAAGCAGTCACAATCTTCAAGTAGTTCCATTTCAGTCCACCAAGGGTTAAAGAGTTGCAGAAGAGCTAAACAGAAAAACTCTCTTTATCTGGAGTATTGCAACTTAGTTTCCTGAGATTAATTAGATTTCCTTTGGCATGCTTTACCAAACATCCTTCAGATCCAATTATAGCGTATTATCCATCATTTTTATTTTCCGTAGCATTTTTGTTTTTAAACTATAATGTTGCAATATTTCATGTAGACATATGTTTACCAAGTATGGACTTCTATTTGGATAGTACGTGTACAACATATTTGTTTTCAGAATATCTGTACTTTCTGGTTCATTCGGTGCCAAGTATTCAATTTCTTGTACAGATTGCAAAACTCGATTTTGTGTTACAGCAAGACCTAGACTTTTCCAGATGATTCCTCTTGACTTTAAATATAATCTTGCAGATGTCAATCGATCTGAACATTCGTAGGATCCAATTTCTCAATGTGAAAGCATCTTCAAGCTGAGGCTGTACAATTTTTTGCTAAGTGTATTTTCCTGTGAAATTTCCTCCCACATTTCTTTCACTTCTCAGACTTGGTAATATATGACGTGACATAGCGCGAAACAGAAATTGAGTTATCTGCAACATATTGTATGTCCATATTTGCATTCCACATCTTCAAAATCACCAGATTGCAATCATTAATGTACTTCGAATCTTCTGTTCTTTTTATATTATAAGTATTTTTTGGTGATTTTCGAGTGATAGTATGCCTCACTGCTGACATAAAACTGTTCACTCTTCCTTTGGATACTACTGGATGTGGAAAGCCAAATCAACATTTTGTGTAAAATGTATCCTTTGACTTATATTTCCGTCTGTAATATTTTCCACATCAATGACTTTGAAACCGTAAAACTTGCTGTCTTAAGATACTTTATCCTCCTGTTTTCGGAATCGCACAGTTAACACACTCTTAAATAAAAGATAAAACAGTTTCATCCGAATCAGCTACAAATGTGGGTGCATCCTTGATCCATGAAAGCATATGTATATGAGGAGCACCTCTAGCTTGGTATTCTTTTCTCCCAAAAAAATCAATAACTTCGCCAATAGGTGGATTTTTTTTTATTGCAGATGAAAGACATCATAGCTTCAAACCTATGATTAAAATATCTGCAAACATATACAGGATCCAGGGAGCACAGTTCTCCAGCAGTCTTCATTTTAATATTTTCTATATTTGAGTTTGCTTCTCGTAGAAAATCTAGTAAATCATCCCATGCGAACTCAGCACAGCTAAGTGTAACAAACCACGTAGGGGTTCATAAATTTCTTAACATACATTTTAATTACCCATGACGTTGATACCAATATTCATTAGTGCCACATTGACATGCCATCAAATTAATTAACTATGATTCTAAATGTTTATCTCTTTCTTCAACTTTGTCCTTAAATTATCTTTGAAGAAACATGTGAAAGATGCGTTCCGGTTTTTAATATATGGTTGACTGCTTATGAAAGTGTGGACCGATCACTCTCAAATAAAAGATGAAACAAATATGGAATACACTGATGAAATCGTGGTTCTTCTGAGTGCAGTCGTAATGTACGATATTCTGAAGCTGGAATCTGAACTGGTCGTTCATCATATCGGCCTCTGGCATTTCCAGTAGGGAACAGCTGTGGAAAACAACAAGCTTTCCCACACACTTATGGGAGTTTCTTTTGCTTTTTTCATCTGGAACAATTCAATAGTATCTCGTATCAGTTCTTTTGAATATGGAGGGTGTATAGTATAATGTTTATAAATTTCTTCTTTTCTTGAGTACTCCACGTTTTCTATTTGTCCACTTGAAATGTGTGTTTCATCTTCTAAACTAATTTCGTCTTCTTTCCCATTTACATGTTTAGAGTAAATATTGTTTTGCACCAGATATAATGTAGCCTTTTGGACTTTTGTGACATCCACTAACTCTTACCATATTTTCCGACTCTTTTTGGGTACACCATTAACAAGAATGACTACAGGTTCAGTGTCCTCTCTTTGTACACAAACGGTTTCAATATGTTTCTTAAAATCTAAAGGTAAATACACAACTCTCCCTTTTAAACCTTTTAATAGATCTGTTGGAAGCAGCTCACCTGTTTTAGGCTTCATACGAATTATAGCCTCAAACAGGTGCACAGATTGAATAAGGATGGCCTCACATGTATTTAAATCTTTAAGGTGGTGTAGCTACTAATTCTATGTCATTATGGACAGCTCTAGTCGGCATTGTGTTGCCTTCTAATTTATTGTAACAATATTTACAAATACATTGTACAGTACCTAACTCAAAATGACCTTCCACAAACAGATAAGCAGCAAGTTCCCTCCATCTATCATTGTTTTCCTTTTCACTTTTTAAAAACACATCTACATTCCTAGTTTGAATTTTATAATGAGTACTTCGGCAACAAATACAAACATAGTTGGAATTTACAGCAGAAACTACTTGAAACTTTGTTATTTCTCTTTCAAACTTCACATCAGTATTATCTTCCATCTCTTTCTCAACTCTTCTCAAAGGGGTGGCGGAGCTCAGTACCGATAAGACGCGGACCACTTAAAGGCCTGCATATATTCAGCAGACAAACACACCCAGACAATTACCTTCACTAATAATCACATTTAATTTAGTACTGTGCACAAAATTGTGCAGAAAACATACATAAAAGATTTTCTTTTCTTTTTTATCTCTCACATATTTATAAAAAATGTCTTCTGAAGAAATGCTCCCCAACAACTTACATTTCATAACAACACCAAAATCCAAATGCTCCCAGTAACACACCAGTCTTGACTGATATTGAAATCTACCTCTCAGTGTGAAAAATGAGACCACAAATTGTCCACATACCATTTCTGGATTTTCTTCCATCTCTGTTAAGTTAATAAAACATGAAATTTTTACTTCTACCCCTTCCCCACTATTTCCAGACTAAGAATAATTTGGAAACGTGCGACATACTGTTTATCTCATCGGAATACATATACAAATCCAAATAAACACTACATATAATTTTCAAAACCATACAGTGTTTTACAGATGACAACTTACACCTTTTTTGAAAAACTCCTAAACATATATAAAGTACTTCTTTAAAAACTAGTCACACTTTATTCATGTTTTAGAACCAATGGGTAACACCACACTTCACTAAAACTATGTTATTTAGAAATAAAAAATACTTTCAAACTTAAAAATATCACCTCGAATACTTAACCACTACTACACAACACGTAACACACCTTCTTAATTTCTAACTTACCTTCGTATTTGGTATGCGGATTCCAAATGTCACAAATGCATGCAATTCTTTCTTTGTCACGCAGTACATGTAATGCACTGCTCTCGTCAAGAATGGAACCAGTAATAGCCAAATTTCCCTGTTGCGTCCCACATAAATACATGTAAATAAGAAATCAAAATAGTTCCTTGATTTTTTTACATTTCCGAACTTCTCTCTTTTGTTTTTTTTTTTACTTTCCATATAAACAGTTTTTTAAAATTTAAGAGCACATACAGGTGAGAAGTTCAACGTATTCTATCAACACACTTTCTAGGACATTCTAAACCACATGCAGGTTAAAAGTTCATCATTTTTTTAAACTTAACAATATTTTTTTTCAATATTTTCTCCAACATTTAATAGCACGTGCAGGGTAAAAGTTCACCATTGCTTTAAGTTTGAATAGTGCCTTCCAAATGCAAGTAGCAGGTGTGGTTGAAGTGAGCACATTTTATCCTATCATATGTACTCCACTTTGAAACTGCTTTTTATTAACCAATGACGAAGATGTTTTTCCATAAACTAACGTGCACACTACTTTTTAGAAAACAATGCTTTTAATCTCCCAATCAGTTTTTGTTTTGTATGAGAAAAAAAGTAGTTCCCCATCTTTAAACATATCTCTTATTCTACAAATGGACTGCATGAGCTACAGATATCTATCCATACATCCCAGCCATAACTTCAAAATACTAGTGTGGATTGTAGGACATAGCTATGTTTTCTGGTGCAAGATATATGCAGAACAGGGACATATTTACTTAGACCTAGGTTTACAAAATGAGGATATTAAATGGTTTGCACAGAGAGGATTGAAGTGGCACCAATTGCTGCCTTTGGTTAAAACTTGTTTGCATCTCCAACACCCTGACCTCCTGATTGTGCACTGTGGTAGTAACGACCTAGGCATCAATTGCTGCCTTTGGTTAAAACCTGTTTGCATCTCCAACACCCTGACCTCATGATTGTGCACTGTTGTGGTAACGACCTAGGTGCATTGACTGGGGTAGGTTTGACAATGCTAATGAAGGACACCTTTAGACAATTGATGTTGCTTTTGCCTCACACTGTCTTTGTATATTCCAATATATGCCAAAGACAGAAGAGGAAATGGTCAAACCAATTTTATCCTCAGATTGAAAAATCTAGGAAGAATGTCAACAAAGCTGTGTCTGCATACCTCAGAGACCATAGAATGGATCGATCTACAACAACAACATACGTTATGATATGGCTGATATCTACAGAAGTGATGCAGTATACTTCACAGATCAGGGAAATCGAGTTTTTCTGAATAACCTGAAGCTATGCATCCACACTTATATTTAGCTCCAACTAATAAACACAAGGGCTATGTTTAAGGCACCTTATATTCCCAATATACGCTCACAGAGTGACAGCTGTGATCCGGCTAGCACAGCAAGACCTGCGGGCCATCGGGCAGGCTCGCAGAGGGAGAGCTGCAGCCCGTGGGCTCAGCTCGCACAGGGAGAGCTGTGGGCCGTTGGCTCGCAAACGCACAGCAGCGAGCTGGCTTGCAGAGGAAGAGCTTGGGTCTAACTCGCAAAGGGACAGCAACAGGCCAATGGCCTTGCTTATAGAGACATAACTATGACCTAACGGACTGTACAGCTGCGGTCCCGACAGCTCGGAGACTCAGAGCTGCGAGCCGACGGAATGGTACTGGTTTATGGTTTAGTGCAGTACAGTGGTGTTTGTGTAGTGTAGGGGGTTGTGCTGTGGGTAGTGTTTTTATAGGGTTAAGGGTAGTGCAGTGGTGTTTCAGTAGTATACGGAGTTGTGCTGGGGGTAATGTTTTAGGGTTTAGGGTAGTGCAGTGGTGTTTGTGTAGTGTAGATGGTTGTTTCTGAGAACAGTGTTTTAAGGTTTAGAGCAGTGCAGTAGTGTTTGGATAATGTAGGGGATCGTGCTGAGGATAGTGTTTTAGAGATTAGGGTAGTACAGTAGCATTTGGGTAGTGTAGGGGTTGGGCTGGGAGTAGTGTTTTAGGGTTTAGGGTAGTGCAGTGGTGTCTGTATAGTGTAGGGGTTTGTGCTGGGGATAGTGTTTTAGAGTTTAGGATAGTGCAGTGGTGTTTGTGTAGTGTAGGGGGTACTGTTAGAGGTAGTGTTTTAGAGTTTATGACAATGCAGTGATGTTTGTTTAGTGTAGGGGGTCGTGCTGGGAATAGTGTTTTAGTGTTTAGGGTAGTGCAGTGGTGTTTGGGTAGTGTAGGGGGCGTGACGGGGGTAGTGTTTTAAGGTTTAGGGTAGTGCAGTGGTGTTTGGTGAATGTAGGGGATCGTGCTCGGGGTAGTGTTTTAGGACTAAGCATGGGCGGAAAATCCGTTCCACTCGCGGATTTTGCGGATTTTCGGTAAATTCGCAATCCGCGAGATTTGCGAATTTCCCGCAAAATCCGCAAATTCGCACGCAGCGGATTTTTTTTTCTTGGTGATACAATTTTGCGGCGTGCGGCGTTCACTTACCGTCATTCAGCGTTTGCAAAGTTGTTTTTCTCGATATTTTGCGAGTGCTGCGCCATTTTGGATCTTGCTGCGGGAGTTTGGCGACGCATCGCGAGAGTTCGCAATTGCGAACATGTGAGTGCGGTGGGCAGCAACAATCTCGCACTCGCGAAATTACAAAATTTGCAATTCTGCACAAGAAATCCACTAGCAAGCAGCATAGACCTTCTGAAAATGATGATTTTTATCAGAATAACTCCTCAGGTTGACATTTGCCTGCACTTTTTTTGGATTTGAGGCCTTTTGACTTTCTTTGGATCTTTTTTGGATTAGAAATCAACTTTCACAAGTAAGTTTGTTTGTGGCATTACAGTTGCTGTTCTGCAGAAAAACGAGTTTTGCATAAACTGAAAGCACTCTGCAGGTGCAAAAGTTCACTCATCATTAGTAACCATTCCCTGTAGTACTTCCTGAGGGGCCCCTCCAGAGTTCAGTTGCCTATGTTTGTTTGGGGCATTACAGTTGCTGTTCTGCAGAAAACGAGTTTTGCAAAACTGAAAGCACTCAGCAGGTGCAAAAGTTCAAACCATTAGTAACCATTCCCTGTAGTGCTTCCTGACTGGGGCCCCTCCAGATTTCAGTTGCTAGTTGCAACAATTGTATGACCCTGCTCTGACCCTCACAGCAGGCTCATAGAACAGCTACAAGTAGGCCACAAAGGCCCTGGAAAAAAAAATTGCACTGCAACAGAAAGCAAATTACATTTAAGGAAGCAGGTGCCAGATTGGAAATTTAAATCAACCCCTAATTAATTCATGTCAGTTGAAGCAGGGCAGGTGTGCTTGCTTTTCACCCCCATAATCTACAGTGATGATGAACCAGAGGGTGGTATTGATGTACCAGAGGGTGGCATGGGTGAAACAGAGGGTGGCAGTGGTGAAACAGAGGGTGCTGGGAACCTGTGATGATGAACCAGACGTAGAAACAACATAGTCGCGACCGTTGCGAGCCGAAAAGTAAGTTCGCAATTGCGAACTGGTACGAAACCCTCGCGAACTGGCAGAAACCCTTGCGAACACAAAAAAAAATCCGCAAATTCACGAGAATTCGTGGATTTTGCAGATTGCGAGTTCGCAAATACGCAAATTTGCGAACGCCAGATTCGCAAAATTCACCCATGCTTATTGAGGACTTAGGATAGCACAGTGGTGTTTGTGTAGTGTAGGAGGTCATGCTGGTTGTAGTGTTTTAGGATAGTGTAGTGGTGTTTATGTAGTGTTTGGGGGTTTGTGCTGGGGTAGTGTTTTAGGGTTTAGGGTAGTGCAGTGGTGTTTGTGTAGTGTACTGGGTCGTGCTGTGAATAGTGTTTTAGGGTTTAGGGTAGTGCAGTGGTGTTTGTGTAGTGTAAGGGGTCATGCAGGGGGTAGGGTTTTAGAGTTTACAAGAATGCAGTGGTGTTTGGGTAGTGTAAGGGCTCATGCTGGGAGTAGTGTTTTAGTGTTTAGGGTAGTGCAGTGGTGTTTCAATCAATCAAATATTTCTAAAGCGCACTATTCACCCATGAGGGTCTCAAGTCGCTAATGGGGTGGGGGAAACAGCTGCTGGTCAAACAACCAGGTCTTGAGAAGTCTCCTGAAGGTTAGCAGGTCCTGGGTCCGCCGAAGGAGGATGGAGAGGGTGTTCCATGACTTTGCAGCAAGGTGATAGAGTGATCTGCCGCCGGTGGTCTTTTCTCGGATGCGTGGGATGGTGGCGAGGGCGAGGTCGGTGGAGCGAATCTGGCCGTTCGGGGTGTAGAAGGACAGTCGTTTGTTGAGGTATTCAAGTCTGGTGTGGAGTGCTTTTTGTGCGTGAGTAAGGAGTTTGAAGGTGATCCTCTTGTTGATCGGGAGGCAGTGCAGGTCTCTTAGGTGGGTGGTGATGTGGCTGTGGTGAGGGAGTCCGAGGATGAGGCGTGCGGAGGCATTCTGTATTTGTTGGAGTCTCTTTTGGAGTGTGATTCCTGCATAGAGGGCGTTGCCGTAGTCCAGCCTGTTGCTGACGAGTGCTTGGGTGGCCGATCTCCTGGTTTCGGTGGGTATCCATCTGTAGATCTTGTGGAGCATTCAGAGGGTGTTGAAGCAGGAGGAGGAAACAGTGTTGACTTACTGGGTCATAGAGAGCGTTGAGTCCAGGATGAAACCCAGATTGCGTGCATGGTTTGTGGGTGTCGGGGGAGCTCCCAGCATGGTCGGCCACCAGGAGTCGTCCCATGCAGAGGGGGTGGTGTCGAGGATGAGGACCTCCGTTTTGTCTGCGTTCAGTTTCAGTCGGCTGGTCTTTATCCAATCTGCGATGGCCTTCATTCCCTCGTGGAGGTTGGATTTGGCGATGTCAGGGTCTCTGGTGAGGAGGAGGATCAGCTGTGTGTCATCGGCTTATGAGATGATGTTAAGGGTGGTGGGCTCGGACGATGTTGGTGAGCGTTGCCATGTAGACGTTGAACAGGGTCAAACTGAGGGATGATCCTTGGGGTACGCCACAGGTGATCCTGGTGGTGTCAGAACCAGCTGCTAACCAGCTGCTCTTCCCGCTGGCACACGACATAGGAGCTGAATGACGCTAGCTCCCAATTCCGCAAAAGAACCCCCCAGCCGCTCACTGAAGATATAAATGACCTGCCAGCAGAGCCCTCCTGGGGAAAGGGGAATTGGACAGAGAAGAGAATGCACACAATTTTCTTCTTTCTTCTAAGGAGGATTCTGTGTCTGAATTCTTCTTCCTCTCTGAGGTGTATTCTGCATTTTCTTCCTTCTGGCAGTATCTTGCAGTAAAATAAAGTCACACTTGCATTTATCTGCTTATAATTCTACTCTTCCTTCATTATAATTTCTATTCATACACATACGCAGTATTCAGTGTGCCTATTCCTCTCTTCTTTTATTATCTTTTCTTTTGGCTCTTTCCTGGCTGTAATGACAAATACAATTGATTTCTATAATGTATTCTTCTTTTGTTATATGTCTTGTTCTTTTTCCCTTCTGAGTTCTACTCTCACCTATGTTTTACCAAGAAGCCGCTGCAGAGGGAGTCCTTATTTCAGCTAAGCTGTAGTTTAATGCTGGAGTTGACGGCTGTTATCTTCACAACCACCACACTCCATTCACTGGAAAATGTTATGTTTTGTTATCGCTAGTGTCGACCTCGACACTCACTTCACGAATGCTCTTATGTCTCAGAATCTATATTCTCTAAGTACGCCACTGTTTTAACTGCGCAACCTCAAGAGAAGCGGAGCCTCTAAGAGCATGCGCATACAAGACTAAATTAGTACTAAAGGAAATACGCAATACAAGCTTTTGAGAACTCTTATTCTGTCTTGTTCTCTTCGTCGGAAGCTTGCTTCAAACTGCGCTGACAAGGTTAAGGAAAACTTCAGAAAAACAAGTGCACATTAATTCTCTCACAACACGGATAGTTCGTAATAATTCGGAGCAGTCTTACTTCTCGGAGGTTCTTCTAGTAAACGCTGCAACAAACTTTGGTTTTCACACGACACAATATTTCCCTGAACTGCGCGCCGCACTAGGATACACGTCCTGCTACTCCAAAGGCTCAGGTGAAGTGCGTAGTTCCACACGCGCTTCACCTGCTTGAGTCCAACTCGTTAAATCAGCTAGAGCGCTAACCGTACCAAGCTTAAGGGATCGCTGGCATCCATGTTGCTTCTTGCCTTGCTTCTCATGTAGTTTCTGCAATTGTGTGATTGCTGCCAACACTAACCCCTTGTTCTTACTGCCTCTTTGCGCTGCTTTAGGGACATGTCTAGTGGGGGACCTGACAAGTGGCTTCAGATCGGAAGGGGGAGGCGGACTAACTGTTCTGCCGGTGAGGAAGGAGATGATCCAGTCCAAGGTTTTGCCTCGGATCCCTGCGTTGTGGAGGCGCGTGCCCAGGGTGTGGTGGCAGACAGTGTTGAAGGCGGGCGAGAGGTCCTGGAGGACGAGGGCCGCTGTTTCGCCCTTGTCCAGTATGGTCCTGATGTCGTCGGTGGCGGCGATGTGGGAGGTCTCAGTGCTGTGGTTGCTGCGGAGGCCAGATTGGGATAAGACGAGGACATTGTTCACCTCCAGGAAGTAGGTCATTTGTCTGTTGGTGGTCTTCTCAATTACTTTTGCCGGGAATAGGAGCAGGGAGGTGGGTTGGAAGTTCTTGTGGTCCTTTGGGTCTGCCTTAGGTTTCCTGAAGAGAGAGCTGATCTTGGTGTATTTCCAGCTTTCTGGAAAGGTGACGGTCTCAAAGGAGCTGTTGATGATCTTTCGGAGTGGGGTGCGATGATGGAGCTGGCCTTGTTGAAGATGTGGTGGGGGCAGGGGTCGGAAGGTGAGCCGGAGTGGATGAGTGGATGGTGTTTATGATTTTGATGGTGTATTCGTTGTTGAAGTTGTTTCAGGAGAGCAGGAGGTCAGTGCGTTTGGTGGGTGTTGGGTCGGGGGTGTCGGCATCTGTCGTCGGTGCCTGAGTGTCGAAGCTGTTGTGGATGTCTGCGATCTTGCAGTGGAAGAAGCTAGCCAGTGAGTCGCAGAGTTCTTGTGACGGAGGTACGTCATAGGAGCTGGAGCTCATGTCGGTGCCCCTGTTAGAGGGTTTCTTGATCAGGGCGGGGGTGTTGGCGCAGTCGTTGATCCATTGTCTGAAGTTGTGGGCTGCTGCATTGGTCTCGGAGGGCTCGGGTGGAGGGTCACGGGCAAGCGTGGTGGTGAGCTGGTCTTTGGTGACTCTTTTCCAGTTGCGCTGTGGGGTATGTTGCGGTTGGTTGTGCGTGGTGTGTTTCTCGAAGGAGAAGTGGACGCAGTGGTGGTTGGTCCAGTGGAGTTCGGTGGTGTGGCTGAAGGTGACATGGTTGCTGGTGGAGAAGATGAGGTTGAGCGTGTGTCCAGCGAAGTGGGTGGGTGTCGTGATGAGATGTTTGAGTCAGAGGTTGGCGAGGTTGTCGATCAGTGTTGTGGAGTTGGTGTTGTTGGTGTCCTCTAGGTGGAAATTCACGTCTCCGAGGAGGATGTAGTCTGTGGAGGCGATGGCGTGCATGCTGATGAGGTCGGTGATGGATTCACTGAACTGTGATCGGGGTCCTAGAGGTCTGTATATGAGGGTTCCTCTGAGGGTGGTGTTATTATTCATGTGGATCTGGAAGTGTAGGTGTTCAGCTATGCTGAAGGAGTCCTCTGTGCTGGTTGAGATTCTGATGGTGTTCTTGTGGATGATGGCGATTCCTCCACCTGATTTGTTATTGTTCTGGTCACTGCGTGTGATCTTGTAGCCATTTGGGATGGCTATGGCTATGTCTGGTGCCAAGGAGGTGTTCATCCAGGTCTCCGTTAGGAAGGCGACGTCCAGGGCGGAGGAGTCGAGCAGGTCCCAAGGTTCGACGGTGTGCTTTTGGACTGAGCGGGTGTTGAGGTTTGGTAGTATAGGGGTCATGCTGATGGACTGACTCACAGAATTCCGAGCCTACAGACTGGCTTCTAAAGGCATAGCCGCGACCTGGTGATGTAAGGAGAGGCAGCGTGAAAGGGGTATCTCACACAGACACAGATGCAGAATATTTTCAGTGTGAACTCGCACAGGTAGAGCTATGGACCCGATGGCTTGTAGAGGGAGAGAGGCAAGCTCCCAGACTGAGTCACAAAATGTCTGACATCTTTCAGTCCCAGAGCTGCGAGCCAACGCACTGGCTTCTAAAAGCATAACCACGAACTGGTGATGTGGGGAGAGGAACCCTGAAAGGGTTATCTCGCAGAGACAGAGCTGCTGTATATTTTCAGTGTTGCCTCACAGAGGTAGAACTACGGACCTGATGGCTAGTAGAGGAAGTGATGCGAGCTGACGGACTAACTCACAAAATGCCTGCCAACACTTCCTAGTTTCAACAGTTCACAGCCAATGAGCCGCAAGCTGGTGCTCGTGACCCCTCAGCCAATCAGATGTCAGAATTCTCAAATATAAATATCTGTAAAATTGGATATTTCCCAGAAACTACTGAACAGATTTACAAAATTCAGTTCAGCAGTTTGACCTGTAGCCTTGTCTAAAGTTTCCAATGGAAATTGCATTGAGAAAACACGTTTTGGGACCCCCTTTTTTCTCAGCCCCCCCTTGACCAATCACCCCCAAACTTTCAAGATAGCAGCTGATCAAAAATGATAAACTTTTTTGAAAATTTCATGAAGATTCGTCAAATGATACCAAAGTTATAAGCGCATAGAAGGCCTCAGGAGTGGGACCCCGCAACCCCCCTCCCAACATGAGTGAAGCCCCGGGGCTGTGGGGGCCACAGCGGGCTCCCTCAACCCCAGCGAGCCCCCGCTATTCTTTTTTAAGTAATGCCCCCAGAAACTTGCCGACCCCGGGGCCTTAATAAAATAAAACGTGGGATCCCACGACGCCAGCGTAAATTGCGAAATGCTTGTTTTGTCCCTGGGGGTCCTTCTGGGACCCCCTAAGCAGGCTTGGAGGGTCAGGCTGTTTCTAACTTGCCCCCTTCTCTTGCTGTATATCTTTGTTTCTCTGTTTTCTGGTGACTCGCTTCTACCAAGTCAGAAGATGGCTGCCAACACTTCGTGGTTTGGAGTGTTGGCAGCCAATCACTGTGAAGCTCGTGCTCGGGACTTAGGCTCAGCCCAGATATCAAAACTTTCATTTTTCAAATTTCTCAACAACTACTGACTGGATTTACACCATTTAAACAAAAGGTCGCTTTCTGATCCAACCCATACATTTTTGACAAATTTGGGGTAATTCTGTTCAGTAGTTTCTGCTGTAGCCTTGCCCAAAGTTTCCTATGGGAAATTTATTTTTTTGATTATTATTTTGTGATTTTCTCAAACACTACTGAACGGATTTACACCATTTAAAACGAAAGGTCGCTTTCTGAACCTAGCTCTACCTTTTTGCAAAATTTGGGGGTAATTCTGTTCAGTAGTTCGGGCTCTAGCCCGTTGCAAAATTTCCTACGGAAAATAACATGGGGAAAACATGTTTTGGGACCCCCCTTTTTTCTCAGCCTCCACTTGATGAATCACTCCCAATATAGGAGCTGACCTGGATAGACTTTTTTTTAGGCGAATTTCGCAAAGATTTGTCAAATGCTATTAGAAATCAAACTTGCTTTTCCTATGGAAATTAGATTCCAACTATAACTACCTGCTGGCAACCGGCTAGTTGGCTAGGCAACACTTTAAGTGACTTTGGCACAGCAACATGTTCTAAGTTGGAATTCTTGCCACATGGTAGGCGATGATAATGTTGAGGAGAAATTCAGGACATTTTATTTTACAGTGCCTGAGAAATGGCTGGTAATAATGCATAGAAATGTCCCCTCACCAACCATGGCATTTGAGGTCAATAAAGCATCACTGAAGTAGTCTGTACAAGTTCTAGATCCTTTCTGTAAGTGGGAGTTTTCTCCAGACATTGTAAAGAACTGCTTAATGTTTGACCGCTGCAATAACTGAGTGCCTATGCACCCAGTTCAATGCACATTTTGCATAAACTGTCCCAGAGAATCGCAATCTTCAGGTGCACCAGTATTAGAATGGAAAGGTATGTCAGTGGCCTGAGTTAGCAAAATATATACTGGCTGTTTTGGCTTAGCCTGTCTCAAGTGCCAATGTTGAAAGGGCATTTTCACTGATAAATGTTTACATGGGAAGGAAAGATCGAGTGTGCATGACCATAGACTTTCTAAAGAAGTATTGTATGGTGCACTACAATAAGTTTGATTTTTCAAAATGTATTTGAACCACATACACCCTGTATGGACACTGTCTATACACATCCAATACTCCATGTGTCGCGAGGGCGAGCAGAAGAACAGCACCAACAAATCCTTTGTGTGAAGTAACTCGTTTATTTTTAAGTTAAATCAGCCTACATTCATCATGGGCGTATGAGAAGGAAAACAGTTAAGTGCTTGGTGAGGGTTTAAAGTGATAGATAAAATTGATACTAGGTCATAGATTGTCAATTTTAAGGGAAAACACTCCCTTTCACCACCATCAATTAAAAACAGATATCAGTTTTAAAGGGGACACAACCACTAATTTGTTTTTAAATTCTTCATATTCCTAAAACAAATCATTTTCATAGGGTATGTGTCAGTAGCATAACAATAAATGAATTATACACATTTTATCCTTATCCTTGTAAAGTACACACAGTCAGGAAGAAACAATTGATATGTTAGAGGTAGAGGCTTTTCTATTGTTTCATCTGTCAGCCCCATTCTTTTTAACGTGTATCTTAAGCCCTTGATCACGTTAATAAAGACCTACAGGTTAAAAACTATCAATTACGCGGACGACACCCAGCTCATTCTCTCATGGGAGGGAGAAGACTCTATCCCCTTAACATCATTTCACGACTGTCTAAGAGAGACGGCTGGGTGGTTGCACAAAAACTCCCTGCAATTCAACTCCTCCAAAACTGAGGTTCTGTTTTGTGCTGGTAACCGAATACCACGCCCGTTCCCGAGCGATTTCTGGCCTCCGGAAACACCGGAAAAACCACAGCCAATCACCTCGGTCCGCAACCTGGGGGCCATGCTTAATAACAAGCTGAGTATGGAAACCCAGGTTGCAAAAACAGTGGGGACTTGCTCCGCCCTTTTGCGATCCCTGCGCAAAATCATGCCACTCCTTCCCGCACAAGCTCGGCCGTTGATAGTCAGGTGCACTATTCTTAGTCGCCTTGACTATTGTAACACATTGTTACTTGAGTCTCCAGCTGTGCTGCTGGATCGACTTCAAAGAATTCAGTCGGCCGCTGCTAGCTCTCGGCTGGACCAGGAGATCCTCTGCCACAGCGGCCTTAGCCGAGCTACACTGGCTCCCTCTGAAGCAGCGTGTGGCATTCAAGGCCCTTTGCCTTGTCTTTAAGGCTCTGCATGGAGTCGGGCCCAGACCTCTGCAAGCCTTGTTCTCCTGGTACACCCCCAACAGAACCCTTCGCTCTGCCTCAGCCTGTCTGGTAACAGTTCCTAGATACAACAAAGTTAGAACTGGGGGCAGATCCTTCAGAGTCGCAGCGGCTAAACTGTGGAACAGTCTGCCCTTTGACATCCGCCAAATATCACAACTCCTCCCCTTTCGGAAACGTATCAAGACCTGGCTATTTCCCTGACTCTATTCGCCTGCTACTCGCGCTCGTTCTCCTCAGTTAAAGAGTATTCTCCAGCGCCAGGAAACCTGCAAGGTGTTAGCCGCGCTATACAAATACTTTAAATAAAATAAAATAATAAAGGTGAAGTATGCTAAGGTTGAATGGAAAGTTTATGGCACATTGTGCAAGATATTGTGTCAGTCGTTAATACAAAAGATATGTAGTATCACACATGCGCCTAGAGTAGAGGTGTCACCCCAACATTTAAAGTAAGACAGTTTGGGGATAAAGTATCCACCTCCACTTCAAAATGAAAAGTAAAACCTTTTGAATATAAAGTATCTATCGCTTCCTCCAGAAATAGCTTATCTGTGGCCAGAGATATTATCAAATATCAGATTAGTTCATACTTTTGCCTAGGTATACCGGATATACATTGAGCACATATTGGTCATTTTTTCAAATGCACAAAATAGCAACAGATTTACAATGCTCAATGGTCAATAGATGATATCTATATATTGATCACTTATTCAAATATACAAAAAAACATGCTCGTCCGAGCTATTGGTCCAATATGTCTAATAGATACTAAGAACACATTTACTCTGTTTTAAAGTGCACTGTGCATGTGTCCTATCAAATGCAGATATAACTATTAGTTCACTAATCATACTTCCGCATATTTGCAGAAAGGAAATCTATTTCCAGGTGCAAATAACTGCTGATAAAGTGACTCATGCTACCATAAAACATTCTGAATTAAGTGCATGGTTCATAGCTCTTAAGATGCTTAAACATCCAAAAGCTTTTGCCTGACATTAAATATATGCATATAAAGTGCTAGGTATAATTTCCCTCAAAAGTGGCAAAGTGCAAAGTGCCACAGTACTCTGTTATAGAGAAAGCGACTTATGCAATCTTGGGATACCAATAAAATACTTTCCATAATCTGGTAAACATTACTTCAAAGGCCCAATCATAGTATTAATGTTAATTAAAATATATAAGCCTGCAAAACCACTGCTGTTATGGGTTCATGATCCAATAAAAGATACTTTCAAACGTTTCATCCAATAGTCTTACAAAAAGGTATATAGTTCAAAATCCATATTCAGACCTCATGGATTCTCAGTGCCCAAGTACACTATCCATATTAATTTGGCACGCCTCACGGCTAATTCGCTATCTCCTCCTCAGATCTTTATTGGGATATGTTCATTGCCAGAGTAGCAGGGCACTTGTACAACGCCTACCAGAAACGCTGCAGGCGTCCCGTCTTCCCTTGTCCCACCACCAAGCATCTCACTGTTTTGTGCAATTGTCAAACTCTATTGTTCATTTCTCCTTAAGCCGCAGTGGCTCACTCAGTGGTTGGAGCAATCCCTCTTTCTTTTTATATATATATATATATATATATATATATATATATATATATATATATATATAAAGCATGGGCGAATTTTGAGAATCTGGCGTTCGCAAATTTGCGTATTTGCGAACTCGCAATCCGCAAAATCCGCGAATTCTCGCGAATTTGCGGATTTTTTGTTTTTATAGTGTTCGCAAGGGTTTCTGCCAGTTCGCGAGGACTATGTTGTTTCTACGTCTGGTTCATCATCACAGGTTCACAGCACCCTCTGTTTCAACACTGCCACCCTCTGTTCCACACATGCCACCCTCTAGTACATCAATGCCACCCTCTGGTTCATCATCATCACTGTAGATTATGGGAGGGAAAAGCAAGCACACCTGCCCTGCTTCAACTAGCATGAATTACTTTGGGGTTGATTTATTAATGTGTCACTGTTTTAAAATTCCAGTCTGGCACCTGCTTCTTTATCTGTAATTTGCTTTCTGTTGCAGTGCAATTTTTTTTCCAGGACCTTTGTGGCCTACTTGTAGCTATTCTATGATCCGGCTGTGAGGGTCAGAGCAGGGTCATACAATTGTTGCAACTAGCAACTGAACTCTGGAGGGGCCCCAGTCAGGAAGCACTACAGGGAATGGTTACTAATGATGAATTTGAACTTTTGCACCTGCTGAGTGCTTTCAGTTTAGCAAAACTCGTTTTTCTGCAGAACAGCAAATGTAATGCCCCAAACAAACTTACTTGTGAAAGTTGATTTCTAATCCAAAAGTGATCCAAAGAAAGTCAAAAGGCCTTAAATCCAAAAAAGGGCAGGCAAATGTCAACCTGAGGAGTTATTCTGATAAAAATCATCATTCTCAGAAGGTCTATGCTGCTTGCTAGTGTATTTCTTGTGCAGAATTGCAAATTTTGTAATTTCGCGAGTGCGAGATTGTTGCTGCCCGCCGCACCTACATGTTCGCAATTGCGAACTTATGCCGCACGCCGCAAAATTGTATCACCAAGATAGTCTCTCTTGAGATAGCAGTACTCCTCCCATGAGAGTAGGCCTTTATCTTTCAATTCCATAAGTTTGTCCCAGATAGAAGTGATGCTCTGGTTGTAGATAAGAGTGGTTACAGGTATGAAAAGATTATTGTCAGTCAATTGTCGCATAGCCTCATTGATGTAATCATCCCTTTCTAGAATCACAATATTGCCTCCCTTATCTACTGGGTGGATTATTATGGTGGTGTCATCCTAAAGGGTTTTAAGAAACTTGCGTTGGTTTAAGGACAGATTATTGTTATTCCTCTTGTCATCTCTCCCATGTTTATGTCTGAGGTCAGTGTGGCCCTTGATCACACATTCATGAAAGGTGTCTATGCAGTCATGTGGGAGTATGGGCATGAAGGTAGGTTTAATTCTAAAATCAGTTCTGGCCGCTGCGCTCTTTTCTAATTCCATGTTATTTAGTACCTGAGTCGCACTGGTGTGTGTGTTCTGATTAACATTGGTATTGTCCGATTCTGCTATGGTCATTAAAGCATCTACATCACCAATATCAAGGTTATTGATGCCAGTGTCCTCATTGAATACAGTTCTTGCATTATGCCCCAGTCTTTTAAGTTTGTGCCATTTCTAACCATGATCCCAAATATCCTGTTGCTAGACATTTTGAACAGCACCACTTTTCTAACACTTCTGGCTGTAGTTACATGATCTTGGAACATATCCCTGCGAAACTGAGAGGAGGTGACAGGACTCTTGCCCTCAGAAAGAAAGAATCACGCTATATAATTGACTTTCAGAGCAAGACCCTTGGAGGTCTTAACATGGACGAGGAACTGGCAATACATTTAAAAGAATGAGCATAATCATATTAAGTTTTGCTTGTTTTGCTTGATTTGTTTGGAAGGTTTTTCTAAAAATGTATTTACTCAACAGATAGATAATCTTTTTTTTTAATCTTTTGTATTCTCTCTCTTATTCCTTTCTAAATCTTCTTTTCTTCTTTCTTCACAGGAGGAAAGGAAGGGGCCCATTCACGAACATTCACTTTCACGGGCGTACCTACCCTTTGCACTCCTATTCAGAGATCACGTCTGTCACGTTTATTTTCACTATTGGGAACATCCTGTTTTATGTTTTTGGACCTTTACCTGAATCACTTTACTCATGGATGCAGCCTTGCATTTATTGTCGACCAGAGAGATAACCTGAGTTACACACAGTATGTTGTAGTTCGTAACAATAATTTCATTGACATCATTTTTCCTCTGATTATTAGGGCACTTGCCATTAAGTCTGTGAGGTATCTTGTCTGTTTACGGTGATTTATCTATTTTGGTTATCATCTACATTTCTACTGGTCAATAACAGTGGCAATGTTTGCTTTAATGAGAACTTGTGGATTAGCCTATTGTGTATATACAACTCTTTACGTTTGATCCTCAGCTTTTACTACTCTAAGATGGCTGCCATGTAATGTACTTTTGGTCCTTCTTTGATGTTCTTACACAACTTTATTAGTGTGGTTTGGTCTCTGACACCTCTATACGTGAACAAGCTGCAAGGCAAAACACGTTGTGCGGATTAAACCTGTGTTTCAACTGAACCGTGTTTTTGGACTCATTTACTGAGAGCGTAATAACTTTGTTTGGTAAAAGTTTGGATTGAAATTACCGGCACGCTCTGTCGGAGTGTACGCCACCCTTCTAGGGTCCCAGCATCCCGGCAGGAGCCTTTTCTTTGTGGATTAATATATAAATATATGTATTCTTTCGGAAGGGTGCTCAGCTTATTTATTCAGGTTCTTAAATATGTTTATTAGTAGTGATGTAGATTTCTGGTTGACACAACTGGACTGTGACCAGATAGTGCTATTTTGCACATATTGCAGAATTTGCACATTAAATTGCTATTTTTGCACATTTTTGCGGAATTTGCACATTTGATTGCACTATTTGCATTATTTTGCACATCTATGAAGTAAGCATTTGCACTTTATTATTGACACTGCTATAACATTGTATTTTGAACCTAGATGAAAGGATTAGATATCCTGAGCTTATAGCAGTGGGACTCCTGGTATGTTCTTCTTATTAGGAGAATACAATATCAATGTTTACAACCTCCAGTACAAAATGTATTTTACCATGATCTTAACGAGGTTATTGCACCCCGGGATAATGAGCAATGTTTATATGTGTATATATATTTTTTACACTATGTACTCAATTCCCGTTCTGGTATTTCACTGATATTTTTTCAATCAAGCAAAGTCATTCATTATTATAATGTAATTAGGAACTTCAACACAGTATGTTTTCTATGTCCTTGCTTAAGCACTTACACGTGACGTCAATTAAATCATCACTGGCACTTTAAAAGGTTGTGACCTGCTAAGCAACATTGTCATGTGACCAAGGCTCGTGGAGCCGAAACGTCATGGACTTTACCTGCACTAAATAAACACGAAAACAAAACTTGACTGGTCTGTGTCCGAGTGCTGTTTACCCTGGCTGGCTGTAACTCCAGAGCGAGGTGGAAGCGACGGAATGGTGAATATATATATATATATATATATATATATATATATTGAAGCTCCAGGTTGCCCGCAGGTCCGGACGCACTCCGCCAGCGGCGAGCTTCAAGCTTTGAAAAGGTAGGACTGCCACTGCATTCCGATATGCTCTTGGCTGTGTCGATGTTGGCCTGACGCGTTTCTGAGCTTTCCGCTCTCATCAGAGGCTCGACAATTTCACGTGCCGCTTCTGACACGCCCTCTCAGTTGCCATTGGTAGGCCGCCTGTCGGTGTTTGCTGGGCCATGTAGTTCGTGTCAGAGAATCATTTCAAAACCCTGGATGGGCCTCGGAATGGGTGACAGTCTTGAATCCTGAACCCAGCTGGCTCACAATTCGAGCTCCTCATAATTCGAAGCCCTGTGACCCCCTCTGTTCCCGGGGTGGTGCAGTCCCTTACGGCTGGGCGGCCGCGTGTAATATTGAAGCTCCAGGTTGCCCGCAGGTCCGGACGCACTCCGCCAGCGGCGAGCTTCAAGCTTTGAAAAGGTAGGACTGCCACTGCATTCCGATATGCTCTTGGCTGTGTCGATGTTGGCCTGACGCGTTTCTGAGCTTTCCGCTCTCATCAGAGGCTCGACAATTTCACGTGCCGCTTCTGACACGCCCTCTCAGTTGCCATTGGTAGGCCGCCTGTCGGTGTTTGCTGGGCCATGTAGTTTGTGTCAGAGAATCATTTCAAAACCCTGGATGGGCCTCGGAATGGGTGACAGTCTTGAAGCCTGAACCCAGCTGGCTCACAATTCGAGCTCCTCATAATTCGAAGCCCTGTGACCCCCTCTGTTCCCGGGGTGGTGCAGTCCCTTACGGCCGGGCGGCCGCGTGTAATATTGAAGCTCCAGGTTGCCCGCAGGTCCGGACGCACTCCGCCAGCGGCGAGCTTCAAGCTTTGAAAAGGTAGGACTGCCACTGCATTCCAATATGCTCTTGGCTGTGTCGATGTTGGCCTGACGCGTTTCTGAGCTTTCCGCTCTCATCAGAGGCTCGACAATTTCATGTGCCGCTTCTGACACGCCCTCTCAGTTGCCATTGGTAGGCCGCCTGTCGGTGTTTGCTGGGCCATGTAGTTTGTGTCAGAGAATCATTTCAAAACCCTGGATGGGCCTCGGAATGGGTGACAGTCTTGAATCCTGAACCCAGCTGGCTCACAATTCGAGCTCCTCATAATTCGAAGCCCTGTGACCCCCTCTGTTCCCGGGGTGGTGCAGTCCCTTACGGCCGGGCGGCCGCGTGTAATATTGAAGCTCCAGGTTGCCCGCAGGTCCGGACGCACTCCGCCAGCGGCGAGCTTCAAGCTTTGAAAAGGTAGGACTGCCACTGCATTCCGATATGCTCTTGGCTGTGTCGATGTTGGCCTGACGCGTTTCTGAGCTTTCCGCTCTCATCAGAGGCTCGACAATTTCACGTGCCGCTTCTGACACGCCCTCTCAGTTGCCATTGGTAGGCCGCCTGTCGGTGTTTGCTGGGCCATGTAGTTCGTGTCAGAGAATCATTTCAAAACCCTGGATGGGCCTCGGAATGGGTGACAGTCTTGAATCCTGAACCCAGCTGGCTCACAATTCGAGCTCCTCATAATTCGAAGCCCTGTGACCCCCTCTGTTCCCGGGGTGGTGCAGTCCCTTACGGCCGGGCGGCCGCGTGTAATATTGAAGCTCCAGGTTGCCCGCAGGTCCGGACGCACTCCGCCAGCGGCGAGCTTCAAGCTTTGAAAAGGTAGGACTGCCACTGCATTCCGATATGCTCTTGGCTGTGTCGATGTTGGCCTGACGCGTTTCTGAGCTTTCCGCTCCCATCAGAGGCTCGACAATTTCACGTGCCGCTTCTGACACGCCCTCTCAGTTGCCATTGGTAGGCCGCCTGTCGGTGTTTGCTGGGCCATGTAGTTCGTGTCAGAGAATCATTTCAAAACCCTGGATGGGCCTCGGAATGGATGACAGTCTTGAATCCTGAACCCAGCTGGCTCACAATTCGAGCTCCTCATAATTCGAAGCCCTGTGACCCCCTCTGTTCCCAGGGTGGTGCAGTCCCTTACGGCCGGGCGGCCGCGTGTAATATTGAAGCTCCAGGTTGCCCGCAGGTCCGGACGCACTCCGCCAGCGGCGAGCTTCAAGCTTTGAAAAGGTAGGACTGCCACTGCATTCCGATATGCTCTTGGCTGTGTCGATGTTGGCCTGACGCGTTTCTGAGCTTTCCGCTCTCATCAGAGGCTCGACAATTTCACGTGCCGCTTCTGACACGCCCTCTCAGTTGCCATTGGTAGGCCGCCTGTCGGTGTTTGCTGGGCCATGTAGTTCGTGTCAGAGAATCATTTCAAAACCCTGGATGGGCCTCGGAATGGGTGACAGTCTTGAATCCTGAACCCAGCTGGCTCACAATTCGAGCTCCTCATAATTCGAAGCCCTGTGACCCCCTCTGTTCCCGGGGTGGTGCAGTCCCTTACGGCCGGGCGGCCGCGTGTAATATTGAAGCTCCAGGTTGCCCGCAGGTCCGGATGCACTCCGCCAGCGGCGAGCTTCAAGCTTTGAAAAGGTAGGACTGCCACTGCATTCCGATATGCTCTTGGCTGTGTCGATGTTGGCCTGACGCGTTTCTGAGCTTTCCGCTCTCATCAGAGGCTCGACAATTTCACGTGCCGCTTCTGACACGCCCTCTCAGTTGCCATTGGCAGGCCGCCTGTCGGTGTTTGCTGGGCCATGTAGTTCGTGTCAGAGAATCATTTCAAAACCCTGGATGGGCCTCGGAATGGGTGAAAGTCTTGAATCCTGAACCCAGCTGGCTCACAATTCGAGCTCCTCATAATTCGAAGCCCTGTGACCCCCTCTGTTCCCGGGGTGGTGCAGTCCCTTACGGCCTGGCGGCCGCGTGTAATATTGAAGCTCCAGGTTGCCCGCAGGTCCGGACGCACTCCGCCAGCGGCGAGCTTCAAGCTTTGAAAAGGTAGGACTGCCACTGCATTCCGATATGCTCTTGGCTGTGTCGATGTTGGCCTGACGCGTTTCTGAGCTTTCCGCTCTCATCAGAGGCTCGACAATTTCACGTGCCGCTTCTGACACGCCCTCTCAGTTGCCATTGGTAGGCCGCCTGTCGGTGTTTGCTGGGCCATGTAGTTCGTGTCAGAGAATCATTTCAAAACCCTGGATGGGCCTCGGAATGGGTGACAGTCTTGAATCCTGAACCCAGCTGGCTCACAATTCGAGCTCCTCATAATTCGAAGCCCTGTGACCCCCTCTGTTCCCGGGGTGGTGCAGTCCCTTACGGCCGGGCGGCCGCGTGTAATATTGAAGCTCCAGGTTGCCCGCAGGTCCGGACGCACTCCGCCAGCGGCGAGCTTCAAGCTTTGAAAAGGTAGGACTGCCACTGCATTCCGATATGCTCTTGGCTGTGTCGATGTTGGCCTGACGCGTTTCTGAGCTTTCCGCTCCCATCAGAGGCTCGACAATTTCACGTGCCGCTTCTGACACGCCCTCTCAGTTGCCATTGGTAGGCCGCCTGTCGGTGTTTGCTGGGCCATGTAGTTCGTGTCAGAGAATCATTTCAAAACCCTGGATGGGCCTCGGAATGGGTGACAGTCTTGAATCCTGAACCCAGCTGGCTCACAATTCGAGCTCCTCATAATTCGAAGCCCTGTGACCCCCTCTGTTCCCGGGGTGGTGCAGTCCCTTACGGCCGGGCGGCCACGTGTAATATTGAAGCTCCAGGTTGCCCGCAGGTCCGGACGCACTCCGCCAGCGGCGAGCTTCAAGCTTTGAAAAGGTAGGACTGCCACTGCATTCCGATATGCTCTTGGCTGTGTCGATGTTGGCCTGACGCGTTTCTGAGCTTTCCGCTCTCATCAGAGGCTCGACAATTTCACGTGCCGTTTCTGACACGCCCTCTCAGTTGCCATTGGTAGGCCGCCTGTCGGTGTTTGCTGGGCCATGTAGTTTGTGTCATAGAATCATTTCAAAACCCTGGATGGGCCTCGGAATGGGTGACAGTCTTGAATCCTGAACCCAGCTGGCTCACAATTCGAGCTCCTCATAATTCGAAGCCCTGTGACCCCCTCTGTTCCCGGGGTGGTGCAGTCCCTTACGGCCGGGCGGCCGCGTGTAATATTGAAGCTCCAGGTTGCCCGCAGGTCCGGACGCACTCCGCCAGCGGCGAGCTTCAAGCTTTGAAAGGGTAGGACTGCCACTGCATTCCGATATGCTCTTGGCTGTGTCGATGTTGGCCTGACGCGTTTCTGAGCTTTCCGCTCTCATCAGAGGCTCGACAATTTCACGTGCCGCTTCTGACACGCCCTCTCAGTTGCCATTGGTAGGCCGCCTGTCGGTGTTTGCTGGGCCATGTAGTTCGTGTCAGAGAATCATTTCAAAACCCTGGATGGGCCTCGGAATGGGTGACAGTCTTGAATCCTGAACCCAGCTGGCTCACAATTCGAGCTCCTCATAATTCGAAGCCCTGTGACCCCCTCTGTTCCCGGGGTGGTGCAGTCCCTTACGGCCGGGCGGCCGCGTGTAATATTGAAGCTCCAGGTTGCCCGCAGGTCCGGACGCACTCCGCCAGCGGCGAGCTTCAAGCTTTGAAAAGGTAGGACTGCCACTGCATTCCGATATGCTCTTGGCTGTGTCGATGTTGGCCTGACGCGTTTCTGAGCTTTCCGCTCCCATCAGAGGCTCGACAATTTCACGTGCCGCTTCTGACACGCCCTCTCAGTTGCCATTGGTAGGCCGCCTGTCGGTGTTTGCTGGGCCATGTAGTTTGTGTCATAGAATCATTTCAAAACCCTGGATGGGCCTCGGAATGGGTGACAGTCTTGATTCCTGAACCCAGCTGGCTCACAATTCGAGCTCCTCATAATTCGAAGCCCTTTGACCCCCTCTGTTCCCGGGGTGGTGCAGTCCCTTACGGCCGGGCGGCCGCGTGTAATATTGAAGCTCCAGGTTGCCCGCAGGTCCGGACGCACTCCGCCAGCGGCGAGCTTCAAGCTTTGAAAGGGTAGGACTGCCACTGCATTCCGATATGCTCTTGGCTGTGTCGATGTTGGCCTGACGCGTTTCTGAGCTTTCCGCTCTCATCAGAGGCTCGACAATTTCACGTGCCGCTTCTGACACGCCCTCTCAGTTGCCATTGGTAGGCCGCCTGTCGGTGTTTGCTGGGCCATGTAGTTCGTGTCAGAGAATCATTTCAAAACCCTGGATGGGCCTCGGAATGGGTGACAGTCTTGAATCCTGAACCCAGCTGGCTCACAATTCGAGCTCCTCATAATTCGAAGCCCTGTGACCCCCTCTGTTCCCGGGGTGGTGCAGTCCCTTACGGCCGGGCGGCTGCGTGTAATATTGAAGCTCCAGGTTGCCCGCAGGTCCGGACGCACTCCGCCAGCGGCGAGCTTCAAGCTTTGAAAAGGTAGGACTGCCACTGCATTCCGATATGCTCTTGGCTGTGTCGATGTTGGCCTGATGCGTTTCTGAGCTTTCCGCTCTCATCAGAGGCTCGACAATTTCACGTGCCGCTTATGACACGCCCTCTCAGTTGCCATTGGTAGGCCGCCTGTCGGTGTTTGCTGGGCCATGTAGTTCGTGTCAGAGAATCATTTCAAAACCCTGGATGGGCCTCGGAATGGGTGACAGTCTTGAATCCTGAACCCAGCTGGCTCACAATTCGAGCTCCTCATAATTCGAAGCCCTGTGACCCCCTCTGTTCCCGGGGTGGTGCAGTCCCTTACGGCCGGGCGGCCGCGTGTAATATTGAAGCATTCCGATATGCTCTTGGCTGTGTCGATGTTGGCCTGACGCGTTTCTGAGCTTTCCCGAAGCCCTGTGACCCCCTCTGTTCGCACGTGAAATTGCTAAGAGCATATCGGAATGCAGTGGCAGTCCTACCTTTTCAAAGCTTGAAGCTCGCCGCTGGCGGAGTGCGTCCGGACCTGCGGGCAACCTGGAGCTTCAATATATATATATATATATATATATATATATATATATATATATATTTTCAAAGTCCCAAAGTAGTAGTGCTCTCAGATCACAAAACAAACGCAACTCCACTGCATCTCCAAGGGTGTTTATTCACCTAACAACATGTTTCGGCTGCGGACAGCCTTGTTCACGTTAGGTTGTTTGTCAGTTTCAACCATTGATAAAGAGTTCGTGAGAGAGACATAGAAATGGGACTTCCAAACTCAGTTACATCGCTAAACATACAAGCTATGAAACACACGTAAAATGAATTCAAAATACATGGTGGAAGTCCAGCAGACCATCCCAGCACAATATTCAAATTAATAAAGTTGAAATACGCCGTGGCACAAATTTGCATACATTTTCAAAATAAAGAATGTATATGCTCCCAAATGGTGTTTAAACTTGGCACACCCTGGTTATCAATAACCCTGCATTTCTGGGTTAAGCGGGCACCCTTCGAACCAATGATGCCCCTTTTGACGCGCATTATTATGTGTTTTGCTGCCTTTATTTGCAATGAATTTAATTGCCAGCGCGTAAGTTTGCACTGCATTTGTTGCATGGGCACTTTTTGAATTGAATGCTACCATCATGGACGCGCACCAAGCATTCATTGGCCAGCGCGTCTTTTTGTTCCCTCGTTTATCTACCGAGTTGTTGTATAAACTACAAACATGGCGTCTTCAATGCCACAGTTATGTTACTATGTACAACTGCGTTGCCCGCTGAACCCAGAAATGCAGGGTTATTGATAACCATGGTGTGCCGTTACGCGTCAGGTACGCGAACCGGAGCGCTGTTACAGATATATCTGTTTTTTAAAACGTTAATTTCTCAAAATCCACTGGAGCACATATATTGAGACATAGCAAAGGCACGTCGGGCAAACCATATCTACAATTTTGCCAAGTTTCGTGTAAATCCATTCAGCCTTTCGAGCTAAAAGTGATTCCAACCGCCCTATGGAAAATGGGCCTATGGATATATATATATATTGCTACACGTTCCTGTGTCCATGTACTGGTTTCAGAAAAAAGTGGCTGGCACACTGGTATCCAGTTTAAGGATTTATTATCACCAAACCCCCCTCACCCCAACAGACGCGTTTCGCCTTTGCAGGCTTCGTCAGTGTTACGTTAGTGCAAAGTACATTTCGCCATTTTAAGCCATTAGCCAGTTAGACATTTCATAGACATAAAAAAGGGGCTACTGGCATACAAAAGAATGGTGGCCATCTTGTAATGTGCAAATTGCATGAAAATCCAAGGCTAACAAATGGCGACTTGAAGTAAAAGTGCATAGTGCTCATTAAAAACATATAACGTAATTCTATTGATACACAATTTTTTTACACAATTTTTAAACACAGTGCAGAAAATTTGAGCAAACAGTTCCATTTTCTTAAAAAGATTTTCTTTTCATCTGAGGGTTATATTTGCAGTGTCTCTTGTGAACGAAACTGTGCCAAAAAAAAAAAAATATATATATATATATATATATATATTCACAGAAAAAACCATAGGTTATAGACCATATATAGTTAGGAATTTGCATTTACAAAACCTTGAAAATTCAGTGAAAAAACCATAGGTTATAGACCATATATAGTTAGGGATTTGCATTTACAAAACCTTATTTTACTCGCATAAAACCATTGAAATTCCATATATAGTTAGTTGCGCTAACTATATATCGCGCACCCGCAATCCACTGCTGATGATGTCACATATTACATCATTCATGACATGGTCAGTGACATCACTGATGACATCACTGATGACATCTCAAATGACATCACTGATGACATCACTGATGACATCTCATTTGACATTACTGATCACATCACTGATGATATCATTCATGTGATAATACGATGAACCTCTTCAGACTCTAATATAACCTTAGATACAATCAGTGTAAACAGACACTCACAGACTGTCACTCATCCATGGAGTTACTCACACACCTAGTCAGTCATGCAAAGAATCAATCGCACCTCCATTTCCTCAACTATACAGTTATACAAACTTTACTTATTCAGACATATACTAACACATATTTACTCTCTTATACAATCCCTGATACAAGTTCACAATGATCCATACAGCCACTCACACATTCACTGGCTCTTATGCACAGTTATTTATATATGTCAACTCTCACTTGTACTGTGTTTTACATATGTACTTACTTTGACATGTAGCACTGAGATATCCATTCACTCACCAATACACTCATGCACACAGTCAACCGCCCATACAGCTGTTTCCACATGCACTTTTGAAACCATACATCTAGTGAATCAACTGCTCACACATCTATGCACAGAGTCATACACCTCCCAGCCACCCACACACACACTCAGTCTCCCATACAAATACCTGGGCTACCAATCAATAACCCATATAGTTACTCATATAGCTACTTATCAACACATGCAGCAGTTTACAGAACAACAGACATAATAATGCACAAATTAAGACAGTTTAGTCACTAACCCATGCACTCAGTGAGACATATTTAATCACTCACTCATACAGTCAGTCATGCACCTACTAAATCCTTCATCCAGACACTTATACATCCACTCATTCTTCAATATGTAAGACATATTTTAACTTTACAGAAACATACAGTCACTGGGTGTTGTCATCAGTGATGTCATCAGTGATGTCATTTGAGATGTCATCAGTGATGTCATCAGTGATGTCACTGACCATGTCATGAATGATGTAATATGTGACATCATCAGCAGTGGATTGCGGGTGCGCGATATATAGTTAGCGCAACTAACTATATATGGAATTTCAATGGTTTTATGCGAGTAAAATAAGGTTTTGTAAATGCAAATCCCTAACTATATATGGTCTATAACCTATGGTTTTTTCACTGAATTTTCAAGGTTTTGTAAATGCAAATTCCTAACTATATATGGTCTATAACCTATGGTTTTTTCTGTGAATTTCATTGGTTTTTTAAAAGCTAACATCTGTAGCTGTAAAATGTATTCTTCTTTAAATCTTAAAATATATTTTAGATGTTTATTGATAATTTTTTTTTTAATATTTTTTTTTCTTCGCTTCTAGTTCGCGAACCGGAAAGCTTTCCGTTAGCTCATCTTCATGCCGCGACCTAGTCCGCGAACCGGTCAACGTTACGTTAGCGGAACTGTGACGCGTCGCGGAAGCGCGACGTATCACGTTGTCGCGTAATGCGTCTAATGACGCGCTGCGTTAGCGCTCCCGGAAGTGCTCCGGACCGCTAACCGGAAGCGATCCGAGACGCTGCGCGGACCGCGTAACGTAAGCGGAACAGGTCATGTGACTTGTTTATCAAACTTTTCATTGGTTCATTTCACTTTTGGTTTCCAAATGATGTATGACTAGGTCATGTGACCTAAAAATAACACTTTTCATTGGTTCAGAACTTTTGCTTTTCCCAAATCATGTAAACCCCTCCTTCTTTCCTCACTCTGACTTTCATCTTGGTGAGAGAAAGACCATTTACCTGGAGTTCAACAGAGACCATGGAATGGGCTCTCTGTACAACAATAACTTGCGTTACTACATGCAAGATATCTACAGAGGAGATGGAGTTCACTTCTCAGATGAGGGCAACAGAATTTTCATTCTGAATTTAAGACTGTGCATTGGTACCTACTTATAAGTACCTAAATGTACCATAAACCCAAAAGCTCTTCTCAGAGCTACCCTACATCTGATCACTCACAATTATTATTTTTCTCTAACTTTTTTCACTAATTTTCCACAAAATTCGCTCCCCGGAGCGCTACCCGGTTCGCTAACCGAAAGCTAACCTCGCGGAATTTTTTAAAAAAAAGTTTTTTTTTCCGCACATATAAGCCTCCTCAGCCACGCTCAGAAAACCTAGGGGGTCAAGATAAGTCTACCATGACCCCTTCTACCCATTCTAAACATTATTTGCCCTCCATCTTGTATCTTAATGCGACCGAAACACAAAATGGTGGACTCCCGTGACGCTTAAGGTTCGCTAACCGGGCCGCTTCCCGGAAAGCGGTCCTAAAAAAAGGCGGGAAAGTAATTTACAGAAAAACGACTAGAGACACTCTCACCAAATATAGATTAGCTCATACTACATAACAATCCCTTCCATTCTCACAAATTTCATTGAAATTCCATTTAGCCATTTAGCCTGTAGACCTCTCCAAATACCGTGAGGTAAATTACTTCACAAAACACATCTGAATTGTTGGAATTGACAACCAATGAAAATGTTACTTTCCTTTTCTACTTTTATTACCTGACATTTGATTGGTTATATACCTGTATATATATAAAGGGAGAGAAGGAAACACAGCCATTTTGACTACTACTTGTTGTTGTATATATCATTTAGAATATCACTAATAACATCAACTTGTTTCTAAAGGTAAGTTGTTATTTTTAAAACTGAAGTATATTGTGCACTATAAGTAAATATGGTAAACTTTTTCAGATAGTTATATACTATCCCTCTGTAAGAGTTAGACATTGAGAAAGGCTTCTTTATTATAATTATGGACTGATTTAGGTTTCTGTGGTATAATTATGAATTTACTTAGGCTTCTTCACAGGCACTTTTTAATAGTACTACTTCACGCCTGAAACCATACAGTGCCCATAGATTACTTCTCTGTTATAAACTCACAAGTGCCTGTCTGAACTTAAACCCAACAGTGCCCTATCTCTACTGATATATTTATTTTTTATGCAAATTACAGCAATAAAATGGAAGGTGAGCAGAATGTTTCCTTCGAAATTGTTCTGGAGACCAACACAGAAAAAGTTATTGCGGACAATGATGACTCAGATTTCATGGATGAATCACGGGACCATGAATTAGTTCAATGTGTAGAATCAGTGGATCATTTACTTCATTATGATGACGGTCAAATGTTTGAACTTATGTTCACTGAACAAGAACACATATCAGACAGTGAAATGCTAGACGTTGTATTAAATTTCGAAAAACAATCCGAAAAATAAAATTGTATGTAATATTAAAAAATTGTTTGAGTCTTTAATCATTTTTATATGTAATTCATAAACTAGTTAAATGTTAGAAATGTTATTAAATTTTGAAACACAATCACAACAATAAAAAATTGCTTAAAAAATAAAAAAATTAAAAAATAATCAACAAAACCAACAAATAATTAACATACAGTATTAGAAAAGTCTTTCATTCTTTTATCCATAAAGTTCGCTGCCCAGAACGCTTTCCGGTTCGCGAACTTGGCGCTTACCACGCAAAAAAAAAAATTTTTTTTTTTTTTTTTGGACCCTCCTAGGCCCTTTTAAAACCTCCACATAAAACCTAGGGGGTCAACGAGGATCTACTATGCCCCCTTATGGTAATTTCCCCCTTTGTTTTGGCCTCCTCTTGTCTCTCGATCCTACCGAGAGACAAGATGGCGGCTGCTCCGGACTGTTTAGAATGTTGACAGACACCGGAGGGCCAATCAGCTTCGCATCGCAAAGTTCCGATACGCGAAAGGTTCGCTAACCGGATCGCTGCCCGGAGCGCTGTTACAGATATATATCTTGATTTAAACGTTAATTTCTCAAAATCCACTGAAGCACATATATTGAGACCTAGCAAAGGCACATCGGGCTAACAGTCCCTACAATTTTGCCAAGTTTCGTGAAAATCCATTCAGCCGTTCGGGCTAAAAGTGAGTCCAACCGCCCTATGGAAAACTCAATGCAAAAAACGCGTTTTGGGACCCCCCTTTTTTCTCAGCCCCCCCTTGACGAAACCCCACCAAATTTTCAGGGGCTGCTCAGAAACAAAATGTGCCATTTTCCTGAAAATTTCAGCCAATTCCGTCCACAAACGCAAAAGTTATTAGGCATAGAATTTTCAGAAATCCCATAGGGAAAAAATCCTAACTATATATACCTACTGGCGACCGCCAGTAGGTAATATATATATATATATATATATATATATATATATATATATATATATATATATATATATATATATATATATATATATATATATATATATATATATATATATATATATATATATATATATATAATACAGATTAAATATGTTAAATAATGAAATTAATATAAAAAATAAATTAGATTTAATATCAATTAAAAAAAATATAATAAATAAACTCAACTAAAAACTGTTAAACTCACACACATAATTCATATATATTAGCATTAAGACAATTAATAAACTATCAATTTTAATTTATTTTATAATATAACAATTATATAAATAACTACAAATATATATATGTGAGTATAATTTTTATTTTATTTTATTTTGTTATTTTTATTTTTTGGTCCTCATACACCGTGATGGGCATTCTTGATGGGAAACATACATCCCTTCTCATCTGGCCAACCTGTTCCAACCCTGGCATTAAGGCCTATGAAGAGAGGAAGATGAAAATCCCTCAAGCTGGTACTGTTTTTCTTAATCCACTCCGGTTCACACCGGCCATGTGTTACTTAGGAGACAAAGAACCAACAGAACCCAGGCAAAATCATAGGACCACCGTTACTTATTTCGCCAGACAACGAGGGCCGCCCAGATCTTATCAGAGCTTGTACTATCACAGGCCGTATCAGATTCACTTGTAAAGATTATATGTTTCAAGCACTGTACAAACTAAGGGGCATTTACAGCTTTCCAGGCCCTGCATATCTCTCGCTGTGCCAGGATTATGACATAAAAGACAAATTTGGAGGCCGGATCATTCAAGCGGTAGTCTAATGTTAGGCCAAAAAAGATTGTTGTAGGGTTAACCTCCACTTGCTGTTGGAGCACGTCCTCCAAAAATTCTTGTACCTCAGACCAAAAATGGGAGATCCCTGGACAGTCCAGGAACATATAAAAATCATCCGCCGCCGGGTATTTACACCTAGGGCAATGGTATTCTAGGCCCGTCACCTTAGCTATATGTGAGTATTAATAACATAAAATCTAATTTGAAAAACATTCTTTTATAAAAAAAACATTAAACTATTTAAAACATCTTCAAACTTAAATGTGCTACTCCAGTGAATGCAACAATAGGGAAAGTGTTGGGTAGCAAAGTGGTAAGAATTGCTATTCCCACTCGTGTTGGAAAGTGGAGGGGTAAAAATTACGATTCCCACTCCAGTGATAGTAACAGTAGGGATAGTGTTGGATAGCGGAAGGGTAAAAATTACTATTGCCACTCCAGTGAGTGCAACGGTAGGGAAAGTGTTATTAATTAATAAAGGTAGACTACGTACCTGGTACCTAGTTTTAACCCACTCCTTTCACTTATATCTTTCTTTGCGCTCTGTACTTCACCCAACCAAGTTTATTACTCGTCATTGTTGGATTTAGCATATGCTTCAACTAGGAAACAAAACATCCCTAAGCTCCTCGTTCTCAGAGAGGGAGTTGTAGCTTGTGACAGGACTAGATTTTCCCATCACAAGGAGAATCCCTATGATGAAGCCTGCCACCTATGGTGGGTGAGGGATTTCGTCCTAAGAAATGGATCCCCCAAGGAATGTATAAGGCTCACTCTGGATGATCTATATCTTTCCTGTTTCTCTGCCCAGACCTGAGGGTCCCATTTTGTGTTTTGATTATTTGTGTAGGATACCGACCCTCGCAGGTCTTAAAACATTTCCCTCGGACCCCCTCTCCCCTTCTTTGTGTGTATAATATGTTGTAATCTTATTCAAAGATGGACACCAGTGCATATGCACGCACCAACACCCATCTTTAAAATGTTCTCCAAATGTTATTTCAGAAAGATCCAGAGACACCTGCTGTGCATATGCATACATGTGCTTACATGGGCAGCCATTCTTTTTAATGTTTTTGAAATTAAGCTATACAGATTTGTTTTTAAATATGTTGTCTTTGTTAATGCTAGTTATTAATCTGAACACTCCCCCACTGCTGTTTATCAGTACAGATGTCATATATTATGGGGCAGATTTACAAGCCCCTTGCGCATCATTTACGCCGCCGTTGCGTCACTTATTTGACGCAGCGATGGTGCAAATCCTGCTCCATGGTGCGGGGGTACTTACAACGTGACTCATCTGGGAGATGCGTCACGTTGTAATGCCCAGCGCCACATGTAGGCTTCCTGTGCAGGGGTGGTGTTCCGGCCCAGGAACGCCTCCTAAAAGTGGCTGAGTGAAATCTACAAGATTTCACTCAGTCACTTTTAGGCCCATGCTGCGTCAAAAACCTGCGCCTGCCTGAAGCAGGCGTAAGGATTGACGCAGCATTAACTAGATAGGGCCCCCAGAGCATTGCTGGAGCTGTGTCGCGCTTGCGACGCAACTCCAGCAATGCGTCACTTTTACGGCACAGATGCGTGACGCATCTGTGCCGTTTTTGCCCTATGGTGCGCTGCATTGTAAATGTGGCGCATCCATGATGGCGGAGCTGTGGCGCACAATAACTGGCGCATCCCTGCTGATTTGCAGGGATGCGTCAGTTATTGTAAATATTGTAAATATGCCCCTATATCTGTATTATGATATAATACCAACAACAACCGAAGGAAGATGGAAAAACGGTTTACAACCACCAGATGTACACAGTAAAACAGTAGAAATGAAAGTGAGAAATTAAAAAAATTCCGAAGACACCTGGCACCCAGACAAGGGGGTGGGTCGTCAGAATGTTGACAGAGGCAGACTGATGCAAGACTTAGTAGTATTTTCCAAAGGAAGGATCTAGAACTGACAACATCGAATAGAACTGAACTTACAGCAGAGCTGTGGCTTATCTCTTGACATAGCATGCAGGACCACTCTTTTGTAGATGATGACCTCTGACTTTTCATTCTCCATTGATTGTCCTCCTTCACTCCTTCCCTTCTGCCCTCTCTCCTCTCTCTTACTCAAATGTCTTTCCTTTCTCTGTTTCAATTCACACAACATCTGATGCCTTGTAATTTCCTCTACCTTCAGTTACGCTTCCCTGATCCGCTCCTTGCTCTCTTTTACTGAGTCTCACACTTCCAACTCCTATTCACCTCAGGAGGTGACAATACTCCCCCCCCCCCATTGTATCCCCTGTCTCTAGGAAAGGATTATTTCTAGATGATAGATAACACCTCTTGAATCCTTTACTCTTTCTCCGTCTGCACAATTTCAATTTTCACTTTTCCCCGTACCAAACTCACTGCTTTCTAGCTCTAGCGAGAAACAGGAGCATTTCTGGATCTTTTATGGAATCCAGCATCGTTCCTGCATAATAAGCAGTGGTACATGTTTTCGTTTAAACAGAATACCATTCTGATCACTAGCTGCATCAAATGGCTACATAATTTTAATGCATTTTTATGCAAATTGTAGAGCATTGTATAAATGGTGTCTCATCGTTTGCAAAATGTCCCGCAAGCACTTTGCAAATTATCATCTGAAGTTTCATTTTAAATTAAACACATCCGAAAGCCAGCTTTAATGAAACCTTTAAATCCCAAAAGTTTGAGCACAATTCTTTAGTTAGAAGTCTATTCATAATGTATTATAATAATCCAAAGAGGTGTCCTGGCTGATCCCCTGCATTCAATGCAATCCTTTAGTATTTAAATCTTTAATATTCAACAAAGAAAGTATGCGTTCAAAGCCATGGCTGTATGAAATACGGGAACATATTTAATAAACCATTCTATGCCAGTTCATAATCCTCACCTGTGGACAAGCTCACAAATATTAGAAACTTTATTGTGTTGCATTTTTAAGCTGAATGCTGTTTAGTGCTGGCCAAAATAACACACACTTCTACTTAAAATTGTCTACTTTTTGTGTCTAATTGAACTATGCCATGACCTAATCAGGCAATGCTTAATAGGCGATCAGAGACCCCTCTTCCCAAAGCATTGATTCAGTTTCTGATAGAACCCCCGTTTCTACTCCACTCAGTCTGTACATTGATACTGAACACTAGATATCAAATATGTTTTTTTGATGCACACACAATCAAACATACAATCAGGCACCCTACTAACCTCATAGCTTTTGGACTTTTGAACTCCTAAAAACTTAAATATTTTTGAAGTTTTGCAGTTTTAAAACAGGTGACAATATTGTGCAAACCACCACCACAGAGGCATCTGATAAATACAAAGGAACCTCATTCCACCAACCTGAAATGTATTGGACACAGAAATAGCAACTAAAATATATTCTTCATATTTTTCAGAGGAATAAACCTTGATCACAGAGTTAAAGACTGTATGAATATCAAATATTTTATAGTACTGTGGTTGCCTCTTATTAAACAATGCCATCACTAAATATGTAAACAATCGATACAAATTAATTCTGCAGCCAGTCTATGGTAATACATCAGTGAATGCTGACAATTTTCAGCACAATACTGCTGCCATGCACAACAACATTCCAATATTTTAATTATCGTCAAGAATCATAAGAAAGTGCTTAGTACTCTTGTGGTCATACAGTGTTAAACAAACCAAAATCTGTATGTATACATTAGAGTACAATACTAGACAAACAATGGCGTTAGAGTAGAGCTAATTATGCCAGTTCAGCAAGTATAAACTAAACAAAACGAATTCTAGTATAATTGCCCACAGTGTCAATGGCCTTTCGACCCAAGAATAATTGCAGTGTCATTACCAGAGCCAGAACATTTCAGAACATAAACAAAAGCTATACTGTAAAATGGCAGAAAAATCAAGGGTATAACTAGTAAGGATAAACATGCAGATTTATTTGGATGGCGTACTGCATGGTCAGCACCTTCTTATTGGCTGATTCATAATTCACTCAGGACAATTTGAGACAACTGTTATTTGGTTCCCCATGTTTACAAAATATATTTGCACAGAGAAGAACCGAGGAACGGTTAATAATCTAATTAGGGAATAATAGGCGCGAGCGGATATAAAAGAAAAAACGCAAAACATCAAGGAGAGGAGTGTCATTCCCAATACTGATGGGCAGTTTAAATGTGGAACGTGCACAACAAGCTCCTTCTCCGTAAACAAAACAATTCATTCACCGTGGCTTTCTGCAGCACTTAAATCACTTTTTACATTCATCCAGCGTCATCGTTGGTGCCCCTAAAATCGTATGTATGTTGGCTACATGGCCCAAAAACATAAAGATTCACATTAGCCAACACAGGAGCAGGGGTAAATGTCGTGACCTTTTTGTTGGGAATTAACTATTCCAAGTGTGACGAAGGCTGGCGTTGTGAACCCCCAGGGTAAAGTGCCTCGTATTCTCAAAAATGCAAGTGCAAGTGGTACAGGAGTTCTAATACGATTGACAATGACCATAATATACTGGAGGATTGTACAATACAGTTTCAATCCAGTCAAGCCTACAGTTGCATCTCTCAGGCTTTAAGCGCTCTCTTAACGAATCCTGAAAGTGTGCATGTTTCCACAAACGAGTGCAATGTACATATAATGGAGGCTGTGAGCAAACAGACTGGAATTCTTTCTGTCCAAACTAGACTTCTTACAATGGCGTAATTAGCCGTGCCCCCATTTCACTGTTTGGCGCCCCAAACATTTTTTTGCTTCCTATTTTCATACATAATATCCCATGCACTTTTTTGTAACTATGGGGGATATTATCAACAAGAGGCGATATTTATCGCAAACCTCGTTTAGAACAAGTTTTTTTTATCGCCGCGCATCGCCAGACTCTATCGCGGCTGTAGCAACGTATTGTCAATACGTCGCTAGCCGGCGATATTTTCCAGTCCAGCCGAAAAGAGGAGGCGATAGATTTAGCGTGACATCGCTAAAGCGACGCACGCTAGCGTGAAAAAAAAACAACGTTGGGCCAATCAGCGATAAATATCGCAAGCCAATAGGCCCCAGGCTTTCATTTTGCACGTTAGCGACCCGAGAAACGCCCGCTAAGCCGAAGAAATTACCTAGCACAATGCAGAACCTTGCAGATGATGGTGAGCAACCAGGGACAAGTGAAGAGGGCAGAAACAACACCCAGGAAGGGCAGGCAGAGACCCAAGGAAAGGCCAAGAGGAAGAGGAACCCCAAGTTCAGTCCGATGAAGAACCAGGTACTGGTTGAAGAGGTGCTGCAACACCAGCAGGAACTCTTCGTAGGTTCCGCCGTCACCTTGGCAAGGAAAAAGGAGATATGGCAGTACATCATGACCAAAGTCAATGCTGTGGGGGAGAGATGGAGGACAGTGGATGAGTGCAAGAAGCGGTGGCACAATACCAAGAGCAAGACAAAGAAGAAACTGGGAGCCAACCTTAAGGCAGCAAGGGAGACTGGAGGCGGTGGACCAGCTCCACAGGAGGAGCTGGGTGATCTTGAGGAGCAGGTGTCCCGCGTCATCAGCGAGGAGACTGTTGTTGGAGTCGCAGGCAAGGATAGTGCTGAGTTGGAATGCACACAACAACACCAGGGTGAGCATCAAACAGGGACGGGGGGAATGGGGTGGATAGGCACAGTGGCACCCATGTGCTATGAAAGTAATTGTATTGCATACCCTCATGTACTGTCCAACAAGTCCTGGATACCTCTGTGCATGCTGGCATAGGGACATATCACCATTTTCAAACAGCAATTCACACAACACACAGGGCCATAGTAACAGGAATTATGCCAGTGTATTCGATGAAGTAGAGGAAGGAAAAAGCTCACAAAGCGCTGATGAGGGGCATGCCAATATGATTAGTTGAATGTAAATAGTAGGCCAGGTGCACACCAGAAGCTTTTTTGCCATTTGAATCCAATAGTGCATATCAGCAAGCACCGTTGTGTCGCTGAAGCAGAATCACCCTCCTTAAAAATGTTCTACAATGTTGGTGACACATTTCATATCATGGCCCATTGTGGCAACCAGACTGAACATTAAATGTGCCCCGAAAAGCTAGGCAAACATAGTCCAATCACAATGCCAGAGCACCCCACATGTGCATCTGCAAAACACACAGTGGCACAACAACGTGCCATGCGGAAAAATAACCAAATGGCCCCCTTGCCACATCAGCATGCACATACAAATTGACTGCACAACTGCACATGTCACTCGGATGTCACATTGTGGATGTGCAGGAAATGTATATGACCCTGCGCACAATCAGACATGCCTCCCCCAACGTCTGCACACCTGCAACATTGCCCACATGTGTCTGAGTAGTGTCCAAACTTGTGCAAGCATTGCAAGCCTGACACATGCACACTTGCCTGCAGACTACTCAAGCACATGTGCCCAATGTCATCTGTGTGCCAATGTCCGAGGTGGCATGCCTAATTGTGCACATGAACATCAACATACACAGTGCATCCATAATGTGCTGTCAGAGTTGCATGTGTCTCTGTGCACACAAATCAAATGTGTGTGGTGATTATCAAAATCAAAAATGAAGGCAACACCTGTAATCTCATGTAATGTGCCTCCTGGCCGATGCATAAGATGTGTGGCCACATTACCCAGATAGGTGACAAAATCATCACTGCCTTGCAGTAGAAAAATGCACATAAAGTGGTGGCAAGAGGCGTGATGAAATACCCCATACATTTGCATCCAAAATCCAGTGTCTCGTGTGACCCTGGGGTCATTTGGGGGCCTATCAACAACAAATGGGAAACAACACTTACAAAGCAACTTTTACAACGCACACCTTTACAACGAAACTTTTACAACGCAACATCCATTACAACGCATACCATTACAACGCACCCATTACAACGAATGTCACTACAACGCATACCACTACAACGCATGTCATTACAACGCAGTCATTACAACGCATACCATTACAACGCATACCTACACTATCCAACACTTACCCTACTGTTGCACCCCCTGGAGTTAGAATAGTAATTTTTACCCCTACACTATCCAATACTTACCCTTCTGTTGCACCCCCTGGAGTTAGAATAGTAATTTTTACCCCTACACTATCCAACACTTACCCTACTGTTGCGCCCCCTGGAGTTAGAATAGTAATTTTTACCCCTACACTATCCAATACTTACCATACATGCAATGTAATGGTAAGCATTGTAATGGTATGCGTTGTAAATGTAGTATGCGTTGTAGTGGAATGCGTTGTAAAGGTAGTTTCAAAGAATTCCTTGTAATGGCATGCGTTGTAATGGAATGCGTTGTAATGGATGTTGCAGTGTAACAAATTCGTTGTAAAGGTATGAGTTGTAAAAGTATGTGTTGTAATGACATACATCCACAACAAATTGCAGACAGTGACATACAAAGGCCTGTCTTACCTTAGTATTTTGTTTAACGTCATTCCACTGACCTCCTTATTCCACTGTCTTGCAACGTCTACAAACACTCACCTGGGACACATACTTGGACTTGCAGAACATCAAATTTTCATTGAGAATGTCCCAGCAAACTCTGCCACTTCCCTTGGCTTTGATACTCACAATGGACTATGTCTGCCGCTCCAACATCCATCAAATCATGTGTTATATGGGCCAGCACTGGTGCAGTCTATACCTTGTATTGTAAATATGTTCACATAATACACACAGATGGGTGTTTACCTGGCCAAGAAAGTTTTCAACAGAGGCAATAAGTAAGGGACTGTGAATCCACAAGAAGGTCCACCAAGTGCAATAGAACTGATATACATGTGTCATCTGACACGGATAGGCAGTGAGATTACCGTGTAGGAGACAATTATATATCTCAAGTTATCAAGCTACACATCCATAAAGCACAGCACTCAGCTGTGAGTGTCTCAATGCGCTGGGGGGGGGATGCTGCTACTGCATGAAGAGCCACATCTTGCAGAGTCACCTGTAGGTTTGCATTTCCTGGGTGTCCTGCAGGAGTATGGGGAGAGTGCTCCAGGTCTGGGTGGTGAGGAAAGAGAATTTCCAGCCTTGGAGGCCGCTCACTGGATGCGGGGAAGTGTTACAAGGGTGAGCTTGGCATAGCAGAGATGGCATGTATGTGAGGTAGAAGCTGAGTAGTTGTTAGAGCTATGCTGGGCCTGTGTCATGGAGTGCCTTGTGTGCGTGTGTGAGGAGCTTGATTGTGACCCTCTTGTTGATAGTGAGCCAGTGCTGGCCTCACAGGTGGGGTGTGATTTGGCTGCTGCTCAGAATGTTGTTGTTCATGCGTGCAGATGCCTTTCAAATGTGTAGGAGTTGGTTCAGGAGTTTGGTTGAGGGGACTGCTGAGAGGACCTTATCTATTGCCAACCACCTGCTGCTGCGGGACCTGGGAGACCTTAATCCTTGTTACAATGGGGATCCACCTGTACATCCTGTGGGGCATATGGAGGTTGTTGAAGCTGGAGGAGCAGATGACCTTTTACATGCATTGTCACGGAGACAGTAGATTAGATTAAGAAGACAGGTAATGTGCGTGGATGGGTGTTGTTGGAGCTGTTACCAAGGCAGTGGTTAACCAGGAGTTGTCACTAGCTGAGGATGTGGAGCGCAGGAAGATGACTAATGTCTTGTCAAAGTTCCTCTCCAGTTTCCAGTACTACATCCACTCAGTGACGCTTACCATTCCAACATGGAGGTTTGCTGTAGAGGTGAGGGGGTCCTTGGTGAGGGAGAGGATCAGCTGGCTGTTGTTGTTGTAGGAGATGATGTGAAGGTCGTGTTGTCAGGCAACGTGGCCAAGCAGTGACATGTACATGTTGACCTATGTTGTGCTGAGGGATGAGCTATGTGTATGCCACTAATATGATCCCACTTGCACTCAGTGTTTATAGAGCATAATCAATTGTCGCGTGCTCAGTAGCGTGCCCCAAAATTGGGTGACGTCCCCTAGGCACAGCAAAAGTCCCTTTCATGGGTTGTGAAATTTCCAAACTGAAAATAATCTCCCGTTCGATTCAATAGAAGTTGAGTGTTTCAAAATATTTTATTCAACCATTTGGTATTTAACCTTAATTCATGGTAAATTGCGAATTTCTCACGCAAAATAATCCAATATTCAATCCCAAATTGTCATTGAATGCATTTCGGCTGTGTGTTGAGTGTGTGCTGAGAAGAATGGGTCTGATGAAGGTGGGTTCAAATTAGGGGTGGGCGTAGTAAGTGAAGTAGTGCTACGCGTAGCTACGCAAAGTGTACTTCGCGAGCTACACGTAGCACTACGCCAACTGCGTAGTAGCATGTCCGCACTGTGCAAGATGTAATTTCAATGATTGCACAGTGCAGACAAGCATCTGGCACTGTGCAATCTTTGCAAACGGCATCTAGCCAGGTGCAAGCTGTTCCTTTCTGCAGCACAAGTCAATTTTTACTCGAGCTCCAGCTTTCTCAATGGGGACTGGTAGTCTCTTATCGTGAGCGGTCATAAGTATGTGCGACCACTCGCAATGAGAAACCTGACCTCCCCGCGCAGAGAATCTCGCCAGTAGTTTTATTTTCCATGCTCGCAATCGGAAACTTGAAGTAGCTGATTGCGAACACAGAAAAAGTCTTGCAAGGATTTCAATTTGCTTGCTCGCGGTCGCCAACTTGACGTTGAGGACCGCGAGCAAGCAAAAAATGACCGCTGCACTATGCTACGCTACGCTACACATGTTCGCACTGTGCTATGAGCAGTTTGCGTAGTGCGAAGTTGCACTAACTTTGCAAACCACATGAGCGTAGTGTAGTGCTTTGCCCAGGCCTAGTTCACATCATGGTTGGTGGATCAGTGGATCGGAAGCTGAACGAGCTGCAGATCAAATGTGAGGAGGGTCCTTGTGTGTGTTCTGGGGACACTCAGAAGCAGGTGTTTGATTTCCCATGTTGAGAGCATGGAGGCTCCTGCCATCGTAGTGGCATTGTATCATGTGGAACCTGTGTGTGGCAGGTGTGCTTGCACTGTGCGGTCCAGGTGGAGATGTCACATCATCATGAGCGCCATTGGTGTCCCTGCAATGTGGATACACAGTGTCTGCCATTGGAAGGGGACGTTGGAGGGAGGACCATCTGTGAAGGGCTAGCAGGTTTATTTGCCTTGAGTGAAGGTATGGACGCAGGGGATGCTGCAGGGGGAAGTGAGGGTGGAGATGAGCAGAAAAAAGATATAAACTACACATGGCCAAATATAGAACATGAGGTACGCTACCACTTCAAGGTGACTGGGGCACTGTGCTCAAAAAGATTATATAACTGTAAAAATGATCCAAAGTAACTCCTGAAGGCAGACAGTGGATAAGGTTCACAGGGGTGAAAACAACAGTACACGGCTAAGATGCTGTGCCCACATTTATCTTCTCCAACAGGTGCTTCCTTGACATGTCCTGGTACCCCTTTTTCGCCCGTCGGACATGGTGCCACCTTTCTTTTGCCACTTGGAAGGCATGCACCTGTGCTGGAGTCATGTTGTCTGTAAAATATGGTAAATGTCAATTTCCAGCTGATCACACTATGTCACAGTCCAATTTGAAAATAATTTCAAAAATCCTATACAACATGGTAGGCAAAACACAAGCCTAACTCTTTAAAGTTACAAAGTGACCTGTCCACATCAAATTTCAAGGCATGATTCTGTCACTACAGGCTATGGATATTGACATGACAGTGCATGGCACGGGATATGTACTGACAAATCAAAATGCTAATGACACGGTCATAACATGTCACCATTGTGCATCCTGAGTGTGTGCAACATGCACAAGCATTACCCCTCCATGGCCAGCACCACCCTCATCTGATCCTGTGACACACTGCTGCTGCTTCTGTACAATGCACATGAGCAGCCATGTGTGTCTGCCAGCAACTGGGTACAGTTCATGTAGTCAGTGCCAAGACTGGCGCTCTTTTACATGAATGCTAGTGTGGCTGTGTGCATGTGTGAATGTCAACCTATTGTAAGCTCTGCCTACATGCACAGGAACAAGACTGGGACACCCCTAATAACAAAAAGATTTTGGCTGCATCACGAATCACACATGAAACAAGATTGTGCTATGAACACAGACTTTACCACTAACTGCATTAACTCACTCAACCTTCACTATACAATGTCTGACTTTTTGACCCTGCGAGGGGCAGATATCTTGTAACCCTTCATCCCACTCTTGGGTGTCATGTAACCCCTAATCACACTGTCTAGTAGATGACAATACACATTCGTTCACAACGCAAACAGTAATAATGGATTACACATAGCAATGGCACCCTGGGGTCATGAGGTTATGGTATTGCCAATGCCAAAGTCCTACTCACAGAGTGTTTGAGAGCCATGCATAGCCAAATCACTGTGAGATCAGCATGATGCAGAGTGAAAGCATGCTCACTAAATGCTTGTTGTGTGATGTCACCAATTGTGACAGAGGAGTCTGTACTCATGATCCAGAGACAAGCATGGTATGCTACCACAGACACAGCCTGAGCATACCACTGCAGTGCACTAATATGCAACTGCAATTGATATACACATCCATTTAATGTGTGGGTAACATTACGTTTCTACTTGCCACTACTGTGAAGCAGCAATGCAGCATATCTTCTGATTTCACTGTGCCAACATGTCTACGCTTACATGGCGTTAACTGCACAGCATTCTGGTGCACAACGCAACAGCCACTGCACGCACATTGTACAATACACACAGCAGGGAAGTGTGCCTTATTGACTATGCAGTGCTACTCACCATGTGCTAAAATCAAGGAGTGTATTGCTGCATCATTTTTGGAACAATGACAAGTTAGCTTAAATCGGTGCTATATATCATGCATAGGAATTGAAATCTGTATCACTGTCTCTTGATGAGAAAAGTCACAACTGAGAATGATATGCGTTGCCCCACATCCAACTACCAATTCGTAGACAAAATGGATTCCCAAAATACATCTGCACATTGTGGCAGAGTGACATGCGGTACACACCCATAATGCCAATCAACCACGTGTATCATTTGGTACTACTGCCATTCATGACACCACAACATGGCAATTTTAAATGCCAATACTCACCAGTGGCGTGTGGGTCCCGGAATCGATCCACGTCACCCCTTGTGATGGGTTGACGACTATCTGTGAGTGAACAAATGTAAATATGTGTCATTACCAGGCATCAAGAAATGTGACATAAACATGAGGAAAAACATTACAGTCACAGGAAAAACAGCATTACTGCGGAGGTGAATGACATGTTGTCTGCATGACCCTGTTCACCTTGACTGCCATGCACACATGGCCTGTGAATGCAGTGGTAGGCCACACAAAACATCAGTGCTGTGAGACATGCACATAAGAGTTGTGTCACGCAATTTCAAGGCACCATTTCCACACAGGCATCATGTCTAAATTGTACTGCGTATGATGTCATCTCTGCAGTTTGTAAGAGGCAGTTACGCAGTGCTTTGGGATGTATGACACTCTGGAGCTGTCAAACTACTGAAGTGTCATTTTGACCTGACAAGGACATTACTGCACATGAACCATGTACATGGGCAGTGTAGGTACAGTTCTGCTTCTCAGGGAACTCAGCGTTTGTCACACTGTGTTCTGTCCTGCACTTAGGTCACACACACAATGGCTCTGCTTCTATATGTACAGTTACCCTTACTGGACACATACACGGCATCCTGCACACAGTCTTTGTCCAACTGTACAAAGTTTGGGCCTACAGTGCCAAGTCTGGATCCTGCACAGCGGGTCACACATAAGAGCCCCAAATGATGGCAAAACTGAGGCAGCATTGTGTGTCTGATGTAACCACATCATGCCTAGACACATTGCACCTCACACCTCACTTTGCTATTTTTAATGATTGTAACACTACTGAATGACGTTCGCTGTGGGGCGAGAGGAGCCGGACCTACGGCTATTTCTCTTTGGAATTGCTCTACCCACTTACAGATCCAACATTGCATGTGGCCTCACAAAAGCACCTGAACTATTTAGTGTGATTGTCTGATGGCTTCCTCCATCGACCGGTTCACCTGTGCCTCATACATGGTGTACCAATGGATCTCTGTCACCTGCTTACCGCTCAATATTGCAATTATTGTAACCTTTTACCATCAGAACGTTTCCCCCTCATCCATTTACTGATGCTCTTTCTTTCCTGTTCATCTGCTACTCAGTCTATATGTCCTTTTGGCCTTCTTTTCTACCATCCACTCATGTTTCTTGGCCACTGATACTGCCCCCGCATGCCTCTTGCCATCTCCATCACCAACATCTTCTCCCTGCTCGCCAACCTCGGACTCAAGCAGCTGGTGTCCACCCCCACCCACCTCGCCGGACACACACTCGACGCCGTCTTCTCATCCAGCAAAGACATCGCCTTCAGCCACGCCACAGGACTCCACTGGACGGACCACAGCTGCATCCACTTCACCTTCAGAAGAACGACGATCCACCACCACCAGCAACAGGTTGCCCGAAGAAGCTGGAACAAGATCACAGCCGACCAGCTCGCCGCTTCCCTGAGCCAGCACCCTTCCGCCAGCTCAGCGAACCCCAGCCAGGCCGCCGACAACCTCACGAAGTGGATCAGCAACTGCGCGGACGAACTCGCCCCTCTGAGGACCCCGCCCAGCAGACCCGGCAGCAAGAAAGCCCCATGGTTCACCGACGAACTCAAGAGCTCCAAGAAGAACTGCCGAGCCCTCGAGAAAGTCTGGAGAAGGGAACCAACACCGGACAACATGACCACCCTCAAGCTTGCCACCCGGAAGCACCACCAACTGATCCGCGCCACCAAGAAAACTGCATTCAAGGACCGGCTGGACAACAACGCACACAACTTCAAGGAACTCTTCAACATCGTGAAAGAGCTCTCCAACCCCAACGCCGGAAACAACGACATCACCCCATCGCAAGACCTCTGCAACTCCCTCGCCTCCTACTTCCACAACAAGATCGCGGACATACACAACAGCTTCAGCATTCAACTGACGCACGCCACGACCGCAGCAACGCCGCCCACCACCACCCTCCGCGCCTGGACTCCGATCAGCACCGATGACACAGTCCGCATGATGAACTCCATCCACTCCGGATCTCCGACCAACCCCTGCCCTCACCACGTCTTCAACAAGGCCGACGCTGTCATAGCACCCCACCTGCGGGACATCATCAACACCTCCTTCGACACCGCCACCTTCCCGTAGAGCTGGAAGCACGCCGAACTCAGTGCTCTACTAAAGAACTCAACAGCGGACCCCACCGAACTCAAGAATTACCGCCCCATCTCGCTCCTCCCGTTTCCAGCCAAAGTCATCGAGAAGACCGTCAACAAACAGCTGGCTGCCTTACTCGAGACTAATGGATCCCTCGACCCCTCACAGTCTGGCTTCCGAGCCAACCACAGCACCGAGACCGCCCTCATCGCTGCCACCGATGACATCCGAGCCCTGATGGACAACGGAGAAACAGCGGCCCTCATCCTCCTAGACCTCTCCGTGGCATTCAACACTGTCTGCCACCGCACCCTAGTGCAGCGCCTCAGCAACGTCGGAATCCAGGAGAAGGCACTGGAATGGATTGTCTCCTTCCTTGACGGAAGAACACAGAGAGTCCGTCTACCACCGTACAAGTCAGAGGCCACCGAAGTCATCTGCGGCGTCCCTCAAGGATCCTCGCTGAGCCCCACCCTCTTCAACGTCTACATGAGCCCCCTCGCGGCCATCGCACGCCAACACAACCTCAACATCATCTCCTACGCCGACGACACCTAGCTGATCCTCTCCCTGACCAACGACCCCGCCGCCGCCAAAGCCAACCTTCACGAAGGGATGAAAGATGTAGCCGAGTGGATGACGACCAGCCGCCTGAAACTGAACTCAGACAAGACGGAAGTCCTTATCCTGGGCTCCTTGCCCTCCGCCTGGGATGACTCCTGGTGGCCCCCCGCCCTGGGCACCGCACCCAAACCGACAGACCACGCTCGCAACCTGGGCTTCATCCTGGACTCCTCCCTCTCCATGACCAGACAAGTCAACGCCGTCTCCTCGTCATGCTTCAACATCCTGCGCATGCTTCGGAAGATCTTCCGGTGGATCCCCACTGAGACCAGGAAGACGGTCACCCAGGCCCTCGTCACCAGCCGACTGGACTACGGCAACGCCCTCTACGCCGGAACCACCGCCAAGCTCCAGAAGAGACTCCAGAGGATCCAGAACGCCTCAGCCAGACTCATCCTCGACATCCCACGAAACAGCCACATCTCCGGACATCTGAGAGACCTGCATTGGCTCCCCGTCAACAAAAGAATCACCTTCCGTCTCCTCACCCACGCACACAAAGCCCTACACGATCAAGGCCCGAGCTACCTCAACAACTGCATCAACTTCTACGCTCCCAAACGCCACCTCCGATCAGCCAGTCACGCCCTCGCCGCCGTCCCCCGCATCCGAAGAACGACAACAGGAGGAAGGTCCTTCTCCTACCTGGCCGCCAAGACCTGGAACTCCCTCCCTCCCGACCTGCGCCTGACCCAAGACCACCTCTCCTTCAGGAAGAAGCTCAAGACCTGGCTGTTCGAGCAGTAGCAGCACCCCCCCCCCCAAGCGCCTTGAGACCCTCCGGGTAAGTAGTGCGCTCTATAAATGTCTTTGATTGATTGATTGATTGATTGCAACCATCAACTACACCCCATTTGTGAACCACAAATCCCACATTGCTAAACAACTGTAGCCAGCACAAATGTAATCCAGCATAATATATATAATATTGTACTCTGCTAGATTGTGACTGAGCACAGGCACTCATTGGGACCCACAGGTGCACCACACTTCACAACAGGAGAGTCAATGAGCTCATGCCACATCCCCATAATGGAAGTGAATTACAGTTGATGTGTCCACTCCACCTTCAAGCCTGTCACCATCCACAGAGATATGCTCCTACTCCCACAAACAAACAGCACCTGAATCGGTGCTCAACATCTACACACAACACTCAGGTACTCCATCACAAACATTGAGGAGGACTACACCGATGCCATCGCATTACAAGACATGCACAGATGCATCTCCAACAGCTACACAACCACCAACCACAAACCAGCAATACACAACTGGACACCCATCACCAAGGCTGACACACTGTAGTGTATGGAGTCAAGCCACTCCGCGTGACGCATGGAACCCTGCCGCACAAACATCTACTTGTATGCAAGATTCATTTCAGACAAACTCTGCCACGACATCAAACATTCCCAGGCACATGCATTGTTGACCAACTACATTGAACACGGTGAGTTCAAGTCACTCCTGATTGGACACAAGGCAAAGCCCACAAACATCAAATACTCCATGGGTAACTTCCTGCTAGCTATACTAGCCAAACTCATTGAGAGATCCATTGACAGCCTACTTGCAACTTTCATCAGACAGTACAACATCATCCACATATCCCAATACTGCATCAAGTCATACCACAGTCTATGGACCCCGATCATCAACACAAGGGATGACAACTGCACAGAAACGGACAAAAGTAACAGTGCTACCCTCATTATACTTTACCTCTCTGTGGTGGTCAACGCTGTCTCTCAACACACACCAATGTGCAAAATCCATGAGGCATGGATCCAAGAGAAGGCCCCACCTGGATCGGCTCCTTTATCTACATACAAACCCTGTGGGACAGAGTACCCACTTTCCTCTCAGACCCCACTACAGCAACCTGTGGAGTTCACCAGGGGACCACCCTCAGCCCGAGATGTGGCAACATCTACATGGCTCCGCCTGCAAGCATCTTCCAAAGCTATGGAATCTCTATTGTACCATACAACAACAAGAAAAAAATCAGCCTCTTCACATCCAAATGACACATGCCTGCCACACCCAACTTTTGCTAGGGTATGGAAGGCCTTGTCATATGGATGACAGACAGCAGCCTAAAAGTGAACGTAAACAAAACATAATTTCCCGTCATGCTCAAAGGCAGAGATGCATGGGTGTACACATGGTGATCCCATGCACTTGGAAACACCCCCCGGGACAAAGCAACCAACCTGTGAATATAGATGAACTGTAACATATATATATATATATATATACCACAAGATCTACCCCATCTCCTGCTACCATACCCTCTGCCCCCTATGTTAGGCCCTCACATGATTACCACTCAAACACACATTGACAGTCACTCATGCCCCAGGCAACAGCTCACCCAAATACAGCCCCAATCTCACAGCTGGAATGAAGACAAAGCATGTCTGCAAATTACAGGCCTTCCACATGCCGCCGCAGTTCTGATCCTCACACTGCCAGGAAACTGACACATCTCCCGCCATCTGCGCACAGTCCACTGTCTCAACATTGGAGCCCGATTCCTCCTCCAATATGTTCATCAACACTCACACAGCCCTCTTCAACACTGGGCCAGCTTACCTCACCGTACAACTCACTTTACACTCATGAAAAGACCCTATGATCAGGCCATCTGCCCTACAATGTGTCTATTGGCACAAGAGAGACAAGATTGTGAGTCTGCTCCTTTTCCCACCTTGCAGACATAGCCCGCAATGAGATTCGTCCCCACCTCCGACAGACAAAAGTGCTCACCATCAACGATGATAAAAGCTGGCAACATCTCTTCGACTGACTCCACCCTTGATGGACTTATACATGGCGCCTTGTCACCCTTACTGCTGAGTGGCCACTCACTATGACATTTTTAGTTTTTGGCAAGTGTCACATGGGAGATCTGTGTACCATATGTGGTCTTCACAGCGCAGATATGTTTTCACACGTCAATTACAATGTGAATACTCACCACGACTGGCACTTGATGGTGCTATACAATAAGGGATATTTGGACTGACTACTCACACAACTACTCTACTGTTGCACACACTGTGTTTGGAAGAGGTAGTCCTTCCAATCCTAAGTTACGTGAATCATGCATAAGTCTTTTCTGGCTAATAACATTGTCAGGACCACGTTGTCACAGTATAACAGTTATGTGACAGCATGTACATGTCATACACACTTGTCACACACGTCACTCACTTTCCTACTTAAGTTTTGTGATGTTAAAAAAATGGGCTTAGTACTTACCACCCTGTAAGCCAGGTATCCCTCCTGTGTAGTCTAGGAGGTCCGCCTAACCCGCCAACATGTCTTGCCAGCAGTGCTTCCACTGGTGTACGTTCCGGCTGACTCCGAAGTAGCGCTCCATCTGCACCCTCACACGCTCCCAGCGCACCTTCCTCACCGACACCCTGTACCCTGAAGGATACATCACCCAGCCTCCAACATCAAAGGTAGGTAATACCTAACCAACCAAAGGAAGCCCCTTAATGCCCCCTCACTCATCCCCCCGACCTTCCCACAGCCGGCATCCACTGCACCCCGTTACCCACTTAAAACTAATAAATAATAACCCACTTAACAAACTAACTAACTAACTAACCCCACACAAATACAACATGACTGAGGACAGTAGACACACAAACAATTTAATACAATTAAAACAGACCAAAGAGACACTTTTCACAGAACACAGCACACAGCACCACTCTCAAAATCCAACAGCAACAGCACAATCCACTATACACCTCCTCCTCTCAGCACATTCACAAGCAATGTGCTGAAAAGTGAAATTGAAAGTCAATACCACACCCCAGTGACAGGAAGCAGTAATACATCACTTCCTGTGTGTTAGCGTAAAAAAATTAGCAATAGCGATGAAAATATGGACGCAAATAGGCCGCAAAGGTTAACATTGTTAAACTGATATGTGAATGCGGCCTGTTTTTGGGAATGCGATAAAAAAATGCTCGCTAATAAGCCGCAAAGAGCCCAATGGTGATACTGTATGATACAGTGGTGTATTTTTATGGTGATGATGATTAAAACTTAGCCTGGACTTTATTTGAATCATTTTAAAACCATTTTACTTTTCCTTAATGTTTATATGTTTCGTTTTTCATTTGCATTTCATACATTGCGTATTACGTGATACAGCAGCATGCAGTGGTTGCAAGGCAACACCCATTAGGGAAGATCTAAACTCCAACCACCATACTTCATGTTGCTGAATTACACGCCCCTTGCGCCTCTTTTACGCCGCCATTGCGTCTCTTCTTGTGATGCAGCTGTGGCGCAAAAGGTGCGCCATGCAGCGGGGTATCCACAATGTTACGCATCTGTGAGATATGCCAAGTTCCAAAGCCTGGTGCCAGAAGGAGGCGTGCATGGCCAGGGAGTGGTGTTCCGGCGCTGGAACGCCTTATACAAGTGCTTGAGTGAAATCTACAAGATTTCACTCACTCACTTTTGGGCCCATGCTGCTTCAGATCCCTGCACTTGCTTGTAGCAGGCGTAATGATTGACACAGTATTGTAAAAATGTGGGCCCCCAAGATCATGTCAGGTTCTGCGACGTTGCACTTGCAAACTCACTCCAGCAATGCAATGAATATACAGCAGAGATGCGTCAGGCATCCAATCCGTTTGTGGCCCATGTTGCGCCGCATTGTATATGCAGCACATCCATGCTGGCTGAGGTGTTGTACACAATAACAGGGGGATCCCTGCTGACATGCAGGGATGCGTCAGTTATTGTGATTCTACCCCTTATTGTCTAACACTGTGGGCCTTAGAAGACGTGTAGGACGCCATGACTTAATGCAAGCAACGATATCATAGGCACAGCGGCTAGCTGGACGCATAGTAACTCCCTTAGTGGCATCCTAGAGTCACAATGGTTAATAGGCTGGCAGTAAGGCCCTATGACACCAGGACACTTATCAGCGTTCCATGCATCTGTCCCTATTAAGGACGTGGGTTGTGCGTTGATATGGCAGTCTGTAATCCATTAGCTATACAGCATGTATCAAAACAGGAACAACGAAGATCCAACCACTAAGGGGGAGGGGACGATAGGAACAGGATAGTGGTGAAGGATGAGCATATGCGACGATGGCTCAAAAATTGACGCCCTATTGCCAGTGTCAATTAATATCACAGGGCATATCATCAAACACAATGTTAACATCATCTCCGCTCCAGTGGCATTATCCTTGTGCGGAAGCAGAGCCATTTAGCTTGGTTTTCTTGACAATATGGCATTGTGAGACCACCATGTACCACTACAACTTCACATACGTCACCTCATCAAATTCATAACAATTTGGCAACAAAATGTCCTCCCCCCAAATCAGTATGATCTGACATTGTCCTGCTGTCTCTGGGTTAAATAAACAACTGCATAATTGTTGCTCACAAACACTGATGTAATGTATCTCCAATATCACATTTCAGAGGGCGAGACAGCACCTCCTGAACAGCAGCCTAACCTAGCACCCGCTGATGACGTGAATGAGTATGTGGACATTGACGTTGACTCCCTGCAACTCCTGATCGACAGCATCAACTCGTCAGCCTCTGGAGCAGGGCAACCCAGCAGCCTTCTGGCAACCCCAGCCCCTGCTCAGGCAAACGAGCAGCAGGCACCTCCCGCCCCGCGTAGCTCCCAGGAGCCAGATCCCACCACCTGTGCCTTCCAAAGGTGGGTCATCGAGCTCCAGGAGCAGTTGGGGTAAAAAGCTCAGGTGGGGTTTCAGCAACTGGCAGACCAACTTGCTGGCCTACGTGGGTGTCTCAGTCCCAGTTGAGACTGCATTCAAACACTCACAGACACCCACAGCCCTTTCAATGGTCTCCAGCAGTCCATAGCTGACATCGCTGGAGTCATGATCCAGAGTCAACAGTCACTATTGGCTCAGGATGGCTCCAGCAGTGTCAGCCAGGATCTGGCCAACATCCGCGAGATCATGGAGAGCATGGAGCGGATGCAGGCCCAAGACTTGGCTGCCAGGGCTGCCCACATGCGCCATGTTGCTGGGATCTATAATGGTCTGCACCTGCTTGTTGCCTCCTTGCTGCCACAAGGTTTGGTGCAGATGGATGCTGCTGCTGCCTCAACATCCTCAGCTCCACCACCTGGTGTGTAAGTGCCTCACACTGCTGCACCCACAGCACCAACTGAAACCTGTGAGGCACATGACGCACCAGATGATAGAGATAAGGATGACGGCTCATTTGTGCTGAGGAGGAAGCGGTAGCATCCCTCTGTGCCAAAGCCCCAGTTTCTTCTGTTGTGCTGTGCCCAGTACCGTGCCACACATACACTTCTTGCACTTTCTTCCACTGTCCCCTGGAACCTCCTCGGACCCCCCATGGACTGCCATATCACCCTATTCCTTGCCACTTCAACCGGCCTGTGGACTGAACAATGCCTCTTCCCTTGGCCCAGTTAACATCAATTGTCTCTGTCTGGCCCTCCAACGGGCACCCTCTGCACTTGTCCTATATGCACACCACATTTGTAAATATTGTAAATAAATAATAATGAATTCACACATATGTGCTTTTGTCAAATGATGTCAAGGTACAAAGTTGGCAAATAGGGTCTGGAGACTGAACCATCCAGATGGTACACCAATGTAAAGACTAGCAGTGTACATGTCTAAACAGATCCGGAGATTTCGCTAAATTGGTTGATATGTGTAAACAGGTGGTGCCACCATTGCACCAATTGAACGGTATACCAATGTCCCAATCTCAATAGCCCATTAGGCAAGGTAATGTATCTATACATTCCATTGAGCTAGTATTGGCAAAATGTGACAGAAGAACGCCCCCTATTCCATGTTTGCATACAGCGAGGCAAGTACTACTGGCCTGATGTCTATTATGCCATGCACTGCTACATACCTGTCTTTCATCTCTATTTTGATGTTCAAGATTAGAAAGGGGACCCCCATTCTGACCCATATTTGTTCCACTCCTGCATACACTGAGTATCCCATGGCATCCAACTGTCACAGCCAACCTTGATGTAGATGTGGCATTTCAGGTATTAGATAAATCAATTTCCTGTAGCTGCGCTGGCTGTATATGGTGTTGTTTGAGATAGGAGTAAAATTATAAACCACATGACGGAGTGTGTATGCCCCGCCCATTCCATGTGCCCATTTTGAGGGAGGTCATAGTAGGTGTAGAGTATAATCAATTAGAGAGCACATGTGCATGTAGAAGTTGCAACAATGTAAAGTGGTCGCAGTGTTGGCTACCTTGGAACAGATTGTTTGAAAATTGACCTTCTACATATGTTAGATGGCAATGCAAACAGTTCCAAAAGCATGAGTGATTACAATAGGGATAATTAACTACCGACAATCATCAAAACCTTGTACCAAGGCAACGATCACACAAAGACAGAGATGTGTGTGCTACACACCGCATGATGGACCAAGGATATGCAAGTGTCTTGATTGGTTCTTGTGAGGTTCCCAGCTGCCAGACAGTTGCAAGATCCCAGCCCGAAGATACATACCGGCATGGGTGAAACATATGGAAGCACAGCTTGGGAATGAGACGGCCCTCTGGGTCGTCAGGGATCATGACACAATCAAAATTCAAGTATGTGGGAGTTCACAGGGATTGTGACACAAGACAGTTCAGGATAGGCATGCCATGACTGCTGGTCCCTGTAGTTACCAAGGGTGTGTCACCCAAGTGGCGCACAAGTGCAGCTTGTTAGGCGATGTAAGTGGGCACAGTCTCAGTGTTTGCAGAGGCCTAAGAGTCAATCAATTATTCAGCCTGTTATTTATTTAGAATGAATTGAGTATTTCCCCTTGCTACTACACGTAGTCATGCTGGGAACGAATGTATGATGTTATTCCGCGGGATAGAATCCCGCATACCATTACTCCGCATTTTTTATAACGCAAGTGCGTTTACAACTAAATACCATGACCCTGCAAACATTTACTCCGCATATGTCTTTACCACGCATGCCACCACAACACAAAGACATTTGTGGTGAAGGCATATACTTTCTAAAAGTACATTATTTTAATATATATATATATATATATATATATATATATATATATATATATATATATATATATATATATATATATATATATATATATATATCCAAAATGAGTTTTCAGATCCACGATTATACCAAAAGCATCCAGGCACTCACGAACAGGTTTTGTTAAAAAGCTTATTTATTAAGCATCCTCATCAACGCGTTTCGGGAGTCACGCTCCCTTGCTCAAGATGTTTGTGCGTTGGTATGAGTTTCCCTTTTCACAACCATGTAGGGTGATGAAAACAAAAAATATATATATATTGATCACCAAAGTGCCTGGAGCTTTTTGGCAGGCACACAACAGTCCTCCACCCTCCGGGCTTCTCATGCAGCACACCTCCTCACTTTGCAATTCGTCACTGTGCCCGACGCGTTTCTGGGAATTTCTCCCTTCCTTAGGGGCTGGCATCAAAAAACACTCATGTTTGCACCATTCATTAAGGATCATTTATTAATGCAAGTCCCTTGGTAGGCATATGCTTAGTGCGTCGTCATACCTAGATTTTTGGGACTTGTAGTTCGTTTTGGTGCAAGTTGATTGGTACACTTTAAAGTAAAGTCGAGCATTTTCTGGAGATTGGTGCATCTTGTACTGCCTATAGTAGGCTGCAATTGTAGTTTGGCGCGCTGATTTTTGACACAGGAGTTCTGTGCTCAGCTTCCAACGGGTTTGGAAGCGCAGCCTCAAACCGCTGTGTATATATATATATATATATATATATCAGTCAGTCAAAAAGCTTTTATTTCTGTAAAAATACCATAAAAAGGCCATACACAGAATACACATAAAAATACACAATAAAAAACTGATTAGGAAAGATTTAAAATCTCATACAAGGCAATTCCTACAAATGTTAAAAAACATCAGTTAAAAGACAAGGATATACAATAGGTACAAATATTATAAAAAAAAAATAACACCCCCAAAAAGTGAGCCCTGTCCAAGTAACATCACAGAGGATCCACAAACATTACAGAGGATATTCTACTGCACAAGTGGCAAAGTGTGGGCTTTCGACTTTAATATTGAACACCTCGTATACCACATAGACTGGAGGAATCTAGCTGTAGCGAACACTATCAGGGGGGTAGTATCATATTTAAGGATTCTAAAAACCTCCCTGAAGGCCCTAAAGCCTCTGGCCCTGCATAGTTGCAAGATCCATTTCTCTCTTGCCCTGGCGTAAGAGGGGCAGAAGAGCAGAATGTGCAGATCTGTCTCTCTGCTGCTCGAACACCCCGGGCAGGAGCTCACAGTAGGGAGGGCATTCAACCACTTATTTGTTACAGCACTCAACGGCAATGAACCGTGTCTAAACTGAATAAAAAGTTTCTTGGCCAGAGTAGGCTGGATATCATCCAAGAATTCTTCAAAGAAAGGATGGACCTTGATATTCAAAAATATGTCAGTCAGCCTACCCTTGGAGGATTTACTTGTAATAAGTTCCATTCGGTAACTCCTTAGGACCACATTCAATATTTTCTTAGAAAGCAGAGGACAGGTATCTTGGGGGGGACGACCACAAGTCTCCTCTACCTAGAGCGTGGCAAAGGTGCTTAATATAAATTATCCAACAAATTTTCTCAGAGGTCCCCCTGTGCAAAATATCTCTCAGGTCCTCACTGTAGCTCGAGAGCTCAGGGGCCGACCAGAGACGTCTCCAATATAGGAGAGGGCGATTTGCTACAATCTCCTGGATGGGTACCAGACCCAGGTCCAGCCGCAATGGATTCAGGGGGGAACTCATGGGAAGTCTAAGCAAATGCCCGATAAAACTGTTCTCCGAGAGCAACAGGGGGACAACACTAATATGACCCCATAGCTCTACGCCATAGAGTGCGCCCCCTCTCGCCTGGGCTTTATATATCTCCAAAGGCGTGCTCAACAGTTTAGATGAGGTGTCATTAAAGACTTTTAAAATGCCACCCGATGATTGGGCCAGCTTTAGGTTGGCCTTAGTCGTATGGGAGCCCCAATCCATTCTGTCATTCAGTGTAACCCCCAAGTAGTCAAAGGTAGACACTCGGTCCAACACCGTTCCATCCATATGTGGGCGAGGGCAATTAGCCAGTTTGCTATTATAAACCATAAACTTTGTTTTGGAGAGATTAATCTCCAGGTTCCTCAGTCGGCAGAAAGAGTTGAATACCTCTAAAGTACGCTGTATGCCCATGGGCGATTTTGACACTAAAAGAGTGTCATCAGTGAACATTAGGGCAGGTATCTTTCGCCCTGCTAGGCTGGGAGAATCCAGGTCTTTTGCCCCCGATAGATGGTCTATCAACCCATTGAGGGAAAGGGAGAAGTGGGTAGGAGCCAAGACACACCCCTGCCTCACTCCCCTTTCCACCGGAAACAGGGCAGACAACTCCCCTCTCGTCCCATACCTCACCCTAGCATATGTGCCCTGGTGCAAGCGTTTAAATAGGTGACACAAGTAGGCCGGAGCGCCCATCTCCAACAGTATTGACCCAAAGCTTGTCCCTATGGACCAGGTCGAATGCGGACATTATATCCACAAAAATCAAATACAAACTACCCGCCCCAATGGTAACCGTCTTCCAGTAGACCAACTGTAATCTAAACAGTTGGTCAATGGTAGAAACCTTTGCGCGAAAGCCCGCCTGAAGGCAGGTTAAGATGTGTTGTTCATTCATCCAACTCTGCATCCTTGTTAAAAATAGGCGGGAAAATATTTTCTGGAGGACGTCGATCACACTTATGTGGCGGTAGTTGGCTGGGTCAAGAGGGGAAGCTTTTTTTGTGGATGGGGATTATTTCAGCTCCCAGCCAGGTGGGGGGAATCTCCAGGCCCTGTAGGATGGCATTGAAGTAGACCCAGATGTAGGGGGCCCAGACCTTTTGTTCGCTTCGGTAAAGGTCACCAGGAATCCTATCAAGGCCCGGGGCTTTCCCTAGCTTCAAGCTACCGAGGGCCACCTGTACTTCGTGGATGGAGCAGGGTGGGCAGACAAGGCAGAGGCCTCCGGTAGAACTAGATCCCGGTGACTGGTTTGGATTATGGCCTCGCCATAGTATTCAGAATGGCCAAGTGAATAGAGGGGCTTAAAATGATCCAACCAAACCTTTTCACTAATAGCGGACGTCCCCTCAACCGACCCGACTCGCACAAGATTCCAGAATGACCTAAAGTCTCGAGCTTCCAGTGCCGCCCTAATGTTATCCCAACTTAAGGCTTCCCACTCAAACCTAGCCTCCTTAATCAGACTTTGTATGATTCCCTCGCCTTTCTAATGCTGGACGTGGTCCCCAATTTTACCTCCTTAATCAGGGAATTTTTCGCTAGCCTACATTTTTTGTTAAACCAGTGATCTCGCTTTTTTACCCTTGGCCGCTTAAGATCAATGGAATAAAAATAACTGGCCAGGGAGCCGAAGAGCTTATTGTGGATGCGCTGCAATCCCTGGGAGTGAGGATAAGGGAGATCACTGTTTGTGCCCAAGAGGTTGGAAACCTCTATAAAAGAGCTTACGACATGGTGATATAGCTCTCCCAACTTATTGGGCCCAGCGCAATCTTCACCCATCTAACGCGTCTCCCACTTGCAACTGTGACAAGATTCGGGTTGGTGGCAGTCTCATCTCGCCCTAGCTCGGTGTGGTGGCACAGAGGGTCTAAAAATTCTAGTGACAGTAAGTTATGGTCACTATCGGCCCTTGGGATCACGGAAAAAGCTCGAAGACGAGCCCAGAACTCTACATTCACCAGGATATAATCGATTGTTGTGCTTCCCCCAGGTCTATTGAAAGTGCTAGTGCCCGGATCATCAGGGGGCAGTCTGCCATTACTAGCCCTAAGAGAATGTGACACAACCATCTTATTGATCGCAAGGGCAAAGGGCAGTAAGCGCTTTTCAGGGTACATAGAGCAATCCGGGATCAGCCAACTGTCATCCTCGTCCGAGGTTATAGATGGGAACCCCAAGAGTGGTTCAAAATGACAGTTGAGATCGGCGCCAATGATTTTATGAAACGACGAGGGAAAAGAGTGCAAAAGAAACTCTAAGGCTTCCAAAGTTGATAAAGCCAGCTGGAGCGGGTGGGGGCCCAAATAAATATTAAACACTGCCAACGACGTGCCATCCGAAAAATTAAGTAGCACACAAAGGATGGCCGGACATTGGGAATCTATTACCTTTACTGAACAGCCCAAGTGCAGGGCAACCCAAATACATAGCCCCCCGGAGGGTCTTCCCCTCAAACCCTGCACTGCCGGAACATGAAAGAAGCGTATTCTACCCTAACTGGAGGAGTCAGCAGCCAAGTCTCTTTAAAGAGACATAAATCATAGCTGTCCCTTAGCTCTCCCCACTCCGGATTTAGCAGCTTGGTTCCCAACCCTGCTACATTCCAGGACCCAATAAGTGGTAAATGTGGTACAGCATGGAATGAAGAGTCCACCAATGATTGGAGCTCTATAGGAGTAGATGCTGTGTGTGTGTGGCTACCCAATTCTTCTCCACCACTGGCTAGACCAAGATTTGAGGTAGGTGGGGATATATTTATAATTGCCACGTTCAGACAGGCAGTTTGCCCAGGAGAGCCCGCCTCTGTGCTAGAATTCCCCACATCCTTGCTTACCAATTGATTCAGAACCATTCCATCTGGACACAATGTTAGTGGTGGTCAATCTATGGAACTTAATGCACTAAATCTATTACCCACTGGGATATTGTATTCAAACTCGCGGCCTACAGGGAAGAGGTGAAGTGGTTCAGGCTCACCTGCGACAAAAGGTCGCGAGTAAAAATTCCCCAGATGACGAGCATTAATAGTGTCCACATTGGAATGCCCTCCATTATACAGTATATGTCCCACTACCCTTGGATCCCGAAAATTGACGATCACACAGTCACCACTAATGTCCTTAGGTCTTGTCCCTAACCAACTGACTCTCCGTGCGAACAAAATTTCCCCCTGGCCAGCTCCCATAAGAGGTCTATACCTACTTAACCAGAAGATAACTTTGTTCTTGAGCTCAGGGAAAGATTCTCCTTGTTCACTAGGGAGGGGTGGAACACCTGTAATCACCAACACATATGGCAAGTCTTCTGGAAGAAGCTGGGGGCGGGGAGGAGGTTTAAAAGGACCCATCTCACCATTTTTCAGGGACGGGCAATTTGTAGGCATGCCCGACTCTGAGTTCCGAGTTCCAGTTGTTCATGGGCAAGGAAGCGGATCCCAGGATTTAGATCCTGGAACAGCTTGGGGTATGGTAGGACAGGTGATAGAACCTAGGAAATTTGGGACTAGTGTAGAATTCAGCGTATTAGGAGGGGCCGACACAAGAGTAGAGGTGTTTGGGCAAAGGCTTTCACCTACAATTGGGCCCTTAGCTGCTACCTGAATTATTCCTGAAGCCCCTGAAGTAGTGGTATTCCCCAATGTAGTGGCTGACTGTATTTTTCCCGGGCCTTTACTATTTATCAAAGAAACTAGTCTGTCAATCCTAGTGGATAACGATTTAAAATGGGTATTGATAACCAGTTCCATGTGGGTCTGAAAATCGGTCAGTAGGTGAGTTGCTCATAGAGGAGGACCTAGGTTGGAAAATCGGGGGCCAGGATCACAATCTACAAGAACAGGGGTAGATACTGGTCTCTTGGTTGTTTTTTTAACTGTTTTATACTTCTTAGGTCTGGCACAGGGTTTATGCCCCTTAGAGGGTGCCAGGGGAGGAGGAGACTGAACAGCTTCAGTTGTGAATTTCGTATCAGACTCAATCTGGGCAAAGGGTAGATCTGAGAACGAGGGCGTAAGAGAAGACGTAAAGTCAGCGGGAAAGGCTGTAACTACAGAACAATCTTCCAAAAGGATAGGAGGGGGCATGGCAGGAGTGATTGAAAGGCGCCTTTCGGTGTTTTCTATGGCATTTGCCACTACCCCTATCGTTTTTGGAGCATTTTATCAATGGCCGTGAGGCTCGGGAGGGATTGGGTTGATGCCGCTAGTTGCCTGGTCATGGGGCGTGGAACAGTCATCTTTCCAATTTTATCCATACCACTTCTCAATGCCATATAGGGCAAAAATTGCGGCCTTTGAAGGGGTGGTATAAAATCAGAATAAGATACACAATTTAAGACCAAAGACAAACAAAGTGGCCCAAGCAAAATTTTCTAGTAAAACAACAATTATTAGAACAAACTTTGACTGAATAAAAGATTTAAAACAAAGTACCGCACTAATGGGCATTCGACATTTAAAAGCATAAATGCAAAGAGCAATACCAGTACCAAAAGAATTTGGGTAGGCACCAGGCACCTATATAATTACTGCATAGAATAAAACAACCCAACAGCGCTCACTCATTCACTATAGCTTGTTGGTAACTCCTGCTATTTCCCACTGGGTTCATATGTTCAATGTTCAATGTCACCTGGTGAACCTGGTAAACAAAAGGTCAATAAGGTGGCCCAGCCCAGCTACCATCTGGGCGCAGATGGGCCGCGCTTCCTCTGAGGGCTGCCGTGTCACTGGCGACCTGATGGGACCCCTGGGAGATGTAGTCTGCCTGCGTGCAGATGGTGTGTGGAGTCTGTTGGAGCGGCGGCCATCCACCTCACGGCAGGGAGCTTAACAAGGCAAGGAGAGTAATAGAAATCCAGGGATTAAGTTGTAGCCGTTCCCCTCACGACAGTAGTAGGCTGTGTTAGCGCGTCCCCAAAGCTCACTCAAAAATTCAGGATCAGCTGTGCATCCATCATCTTGTTTGTTTTGCTGTTCACCCTATGTGGGAAGGGTATGCCCAGACGTGGGTCCCGTGCTCACTACGCCACTGGAGTCAAGCTATCCTGGCTGAAGACTGCTGATAGCCAGAAACCAGTCCTAGGATGCTTGATTCTGGTCCAGGGAAGACATGGCTTGGCAGTTCAGTCTGGACTGTTCCTAAGAGGCACAGGGTCAAGACTGATTTGCATATGGCCATGTCTGAACTGGGGTGGCTTGGTGAGCAAAAAAACAATAGATTCAACCCAGATCTGTGACTGGGGGTGAATGTTTTGCCATTGTGCAACATTCCGTCCATCATCTTGTGTGGTTTGCTGTTCACCCAATGTGGGAAGGGTGTGCCCAGACGTGGGTCCCATGCTCACTACGCCACTGGAGTCAAGCTATCCTGGCTGAAGATGGCTGATAGCCAGAAACCGGTCCTAGGATGCTTGATTCCGGCCCAGTGAAGACATTGCTTGTAAGCATAAGCGAATTTTGCGGATCTCGCGTTCGCGAATTTTGCGGATTTGCGGATTCGCAATCCGCAAAATCCGCGAATTCCCGCGAATTTGCGGATTTTTTTTTTTTGTGTTCGCCCGTGTTTCTGCCAGTTCGCGAGGGTTTTGTACACTTTCGCAAATTGCGAACTTACCTGTCGGGTCGCAAGTTTCGCGAACTTGTTGTTTCTACGTGTCCAGCCTGTTTGGGACACTCTTCTTCATCACTGCCACTCTCTGTCACCACTGCCACTCTCTGACTACTCATGCCACCCTCTGGCCCACCCATGCCACCCTCTGTTTCATCACCACACCCTCTGGTTGTCCAGTGTACATTATTTTCGGCAAAGCAAAGCACACCTTCCCTGCCTCAAGTGACCTGAATTAATTTGGGGCTGATTAATGTGTCACAGAATATTTTTTTAGCTGGCACCTGCTTCCTTAGTGCGCCCTGATTAGTGATCTTTTGCACTTGCTAAGTGCTTTCATTGTTGCAAAATTAGTTACAACACCTGCCCTGCCCCAACTGACAATAATGAATTAGGGGCTGATTAATGGATTTTAACTTCCAGCCTGGCTCCTGCTTGTCTCCCTTAGCTGTAATTCAGGACCTTTGTGGCATATGTGTAACTATTCTGAGGTTCAGAGCAGGGTCACATAATAGTTTCAACTGGCAACTGAACTCTGGAGGGGCCCCTCAGGAAGCACTACAGGAAATGGCTACTAATGATGAGCCTGAACTTTTGAACCTGGTAAGCAGTTACTTTCAGTTTTGCTAAGATCGTATTTCTGCAATTTTGCACTTATTCGCGGGGCGCGAACTCACGCGAACTCACGCGAACAGTGCGAGCAGTGCGAGCAAAATCCGCTGCTCGCGGATTTGCGGATTTTGCGGGAGATTCGCGAATCTCGCGGATTGCGGATTTCCCGAAAATCCGCAAAATCCGCGAGCGGAACGGATTTTCCGCCCATGCCTAATTGCTTGGCAGTTTGGTATGGACTGTTCCCATGAGGCAGAGGGTCAAGACTGTTTTGCATTTGGCCATGTCTGAACTGGGGTGGCTTGGTGAGCAAAATAACAATGAGTTCAACCCAGATCTGTGACTGGGGGTGAATGTTTTGCCCTTGTGCAACATTCCGTCCATCATCTTATGTGTTTTGCTGTTCACCCTATGTAGGAAGGGTATGCCCAGACGTGGGTCCCGTGCTCACTACGCCACTGGAGTCAACCTATCCTGGCTGAAGATGGCTGATAGCCAGAAACCGGTCCTAGGATGCTTGTTTCTGGTCCATGGAAGACATGGCTTGGCAGTTCGGTCTGGACTGTTCCCCTGAGGCACAGGGTCAAGACTGATTTGCATATGGCCATGTCTGAACTGGGGCGGCTTGGTGAGCAAAATAACGATGGATTCAACCCAGATCTGTGACTGGGGGTGAATGTTTTGCCATTGTGCAACATTCCGTCCATCATCTTGTGTGTATTGCTGTTCACCCTATGTGGGAAAGGTAAGCCCAGACGTGGGTCCCGTGCTCACTACGCCACTGGAGTCAAGCTATCCTGGCTGAAATGGCTGATAGCCAGAAACTGGTCCTAGGATGCTTGATTCCGGTCCACGGAAGACATGACTTGGCAGTTCGGTCTGGACTGTTCCCATGAGGCACAGGGTCAAGACTGATTTGCATATGGCCATGTCTGAACTGGGTAGCTTGGTGAGCAAAATAACGATGGATTCAACCCAGATCTGTGACAGGGGGTGAATGTTTTGCCATTGTGCAACATTCCGTCCATCATCTTGTGTGTTTTGCTGTTCACCCTATGTGGGAAGGTTATGCCCAGACGTGGGTCCCATGCTCACTATGCCACTGGAGTCAAGCTAGCATGGCTGAAGTTGGCTGATAGCCAGAAACCGGTCCTAGGATGCTTGATTCCGGTCCAGGGAAGACATGGCTTGGCATCTTTGTATGTTTTGCTGTTTCTCAGATTAGCCATGTCTTGCAGCAGAATGCTTTAGTGCATGTTTGCAAATAATATTGGATCCCTGCTGTTACTCCCTCCACTACCCAACATCTAGGTTGTGTGCAGCTCATTTGAATGATTGGCTCTTCTCCCGTCTGCCACTGACACTGATCCACCAAATGCACTGTCCTTTGCATTTGCTAGGTAGGATGCAGGAGTACACACAACACACAGTTGGCATACTTTGCTGCTGCAGCTGGCCAGCCTGCAGCAACACACAACACATGATGTTTCCTGTCATAAGCTGACCCAAAACAACAGTTAGCTACTCCTTACATGTATGGACCATTGTGGGATTGTTTGCTTCACCAACACCATCGACTTCAGCAGATGCAACACCATCCACTCCCTGTGCTATGTGCTCCTTCCTGGCTTGGACTCTAACTCAAATGCCATAACTGCTCAACATACATTGTCCATGTTGACATATGATATGTTGTCTGACATTAGGCTGAGCAGGGTTGTCACCACACTGATCCACAATGCAGGGCACACCTTAGACTTATCATTATGCACACCTAGGGGAAGCATGTTGGCACCTGTCTGCAACCAGCCAGGACCAGGACCCTGAATCCTGCAAGTCATACACCCCATCAAAGAATAGAGTACACAGCCAATTAACTGCAGAGTAGGACTACAACGTTTGGAAATGTATGTCAGCAATTTATCCTGGGTGACAAGGAGACTTTAAATTGTGGATACTGCAACAATGAGATCTCACACTTGATTATGGTCACACAACTGGGTAGAGACCTGTTCTTTCTCCAGCTGAATAGTCGGTCCATTACCTAATATGAATCTGTAGACCACACCATACTCAATGGAGAAAAGCCCAAAGGAGATGGTCATTGCCAAGACGTTGCTTTGAGTCTATGGGATTACAAGTAAGGATCAGGTGGGACAAGGAAGGGGTGGTCTGCAATAAGTTACAAATTATCTTTCACATGCCGAATGAGAGAGGCAGACATGTCCACATGTGAAGGATATGTATCCACACTCACCATCAGTGACCATAACAACATAGCATGCTTCCTGATTTCCCACACCACTGGCCCAGGATCTAACTTTTGTTCAGTAGCCGTGTGTATTCAGAGATACATTGATCAATCCGACACAATTTTGTCATCAGCTTAGGATATCTCAACATACACTTTGATGATGTTGGGAAATCAGAGGTAGCAATAGTCTGTGATGGGCTCATAGTGCTCCAGCTGACACAAATGAGACATTGTTCCCACACACTAAGCAGGACACTTCCTGGATGCAATCTTCAATGACATGACAACCATGAAATTGTGAATGCTCGTGGCCATTTCCATGGTACTACCACCACAGTATCCCTTTTCACATCCCAAGTCAAGTTGTAACAACATGCAAAGCCAATGAAACAATGACCCAAAGGCAGTGGGATGATTTATGACAGTGACATTTGCACTGGCTTTAAATGAAAATGAACCCATATTGGTTAAGGACATTGACATAGCCAACAGACAAGTAGTATCCTGCTTCATAGAGGCACTCAATGAGTTAGCACCATGGTCCACTGACAATGCCAGGAGAGCTATGACCTCTGCACCCACGTTCAACATGAACGTACAATAGGTAAGAGCAATGATGCAAACAGCTGATACACCGATGGCCTAAGAACTATTGTTTTATAGTGCAATCACAATCTTAAATACTGATCAGGGCATTCAACGCAAGTTGTATGACATGCAAATTGGTATGTCTGAATACTCATCTGCACACATGTTTAGCTTACTGAAAGTCTTACAATGAGATGTAAGATTGACTCAGCCCCCACATACATCTGAGGGGTCCTGTAATGGATTATTCACTTTATTGTCATATGAGGTGTAAGAAGTTTCTGTCAACTTTCCTACGGGGGCTCACCAGGGCATGGGCAGCATAACCACTATCGATATATGGATATAGCAGTCATAGGAATAACCTTAGACGAGTTTTGAGTGCTAACAACAGATGTGATTATGAAGCTAGCAACTCTTGTCATTACAGGCTCACTGCAGGTAGCTGCACACACTTACATTCATATGCAGATAAGTCACTCCATCATGTCATTATTGTCATTACTGTTCTACCACTCATTCAATTCATGTACAGCACTCTTTGAATGTAAAGTAGACATGGTTGGCCCATTGAAATGTACCCTCACATAGACCATGAAGTGCTTTTTTGTTTGTGGCCCATTTTGACACTACCTTTCCTGGGAAAGAGTTGCTGTTAAATAAATTGATCTGCAGCTCACCAACCATTGCACAGAGAATGCCCTGCTACACATGTCGCTATCTTGTTTTCAAGCAGCACACGCCAATGAAACTGCATTGCACTTGCCTAGTGGAACCCTGGGACGACAAGCAGCCGTGGGTCAGACTCCTGCACAGGTCCTGTAGGTTTTCAGTGCAGCATTTGACACCGTCTCTCATGGGCTAATTCTCCTGTGACTGGAGTCATGTGGAGTTAAGACCTTAGCCCTTGGATGTATGAGTTATTTCATTACATCAAGGGGCATTCATGTGGTACAAGCAAGATTATCCTCAGAAAATACTCCACTCCTACATAGAGACCCTTAGAGCTCAATATTGAACACCAAACAGTTTGATCTATATCTGTAACCACTTTCCAGCATGGTGTAGGTGCACTGGGTCTCAATTGTATCATACGCTGATGATACTCTGCTTATCTTCACACTGTTTCAAAAGCCAGAACTCATTGCCTGACAATTTTCCCCCTGTATGGAGGCTGTTAGTGCATGGATTGCTAATCATTGCCTGTACTTAATGGTGGTTCAACAGAGGTAATGCTTGTAGGAGGAGCGTCATTCATATGGTGACCTCATACACTTAGTCAACTCTCAAACACAACACAGACGGGAATAGCTTTATTGTATGGCATAACTCTACATTCTGTATGTGAGCAAAATGAGTAACGTAGTAGGGACATGTTTAAGAACACTGTAAGTCCTGAGTCAGGTCCAGGACCTACTTCCCATCCTGGTCAGCAAACCGTAGTACATGCAGTGCTCACATCTCAATTTCATTTTGGGATACCCTTGTACCTTGATGTATCATGGATTCGACCAGGGAAACACTAATACATATTGAATATGCAGCAGCTTGCATTGTGAATATACTACCAGAGATTGGGGCATGGCATTTTTGACACTGGTCTTGATGATATGCCCATCAGACTTTTGGGTGGCAGACATTGGGGCTCGTTACCAGTGGTGCTGAGCACTGAGCCATGGGAAGCCACCTTCTGTAAAAGGCTAATTACAGGGCTCTTGGCAAAAGGCTTTGAGAACTGGCAGACATGCAAGCTGTTTCTTCTACCTTGGTCCACCATCTGGGTATCTGCTATTATCACAGGGACACAACTGCTGGGTGAACATACACTTGACAAAGGGTGAATGTGAGAGTAATTTTATTGCATGTGTGGACTACATCTAGTTCATCAGGCACACTGAACGCACATGTGTTGTCCAGTAATGCACACACAACCTTGTTGTTGTACCCCAAGCCAAGATTGAGTACATATAGGCCACCACTGAGTTGGTGGTGCACAGTCACCCTGTGGTATGGTACAAACCACTTTCAACAGCAATGGACACAACACTGCTGTTGTCAGCAATGGCACAAGACTACATGTTTGTATATATGTATGTACAACGGCCCATGTACCCTTTTACCATTGTGCAACTGCTACATACGGCATGCACTGGAGGACAAGTCAGTCAGCACCAACATCTGACTTGGTTGATGCATCTGTGTAAACGGATCACTGACATTATATCGAAGGACATAATATCGAGTACCAAAAATATCGGTGTCAAAATATCGACAGACAGAATATCGACTTTGTATCTACAAACAGGTAAGAACAAAAATATTGAGTAGAAAATATCGTTTACAATAATATAGTTAGTAAAAATATCGACTTTATCAAAAACAATGTTAAATTAAATGTAAAAATTATTTACCAAAATATACTAAAAAAAATACTTAAATTACCTTATAATAATAAAATAATTAATTAAAGTTATAAAAACATTTGTTTACAATCATATTTGTTAAAACATATATATATATAGTAACATAATATAATTAAAATATATCCAATATTATTACCGTAGGATAGCAGAAGTATAAAATTACTATTCCCACTCCAGCAAGTGCAACAGTAGATAAGGCGTTGGATAGCGTAGAGGTAAAAATTACTATTCCCACTCCTGAGAGTGCAACAGTAGGGAAAGCGTTGGATAGCGTAGGGGTAAAAATGACTATTCCCACTCCAGAGAGTGCAACAGTAGGGAAAGCGTTGGATAGCGTAGGGGTAAAAATTACTATTCCCACTCCAGAGAGTGCAACAGTAGGGAAAGGGTTTGGTAGCGTAGGGGTAAAACCTACTATTCCCACTCCAGAGAGTGCAACAGTAGGGAAATCGTTGGATAGCGTAGGGGTAAAAATTACTATTCCCACTCCATAGAGTACAACAGTAGGGAATGCGTTGGATAGCGTGGGGGTAAAAATTACTATTCCCACTCCAGAAAGTACAACAGTAGGGAAAGCGTTCGATAGCGTAGGGGTAAAAATTACTATTCCCACTCCAGAGAGTGCAACAGTAGGGAAAGCGTTGGATAGCGTAGGGGGAAAAATAAATATTCCCACTCCAGAGAGTGCAACAGTTGGGAAAGGGTTGGATAGCCTAGGGGTAAAAATTACTATTCCCACTCCAGAGAGTGCAACAGTAGGGAAAGCGTTGGTTAGCGTAGGGGTACAAATTACTATTCCCACTCCAGAGAGTGCAACAGTAGGGAAAGCGTTGGATAGCGTAGGGGTAAAAATTACTATTCCCACCCCAGAGTGTGCAACAGTAGGGAAAGGGTTGGATAGCGTAAGGGTAAAACTTACTATTCCCACTCCAGAGAGTGCAACAGTAGGGAGAGCGTTGGTTAGCGTAGGGGTACAAATTACTATTCCCACTCCAGAGAGTGCAACAGTAGGGAAAGCGTTGGATAGCTTAGGGGTAGAAATTACTACTCCCACTCCAGAGAGTGCAACAGTAGGGAAAGGGTTGGATAGCGTAAGGGTAAAACTTACTATTCCCACTCCAGTGAGTGCAACAGTAGAGAAAGTAGATACTTCATATATTATTTAAAAAGGTATATATATTAATATCTATAAAAAATCTTATTAAAAGCAATTACCACTTTAATATAATAATTAATTAATTACAAATACTAATTTAATTTAATCATTACAATTAATTATCTATTAACACTAATTAATTACAAATTAACAATTAATTAATTAGTAATTAAACAGTTACTTAACAATTAAAATCTAATAAATACACAAAAAATATTAACAAATGTAATTCGTTATGAATAAATTACTTCCCACCCTACTCCCCTATAAACCCACAACCCCCTACAGAAATTAAATTAGTTAAATTAACATAATTATCAATTAATCAATTAAATAAAATGAATTGGCAATTAAAATGTAATTAATTACTAAATAAAAATTAATTAATAATTAATTATTAACAAATACCATTATATACATTTACATTTTTAATTAATATATTTAAATTACACTACATAAATTAACATATTTAATTAATTATAATTAAATTACTTCCCACCCTACGCCCCTATAAACCCACAACCCACTAGAGAAATTAAATTAGTTAAATTAACATAATTATCAATTAATAAAATTAAATAAATTTAATTGAAAATTAAAATGTAAATAATTACTAAATAAAAATTAATTAACAATTAATTATAAACAAATATCAATACATACATTTACATATTTAATTAATTATAATTAAATTACTTCCCACCCTATTCCCCTATAAACCCACAACCCGCTACAGAATTAAATTACGCAAAATTTAAATACATTAGGGGCCCGATGTAAGTAGCCCTTTACTGATCGGAATCGGCCGAAAATACAGATTTTCGGCCTTTTCCGATCGGTAAAGGGCTATCGAGATGTGGGGGCACATTTTCGGTAATTTTACCGAATCGTTATCATTACCGAATCGGTAAATTTACTGAATCGGTAATATTTACCGACTCGGTAATGATAACGATTCGGTAAAATTACCGAAAATGCAATGTAGGTAGCCAATGTTCCAACAGCACATGGCTTACAGAATCGGTATTTTACCATGGAATACAAATCCATGGTAAAATACCGATTCCTGTGTACATGCACATCTGTGCATGTACACATGTGCCATGTGACAGACAGACGTGCCCTTAGGGCATGTCTGTGTGCCACATTGCACACATGCCCGTTTTGGGGGTGCTAGAGGGTGTCAAAGTGACACCCCCTGCACCCTTGTCAAATTCGGTATCTACCGATTCGGTAAATACCGATTCGGTATTTGACTTTAATCCTATGGGCTTCAAAGGCCCATAGGATTCAATAGCAAATACCGATTCGGTATTTACCGAATCGGTAAATACCGAATTTGTAAGGAATCGGTAACGATTCCAGATGTTGGGACCTACATCCCATTTACCGATTTTGAAATACCGAATCGGTAAAATTCGGTATTTCAAATTCGGTAAATGGGATTTACCTACATCGGGCCCCTAATTCATTAATTAAATTACATTATAACATAAATAAACACTTTTAACTCATAAAATACATTATAAAAAATTTGATTTTATTAAAATTTTGATATTTTTCTTAACCTATATTATGTACTTCGTTATTTTGACTATCTATATTTTAAAATTCAATATTACATTACTTACCTTCAAAACAATATTTTTGATGTCTATATTCTGTCCTTTCGATATTCTGTGCAGTCTATATTTGGTACTTGATATTATGTCCATTCGATATTTTGTAGTCGATATTTTGTCTGTTTACCGTGTAAAAATGTGGTGGAGCTCGTGCAGGCTTTGGGATCTGATGGGACATCACCTCCAACATTGACATGAGGCTCCTATTCACCATCAACAACACACACACACACACACACTTTCATGTGGGTTTTCAGTGATTTGCAACATTGCCAGTCTGAAGCTGGTACATCATCTACACATGGGATTTTATGGGCCATCCTCCTGGTGACATAACCTTCAGCATGTGTGATCACATGTTGGCCATTGCCTTCAGATGTACACACCACTAAACTAGGTACATGGGCTCCATATTTAAGACCTCCATCTCCATATACCTACAGGCGTGCCCAGTGGCCTTAATCTGCCTCACCTGCCTCTGCATCCTCCATACAGCCTTCACAAGTTTTCCCACTTTGTTATGTGCAACTGGGTAACAGACAGTAAGTGACTTCAAGCTGGGCTACATTTGCACACTATATGGCAACATTTCCACATCTGCTGTGGGATTCATCCTGCCTGTCCAGCACAAGACATGCACAGTGGGACTTGTGTTTCAACTTTCTTTGTGAGTAATGTTTCTCCAATAAAAAAGTATGTTTCCCACCTCTCACCACATTTCCTGGGGGGGGGGGGGGGGCAAGTGTCTACGCCTTGGAGTGAGGTTGATCAACGTATCTAGCTGCTGTTCTCACACTTCATGGTGTTAGTGTGTCTGGTGTGGGGTGGTGTTGCTTGACCTGTTGTATGGGAGATTGTGACAGGGAAATTTGCACATTTCTGTTTTGCATGTGTATAATGTTGATGCAAGTGGTATGTTGGATTGGTAATTACCAACTAGGACAGCATTTCCATATGTCCCATCCTGGAAGCGCTGATTTATGATGGACTGTTGGAAGATTTACGAATCATGCACACTCCCTGGGAACTTGGCTATGACATTTGTGAAGAGTCCACGCTGGTCCAATATCGCATGCACATTCATTGAGTGAGTGTGCTTTCTGTTGTGATATATGTGTGCACTGTCCGCAGAGGGAATCATGCTATGGCATGGAATCCTTGCTTGACCAGGAGCTGTTCCTGCATGGTGTTGGGGAAGTAGAGTTGCTGGGGTATCATGCTGATTATGCCATCCAACACTTTGGGAGGAATTTTGAAAAGGATGCCTATGAGACACCTCCAAGTCTGGATATTGTAGGTTGGAAGGTCCCTGAGGTCAAGAAATGCAGCACAGCCAGCAGCTTTGTTTGTGGGGGGATATTAGTTTTCCGCTGGGTTGGTAGAGTAAGCCTGTGGGCTATCTGATTCAGGATGTAGTCAATGGATGTCCGTTTGAGCCTTTAGTGGGCTATGACATCCTCTGGTTGTAGGTCAACAAGGACGAGACGTGTGTGCATTGGCCGCTGTCATCTTTGGCACTGCCTTGGTGGTGGTCCAGGAAGTAGTGGTGGGTGTTGTCTTTGTGTTACTCCGAGCTGAATGATTAGTGCCTCCATGGCATCTGCAAATCCTCAGCTTTGTGTCTGCGCTGGGTTGTTCTCCCTTTATAGTCTCCTTTTATCTCGAGTTTTTCCATTTTAGAACTGGTTTTAGCAGTTCTTATTTATCTCCAGCTAGCGGCCTTAGCGCAAATTTTTTTGTGGCTACGCTGGACCAGGCGATCGTTGGTAATAGTGAGATAGTGTGTTAGCAACTTTTCTCACGAGATTTAGCGAGGGTACGCCTACTTCGCATATCATTAGTGATATTTATCGCTTCCATGCATGGCGATAGTTTGGATGGTTGCTATCCCCGGAAACCTGTCGCTAACTGCTGTTAGCAACAGCTTGTTGATAGGGCGATAAAATTATCGCCGCTTTATCAGGAAAAAGTCCCGCTAAAGCGGCGATAAGGCCCTTGATAATATGCCCCTATATGTCTTTGTGATCACAAGACATTGCTCACTTTTTAATATTCTGGTTGACATCTAAGTATTGAGCTTTTTTCTGCATGGGAGTGCTTATTCCAATGAAAATAGTTTTAACATTCACTAATGTTTTATCATTGACTGGTAGAAGAATTACTTGTTTCATTGTAAATTGGTTGAGTACCTTTCACAGGTAACCGTTTTTTGACTGTGTGAGCTGCACGTCTCCTTGTAGGTTTACAAGGAAGCTGCCGCTCTTTGATGATCAGAACATGCACCTTTGAAGTGTCTTCATTGACAGGGTCTCTTCAAATATGTTTCCTGATGCATGAAGTATCTTAAAATTATTGCTGCTCGTTTGGAGAAACACAGCTTGAACAGGCTGCACATAATACTGCAATTCGGGTACACTTCTTTTTGTGCAGGAGCTGGACAAAATGTTCTGTTTAAAAGCACTACTGACGCCCAGCAGCTCTTCTACAGAGAAGCCCAAACAATCGTGGCATTGCGTTTTGAAACTGTCCATTCCACGTGCTCATCTGAACACTCCCTGTCTAAATGTCGCTGAATTTTAAACAGAGAGTAGGATTTTCAATTGAGGCTTCCAGGTTCTGAAAGTAATTTCTCTAAATCCTTAAGAAACCGAAAATCATCTATTCTCTGGAAGGACACTGAAAACCTGGCTCTTCTGTCAAATAATACAAACAGAGAATCACAGCAACATTTCACTCACTGAACACAAACACATTCAATCATTGTATAATAACTGACCTGCTAGTGTTTCTAATAAGATGAAGTTAAAGTTACACTTATGTCCAATCTTCACCAGTTAATTGGTAGAAAAGTACAGTGTGTGGTATCAACAGGCTAAATATTACAATCCAAACAAAACAGTTTATTGGTAGTGGCTACTGCACCAAAGTCTTCATGTAACCTGCAGGCCATATGCTCCAGGCACATTAAGATGCAACAGTGGCTTAACTTTCAACTTTCAATTAGATAGCTCAGTGGGCTGAGTGCACGTGGAAGATACACGTGTGGAGTTTGTAACCAGCAGGTTGTGCACCACAAACTGATTGAGATACATCAGTGGGTTAAGGTGAATGCTGCATATTTCTGTGGGATGTAGGTCATATGCCAGAACCCAAACAGCATAAACTCATGATTGTTTTTTCGATGGTCAATCCAATTAGACATATTTCAAACATTTATAATACACGCACTCATCGGTCATCTACAGGCCACCTAATTAAAAAATATGATTTTAACATTTGGTTTATTTGTAAGGAGGTGGCGGAACACTTCTAGTTCCCGCTGAAATAATGTTAAAACATTTTTAAGTTTGAGTTTATGAAGAACAAACAAGAACAATGAACAGAAATATAATAAATATAATAAATCCTATTTAACACAGAGATCATAGGAAAAACAAAGATATGGAACGGTTATGGCTAAAATGCTGTAAGCAGAGAATAATAAATTCAATACTGGACTAATGAAGTGGTAGGATGAAGGGAAAGAGTGGTAAGAAGGGGAGGGAACAATATATCACTACTTTAAAAACCTGAGAGTAACAGAGATAAAAGAGTAAACACTGTAAGCATAATAATATGAAAAAGTAAATAACATAATATAAATATATAAGCACAAAACAACTTCTAATACGGTAAATAAAAGAAAACAAGGTGAAATATCGGTGGCTTTGGTACACCATCTGATACAGTAACAACTTTAACAGCAGAAGAAGCAGACAAAGATAAATATGTAGTTAGTGGAAGCCATAAAAGATCTCTTTTATTCGCTAAGGAAATAGGAGAAACATAATTGGTGTCTAGTCTATGATGAAAATATACAGCGTTCCACCAAGATCTAAAAGTAACTTTATCTGGTTGCTTCCAATTTGAGGGTATTAGTGAAAAGCAGCAGCTAACAGTAAATCTAACAGCTTAAAATTCAATGGTAACTTGGGTCAAAGAGGTGACATGGAGCCTAAGAAAATTTTGAGCAAAGAAAAGGGTACATTAACTTCAAAAATCTTTTTAATTTGGGAGCACAATAACTGCCAAAACTGCTGGATATTTGGTCAGTCAAACAACGTGTGTCTTAAGTCAGCAGGGGAACAGGAACAGGACCAACAAGTAGAAGATGTATTTGGAGAGAAAGATGCTAGTGTCGCAGGAGAAAGTAACAGGTGATAATGAACAAAATAAAGGGTCTGTGTGGTATTTGCAGCCCCTGAGGTCCTATGAAGCTTAAGCCATAATTTATCCCAAGTAGCAGTTGGCCAGTATTGTATTAAGTCTTTTTCCCAGGCCAACTCAGTCTTCGACTTGAGTCTATCAGAGGGTAGTGGTAAATTCTTATATATAGTAGAAGCGGGGGGGAGTATCAAAGATAGGGAAAAATGTAGCATATGTTGTAGGGGGATAGGAAGTATTTGGTAGTGTAAGAAGATATTGATTGAGGGAGGGAAGTAGAAGGTCATATTGTGATCAGAAGGTAGTGGGCAATGAAAACTTTATTTGGAGTTCAGTAAATAATAAGGGTTGGTTTTTGGACAAGAGTAGAGAAATCCAAAGTAAGCCCTTAGATCTCCAAGATATCCGATATACGGTACAATTCTTAATTCATAATGATTTACTATGCCAAATGAGCTGCTGATGAAGAGAAATGACAGAAGGGTATGAGGAAAGTGAAAGAGGAGCTAAAAGCTTACAAGCATGAGATATAATGGGAGAATGCAATAAAGAAGTATTATTAGTGCAAGTAAGGATTTAATGAAAATCAAAGGAAGTGATGATAAATTTCTCTATAGTTAACCACAATGGAGGAAGTAAAGGAAGCTCAGAAGAGAACCACTGGGTAGCCTTTTATGGGAAAAAAGCAGAATGAAACATTTTGAAGTCTGGAAACTTAAGGCCTCCATTTGATTTGTATTTGTTTAGGGAGGACAAAGCTATTCGAGTAGATATATCTTTCCAAATACATTTTGTTAAAAGTGAGTCAATTTTCTTAAAATATTATCCAGGGATATGAACAGGAATCATGGAAATAATATGTAAGATCAGGGGTGTGAGCATCATTTAAATCAAATCCATTTGCCCCCACCAAGAGAGGAAAAGAGGGTGCCAAAGTGTAATAGTGTCAATTAAAGTTTTGATAATGTGATCTAAATTGAATTTTAAAGTCTCAAGAATAGTTGGGAGAACCACAGGCCCAAGTATTTTAGTTTTGAGGGTTGCCAGGAAAAACCAGTGCTATTAAATAAAAAGTTGTGACATAGAACATTTTGAGGTAAAACTTCACATTTATCAGTATTAAGCCGACAACCTGATAACCGAGAAAATGACTCAACGTTTTGAAGGAAAGGAGGGAGAGAAGTTGCTGGATTAGAACAATATAAAAGGATAACATCAGTGTATACAGACATTTTAACCTGATGAGGACCAAATTGGAAACCAGAGATGCAATCATCCTGTCTAATTTTAGTTAGAAAGGGTTCCAATGCTATGACAAACAATAAAGGTGATAAAGGAAACCCTTGTTGCACTCCTCTAAGAAGAGAAAAGTATTCCGAAAATCTACCATGAACAAAAATTGAGGCCCTGGGACTTGAATATAATAACGAGATTAAAGCAATCAATTTAGGTGGACAACTTTTTAAAGCGTGAAACGTAAAATCCCATCCAATCCAGTCAAAAGATTTTTCTGCATCCAAAGCAACAGCCACATTAGAATAATTTAAAGAGGAAGCCTTGCCAAGGATATTAAAAAAAAGAATTGAGAGTTGTCAGAGGCTAGTCTTCCCTTAACAAATCCAGATTGCTCAGGAGCTAGAAGGTCAGGTAGGATAGGATCAATGTGTAACGCCAGAATTTTTGAAAAAATATTCTAGTCAGTGTTGACTAAGGAGATGGAGCGATCATTTTTACATATGAAGAACCTTTAATATCCTATGGAAATAAACATATCAAGGCTTCTTGGAAAGTACCTTGAGATGCATCATTGGCAATAAAACAATTAAATCAAAGTAGAAGATTGGGAAGGAGAAGATTTGCAAAGTGATTTTAGAATTCAATTGTAAACCGATCAGGTCCAGGGGCTTTCCCTCATCGTAGTACTGATGCTGCATGGGAATTTCCTCTAAGGAAATATCGGCTGCCAGCGAATCAAAATCAATGTGACGGGAGGGAGGTGATGTAATGGTTCGAAAATAAGAGTACAAATCTGATTGGACTGGTTATGTCTCTGGAGTATATAGATTTTATAGAAAGAAACACATTCATGTATAATCTCATTTTCTTTCAAATGAGAAACTCCAGCATTACTCTGTAAAGATTCTATTTTAGGTCCGTCTCTCCTTATTTTTAAGTAATTCGTCAATATTTTCCCCAACATATTTTGACCTCCATAATAGCGAGTGCTACTTTTCAGTCAATAGGATGAAGCATTTCTGTAGATAATCTGTTAAAACTGAGTTTAGCATCAATAAGATTTTCCAAGGAAGACTCATTTTTAGAGTGATAATAAGTATATTCTAGCTGTATAATTTTATTAAGTAGTTGAGTAGCTTGAATATCAAAATACTTTTTCTTCTGCGAAACAACATTTATCAGAAAATCTCTAGCTGCTACTTTAAAAAAGTCCCAAAATATTAAGGGAGAGGACTGTGGTGTTGAGTTAATAGAAAAGAATTCAGAAGCGAAGGAATTTAATTGGCCAGAGAATTTAGGATCCAATAGTGGGGAATTGTTAAAGCGCCATCTACCCGCATGTGGCGTGAATGGTATCAGGTCAAGATCAACATAGACTGGGACATGATACGAAATTAAAATAGACCCTATTTCAGACTGAAGAGCATGTTGAGCTACTATTTACTCAAAAAGAGGTAATCAATACAGGATTGTAACTGGTGCAGGGCTGAGTAAAAACTGTATTCCCAGAGGTCTGGATGGCAGAGTCTCCAAATATCGACTAGTGATTTAAGGCATATTGTAGAAGTGAATTGTGAGTGCATTTTAGTGTGACTAAACTTAACTGTTGAGTGTCTATCTAATATGGGGTTATGAAGTTTATTGCATTCACCACCAAATATGATATAGTCATCATCATATAAAAGTAGCTTTTAAGTAAGTTTTGTCTAAAATACCTTATTGACAGAGACTGGACCATAAATATTAAAAATAACTAAGGGAATTTGACTTTGAATAAGGTAAGGTAAGATAATATATATTTTATTGTTTGGTTAATTAAAACCTTTACAATTTATATATAAAAACATAATAGCAACAACATTCATATTCTAAAACCATTTAAATTGAATGTGTAAAACTGTCATGAATTATATTGACATGCACAGGGCAGCAGCAGCAGAGTTCATATTCTAAAACCTTTTAGATAATACATGAAGCCCTCTTGTATTGTGTAACGAGCACAGAGCAGTTGTCAGTAAATATTTACACAGTCTGTAAATTAGGAAGGCAGGACTCAAATTTCAAAGTGAGAGAGAGGTACTGTTCCATCATCAGTTAGTTGTTAGCAGCAATAAGAGAGAAGATATGCACATAGCTTTAAGGGGACATGTGGCGCAATGATTAAGCAGTCTGGTTACCTGCCACAATAGATTTTGCCCCTGCCAATTGCATGAATTGGACAATGCGACATGCTAGTTGTACATCTCCACCTCCAAAACATGCCTTCACAGCTTGTCTACAGGATCTTATCCGCTTACTTACAAAGAGCGTCTTTAGTAACTGTCGCCGTTCTGCCTGTAGATTTCTGCAAATATAGCAGATGTAAAACACGCTTGTTGGCGTCCTTGCATAAGTGGCATGTTGACTGACCATGAAGTCATTTCCATGGAGGGAAATGCAGTAAAGATGGTAAAGTGCCCAAACGAAGGTTAAGATATTTTTCTTTCCTCTTTCTATTGAAACCCGTGCCTAAGTATGGTTGTGGGGAGGATTTATCATAACTGTGAACCACAAACCATCTGTGGGCTCTTTCTGTTAGTGTCGCCCTGTCTTCTGCTAGTGATAACTTTTTCACTGTTTTGTTTAAAACAGGGATAGGTTCCTGAGGCTGCCCAGAGTTCCCTGAGTCCCAGACGGTCTATAGATGATGTCAAAAAAGACCTTGCTGCACTCTCAGTCTTTAGATCTATTTCTTTCCATAAATATGAGTTCAGTGTGCCTGCCACAGATTTTTTTATCCTGTACCAGGCCTTATCATAGAATCCTTTGCGGGCTATTTCTTGGCTTTGCATGCCGAATTCTAGCCTTATTTGGGCTGGTGATATATACTTTGGTAAGTTAAATATTATTCTGGCAGCTCTGGATGCAGTTCTATCTAAAGTCGATGCATCTCTTCCCCTCAAACACTCACTCCCATAAGTAATAGCTGGGATGAGTTTCGCTTTCCAGACTTGCAGCAGTGGGATGAGGCTAGGGCCGGACGTTATCTGTTTGATCGATTTTATGGCTACTGCAATCGAGTTGCCTCTTCTTTTAATTGCTTCTTTTTGCATATTGAAAGTCCCTTTATTATCCATGATAACACCTAGATACTTATACTCGTCAACTACTTCGATTGAGGAGTCTGCTATATGCCAGGGGTATTTGGAGGTTTCCTTTTACGGATGTATCCTCATAACCTGCATTTTGTCATAGTTAATGGTTCGGCCATTAGATGTAGAGTATTGATGAGTAGTGTCCAATAAGCGTTGAAGACCGATGGGGGTCTGGCTGACCAGTACGAGATTGTCCGCATACAAGAGGTTGGAGAGTGGGAAGCCACCCAGCTTAGGTGAATGGGAATGACAAATACCCGGTTCTGTGGCTAGGTCAGACATGAATAAGTTAAAAAGCGTGGGGGCCAGAACGCACCCCTGTTTAAGCCCCATGGTAGTGGGAATTTTACCGGACAGGTACTTCCTGTCTCCGAGCTTTACTTGGACCCAAGTATTTGTGTGAAGGATTATTAACTGATTTAGGAGAGTAGATGGTATTTTCATTTGCTTGAGTTTGTACCAGAGCTTGTTTCTATTGATTTTGTCAAAAGTCGACGAATAGTCAATGAAACACATGAATAGAGGTAGATTTGCTGTCTTAGCCCTGTCTATCAGTAGGGATAATGGCAGAATATTAGTAATTGTCCCCATACCCTTGCTGCAGAAGCCTGTTTGGTTGATTGGTATAATTGTTTGGTCCCCGTTCCAGGCTGTTAAGTCATCCAGAAGGAGGCCAGCATAGTATTTTGCCTCAATGTCAATTAACGCTACAAGCCTATAACTCTTAGCTGAGTTATTATCACCTTTCTTATATATTGGGGATATAATTGAACCCCACCAGGAGTCGGGGATAATGTCACCGTCTGCTATTTGGACATACAGCGACAATAGAATCGAAGCCCAATATTCCGGGTCCAATTTGAATAGAATTGGTGGAATCCCGTTAGGGCCTGGGGCACCTTCCCTCTTACCCTTGGATATCCTGTTCTTAATCTGTACGTTTGTAAATCGAAGATGATTATTCATGGTTGGAGCATTTGAATATGGATAGGATGCCTCTGGTGTGTTGAAGCTCTGCTTCCATTGAGCATTAAAGTGTAGGTTCAGATGCGAGGCCCAGGCTTCTTCTGACAGGTGGGAGTTTACTCTTTGCGTGTTCTGGTTAGCTAAACTATTTATTGTTTGCCAAAATCTCGCGCTGTTGTTCGTCTTGGAGTCGTGCAATAGCCTCACCCATAGGTTCTCATCCTTTTCTCTTTTTGCCTCCCAGATTTTTTTTTTGCTTTGAGTTGGGATATCTCCCTTTGTAGGATGGGTGAATGTTTTGCCTTTGTGCAACATTCCGTCCATCATCTTGTGTGTTTTGCTGTTCACCCTATGTGGGAAGGGTATGCCCAGACGTGGGTCCCGTGCTCACTAAGCCACTGGAGTCAAGCTACCCTGGCTGAAGACGGCTGATAGCCAGAAACCGGTCCTAGGATGCTTGATTCCGGTCCAGGGAAGACATGAGTTGGCAGTTCGGGCTGGGCTGTTCCCATGAGGCACAGGGCCAAGACTGATTTGCATATGGCCATTTCTGAACTGGGGTGGCTTGGTGAGCAAAGTAACGATGGATTAAACCCAGATCTGTGACTGGGGGTGAATGTTTTGCCATTGAGCAACATTCCATCCATCATCTTGTGAGTTTTGCTAGGATGAGATCATGGCCTGTGCGCGGAAGACAGTGTATTAATTTGTTTATTGAATTCTTGAGCTTACGGAGGTTTGAAGTTTTGACATTTTGAAATTGAATTTCCAGACGGGCTGGCAAACTATTTGTGTTTGAAGCCGGAGAAGCGTTTTCCCTATTCGCAGCTCCTAATGTTTTAATTAGATGTTCCAAGTTTGTCATCATACTTTTACTTACATCTGTCCATTCCCTTTGCTCCCAAATTGCCATTGCTATTGATAATATTTCCTCTGGATGATTAGTTTTAATTTTTAGCCTCCTGAAGTTGACCGTGTAGATGGTCTTTGGGTCCTCTAGTGGCATATCTAATGATTATCTAGATAGCCTTGTTGAAATTTCTTGTGGTAAATGATCGCTTTGATCTTGGACCCCGATCTGGAAGCCTGTGATCCTACTGAAGAATGAGAGGGATACAAAAGTATAATCTATCCACGTGCTAGAAATTGCTCTGTGGAAAGTCGCCGCTGGGGGCTGATCTCCAGAAAAGCGCCCATTTAGGGCCACAAGTCTTAGATGTTCCAGCTCTTTTACAAGGTTCTTGGTGTGTGATATTTGTTGCTTCTTGTCACTCGAATCCTGGCAAGGAATGTTCCAGGTGAGGTATTGCTCATCAAGGTGCTCGTCCCTCTTATGTGGACCCATAAGGTGCATATTGAAGTCTAATTAATCTAGTTAATTCTGCCCCTACCATTTTTGCTCCCTTGATTTTGTCACGGGGGTGTATATAGATGTTTAGGAGTAATAGTTGTTGTTTAATATTTCCTTCCTTTATGTCAACTTTGAGAGCTTTAGTTGCGTTAGTTGGGGATGTGAATGTCCTTAGTCGATGTTATGGACTTTATTGAAGTATAAATTGTTAAACCCCCCTTTAGATGACCAAATTTGAAACTTCTCACTGTGGGACTATGATGGGTTTTAAAACCAAGTAGGTAAAAGGGTTCTTCTAACCACGTTTCTTGGAGTAGAATGAGGTCAAAGGCATGAAGGTAATCCAAAAGCTCTTTATCCAATGTTTTGTTGCCTAGACCGTTTATGTTCCAAGAACAAATTCGTAAGTTAGTGACCCCTGGCAGTGAATCGTTTGGCCTAAGTCAAGTGCTCTCGACTTGTTGATTTATGGTCTTAGCTAGCCATGACCAGTCTTCAGACTCGAGTATTTGCTGTTGGTCCTTCCTTTCCGCCGATAGAACGTCCAAACTGTGGGTGCATTTCAGCACAGATCGCTGTTGTGTGCCCGTCGAAGGAGGAACTAGGGTCCCTTGCTCTCTTTTACTTGGAATTAACGGTTGTGGGTAACCAGGCTTTTGTTCAAGTTGTATTTTTATCCCCCATAGTTTTAGTTGTGTTTCTTCTGCTAAAATCCTCTTTGCTATTTCTTCTGAGACCCAGAGTGTCTTGGTTATTTCTCTTTCTGAAATACCCTTGATACTTTTAAATGAAATTCTCTCAAGATCATTTGTGTTTATATCTACCAACTTATCAATTCCTTGTATCAGTTGTATTATATTCCCTCTGTTGAGGATGTCCCCTCTACCTCTGGACTTATATTCGGGGATGAACAGAATGGAGTTATTATTAAGTTGTAATTGATTGGACTTTGCGGGTACTGCCTGAATGGCTGTCTCATATTCGGCATGCACATTTGGATGTATATGTTGGAGATCTCTTTGGTCCAACCTGGTGATGGTAAAGGATTTCCTCAGAGTGACTGACTCTCCGGACATTTCCATGTTTGTATATACTATATATATAGGAAGTGGCACAACGTGTTGAAAGCCAGCCGCCGTGGCTTTCCGATTTGCTTCCTGTGCCGTCTCTCACGTCTCTCACCTCTGCCTCTGCTGTCTCTACTGCTCCAGGCTAGTCCTCTGTCCCCCGTACTCCTTGTCTCATCCTCAGAACAGAAGCGTGCTGTGCTGTTCCCTTTGACCCACCTCCTGTGCATCCGCTGCGGAGCTGTGTCAACCTTCGGCGGGAGGGAAGTGAATGGCGACAAACTAGCGGTACACCAATGGCACACCAGCGGCCCCCCAGCGGCTCGCCAACAGCCCTCCAACAGTCCTCCAGCAGCTCAGCTGCGGGGTTTGGCTCCGCTTGACAGCTTGTCTCGAGGCTCTACTGCACTGGTACTCTGCTACCTTTGAATAAGGAGTTTCACAATAACCCAACGTCCTTCAGAGTTACCCTGGGCATAGTGTGCGTAGCGGGGCTATGTGGAGTGCCATGGAGTTGGCAACAAACTCTGTGGAACTCCACATAGCTCCGCTATTCCGCCTGCCTGCACCCTTATTAAAATACCTTAAGAGTACATTAAAACAATTAAAAACCACTTACCTTAACCGTCTCGGGGTTGCTCTCCTCTCTTCCTCTGCATTTGTATACAGCTTAAGGAAACTGCGCTTGCGCACTCGTCCGTGCATGCGCATTTGTTGCAACTAAACCTGACTTGTATTTTTATTTGTCACAAATCTAACATAAAATAAAAACATAAGTGGGCAGTGTAAGGTCCAATACCCACCATGAAAGCTTTAATGTGAAAAAAAATAATTGGGAACCCTCGAAGGAATGGATCGGAATAAATACACAAATTGGGCTAGTATCTCCATTTTAATAATATTGGATTGCCCAATAATACCAATAGGCAATGTACGTCAATTCTTTAATGATTTAGCTGTATCGTTTAATAAATATTCATAGTTTACAGAAAATATCCTATCTATCTGTGCAGATAGCTTAACCCCTAAGTATGTAGCTACAAAACAAAGCCCATGAATTAATTTTTCCGGTTTAAAATTAAGAAGTATTAGTGTTCTTTGACGTTTAATTTATACCCTAAAATAAAGCCAAACTTGGCTACTTCGTCCTCAATAACCTTGATTGCCCTAGCTGGTTCTGTTGTAAAAAAGGCGATATCATCCGAATAGGTGATAACCTTGAGCGAAGTTTCACCTGATACTAATGGCATAATTTGAGAATTAAACTGCAAATCACAGATAAATGGCTTAATATAGAAAGCAAATAGCAAAGGCGAGAGAGGACAGCCCTTCCTAGTACCGCAGAGAATCGAAAAAGGTAAAGACTGTAAACCTAAATATATTAGTTTGAAATGGGGTTTATTATATAGAGCGTGTTTCCATTGTTTATTTTGTCCCTAAACACCAAACATTGCGAGTATAGCCCACAGGAAATCTTACCCGACCCTATTGAAAGCCTTTTCAGCGTCTAAAAGTAACATACCAAGAGGAGTTGGCATCTTTCCAGGCAAAATTAATGCCCCAACTGCCAGATTAACGTGGGCTGTAGTATAGCCACCTTTATTAAAACCATGTTGATGAGGAGATACTAGCCCTGGCATAAATGAGGCAAGACGATTTGCGAGTATTTTATGCGAAAATATTGGCGTCAGCGCTGATGAGCGAGATTGGCCGGCACAAGCTGCACTTATCAGGGGGTTTATCCTTTTTCAGGAAGAAGACTATCTGGGTCATATTCCATGACTCTGGTATCTTTCCAATACACTGTATGACCAAACTGGACGGCAGGGTCAAAACATCTTTAAAAAGCGTATAAAATTCCATTGGTATAGGATCTTCCCCAGCCGCCTTTCCAGATGGCAGGGTAGATATTGCCTAGTCTAACTCTTCCCTGAGATATTCTTTTCCAATAAAGCTGATGTCTCTTCGATCACATTTGTTAAATGTCTACCTTGAAGATACAGTTGCATGTCTTACTCTTTTAGTGTGATAGTTGGGCTATATAACTCTTGGTAATAGATGGAAAATTGTTCTAAAATCTCCTGTGGTTGTAAATGGGATATGCCATTTGCCCCTTTTATAGCTCTAATATACATTTTAGCCCTATCCTCTGTGACCTTATAAGCCAGACTCCTGCCTATTTGCTCGCCATATTCGTATTGCGTAAGACAATATTTATTCAATCTTAACGCAATTCTCGATCTAAATGTCTTCTTTTAGCAAGTCCAAGATCTATTAGGGAGAGAAGTTGTTGTCCTTGAGCGTTAGTACCCAACAAGACTGTCTCTTCATGTTGTTCTTCCACTCTATGTGTAGCTTGAATAGCCTCTTTACTTGTGATTTTAAGTACTTTGTTCTATTGCCATACATATTGTTGAGTTATGCCTCTTATAACTGCCTTCTAAGTATCCCAAACCATGAGTGTAGAGGCTGACCCAATATTCTCTTTAAAAAATAATTCAAGCTGTTTCCGAAAGTTAGCCAGATACACACCATCTGAAAGTAGATATCTAGGAAAAGAAAAGGGGCTAAGTGTATTACATTGAGCTATGGTCCTGAACAATAGTAATATAGGATTATGATCAGAATTAACTCGTGGGCATACTTCCAGATGTGACAACAGCATTATTTGGTCCGACACCCATGCCATATCTATTCTAGAATAGAGTATGTGTGGGGCAGGATAATATGTATACCCTGGGATAATTGGGTATAAGTATTTCCAAAATGAATAGTTGGAGGTATTGCACTCAATTTGTCTAGCTCAACTGCTAATCCGATATGTGTGCTACACTAGATTAGTGTCTGCCGCACTGCGTAATAATGGATATGGCCTGGGATCGCTAGATCGTCAGGACTCTAGTGTGCACTACTCATAGAAAAGTTTTATCAAATGAAACATAATCCGTACATATTTTCACTATTATACTTTATCGTAGATTTAGTAAGAATCATTTGCATCAAATCAACTTATACATATACAGTGCATTATAAATGATCAAAAATTTATACACATTTGGTATTTCGAACAATACACAACACAGTTATTTTTGAAACCCAATGCATTTCGGGGTTAGTACCCCTTCGTCGAGGGTCTAGAGTAAAAAGAAGGAAAAGAAGAAAGAAAAGAAACCAAATTAATCCTGATGCTTATGAAGATATACTCAATATTAAGAGGAATATCTAGAGCTCTTACCTAAATAACTGTATCTTACACGGTTGTGTATGAAATGGACCTTTGGGGATATCTAAATTAAATCATACGCTAGTGAGTAAACAGCTAGAGACTTAGAAGAACATTGTATTTGAATTAGTATTCCAAAAATTACCTCAATTCCAGAATGATGAAAGCCTATCTAGAAATGTTTGTAAAAAATGAAAAAAATGAATGAGGATATGGTTCTATGAGGCTGATAAATTAAAGACCATACGGTTATCTAATGGGAATGGACACAGCCATAAATCTCACCTGTTGTTATTTTAGGTCAGCTGTAATTTTCTGGAATCTATTGGGACAGAGCAATAATGTATTTATATTGGTTGCCACTCTAAAATGTTGAGAATTAACAACATGCTTGCTATTGAGCAATTGAATGAGAAAATTACCTGCGAGCCTTTAGTCACTTTCACGAGGTCTCGCTAAAGATCGGTGTTTTCCCTTTCTATAAAAACAAAAACGTTGATGTCGAGTTTTAGTGTTGAGTTAATGTAGCCAGTAACCTTACTACTGCCAAATCAATTGCAGGGAGTATCTTACCGGGACAAGCGGGTCAGGCGGCGTTAAAACGGCGTCTCTCTCACGGTGGATAGTACCGATGCGTTACTGTTATTGCGAGTCCTTTTTCTAACTAGTTGAGGAAAGTCCAACACTGTAGATGGACTACGACGCTGAATACGAGCAGCCATGTTTGAACAGGCTGTTTTCTACAGTTACTAAATGCCGAGTGCAACTAACAACGCTGGGTGCGGGCAGCCATGTTTGAACAGGTTGTTTTCAAAGGTTACCGAATGCCGAGTGCAACTACGGTGTAATTGTTCTAAAATGAGAACATTAGTCGGGCATTATAATAAACACGTTCTTAACTAATAAGAAGAGAAAAGATAAAGAAATAAAAGTAAGAATTTGTTGACAACCGTATTGGCATCATAGAATACATTTTGATGTAGTAATAATACATATATTGCAACAGTCAATAATTTGCACATTATGTAGAACCATATGAACATCAATCAAAGAAAAACTTTTTAAGGTAAATTCAGTCATCTTGCAATAAATTACAATGATGTTTAGGATTTGATTTCCAGCCTCGACTGAATACCACTTTGCTAGGTGTTTCCCTATTGAGGTGTCAGCTGCATGTTATATGAAAAATTTTGAAATTATAAGAAGCATGTCATTTCTAACTTATCATTTAGCCCGTCTGGGATCAGGGTCTGTAATCTGCGTATCCAGTATGTTTCACGCCTGAGAAGGATTTTGGCATTGTCAACACCTAGTCGTTGTGGGATGTGTTCTATAATTTGGAAACGAATCTGTGCAATGGTGTGTGCTTTCTCTACCCAATGCCGTGCCAATGGTGATGTTATGCTTTTGCTACGAATCCTGCTCTTATGTTCTGCCAGGCGTATTCTCAGTTTCATGTCGGTTTTACCCACATATAATAGTCCACACGGACATTTTATGGAGTAAACCACATGTTCAGCGTTGCAGTTTGCCGAGTGTCTTAAACTTATCTTTTCACCTGTTCTTGGGTGAGATAACACATTACCCAAAATTGCATTATTGCAATTTTTGCAATTAAAGCATTTAGTTGTGCCCTTAGGAATAGGTGTGCTAAGCTCGATGTCATCTGTTCTATTCAGTATTTCTTTGAGATTCCTTGATCTCGTGTATGCAAAAAGAGGTTTCTGCTCATATAGATGTTCAAAGTCATTTTCCATTTGTAAAATTTCCCAGCGTTTAGTTATAGTTCTTTTTATTTCTCTTGTTGCTGTGGAGTACTTAGAAACAAATACCATTCTCTTATTCTCTACTTTAGTCTTTTTCTGTAAAAGTTCTGACCGTGGCATTGTTTTGACTTTTTCCATTTGTATGTTGATCAATTTTTCCGGATAGCCTCTCTCAAGGTAATTTTGCTTTTGCTGTTCAAGGCTTTTGATACATTGTGCTTCGTTGGATGATATGCTTTTAATTCGCATGAATTGCGAAACTGGAAGGTTATTTTTCAAGGTGATTGGATGGAAGCTTCCATATTGCAGTGAAGTATTTCTGTCCGTAGGTTTTTTGTATAGTTGTGTGACAATTGTTTTATCCTCAAGAATAACTTGAACATCCAAAAATGGTAGTGTAGTTTTACTCATTTGACTTGTAAATTTAATCCTGGGGTTTATTAAGTTCAGGCTGTCAATATTCTTCTGTAAATCTTCACTTGTTTTCTTCCATATCAAAAAGATATCGTCAATGTACCGTTTGTAGTACAGGATGCCAGTTTGCCAGGTGATGTCTTCCAGTATATACTCAAGTTCAAATTTAGCCATAAAGATGTTTGCGTAAATACATGCACCAGGAAAGCCCATGGCTGTGCCGCTTTGCTGGGTGTAGTACGCATCTTGCCAAGAAAAATAGCTATCGTTTAAGCAAAACTCCAATAATTGCAGGATGAAATATTTCGTTTCCGTAGGCTTGTCCGTTCTCAGTAATGACCATTCCATAGCCTCCATGCCTAAATGGTGGGGGATCGATGTGTATAAAGACACAACATCAATGGTACAAAGTATTACGTTTTCTTCCGCCTCCAAATTAAGAGAGTTCACGCTTCTTAGAAAATGTGAAGTGTCTTCCAGGTATGTGGGCCAATCTTGTATGAAATTTTGCATATGAGAGTCTATGAATATACCCAATGTCTCAAAAATTGAAGAGCAACCTGACACTATTGGCCTGATAGGAGGGTTTTGCAAACACTTGTGTATTTTAGGCAAAAAGTATATTTTAGGCCTCCTTGGGTACATCTGTCTTAGGTATCTTTTTGTGGTTAGAGTGATCCACCCTAGTTCTTCGGCCTTGTCCAGAATCTGATCCAAAGTGTGGGATATCGCATTAGTAGGGTCTTGTGGAAGTTTAAAATAGACTTCTGTGTCTAAAACATGTTCGTTACCTTTTCTGATGTAGAATTCAGAGTCCATGATGACTAGGCCACCACCTTTATCTGCCTTCTGGATAACTATGTTTTTGTTGTTACGTAGGGTGCGCAACGCACTCTGCTCTGCTCGCGTCAGGTTTTGTAGTTTGCTTTTGTAATGTATTTTGGTCATATCCGCCTTGACCAGGGTCTCAAATAAGTCCAGGCTTTTATGTGAAACAGGGGCCATGAAGGAACTTTTAGGTTTGAATTTACTCGTGATGTTGTCTGCTGTCTCTATCGGATTTAGGATAGTAAAGAAATATTTCAAGCGCAATATCCGCATGAACTTAAAAAAAGCCACTTCGGTTTCAAGCTCATTTGTTCGGTAAGTACTTACGAAGGTTGGTCCTTTGTTCAATAATTGCATCTAAAATTTAGATGGTGAATATCCAGAAATGTTGATGACTATATTCTGCTCTGGCTCCGTAGTCCCGATTTCTTTGCTTGTTCCTTCTCTTTTTCTTTCTCTTTTACCTTGTCCTCTTCTTGTCTTTTGTCGCCAACCTGTGGTGTTGCTTGGTCCGGAGGTTTGCCTAGGTTCATACCTTTCTCTAAAAAAGGATCAACAGATGATGTGGATGCCAAATTAATTGTGACCATCTTTTCTGAGTCTTTCTGACTTGGTTGCTCATGTGGTAGAGGTTGCCTGGAGATGCTGGTTTCGCTATCAGAGACTACGCTCTCTTGGGATGAAGTTGCCTGTTGTTTCTTTCCTGTGAACCGCCTTTTGGCATAAACTTCTGCCCATGTGTAGGTCTCGTTCAATTTATAATCGATTGTGTCTCGCTTAAACTTGCGTAATTTTGTCTCTTGGAGTTCTTTACCATATTTATCAAGTTTATCATCAATTTCCTCCAAATATTTACTCCAGGGATCTTCTTCAATCCTTTCTGATAATTCCCTTTTTAGGTTGTATATTTCCTCCTCTAGATCTTTTATTGTTTTGGCCAGTTCTTCGATGAGTAACAGTATCAAATCCAAAGAGCACTTATTCAAGATCTCAAACCATTTTTCCATAAACTTTGGGTTACTGTTTAATCGATATAACATCGGTCTGATAGCTAGCCTCAATCCTCGCGGGATCCTCCTGACTCAGTGGTATTGAATAAGGGTAGTCGCATGTAGACGTTGATTAAGTTCACGTTTAGATAGGTATTCCAATTGTTTGAGTTGTTGTACAACTGAACCTCCTTGAGCATCATAGGATTTGGTCTCCTTTATTAGTTTATATATTTGTGTTGCTTCATCCGGCGTGTAGGCTTTGGTGTTAGCTCGGTTATCGGTTATTGATGCTATGGAATCAAAGGACATTTTTCTGTGGTGCTAATACCTCGTGGTGCAGTGGTGAATTAGAAAATGAATAGTTGGAGGTATTGCACTCAATTTGTCTAGCTCAACTGCTAATCCGATATGTGTGCTACACTAGATTAGTGTCTGCCGCACTGCGTGATAATGGATATGGCCTGGGATCGCTAGATCATCAGGACTCTAGTGTGCACTACTCATAGAAAAGTATTTCCATACATCTCTTGTAGACTGGAGCAGCCCCAATTCTAAAACTGCTGCCCGTGTCTTCCGTTTTCTCTGGGTAGCCCCACGTCTAGTTATATCTATACTATAATTCATAACACCATTAAAATCTCCTATTACCACCCGCTCTCCTTCCCAATTCAGCATTTCCATGTTCAGCAGATCAATAACCATAGAATCATCAGTATTAGGCCCATACAATGAGCAAAAAACATATTTCTTTCCCCTTATTTTCAGCTGTGCAATTGCCCATCGACCCCTCAGATCAGCCAGTGTCTTATGCATCATACATGAAAAACGTTTTTGCTTTAGTATTGCAACCCCCCTCATTGAAGTACCTTGTGACTTACACACCACAGTTTCATACCCCAAGTGTTTAAGAAGAATCCGATCCTTGAATGAAAGTTGCATCTCTGTTAACAAAAATATCTGGGGATTATACATTTTTAACTCTTCACAGACAAGTTACCACTTAATTCTACTATTAAGACCTGCGACATTCCAAGCAAGACACTTAATCCAATCCATTACAAAAATTATTCCCTTCTGCCTTAATATTACCCGGCCCTATGTACATCCTTATTCCTGTAACTATTCCCTTTTTATTGTCTCCGTTTACAAGCTTGCTTCTTAATTTCTTATATGCCCTCATGTTGACCTTTTCTTGCCCTTCCAAAGTCTACCCCCTCACCCTCCGCCCTTAGCGGCCCCATCCCCCCTGCCCGTATTGGGAAGGAGGAATCATCCCGTTTTATGACCTGGTGCTGATTTAAAAGCTTCTTGCAAACAGTGCACCCACGGTGGCTCCCCAGCCGAGTCCACACCCATTAGTCAAAAAACATTTATAGGTTACCAATGACAAGAAACCAAAGAAAGCAAAGAGAAAAGTAAATTAAGATTTGAAAAAAAAACTGTTGAAAAACAGTCTCCAATCCCCCTTCTTCAACCAAAGAACAAAGCCCTCAAGCTTTATCCACCACCCCAGTTTGCCATCTGCCAATAGCTTCTTTTGCTTTTTTTTTGTTGGAAAGAAATACATTTGGCCCCCCCGCAAGACTTTCAGGCATGCTGGCTCCTGTAAAAATACTTGTGCACCAGTAGCTCTTAGTGGATCAATCAATCAACATAATTGCCAGCGTCTGTCCATTGACACTTCACAGAGATCTGACCGCACAAATATAGTAAAAGAATCAACTATCACTGGGGAGCTAGGGCGAGCCTTCAGAAATACAGCCTGCCGGAGTAGGAAGTTTCCCCAAAAAATCTAAAATGGCCTTGGATAACAAGACCTCTGCTTAGGCTGTACACGTGGAAGTATATGAGACCTTTGCATCTGGCATTCCCAGTAATACCAATTAAAAGGTGGTTCTTTTCTGTAAATTAAATAGATTTTTTTTATTTTGAATTTGTGTAAATAAAAAAATAACATATTTTTATTGTAATATAGTTTCCCATTATTGGTTTCCTTTCTTCGAGTACTTTGAATTCTATTTTGAATTTGATCGTTCCTTGATATACAAATGCACCCCTGTTAAGAGTGAGACCTTGCATAACTCAAGATTGGAAGGAAGAATTTAGGATCATTTTGCATCCTGCGTGATGGAGGGAAAGGTAGTTTGAAGGATAAGGTTGGTCAGGGATTAGCACTGGATCAGGCATGATAATTCTTGATTTATTAAGATGTCAATGTGATCAACTGTTAGGCACTGGAGGACAGAAATACCTCAAAGATAGACGCCGCTATTCTGAACACACAGCTTGTCCACTGTTTATTTCTTTGTTTTCACTTGTAAATAATGCACAGAACATTTTCTATGTCGATCAACATAGTTTTTGTTTGTTTGTTTATTTAAATCAGTATCAGTAAATCTTTAGTTGACCCTGACGAAGGCGGAAATGCTGAAACGCGTTTGTCAAACTGGCTGCAGAAGCGCTGCATTAAATAATTGGAAATTGCTTGAACTCAACCCCGCATATTGGCATTTTTGAGTGCACTCGAGGGAAAGGTCTGAAGGGAGTCAAAGACCGGAGTTGGGAATATATATATATATATATCCGAATAATCGTCATCCAAAGAAAATCCTTTGTATAAAGAACCCAATGACGAAGAGCAGACCACTGATTTGCTGGTGCAAAGTGTTTTATTTATTTATGCCAGCGCGTCCGCCATGACGCGTTTCGCCTCAAAAAGAAGCTTGAGCACATATATATACATATACATGTGATCAAGGCTACGGCCGAAACGTTATGGCGACAGCTAACTAAACAAAAAGCATCCTGATACTCTGGTCCGTGTCTGCTTCCTGGTGCGTTGTCATGAGAGGGCGAGCGTGCGAGGGGAACATTTTTCCTTTGTTTATGTTGCACATTTATACTGAATAACCCACTTAGCAATTTAAGATGCATTGTGGGAACAGTAGACAGTTTCTGTTAGTTGCTATTTTCTCTAGCTTTATCGCTGTGTTAGTGGTCCACTAGCTGGCGCTTTGCAATAAAGTTTGTTGAGTGATCACCATGGGTGTTTACCAGGGTGTTATAAAGCATGTATTATTGACATATAGTATGTCAGAATATTTTAATTCACAGTGGCCTTTCGCTTACATGATTATATGCCAAGGTATCCTTCTCTGTTGAAAAAGATAAGGGGACACCGCAGGGCTTCAGGGGAATCATTTATTGATTTTCTGGCATGACGCGTTTCGGAGGTAGCCCCATCCCATGCCTCTGTTGTTACACATTTAGTATTTTTCTTTCTATTTATTTGGCCCCTCCTTCTGAAGTAGCGTGGGCCACACCTGCACCACATCTCGTTGCAGAGCACTCAGCCAGTTCATGATTACGGACTGCAGATCCCATCATGCAGTTTGTTTGCAGCAGGGACGAATGCACCCCACAGCTGGATTTCTTTTGCCTCAAAGTGAGGGGCTGAATTTTGAGAGTGGTCGGCTTAAATTGTAGCACTGTACTGGGCCATGAATGATTCCTGGGCCCTGCACTTCCAACCTCACAGTCCATCTTTTGGCAAGGCTTGGAGATGCTGATAAAGTAACTCTGTCTCTCCGTGTAGGTCACAGACTGTCAACTGGCAGCAATAACCTCCGCCTCCAGTGGGTGTGGGGTGGTCCGGGTTAAGTTATATATATATATTACCTAATGGTGGTCGCCAGTAGGTAATTATAGTTAGGACCTAGTTTCCATAGGAAATCCACAACATTCTATTTGGGAATAACTTTGGCGCCGGTGGACAAATCTTCATGAATTTCACAAAGAAAATGGCCTGCTCGGTTCTGCTCCTTCCATTAAAGTTTGGGGGTGATTCGTCAAGGGGGGCCGAGAAAAAAGGGGGTCCCAAAACATGTTTTCCCCTTGCAATTTTCCATAGGGGCCTTTAGCCATGGCTGAACGGAATTACACGAAATTTGGCAGAGAGGTAGAGTTCGGTTTGCAGATTGTGCTTTTTGTTAAATTATGTAAATCCGTTCAGTAGTTTCTGAGAAAATTGCAAGTAAAATCATAGCGATATCTAGAGACGGGGTGCAGCACATGTATGGAAATTCGTTCAATTACGAGCGTGAGCTGCATGCTGATTGGCTGTTAACTGTCTGTCAATGCCCGAAACCAGGAAGTGTTGGCGGCCATCATGGGCCTCGGTAGAACCGAGTAACAAGAAAGCAGTAAAGAAAGTTGAGAAATAAGGACGGGGATAGGCTCCAAACATTTTGATCCTTTACGCTTGCTCAGGGGTTTGTACATGGATGTTTAGTCTCTTTTAAAAAAAAAGAAAAATCGCGGAGTATGCGTACAGAAATACGTAGAATCACGAGTAGGAGCTGCATGCAATTTAGCCACTGCTATTCTTGGGTAGTAGTTAACGAGAAGGGTCAATGAAGGGCCTGTAGTTCGAATTTCAATTTCAAGAAGAATAATTGATAACTCTAGTGAAGAAAGGCTGCAAATGTGGAAAACTTCTACAACAATAAAGGTTTAATGAAGGGCCTTGACTTTGAATCAGATTGAAAGTAGTTGTTGACAGAATGATCTGTCAAGGCAAGTTCTGAAAGTTAACAGTATCTGTGGAGGCAGTATAATTGTGTCTGTCTTAAGGAAAGTAAAGCTGAAAACAATGGTGTCTTTAATGTAGAAGGAAAGCTGAATTGTAGTTGTGAACCCGGCTGTCTGCAGTGTAGATTAAAGGCAGTTGTTGAGACAAAGATCAATGAACGCTATTTGGTCAACGATAACAGAATCTAAGGACACAGTATAATTGTTTCTGCCTTAAGGAAAGCAAGCAAGAATACAATGCTGTTCTCAATGTAGAAGGAAAGCTGAATTAAAGTTGTGAACTGAGCTGTCCGTAGTGTAGATGTAAATGGAAAGGGGCGACCACTCGGTCCCCCCCGAACGTATGGCAGAGTGCCTCGATCCCCCCGGGAAGCCATTTTGGGCGGGAGGCGCGTCTCGGCTGGTATGCCCGAAGCGGCGTAGCCGGGGCGCGCTTTTTCCCGCCCTAGAGTGGGCTGGCCTAGACACTGACGCGGCGGGCCACGCCCTCGGGGCAGGCAGGGGCGGGTTTACGCCCGCCCTGAAGATGGATAAAAAGGGACGCAAGACCAGAAGACATCCTCTTGTTCCTGTGCTCTGAAGCTGCACCTCCTCGCTGCACGTGAGCTCGAGACGGAACGAAGAGCCAATTTTGAGCGTTTTAATCGTTCTTGTTTGTTTTACAGTTACTTTGTTGGAGAATGCCGAAGAAGGTGGGAAAGCGCATGACTACTGACCAGATGCTGCGCGTTCTCATGAAGGAGATGTCCGAGCTAAAGAAGCGGGTGGACAAGAATGAGGAAGGGGGTCCAAAACGTCCTTTGGCGGGAGCAGCCCCGGGAGGGAAAAACAAGAGGCCCAGGAGGGGGGCAGCGGGTGAAGACATCCCGGGTCCCAGTGCCCCGCTCGAGGCTCCAACTCCCGTGCCGAAGGAGGGGAATCCAATTCCCGTTGTGGTCACCCCCGTGTCCGAGGATGATATGCCGCCCGAGCTGGCGGCACAATTGGCAGCGTGGTTGGGTAAAGGTAACGAGGGCGCCACGGCTGTCGATGCGCAGGCGCTGATAAAGCAATTGCGTGAGAAACGGGAAGCAGCCAAGGTGCCCGTGCCGGCTGCAGTAGGGGACAAGACACCAGGGACGATTGCGACCACAGAGGCAGCGTCAGGTGCAGGTAAGCGGCCATTGCCGATCGCGAGGGATGAGTCAACACCCTCTCGGAGAGAAAAGTTGGGGCAACATGTTCCTTTGGCAATTAAGGAAAAGATTTGGGCGGGGGAGTATGTGAACATTTTCTCACTGCTTGTTGATCATTATGAGGTAGAGCATGTGAAGAGTCAGAAGGATCTCATGCATCCGAGTGTTTGGCGCGCAAAAATGGCCGCCTTTAAAGTGAATGAGAATATCGGCAATTGGGGCAATGCTTGGGGAATCTTTACATCAATCTTGGGGGAACATAGACCTGAGTTGCTTTCCGAGTTCCCAATCTATCAATCACGAATCATGGGGTACTCGAAATCGCACCAGGGTAATCATTGGTTCTGTTACGATAATCTGTTCAGAAAGGAAAAGGAGCATAATAAAAGTTTAACCTGGGATTGTTATGATTCCTTGACTTGGGATAAAATGAAGGAGTCAGGAATGTTGAAAATGCCGTTGGTGGGAAGTAATGTTGGCGAATCCTCCCGGCAATATGCGGGGACGCCCTTTCGATCAGGTACGGGTGCCGACGATTACTCGAAACCTGCCGGCAATACCGGAAAAAGGGGTTTCTGCTTTAATTACAACAGAGGTAAATGTACTAGACCCCAGGGATCGTGTAAATTCAAACATGAATGTAGTGGTTGTGGGTCGTCCCATCCTGAGTCCTCGTGCAGAGCCAAAACGGGTGATAACGGGGGGAGAGGAGGTGCCAAACAGGTCTAATATAGTCCGAGGGGCGCCTTTACCTACCCCAATTGATACCCTGGCGATGATTCCCTGGCTCAGTGAATACCCGGATCGTACTTCTGCTGGGGTGCTGCGGAACGGTTTTTCGTATGGTTTCCGCATCCCGGTAGGGGACTTTCAGGGTGTGGAAAAGTGTAAAAATCAACTTTCCGTCCTGCAGCATACGACCGTAGTACAGGATAAGATCCGGAAAGAGGTGACTCGAGGTCGGGTCGCCGGCCCGTTTAGTTTACCCCCGGTCCAGAATTTTGTTTGTTCTCCCTTAGGGGTAGTCCCCAAGAAAGACCCCGGTGAGTTCCGACTGATTCATAATTTATCAGCTCCACAAGGTCTTTCCGTAAATGATGCAATCGATCCAGAAGTGTGATCGGTGCGGTACGCATCCTTCGATGAGGCCGTAGCCATTTTAAATCGCCTGGGGCCCGGGGCGCTGATGGCGAAGTCAGATATCGAGTCAGCGTTCCGATTGCTCCCGGTACACCCAGACGACCAGCGTCTCCTAGGATTCATGTTTCAGGGTTGTTATTACATGGATAGGTGTATGCCAATGGGGTGCTCTATATCCTGTGCTTATTTCGAGAAATTCAGTAGTTTTCTACAATGGGTCTTCACAAAGAAAACAGGTTTCCAAGATGTAATGCACTACCTTGATGATTTTCTGTTTCTTGGGGCAGCCGGGGATCTTGAATGTGCCCGGGCCTTGGCCGAATTTTGTGTGTTAATGAAACAGTTTGCTGTGCCATTGGCGCCGGGTAAAACAGTGGGTCCTACGACTTGCCTCGAGTTTCTGGGGATCGAGTTGGACTCCATTGAAGGGTGTTTCCGTTTGCCAGCTGAGAAGGTGTTGAAGTTCAGGGCTGCGCTGCACGTGTGTATAAATGCATCAAAAGTTACGCTGCAACAATTACAGCAGTTGGTGGGACAGTTGAATTTTGCCCTGAGGGTAATACCAATGGCCCGCCCCTTTTCCCGTTCAATTGCCCAAGCGATGGTCGGCCTTAAAGAGTGCCACCATCGCACGAGACTATCGGCCGAGATCCGCCAGGACATGCGTATTTGGTTAGCATTTCTGGCGGACTTCAATGGTAGAATCGTCTGGAATGAACCAGCCGTGTCTTCTGAAGAGCTGGGGCTGTGGACAGATTCAGCAGGAAGCATAGGTTTTGGCGCCATTTTCGGCACGAAATGGTCGGCACAAAGATGGCCGTCATGGTGGCATGAGAATGGTCTGACGAGTAATATTGCTTTCCTGGAACTGTTTCCCATCTTGGTGGCCTTGAGAACATGGGCCGATGGGTTCAAAGATCACTCTGTCATATTTTGGTCTGACAATATGACCGTGGTCGAGTGCATCAATAGTCAGGCAGCACGTTGTAAACTGATTTTGAGACTTCTTAAGGAAATTGTTTTACTATGTATGCAATTGAACGTGCTATTCAGAGCAAAACATGTTCCGGGGGTGATGAATCAGGCGGCTGACGCACTGTCTCGTTTTCAAATGCAGGCTTTTTCGGGTTTCCTCCCCTCAGCGGACCCAGAGCCGGCACCCTTTCCCGAAGCTCTCTGGTCTCTCGGTGCCCCGAACTTCGTCACCTCGTGGGAGAGAGTCTAGCACCAAGGACGAGGAAGGCATACGAAGGGGCGTTTCGGGCCTATTTAGCCTTTTTGGGGAGTGATAGAGAGCGACTTTGGGGTCACGAGGAATGGGTAGTGAATTTCCTGATGTCATTACGTAGGGCTGGGAAATCGGTGGCTACGGCCCAGAGGCATCGTGCTGCCATTTCCTTTGTTGCCAGAGCACACGCTATCCAGGACCCAACAGCGTCTTTCGTTGTACAGAAAGCGCTACGTGGGTGGCAACGCCTTGAGGGTCGCAGAGTAGATGAAAGGCGCCCGATAGGTTTGGATAGATTGTCCCAGTTGTTGGCCACACTCCCGGCCACATGTTCATCTCAGTTTGAGGCGTTGCTGTTCCGAGCCGCTTTTACGCTAGCATTTCACGGAGCAATGCGGGTAAGCGAACTAGTTGCAAGGAACAAACTGGATGTGGCAGGGGGTTTGTGCCAGGAACACGTTCAGATCAGGGGAGAAACAATGACTGTCTCCTTTGTAAAATCCAAGACTGATCAAGATAGGATGGGTGACTGCGTCATCATACGCAGGATTCCTGGGTCCTCCATGTGTCCGGTACAGTGTTTAGAGGATTACCTAGCACGAAGGGTGGCATCATGGGGGGGGACTTTGTTAAGACACGCTGACGCCACCCCACTGACGAAATTTCAGTTTCAGCGGGTGCTTGCGATGTCGATTGCCGCTGCGGGCTTGAACCCGGGCGAATTTGGGACCCATTCCTTTCGGATAGGGGCTGCTACGGAAGCTACAGCCAGGGGTCTTAATGTTGAGCAAGTGAAACGAGTGGGGCGTTGGTCCTCCAATTGTTACAAAAGATACGTGCGGTTGCACATGTTGTGAAGCTGTAATAATGTACTCACGCTTCTTGTTTTTGTTTGGTTTTCAGTTACGCAAGCCTACGAGGCGGGGCGGACTATGCAGTCGACCCTACACCGGGCCAGCGGTCAGACATCACCGGCTGTGAAAAAGGAGGTGTGGGTCGTGGGCCACTCATACGTGAGGCGTGCCGCAGACGTATTCAAAGCAGGTGACATGATTCACGTAGCTGGGGAATACGGGTACAGGATGTCCTTCTACGGAAGGGGCGGTCTCTGTATTGACCAGTTTCAAACATTTTTCGAGGGTTTATTAGGGCGGACAAGGTCACCGCCGTCTATAGTTATAGTGCATGTTGGGGGCAATGATTTGGTCACCATCGGTAGACGACTACTCCTGGAGGCAATGCTTTCCACTGTAAGTTGGTTGGCGAGGAGAGTTCCGGGGTGCACGATTGCATGGTCCCATCTGATTCCACGAAAAGTGTGGCGGGGGGCTATCTCTATTCCTGCTTTGAACCATTCTGTTAGGAAGCTTAACAATAAAGTGAGTAGGTTGTTCCGTTCCAGGACATTGCATTCTATTTCTCATAGCTGTATTAATGATGACAGTATGTATTTGGGGGATGGTGTGCATTTGTCTTGGGTGGGGAATGAGTTACTCTTAGGAGACTTCTTAGCATGGTTAAAATCGTTGAAACATGACCTTTAGGTAGGAGTTGTGTGGGGGGTCCGGATAGCCGGTCAACTATCCGGCCTGTGGCGGTAAGGTCATGATCGGTGAGCACTAATTGGAAGATCCCTATGAGTGGGCGTCACCCAACACGGATGGGAGCGCTCGGGGGAGGTGGCCTTTGGCCCCTCAACGGGGAGGCGGTCCCTTCTAAGGATGGGTCGCCGAAAGAAGAGGAAAGGCGGTCAAGGCCCCTTCCTGTGTAGGAGGGGTTACAGCCCCCTCCTGGGGAATTTCCCGGGGCCAGTGACATCTGCGACGGCAGATGCGGTAAGTTGTGTGGGGTTGGGGGGAGGTCTACGATACCTTCTAGATACCTCACACGAGTCTTCGAACGACCTTTAACTGGCGTCGAGTTGATAAGTGCCCCCGTCAAGTCAAGGGAAATTGGTAGTAGTTGCACTTGAGTACGCCTCAGTGCTGTCGCCCCTCCAAGTGGGGGGGGGGTATGTCTGGTTAGGGATCTTGACACCGGTTACGACCTTGCCGTTGGCCCTTAAACGTTAGGATGTACAATTTCAATATTTCAAGTAAATGTTTTGTAGGATGTTAGTTCGGCTAGGAGAACCTCTGTATTAGAGAATCTGTTAAGGTTAGCCAAACATCGCAATGTGGTATGAAATTGTACATTAATGTTTAAATGTTTTTAATTTTTTGTTTTAATAAATACGGCCGGGAGGGTCACTCCCTCCCACTTCCAAAAACTTCAAGAACTGTTTCCGGTTTCCCTCCTTTGGGGATTGTGTTGAGAGGGGGTGGCGGGTATCTCAGCCATATGGAAAGGGGCGACCACTCGGTCCCCCCGAACGTATGGCAGAGTGCCTCGATCCCCCCGGGAAGCCATTTTGGGCGGGAGGCGCGTCTCGGCTGGTATGCCCGAAGCGGCGTAGCCGGGGCGCGCTTTTTCCCGCCCTAGAGTGGGCTGGCCTAGACACTGACGCGGCGGGCCACGCCCTCGGGGCAGGCAGGGGCGGGTTTACGCCCGCCCTGAAGATGGATAAAAAGGGACGCAAGACCAGAAGACATCCTCTTGTTCCTGTGCTCTGAAGCTGCACCTCCTCGCTGCACGTGAGCTCGAGACGGAACGAAGAGCCAATTTTGACCCACCCACCAGCCCCTGAGGACAGCCAGTTGTTTTAATAAATTTGATCAATTATTCTATTTCGTTTTCAGGTTATTGTAGTGTTGTGTTGATGTTGAATGTGTAATAAAGATTGGTCTAATTTTACAAGTTTGTGATTAAAGAACTTCGGTTGTAAGGTCCATTTATAAACAGGTTTTTTCGGTCATAGTGGCCAATGTAGTTTCGTTTAGTTATCATTTGTCGTATTTATTTTTGGTCGGGCGGTAAGGTCATGATCGGTGAGCACTAATTGGAAGATCCCTATGAGTGGGCGTCACCCAACACGGATGGGAGCGCTCGGGGGAGGTGGCCTTTGGCCCCTCAACGGGGAGGCGGTCCCTTCTAAGGATGGGTCGCCGAAAGAAGAGGAAAGGCGGTCAAGGCCCCTTCCTGTGTAGGAGGGGTTACAGCCCCCTCCTGGGGAATTTCCCGGGGCCAGTGACATCTGCGACGGCAGATGCGGTAAGTTGTGTGGGGTTGGGGGGAGGTCTACGATACCTTCTAGATACCTCAAACGAGTCTTCGAACGACCTTTAACTGGCGTCGAGTTGATAAGTGCCCCCGTCAAGTCAAGGGAAATTGGTAGTAGTTGCACTTGAGTACGCCTCAGTGCTGTCGCCCCTCCAAGTGGGGGGGGGTATGTCTGGTTAGGGATCTTGACACCGGTTACGACCTTGCCGTTGGCCCTTAAACGTTAGGATGTACAATTTCAATATTTCAAGTAAATGTTTTGTAGGATGTTAGTTCGGCTAGGAGAACCTCTGTATTAGAGAATCTGTTAAGGTTAGCCAAACATCGCAATGTGGTATGAAATTGTACATTAATGTTTAAATGTTTTTAATTTTTTGTTTTAATAAATACGGCCGGGAGGGTCACTCCCTCCCACTTCCAAAAACTTCAAGAACTGTTTCCGGTTTCCCTCCTTTGGGGATTGTGTTGAGAGGGGGTGGCGGGTATCTCAGCCATAGTTCTTGTGAGCAGTTATAGATGAATACTATGTGACATTCTTTTACAAAATCGGAAGACATGAAATCCATTAGACTCTACCTTTAATAATGCTAGGCTGAATTCAACGTTTTCTGTAGTAGTGGAGCTCTTGGTATGAAGTTTTAATTTTTACTGACCGCAGAATATATTGAAGGTTGTTGTAAGGACAGATATTGAAGATAATTTTAGTTCTAAAGCTGAGTTAAAGTTGTGAAGCCTTCTGTCCGCAGTGTAGATTGAAGGCAGTTGTTGACAGAAAGGTTGATGAATGCCATTTCATCATAGATAATAGAATCTCAGGATACAGTATAATTGTCTCTGCCTTAAGGAAAGGGATCAAGAATACAATGCTGTCCTCAATGTAGAAGGAAAGCTGAAGTGAAGTTGTGAACCCTGATGTCTGCAATGTATATTGAAGGTGCTACTCGACACAAACGTAGATGAATGTTATTTTGTACAGGTAACAGAATCTGAGGACATAGTACAATTGTCTGTCCCTTAAATAAATTGAGACTAATATGTCATACTCAGTTTTAAGACTTTGCAGCATTCTTAAATGCTCAAAGGCAAGCATTAAGTTTGATACCATGCTTATGTTATCAATAATGAGAAGTTATATTTTCTTCAAGAGTCTTTACAACAAGCTTCTCCAGGTATCTTGTGGTATTGTAATTTGTTGTTATGCTCCATAGGTAGTATAAGTAAATGATGTAATGTAGCAATGGTAATGTTAACATTAAGTTATATTTTTATATTAAGGAAGTTATTACAAATATGCAATAAGGAAATGATGCTGAATATGGAACTATTCTACTAGAAATAAGAATTGGAGAAATGACTGAACATGTCAAAGAAATTTTACAGAGACGATTAGTTTGAAATTTGTTTCCAAAAGAAAATATTGTTGCTAAGCTTGTAGGTACTTTTAAAATAACTGACAACCCCAATGAAGAAAAGCAGCAAGTGTGAAAATACCCTACTATGTTCGGCTGGGGTATTAGCTACAAGGAAAAGATTTGATAAAGGTCCTTGACTTTGAATCAGAAAATAAAAATTGAACAATAATTGATAACCCCTTGCCAAGAAAGGCAGTTAGTGTGCAAATTTTCACTGCCTTCGGCTGGAGTTGTAGGTACAACAAAAAGTGTTAAAGGGCACGAGTTTGTATCAGAATATGAAATTCAGGAACAATTGATAACCCCTAGCCAAAAAAGACAGTTAGTGTGTAAATGTTCACTGCCTTCGGCCTGAGTCGTAGGTACAACAAAAAGCCTCAATAAAGGGCCACGAGTTTGTATCAGAATATGAAATTTACGAACAATTGATAACCCCAGCCAAGAAAGGCAGCAAGTGTGCAATTCTTTACTGCCTTCGGCTGGGGTACTTGTTACAACAAAAAGGCACGATAAAGGGCTTGTAGTTTGAATACGAATATGAAATAGAATAGTTGATAACCATAGTCAAGAAAGGCAGCAAGTAGGTGTGTGTACGTGTAGATAATGTGTTGATTGAGTGGAATATGAATAATGTAGAAATTAGAAAGGCTGTGAGTGTGCAAATTTGCCACTGCTATTCACGGGTAGTAGTTTGCAAGAAGTCTCAGTAAAGGGCCTGCACTATTAACTAGAATAACAAAGAGAAGATTTGATAAGCATAGACTATATTGGTTCTTTTTTAATATTGGCAGACTTTTGTTAAGCTTTTTTTCATACATGAACGGCAGGAAGAGCGCAAATTACCCACTGCCATTCAGGAGTAATAGTTACCAAGAAGGCTCAATAAAGGGCCTGCACTTTGAATTTGTATTACAAGAACGATAATTGATAACCCCAGCCAAAAAAGTAAGCAAGAAATCAAATTTCCTACTACCTTCGGCCGGGGTAGTTGATAGAATAAAAAGGGCTTGATAAAGGGACTGCAGTTTGAATAGGAATATGAAATTGAACAATAGTTCGTAGCCCCTGCGAAGAAATGTAGTAAGTGTGCAAATTTCCCACTTTCTTCTGGCAGTGCAGTATCTACATGAAAAAGGTTCGATAAATGGCCCGGACTTTGAATACAGATATGAAATAGAAGAATAGTTGATAACCATAGCCAAGAAAGGCAGTAAGTAGGTGTGTGTACGTGTAGATGATTTGTTGATTGAGTGGTAGATGAATAATGTAAAAAATTATGAAAGACTGAAAGTGTCCAAATTACCCACTGCTATTCACGGGTAGTAGTTAGCAAGAAGGATAAATAAAGGGACTGTACTTTGAATTTCAATAAGAAACAGAAGATTTGATAACCATAGACTATACCTGCTCTTTCTTAATATTGTTAGACTTTTAAGCTTTTGTTTATACATGAGTAGCAGGAAGTGCGCAAATTACCCATTGCCATTCACAAGTAATAGTTACCAAGAAGGCTCAATAAAGGGCCTGCTCTTTGAATTTGTATTACAAGAAGGATAATTGAACAATAATTGATAATCCCAGTCAAGAAAGGCAGTAAGTGTGTAAATTTGCCACTGCCTTGGACTGGGGTAATAGCTACAACAAAAAGGTTGAATAAAGGGCCACAATTTTGAATCAGAATATGAAATTGAAAAAGAATTGATAACTGCAGCCAAAAAAGGTAGCAAGTTGGTGTGTGTTATGTGTAGATGATGTGTTGATTGACTGGAAGATAAAAAAGGTGAAAAATTAGAAAGGCTGCAGACTCACAAACTATCCACTGCTTTGTCAGGGAAGTGGATCTTTGAATTTCCAAGTCATTATATGGATAGGGGATCGAATTTTGCAGTGGGAGCATAATATAGGCTACGACATCAAAGGAAGCAATGTAAGTGCATTAAGTTACCATTGTGATGGGTAGGGCTGAAAAATGACAACCACGGGCCCATTTCAGGGACTCTACTTTGAATTAGAATAATACTTGGCAAAGGCTGCAGGAAAGTTAGGAGATATGTATGTTTTAGGTAGTGGATGCAGAATAAGGTGAAAAGGGAGAGATGTAGCAGATGTGGAAACAATCCCCAGCCTTGTAAAGTAGATGGGTGTTTGGTTTTCCAGTCGATTTCAGACTGAATTGGATTCTGCAGTGGGAGCCTGAGAAACAGGTATCTCATCTAAGGAGTTATGCAAGTGCGCAAAGTACACACACTGTGCGGTAGAAAGGCTGCAAGTATGCAAATTACCCACTGCCATTGTCGAGGAATAGTTACCAAGAAGGCTGAATAAAGGGCCTGCACTTTGAATTTGTATTAGAAGAAGGATAATTGATAACCGCAGCCAAGAAAGGCAGGAAGTAGGTGTGTGCACGTGTGGATGATCTGTTGATTGAGTGTTAGATGAATAATGTGAAAAATAAGAAAGGCTACAAGTGTGCAAATTACCTAGTGCCATTCATGGGTAGTAGTTACCAAGACGGCTCAATAAAAGGTCTGTAATTTGAATTACAATAACAAACAGAAGATTTGATAATCATAGACTATATTGGCTGTTTTTTAATATTGTTAGAGTTTTAAGCTTATGTTTATACATGAACGACAGGAAGTGCGCAAATTACCCACTGCCATTCACGAGTAATAGTTACCAAGAAGGCTCAATAAAGGGCCTGCATTTTTAATTTGTATTACAAGAAGGACAATTGACAACCCCAGCCAAGAAAGGCAACAAGTGTGCTTCCCACTGCTTTTGGCCGGGGTAGTAGGTAGAACAAAAAGGCTCGATAAAGGGTCATGAGTTTCAATCAGAATATGAAATTCAAGAGTAACTGATAACCCCAGGCAAGAAAGGCAGCAAGTATGCACATTTTCAACTGCCTTCGGACGGGGTAGTTTTTGGTACAAAAAAGCTTGATAAATGTCTAATAACTAATGTTGAGGACAGCTCTGCTGCTGTTTCTTGTTTTTGATGATATTGATATAGTGTTTGCATAACACAAAAGGTCATCACAATAAATGCATAGAAATTTAAGTGTACGAAACTCAAGATCAATATGCGACTATGGACTGTTTGCTAAAGATGGTATTGCAGCTGTTGATGCGCTTGGTTTAGTAGCAAGTGGTTGTCCTGCAATCTCTGTGTTACAGCTCAAGCAAAGTTTTTGGGGTTAAGTAGTTGATGTGTGTTGTACTATATTTGATGTGCCAAAGGAGTATTTTTTCAATTGATCACACCTTCAAAGATTTGTTTGGCAAATTTTATAGGTTACTATTGGTTGGTGTGTTTCAGTTACTATGTGTTTGGACTTCGCTTGAATGTTTAAGGGACGCATTAGGGATTCCATAATAGAGAAATACTTTGTACTTTGTGATATCCAATTCTATTTTATGAAGAACGGTTGAATTCTACATCCACCTCTAGGACTAGTGGGAGGGTAGTATTTCAAAGTGTTTGACAGGTTACACCACATGTTTCTATGTAGCTAAAGAAAAGTTAGCTTGGTTATGTATGGGCATGCTCCCACACAAAAGTCAGCACTCAGCATTCAGGATTGTAAAGGCTTACCATAGGAGTGACTGATGAGTTTACATATGTCAGTTTACAAATGAGAAAACAAGTTCAATTGTTTTACATTAGAGATATACAGACCTGAAAGACTATGCATGTAAATTCATGAAATCTTTTTTTAAGGTTTGGAAGAAAGCAGTGAAAGGGTGTTTAGAAGCAATACTGTCCAGCATAAAAAGTGCATAAATATTTGGACACTCCTGCAGTCTAGTCTTGTGTCCAAATTATCTTAAAAAGTAATGTTGAGACACACTTTTTTTCACATGTTACCATTTCCACAATGCTTTTAGAGTTGGAGCAGACTTAACTTTCTTTTTGAAATGGAGTCATTTTTTTGTTTATCTGTTGAAATATAAATTTAAATCTTCCTCTTTGAAGGTGAAAAAGCAACACCGCTCCTCTACACAATATTGTTTTCTAAAAAGTAAAGCTAATTCCACTATCACCAAGGTAGATATCTGACAATAAAATTAAATATATTTTTATATCACTATTCCATAGTCCTAATGCAAATGGTGTGTTTAGAGTCAACAAAATTAATACATTTTTTAAATATACAGGCAGAAAAAGACAAGTATGATTTACATTTGATTTTGTTAATTGAAGGTGGTCATCTGCTGCATTCGAAACATTGGGCCTAATGAGAAGAAAGTGAAAAGTATGTTGTAATTAATATTGCATTGTTTAAAGGTGAATAGCTTTTTGAAATAAAAACGTTATATGTATTTACATGGTAAACATAGTTCCAGGGTCAGAATGGCCTTTTGAGTCTGTGCAAACCCACTAACTTCCATGTTTTATGCGTTTTTTAAAAACTCTTCTCTAATCTTTTGTCATAGTAAAGAATGTTAGAAATTTCTTCCCGACAATGGCAAACATCAACCTTCTTTCTGAGTTGGGAAAAAAGGTGTTGGAGGAAAAGTGAATTTGTAAACATTCAGATCTACACATGCAAATTTGCTCATGCTAAAATGTAGTTCACAAATATTTTCTAGGAGTACTATTTCTTGCACTACTTGTGTACATTTTTGGGAATTCACAAAAGCTGTATAGCTGCACTTAATGCTAGGACGTATTCCATGGTTGTACTTTTGAGACTTTCTTGAATAGTTGGGCCCCTAAGTTAGTCTGGCATTAACCGTGACCGTTTGCTTTTATTACATCTCTCTCTCTCGCTCTCTCTGTTCCCTCTACTCTCATCCACTCTGCTCTCTCTCCTGTCTCTCTCTCTCTCTTTCTCTCTCTGTCTTTGTATCGGAAGGCTTCACTGTGAGTCACAGCATTATGCTTTTTCACAAGGAGTATATCAGCACACAAAGTAGTTTTGTTCAGTGCCAGTAACTACTGTGGAAGTTTGTGCTTTTTAAAACCAAAAATATTTTTTGCTTTTGCCAAAGTTTGTTATAATAGTGAGGGGGCAGCAGCTTACATGGCAATTAAGTTTTACAGACACAATGCCAAAACGAGTCACACAATGACAAACATAAAAAGGTGACTATCAATTTCAGTGTTTGCCAATGGTTGTTGAATTTTGTTTCCCTTAATATTATTGAAAGTAGTTACAGAGATTTTCCATAATCAGTATTTTTGGGAAATACTAGCATGGATGAACATGTTACTAAATGATGCTGCAAAAAAATGGTAACAGAAATGTTATAGTAGTTTAGCAAAACGTTTTTTTTCCTGCTTTCTCTTTTTTATGAACATTTTATTTTGAAAGCAAAGTATTATAAAACTTGCTTTTAAGCTTCTGCAATTATTTGCGTCAAATCACAGAGCATTGTGGGAGCAGTATACATAGCCTAATAGTGCTAAACTTTGGAAGTATGTGTACACTTTTTTTACTACAGAAACTGTCAGTAGTGCAGTCTGAGTTTACAACATTTATTTGGAAGAGTCACTCTAACTAATAATAATGACTGCATCAATGTTGTAGAAGTTTGAAAGTCATTAACATATGGACACAAATATTAACTTGGCAGTAGACATTTCTGATAAGCATACGTGGGTCAGTCATGTTTCAGAGCTGCACGCTTTTGTATACTAGAGCCACTGACAGTTGTATACTCAGAGGTTATAACATTTACTTAGAGTGCGCGCCCGAGTAATAAGTGCATTCAATTAATGAACCATAAATACAGTTTTGAACAGTATTAACATATGGGCAAACATACTACGTTAACTACAGACAGTGCCCTTCTCTGACCCATTATGTGGTACTGCTAACTGTCATACCAAAAGAAGGGAAGTTAATCAGCAATGTGTTCCATAAGCCAACTGACAGGAACAACTTGCTCTCCTTCAAGAGCTTTAATCCTCGTTCGCTCCGGGAAAGTTTGCCCTACGGGCAATTCCTGCGACTTCGCCGGAACTGTTCTCAAATATCGGACTACAGAAAAGAAGCCGATATTCTCAGTAAAATATTGAGCCAGCGTGACTATCCTAAAGGGGTAATAAATAAGGCCTGCAAGAGGGCAAGAAACTGCAACAGAGAAGCCCTCCTGGAAACTAACACTAAGGAAAGAGTTGAGAAAAGTATCTGTGTTACAACATTCAGCACAACATATGATCATATGAAGAAGATCATACAGAAGGAATGGGGGATCTTAAATTTCAATGGGCTGAATCAACCCTTACCTCTTTCCTCATTTAAGAAAAGTGCCAGCATAAAAGATATGATTGTGCACACACGGCCCAGAAACATGGAAGAAACAGTGTTACCTTTAGAGAGAACTTGGGTGTTACCACCAGTAGAAGGCCACTATGATTGTGGCTACTGCAAAGCCTGTCCTTACTCTATGAATGGAAGAGAAATTGACATTGGTCTTAAAACACCTTGGGAGAGAAGAAAACATACGTCATGTAACACGGAAAATGTAATCTACCTCCTGAAGTGCCCTTGTAATATGCTATGGATCTATGACAGAATATCGACTACAAAAATATCGACCTACAAGAATATCGAGTCAACAATATCGAGGGCAAAAATATCGACATCCTATCTACAACATGGTAAGTACAAAAATATCGAAAAAATAATATCGTTGTAAAAAATATCGATATTAAAAATATCGATTTTTTTTTTAATATATATAAATGTAAAAGTAAGTATATAACACTAATAAATAAAATATACATATTTAAAAGTATCTAATAATGTTTAAAATTAATAAATAAAAATATATACAGTAAAGATATAATATATATGTACTGAACAATAAGTATTAATAATTCATTTACTAAAAATACCCCATTACCCAAGAACTGAAAACTGACCCTGAACCCTAAAAATACCCCTTTACCCAAGAACTGAAAACTGACCCTGAACCCTAAAAATACCCCTTTACCCAAAAACTGAAAACTGACCCTGAACCCTAAAAATACCCCTTTACCCATGAACTGAAAACTGACCCTGAACCCTAAAAATACCCCTTTCCCCATGAACTGAAAACTGACCCTGAACCCTAAAAATACCCCTTTACCCATGAACTGAAAACTGACCCTGAACCCTAAAAATACCCCTTTCCCCATGAACTGAAAACTGACCCTGAACCCTAAAAAATACCCCTTTACCCATGAACTGAAAACTGACCCTGAACCCTAAAAATACCCCTTTACCCAAAAACTGAAAACTGACCCTGAACCCTTAAAATACCCCCTTACCCAAGAACTGAAAACTGACCCTGAACCCTAAAAATACCCCTTTACCCAAGAACTGAAAACTGACCCTGAACCCTAAAAATACCCCTTTACCCAAAAACAGAAAACTGACCCTGAACCCTAAAAATACCCCTTTACCCAAGAACTAAAAACTGACCCTGAACCCTAAAAATACCCCTTTACCCAAAAACAGAAAACTGACCCTGAACCCTAAAAATACCCCTTTACCCAAAAACCCAAAAATGACCCTGAACCCTAAAAATGCTCCTTAACCCAAAGGTAAATAATATTATTTAATTAGCAATTAATAATTAATTAACAATAACAATAAAATAAATATATTAGCACATAAGCTGTAATTAATATAATTTAATAATTAATATCATTTTCCCCAATTAATTAATTAACAGTAACTAAAAATTATATATATAAATAAATTACTCTAATAATGTAATTAACTAACTAATATTATTTAATTACCAATTAATTACTAATTTAAAATATGTACCAAATTATATTAATTAATTAACTAATTAATATTAATTATTTGCCAATTAATTAGTTATAAATATTTAAAAACATATATTAATTAATTAATTATTATTAAATTACTCCCCACCCTATTCCCCTATAAACCCACATCCCGCTACAGAAAATATATATCAATTAATCAATTAATTATTTCCCAATTATCAATATTAATTAGCAAATAATTATAATTAATTAATTAATCCTACTAATTATTAATCAACTTACCATAATTAAATTACTTCCCACCCTATTCCCCTATAAACCCACAACCCGCTCCGGTACTAAAACATCAAATGTCCTTATAAATTTCTATATTATTATAGAAAATGTATACACATATAATAGTAATTATTTTAAATACTTAAATTAAACATATAACACATACATAATAAAAAACTATAAAATAATACAAATATCGATATTAGTGTCATCGAAATTATTAACATCGATATATATGCTATCGATATTACTAACTTCGATATTACTTACATCGATATTAAGTATTTCGATATTACTTACCTTGGGTCGATATTCTGTCCTACGATATTCTTGCCTTCGATACTATGCTCCTTCGATATTACAGACTCGATATTATGGTAAGTCGATATTTCCAACTCGATATTTTGACTGTCTACCATATGCTATACGTGGGCATGACCACAAGGAAAGTCAAGACCCGTATCCTGGAACATATGAGCACGATCAGGTGCTGAAAAACCAACACCAGAATGACGACACATTATCAGGAGAAGGGCCATAATGAGAATGACCTCCAATGGACGGTGCTAGACAAACCGAACATACCAGCTGGCACAAGGAATGTGGGCGAAGTTTTGATGTTAAGAGAACAACGTTGGGTGGAACGATTGAGCAGTAGTACAATAGGTCTGAATGACCAAATACCATGGTTCCAATTATATGGTATGATGACAAGATGAAGTGAGCAAGGGGATTGCTGTGACAAAATATAACGATGTGCACATGGCCTATCGACTCACGGTATCCAGTAGTATGAAGTTCCTTGACCTTATACTGAACATGGGATGACAGTATGCATCGATAGTAGCATGGATGGCGTGATAGTATCCCTAACTTGCATATTCCAGATATATATACATCAACCACCCCTTTACACCAGATAAATATTATGACAGGTTACTAGGCCCATACTGATCTGCTGGATTAGCTGATACCAAGGAGATCTAACAAACATAGACTAGTGAGGATTTCATTAGTCTATCATATTATCAGGGAATACTAAGTGTCAATGAGAATAATATCTCTCCCGATCTATTGAGCAATAATACCACCTTTGCTATAGTTGTGCATTCTTTTCACCCTCCTTTTACTTGGCTTAAACATTCACAGCAGTATTAATTAGGGAGGGAGAATACTTAATCATGTTTTCACAACCAATGCACTTTTACAATAAATATCATGGAAGATACCTTAATCTGGTTGGTTGGTTGATACTTAGGGTGAAATAAAAGTACAAATGTAGCCCGTTTAAAAATTAGTGATTACTATGTAAATACTAGCTTACATTTATCCCGATACTATGAACTACATAACCATCTATGCCTGTACTTTCGTTCTGTCTGACCTCTCTGTACTTGGCCTTAATGTCATGAAAAATGAATAATTATGCCATTGTGGCGTCAGTAACATATGATATCTCTAGGAATCATGAGAGGGCATTACCTTAGTGAACCACTGTATTTACCCTTCCAAGATGGCGCCCGCGAAATATGGAATATCATAGCGAGTGCAGAGAGTCCTTTAACTATGTTTAAACAAAGTAGAATCCATTCAGAAAGTGGTGGTGATCCCTAAAGTGATGGGGAGCACACAGTGTTGTTTAAATGCCCCTCACACACCAACAGGCCCCTTGGTGTCATGCTTCATCATCGGGGCCTTCGCACCCCTCTACGGGATGTGGCGTGCTACGACTCAAGGATACGCAGGAGCACTTGATAGTGAACTATGTGTAGGTGTGTGTTTAGGGAAGGAGTGTGAGTAGTGAGGTGAGGTGAAAAAGTGAAAGTTAATTAAAAAATACCTGGCTCGTAGGAAAAAATTATTTATTATGTCCTCGGCTGGTATTGTTAAAAAGTGCAAAGTGAGGTTGATAAATATACGTATTAGGGTATATCAACCTTTGAAAACGTCGACATGTTTTGGAGTACAGCGACTCCTTCTTCAGGACGAGGATATGCACGTTATCCTCACCTTACTCACATGGGTGTAGAATGTCAAAGTGTATTCTACCAAAAACAAAAAACTAGGTGAAATGTACCTATCAATGTTTAATGTGGATAAGCTCTGTTGCGCCCAATTGGCGATAGAAGAACCTGTGGAATAAAAAACATAATAAACATCACAGTCGGACTTCCAGGAACAAGGAAAAACAATGGTTTCCAGTTATATGAGGGTAAAAAGAACCCAAAATGATGTTCAGGGACCCTGTGAAGTAAAACACCGAAAAAGACACACAGTAGACAAAGACATACATATATAGTAGGAAACATGCCAGGATATCTTTCCCAACAAATACTGTGAAGAAGAGGAAGGAGTTTATTTATGGAGGCTTACTTATAGTTAAAGGTTTTTTGACCTCATGAGCCTAAGCGTGGTACTGGGGGATTCCTTCCTCACTGCTCAGTAAAGCAACCTAAAGGATGTTAAGGGTGGATTTTAGGTTGATATAGTTGTAATGAAAGAAATTCTGAGAGAAATTGACTAGCCCTCGATGTTGCGACCCAACTCACGGTTACTGCATGGTCTAATAGACTTCCTTCCCCTCAACGCTGCTCCGACGAAGTGTGGGATCAGGTTAGTAATTTGCCTCTTTTATACTGCCCAGGGCTTCAAATAAGAGAGTAAATTAGTTAATTTGAAGCGGAAATATGCCCAAATACGGGTTTAGTGAGGCGGAGAAGTCCGGTATTGCGCGTTGGGCTGGGGCGCGATGCACAATTGAAATGCGCATGCGCTAAGAGTTAGCGCTGCTGTATGAGCGCATGCGCGATTGAAATGCGCATGCGCTAGGAGTTAGCGCTGCTGAATGGGCGCATGCGCGGTGCCCGTTGTTGACTATGCCTGATAAAGTCAGATGGCGCGCATGCGTGTCAAGCAGACGCTGCTGCCCTGCGCTTTTTATACTAGCCACCTGAAGGACTTACGGAGAGGAACAGTAGGGGTACAGCGTTATTCATATCAAACCCCGTGTACATGATAAATTAATTGCATTAAAAATAATAAAGGTACAATGGGTACCTTTATTATTTTTAATGCAATTAATTTATGTAGGAGCAGAATTCCTGGAACAGTAGTTACAACAAAAAGGCTCGATAAAGGGCTGTGAGTTTGAATCAGAATATGAAATTGAAGAATAATTGATAACCCCAGCCAAGAAAGGGAGCAAGCGTGCTCACCCCCTCATGTGAGATGGCTTCATTGGGGCAACTCTTTTTGTTTGATGTATTGCGAAGCCGTCCTGCCGCCAGGAGAGGCGGATCCAAGGCCGGCAAACGCGAACATGATGTGGAATGAGGGGGATCGGAGCCTCAGGTACATATTGGTCTGTACCCTAGCAAGTCTACACAGCGCTTTCACCTATTTTAGGAATTATCATGAACTTTGACTCAAATGGGATTTTTATGAAGAGTGAAATATGCAAACACCCACTGGGGTTTTTTACGGGACTACAAGCATGGCTGCATATGAATGTACTACAACATCCAGAAAGCCACAGCGACGCCCATGGGGTCAGGGCTTGTTTCATTAATAAATTAGTGCCCTGAGACTCTTTTGCTGCTTCCTTGCATCATTGTGTGTTGAGCCTGCCGGTGAACAAGAGCGCTAAGTCGCTTGAAACGCGTATGGCTTTAGGGCTGCTATTCAGGAAGCGCATGTGACCTATTGGGAGTGCAGCCGCCTGGGGCATCAGCGTGCTCACCCCCTCATGTGAGATGGCTTCACTGGGGCAACTCTTTTTGTTTGATATATATATATATATATATATATATATATTCAATGAAAAAACCATAGGTTTTAGCCCATATATAGTTAGGGATTAGCATTTTCAAAACCTTATTTTACTCACATAAAACCATTGAAATTCGCATATATAGTTAGATGCGCTAACTATATATCGCGCACCCGCAATCCACTGCTGATAATGTCACATATTACATCATTCATGACATGGTCAGTGACATCACTGATGACATCTCAAATGACATCACTGATGACATCTCAAATGACATCACTGATGACATCAATGATGACATCTTAAATGACATCACTGATGACATCTCATTTGACATTACTGATCACATCACTGATGACATCATTCATGTGATTATACGATGAACCTCTTTAGACTCTGATATAACCTTAGATACACTCAGTGTAAACAGACACTCACAGACTGTCACTCATCCATGGAGTTACTCACACACCTAGTCAGTCATGCAAAGAATCAATCACACCTCCATTTCCTCAACTATACAGTTATACACATCTTACTTATTCAAACATATACTAACACATATTTACTCCCCTATACAATCCCTGATACAAGTTCACAATGATCCATACAGCCACTCACACATTCACTGGCTCTTATGCACAGTTATTTATATATGTCAACTCTCACATGTACTGTGTTTTACATATGTACTTACTTTGACATGTAGCACTGAGATATCCATTCACTCACCAATACACTCATGCACACAGTCAACCGCCCATGCAGCTGTTTCCACATGCACTTTTGAACCCATACATCTAGTGAATCAACTGCTCACACATCTATGCACAGAGTCATACACCTCCCAGCCACCCCCACACACACTCAGTCTCCCATACAAATACTTGGGCAACCAATCAATAACCCATATAGTTACTCATATAGCTACTGATCAACACATGCAGCAGTTTACAGAACAACAGACATAATGATGCACAAATTAAGACAGTTTAGTCACTAACCCATGCACTCAGTGAGACACATTTAATCACTCACTTATACAGTCAGTCATGCACCTACTAAATCCTTCATCCAGACACTTATACATCCACTCATTCTTCAATATGTAATACATATTTTAACTTTACAGAAACATACAGTCACTGGATGTTGTCATCAGTGATGTCATCAGTGATGTCACTGACCATGTCATGAATGATGTAATATGTGACATCATCAGCAGTGGATTGCGGGTGCGCGATATATAGTTAGCGCATCTAACTATATATGCGAATTTCAATGGTTTTATGCGAGTAAAATAAGGTTTTGAAAATGCTAATCCCTAACTATATATGGGCTAAAACCTATGGTTTTTTCATTGAATTTCAATGGTTTTTTAATAACAAATATCAAAAGCTGTCAAATGTCAAGTACGTGATAGGTAAAAACATTTTCGTGTTTATGCACGCTGATGTGCTTTAAACGCTGCCCCCCCCCTTTTCTCTTAGAAGTACTCTCTCTTTGCAGATAGTGAAGGGTAGTTAACGCAGGCCTTTGCCCCCGTTGTAATCCGTCGTGCCTGCTTGTCTCTCCATTTGATTGATTGTTATCCAAGCATTTACTATTTTAGAATTTATTCTCTTTGGTTCATTCTCTATTTACTAACAAGCACAAAGCCGCAATACTCTGTTTAGTCTTTGTAGATAGTGAAAAATCGTGTTAAAAAAAAAAATAATCGAGCAAAATCAGTAGGCCACTAATGGGATCTCTTTTTGACCTCGCTAAAATAGAAACATTAGGAACAACCCTTCATGAGAAATACGAAAAAAGTGAGATGAACTAAGCTCCACACCATGATGGCTGCAAGACAGCTCGGCTCCGCCACCCACCCCGCCCAAAATAACGATAAACTCTATGCAAATATTATAAATATATACAACACACCAGCAAAGTAACAGGGTAAAACATTTTATTAAATAACTATTTACATAACTATTTTATACTTTTTGTTGCCTGATCCGGCTAGCTCAATCGATCGAGCATGAAACTCATGCATTCTGATAGCAAGCGTTGCTGCTGATGCTATGCAAACAACAACTGGTTTTCAGTTTGTACATTCCTCAAGATTTTTCATCCAAGGCTGGTTGAGAGTTTGTAGAACGATGGCTTCAGATTTTCAACATACGGTGTGGTGGCGCGGACTGGGAGGGTGCGCTTGACTTCTGCCCCCTCCCCAAGTGGTGTTGCCCTGGCGTGGCCTAAGATCGCCCCCGACATAGGCCGCCGGCTCCCGGGGTCCGGCGGAACTTTTTGCCTTTTGATGACTCTTCCATTCTGGACCTTATCCCACAATCCGTTTGACCTGAAGACACGCTGTAGTGGGGCGCCCCTTTACCGTTTCAGTTGCCATTCCGCCCGCTTTTGCTACACTGTGCCTCTTCCGCCATTCAGCTGTTTACTGCCCGCTCTTGCGACTACAGCGTCTCGCTCACCATGTAGTTGAGTTGCTCCCGCTCTTGCGATGCAACTATAGGCGGCTGCCACAGGACTCTCAAAATGGCGGCCGCCTCTTCAGATTTGGGCGTGGTCCACTAAAATGGCCATGGGACACCTTGGAACTCGGACGCTTGTCTGCTAGGGCTTGGGCCCCATTCTCGAAAGCGTCCACTGAGCCTTGAAGATTCTACAAAATTCTTGGGGGCCCCCGACTCCTGCAGGCTTCTGGTAGGGAGCGGCTGCCATGATTGCTCGTGGAATGGCCACGACTGAGATACGAGATGGTTGTGCTCTCATGCTAACGCCAGCTTCAGTCTGAAACATCCAGAAACACTGTAGACTACCAATTCGATCAATTCCGGTAGCGCCCCAACGTGACCCGGTAGGGAAGAACTTGCCCTCCCCTCTTTGACTGATGGTTCTTGTTGCCTGTCCCTTCTGTTGTCAATTAACAGAACTTTTTAGACTGCTGAAAGGGGTTGTGTTCCGACCACTGGTTGGTGGAGACATTTTGACTATATTCTGGACCTACGTTGTCGCGTAATGCGTTATATGACACGCCGCGTTAGCGCACCCGGAAGTACTCCAGTGCGCGAAGCGCAGCTTCCCGGAAGGGATCCGGGGCGCGGCGCGCAGCGCGTAACGTAAGCATAACAGTTCATGTGACTTGTTAATAAAACTTTTCATTGGTTCATTTTACTTTTGTTATACTAATGATGAAAGGCTTGGTCATATGACCTAAAAATTACGCTTTTTATTGCTTTCGAACATTATTTTTTCTTAAACATATATGTTATAATGTTCCAGGCTAATGTATTTTCCCGGAAAATTTACAACTGTCCTGGAAGTAAAATATATTCCTTTTTCTAGCAAAAGGGCGTTTCTTCGTCCCATGACAGAGCCGTTGAGCAAAAGATGCTTGGCCTGCTGTCTTAGTCGCCGATACGCCCGAATATCAGATTCTTATCGATCACTTTATGTTGCAGGAGTAAAAAACACAACAGCTCTTGACCATTTATCTTTACTGCGTTCCTGCGTATTATACCTTTTATCCGTCATGTAATTGGACTGCTTTTTTTCACTTGCCTTTTACTGATTCGAAAACAGTGACTAAAATTAAAAACTTTACCAATGTAAATACTACTACCATGTTTTGTTTTTAAAACCTTTATTGTGAAAATGTCAGTATACAAATACGGGCCTATAACCACGTGGGCCGGCCACGGAGCAAACTGGAATCGTATATGATGAGGAGACATTTACACTGTAGAGGAACGCAACGAGCGGGCCATTAGGTTGCAAGAACTAAGGTGTCTAACAGTTGCGGAATCGGTGGACGTACATTTTGTAATTAAAATACGACAGGGCCACTTACAATAAAATTATCTAGATATACATTTGCGGGCAAGTACCATGGGTGACGTTAATTCGAACTTTCAATAGTACAGTAATCAATAACACATCAGAACTTAATATCAATAGGGATGTCGAAATATTCAATCAATTCTCATTCCCGCCCGCCATGTGCTTCAAAACTGCATATGTATCTCGTGATATCAAGGTTGTGCAACCAGTACACAACAAGGAGGTACGAGTCCCATTTATACCGGCGCCATTTTGGGCGAGGCCGGGCAGGTCCAGGATATAGTCAAAATATCTCCACCAACCAGCGGTCGGACCAGAACCCCTTTCGGCAGTCAAAAAAGGTTCAGTTAAATGACAACAGAAGACATAGGCAACAAGACCAACAGTCAAAAGAGGGGAGGGCAAGATCTAAAGACATTGTTCTACAAACTCTCAAGCAGACTTGGATGGAAAAATCCTGAAGAATGTACAAACTGAAAACCATTTTTTGTCTGTATAGCATCACCAGCAACGCTTGAGTCAGCTTTGTGTGAAGCCGCCATTTTGATTCAATCAATAGCGTCCCCCTGCACACATTCAGGGACCTGGTCGTGTCTAAAGGTTAAACGGATTGTGGGACAAGATGCAGAAAGGAAAAGGAAAAAAGTTCCGCCGGACCATGGAACTTTCGGCGCAGCATTGTAGGATGGCCACACCAGTGCGGCAACTTGCTAGACACCACCTCGGTGCCATCCAGATCTCGGGGCGTTGTGCTTCCTTCGGCCTACTGTAGCCGCAAGTGCGGACGCAACTCAGCTGGATAGCGAGTGAAACACCAAGGGGCACCCCACTGCAGCCGAGGAGCCTCCATCTTGGGGGCGACGCACAGCATCACATTGCTTTCTCAAACAGCCCCCACTGACTGACGCGACCTCACAGGCCAACGGGGCGCCCCACGCCGAATTTCGGCGCAGCATTGTAGGATGGCCACACCAGTGCGGCAATTTGCTGGACACCACCTCGGTGCCATCCGGATCTTGGCGCGTTGTGCTGCCTTCGGCCTACTGTAGCAGCAAGTGCGGGCGCAACTCTGCTGGACGGCGAGTGAAAAGATAAGGGGCGCCGCACTGCACATCAGGTGCCTCCACCTGAGGAGGCGAGAGAGGCCAGTTTGCGCCACCTCCCCCCCAGGCACCCCACGCCGACTTTCGGCGCAGCATTGTAGGATGGCCACTCCAGTGCAACTTGCTGGACACCACCTCGGTGCCATCCGGATCTCGGCGCGTTGTGCTGCCTTCGGCCTATTCGCACATCGGTCCGCTACTGACGCCGCCTCACGTGCCAACGGATTTTCTATGCTTTTTATAGCAGCGCGTAACGTAAGCATAACAGGTCATGTGACTTCTTTATAAAACTTTTCATTGGTTCATTTTACTTTTGGTTTCCTAATGATGGAAGGCTTGATCATATGACCTAAAAATATCACTTTTCATTGGATTAAAACATTTTTTTTTCCCAAACGATGAAAGCCCCACCTTGTTTCTAGATGTTTCAGACTAAAGCTGGCGTCAGCCTGAGAGCACCACCATCTCGTGGCTCCGTCGTGGTCATTCCGCGAGCAATCATGGCAGCCGCTCCCCACCGGAAGCCTGCAGGAGTCGGGAGCCCCCAAGACTTTTGTAAAATCTTCAAGGCTCAGGGGACGTCCGAGTTCCAAGGTGTCCCAGGGCCATGTTAGTGGACCAGGCCCAAATCCGAAGAGCCGTCCGCCATTTTAAGAGTCCTGTGGCAGCCGCCTATCGCTGCACTGCAAGAGTGGGCGCAACTCAACTACATGGTTAGCGAGACGCTGTAGCCGCAAGAGCGGGCGATAAACAGCTGAATGGCGGATGAGGTACAGTGTAGCAAAAGCGGGCGGAATGGCAACTGAAACGGTAAAGGGGCGCCCCAGTACAGCCGACGAGCCTCCACCTGGGGAGACCCGTTCACGCCGCCTCCCCCCCCCCCCCCCCCCCCCCCGGGACGCCCCACGCCGTTTTTCGGAGCTGCATTGTAGGATACCAAAAACCAGTGCGGCACCCAGGTAACATCACCTGGGTGCCCTCCAGAACTCAGCACGTTGTGCTGCCTTGGGACTATTCGCACAAAACACAGCTACTGACCATTGTTGTTTCTTTTTTCAAAAAAATGTTTAAATGTATTTACTGTTTTTGTTGCGTTCTATATATTTGAAAGTTATTAAAGTGTTATAATCCTACTTTGTTGGAGTACTATGTATTTATAATGTGACACATAATTGTAAAAACTTTGATGTACAAAGAGGCATCCCTGGAATCTTCCGCTTCAGGCTCGGTCCCACACACCCTCACAGTGAGAATCCCCTCCCCAAGCACAATACAGGATTGTTATCAGATAGTAGGAACGCGTGTGGTGTGACAGATCTACTGTAACTCCTTTGAAGAGGGGTGATTCTCTACAGCTGGGGCCATAAACTACATCTGCAGGGCTAGGTGATAGCCTGGGACCGGCCTGAACAATCGGACACAGAGGAAGAAAAGTGTCAGAGGGTGCGGTAGTGAATAGGGTGAAAGGGTGGTGTCGGGCGGGCACAGGGTGTGATTCTCAGGGAAGAGCAGCGCACATGGGAGGAGGTTTCTGGCCCATGCATGAGAGAGAGAGCGGGGGTGACCAGTGCGTGGGGGAGATGCTTGCGAGGGTGAGGAGCCATGCTGAGGATCGGCGGCGTGCAGAGAGTGGGTCTGGTCAAAGCATCTAAAATGGCTGCCGTGCTCAACAAAAGTGTGGCATTGCAAAAAAGACAAGATGGCACAGACAATGTTTATCAATAAGGATTAATTTATAACAATTATTTAAAACAAAATATTTACTCGCAGTGACAAAATGGCGGTCAACACTTCCTGATTTCCATCGAATCGAACGTTAACAGACGTCACGCAACAAAAAAAAAACGCTCACGCACAGCCGCTGGAAGACATGTATCAACATATATGAGCCTCCTCAGCCACCCTCAGAAAACAAAAGGGGTCAGGATACGTCTCCCGTACCCCCTTATACCTAGTAATTTAATGAAATCAAAACACAAAATGGCGAATTCACGTTTCGCTACCAGTTTGCGAACCGAGAAGCGCTTCTACCGCGAAAAATCAAACTTTTATTATTTGCATCACGGGACCCTTTAATAACCCCAACATCATTCCTAGGGGGTCAAGAGAGGTCTACCTAGCCCCCTTTCATTAAATTCCCCCTTCGTTTTTCTCCTCCTCTTGTCTCTCGATCCTACCGACAGACAAGATGGCGGCCGCACCGGACTGTTTAGAATGTTGACAGACACCGGAGAGCCAATCAGCTTTGCTACGCAAAGCTCCGTTACGCGGAAAGTACGCGATCTGGAGCGCTATCTGGGACGCTGTCACAGATATACCTGTTTTTTAAACGTTAATTTCTCAAAATCCACTGGAGCACATATATTGAGACCCAGCAAAGGCACATCGGACTAACAGTCCCTATAATTTTGCCAAGTTTCGTGCAAATCCATTCAGCCGTTAATTTGCGAACCGAGAAGCGCTTCTACCGTGAAAAATCAATTTTTTTTAATTTTCCCCACGGGACCCTTTAATAACCCTAACATCATTCCTAGGGGGTCAAGAGGGGTCTACCTTGCCCCCTTTCATTAAATTCCCGCTTCGTTTTTCACCTCTTCTTGTCTCTCGATCCTACCGAGAGGCAAGATGGCGGCCGCTCCGGACTGTTTAGAATGTTGACAGACACCGGAGAGCCAATCAGCATCGCTTTGCAAAGCTCAGTGACGCGAAAAGTACGCGATCTGGAGCCCTATCTGGGACGCTGTCACAGATATATAAATTTTTTAAAACGTTAATTTCTCAAAATCCACTGGAGCACATATATTGAGACCCAGCAAAGGCACATCGGGCTAACAGTCCCTACAATTTTGCCAAGTTTCGTGCAAATCCATTCAGCCGTTCGTGAGTGAGGCCAAATGCCCTATGGAAATTAACATAGGAAAAACGCGTTTTGGGACCCCCCTTTTTTCTCGGCCCCCCCTTGACGAACCCCCCCCAGATTTTTAGGGGCTGCTCAGAAACAAAATGTGCCATTTTCCTGAAAATTTCAGCCGATTCCATCCACAAACGCCAAAGGTATTAGATATAGAATTTTCAAAAGTCCCATAGAGAAAAAAAATCCTAACTATATATACCTACTGGCGACAGCCAGTAGATAATATATATATATATAAAAAAAGCGTAATCTGCGAGCTGGACTCTACCGTTTTGCCAAATTTCATATAAATCCAGTCACCCGTTCGAGCTGTAGCCGTGTCTAAACGTCCTACGGAAAATAACATGGAGAAAACACGTTTTGGGACCCCCCTTTTATCTCAGCCCCCACTTGATGAATCTCCCCCAAACTTTCAGGGAAGGAGCGCAGCGGACCGAGCCATCTTCTTTGAGAAATTTGCAAAGATTCATCCACCAGGGCCAAAGTTAATCCAAATAGAATGTTGAGGATTTCCTATGGAAACTAGGTCCTAACTATAACTACCTACTGGCGACCGCCACTACTGGCGGTCGCCAGTAGGTAGTTATAGTTAGGACCTAGTTTCCATAGGAAATCCTCAACATTCTATTTGGATTAACTTTGGCCCTGGTGGATGAATCTTTACAAATTTCTCAAAGAAGATGGCTTGGTCCGCTGCGCTCCTTCCCTGAAAGTTTAGGGGAGATTCATCAAGTGGGGGCTGAGATAAAAGGGGGGTCCCAAAACGTGTTTTCTCCATGTTATTTTCCGTAGGACGTTTAGACACGGCTACAGCTCGAACGGGTGACTGGATTTATAAGAAATTTGGCAAAACGGTAGAGTCCAGCTCGCAGATTACGCTTTTTTTGGAATGGAAAGGGGCGACCACTCGGTCCCCCCGAACGTATGGTCGGGGGCCCGGATCCTCCTGGGAAACCATTTTGTGCGGGGGCGTGTCACAGCTGGTATGCCCGAAGCGGCGTAGCCGGGGCGCGCCTTTTTCCGCCCAAGAGGGGTTGTCCTAGACACCTACACCGTTGGCCACGCCCCGTAGGCGTACCGGAGGAGGGTACACGCCCTCCCGAAGAGGAATAAAAGGAGCAGCAATCCGAAGAAGCATCCTCTTGTTCCTGTGCTAGGAAGCTGCACCCCTCGTTGCACGTGAGCCCTCGACGGAACAAAGAGCAATTTTTGAGAACTTGTAATTTTTGTGTTTCTCTTCCAGTGACTTCGAGCCTTCGGATCCAGGACCGTGTTGAGCGACAAGGGTCGAACATCCGACAACAATGCCTGGCAGGAAGGCCGGAAAAAAGCCAGGGACTGACCAGATGCTTCGCATGCTGATGAAAGATATGGCGAGTATGAAGAAGCAGATGGCAGCAATGAACAATACGGGCAGACCGAAGAAGGTCATAGGACCGGCGTTGCCCGGAGTCGTCCCCGCTGGGAGAGGTAAAAGGATCAGGGATAGGGCAGCAGGGGGGGAGGTCCCGATTCCCGAGTTACCCCCGGCAAGCCCGGTCATTCCAGTTGAGGCCCCGGTACCGATCCCGGATGCGGGCCAACCGATTCCGGTCGTTGTTACGCCCGCCAGCGAGGAGGATATGCCTCCAGAGTTAGCCGCCCAGTTAGCCGCATGGCTCGGCAGGAGCACAGGGGGTGCTACGGCACCGGGAGACTCGGCCGAAGAGGCCAAACAACTAATGCAGCAGTTGCGGCAGTCACGAGATGCCGCGAAGGCGAATCTCCCTCTTGTCCCCCCACAGGTGGCCTCGGAAGGACCAGCAGCCGGCGTCGACAAAGCAGCGGGACCTGCAATGAATCCGGGTAAGCAGGCATTGCCAATGGCAAGGAAGGGGTCTTTGCCCTCAAGAAGGGAAAAGGTGGTCCAACATATACCACTGGCCACAAAAGAGATGATTTGGGCTGATAAATATGTGAATATGTTTTCTCTCCTGACCGACCATCACAAGATGGAGTATGTTAAGACTCAGAAGGATTTGTGGCATCCGAGTGTGTGGCGAGCAAAAATGGCGGGATTCAGGGTTGACAAAATGATCTCAAATTGGGCCAAGGCCTTTGCAATGTTTACGGCAATTATTGGGGAACGTCAGCCCGAGGTTTTGACTGAATTGGCCTGTTATCAGGCACGTATAATGGATTTTTATGAATCTTATGAGGGAGATGAATGGATGGGCTATGATATGAAGTTTCGCAAAGCCAAGGAGCACGATTCATCTCTGACGTGGGATTGTCTCGACTCCATCTCTTGGCAGAAGCAGCTCCTGCCGGGCGCGACGAAGTCGTCCTCGCTTGGCGGGAATGGGTCGGGGCCGTCCCGCCACCGGCCGGCGGCGCCCTTTCGAGCGGGCCCCGCAGGTCACCACCAGCCTAAGAGTGGTGGGAACAGGGGTAGAAAAGGGGTCTGTTGAAATTTTAACAGGGGCAAGTGCACTAGGCCACAAGGGACGTGTAAGTTCAGACATGAGTGTGCAAGTTGTGGAAATTCTTCTCACCCCGAGAGTGCGTGCAGAGCCAAGAATGGTGATACGGGGGGTAGAGGAGGGGCCAAACAGGTCTGAGGTAGACCAAGGAGTTCCGCTACCAACCCCTGTAGATATCATGGCAATGATCCCCTGGCTAAATGAATACCCTGATCATGTCTCCGCTGGGGTGTTGAGGAACGGCTTCTCGTACGGTTTCCGCATCCCGGCGGGGGATTTTCGGGGGGAATCATTGTGTAGAAACCAACTGTCGGCACAGCATAATCCAGCAGTGGTGGAAAGAAAGATTGCAAAAGAGGTTGCCCTTGGCCGAGTCGCTGGGCCATATAGGCACCCGCCAGTCACTAATTTCATCTGTTCTCCGTTGGGAGTAGTCCCCAAGAGGGACCCGGGTGAGTTTAGGTTGATCCACAACTTGTCAACTCCTAGGGGTCTTTCGGTGAACGATGCGATTGACCCGGGAGTTTGTTCGGTGCGGTACGCATCCTTCGATGATGCCGTTGCCATGTTGAATCGCCTGGGGCCCGGAGCGCTGATGGCGAAGTCAGATATCGAGTCAGCGTTCCGGTTGCTCCCGGTACACCCACAGGATCAGCGTCTGTTAGGCTTTGTTTTTCAAGGACGTTACTACATGGATAGATGTATGCCAATGGGTTGCTCCATTTCTTGTGCTTGTTTTGAAATGTTCAGTTCTTTTCTGCAATGGGCGTTTACCAGGGCCACTGGCCATACCCAGGTTATGCATTACCTAGACGATTTCTTGTTCTTGGGGGCAGCCGGCGACACTCAGTGTGCGCAGGCGTTACGAGAATTTTGCACTCTCATGGAGCAATTCGGGGTGCCATTGGCACCAGGTAAGACGGTTGGACCATCGACTTCACTCGAGTTTCTAGGCATTGAGCTCGATTCTGTGGAGGGATGTTTCCGTATGCCGGTGGGGAAGGTAGCGAAGTTCAGGGCTTCCTTGGAATTGTGCATCAGCAAAGAAAAAGTCACGCTTCATCAGCTACAACAAGCGGTTGGCCAGCTTAACTTTGCCCTCCGAGTGATACCAATGGCCCGCCCCTTTTCCCGCTCTATTGCGCAAACCATGGTCGGTCTCAAGGAAGGACACCATTGCACGAGACTGTCTGCAGAAGTTCGCCAGGACATGCGCATATGGTTGGCGTTCCTGGCGGATTTCAACGGTCAAGTGGTGTGGAGCAAACCACCAGCATCCTCGGACGAGCTGGGTTTGTGGACCGACTCGGCGGGGAGCGTGGGTTTTGGCGCCATCTTTGGTAATCGCTGGTCGGCGCAAACATGGCCGACGTGGTGGCACACCAGCGGTCTCACAGGTAACATCGGGTTTCTCGAGTTGTTCCCCATTTTAGTGGCTCTGATGGCATGGCCGGATGAGTTCAGAGATCGCTCTGTGGTGTTTTGGTCCGACAATATGACTGTTGTTGAATGTATAAATAGTCAGGCAGCACGCTGCAAGTGGATATTGAGATTACTGAAGGAAATTGTACTAATTTGCATGAGACTGAACGTACAATTTAGGGCGAAGCATGTGCCAGGGGTACTGAACCAGGCGGCTGATGCACTCTCTCGTTCACACATGCAGGCTTTCAGGGGTTATCTACCTTCCGCGGACCTAGCGGCGGCCCCATTTCCCGAAGCACTCTGGTTACTCGGTGCCCCGGATTACAAGATCTCGTGGCAGCAAGCCTAACCCCCAGGACATGGAAGGCATACGAAGGAGCGTTTCGTTCCTATTGTGCATTTTTGGGTCCGGCAGGGGGGGTCAATTGGGGTCAGGAGGAGTATGTCCTGAAGTTTCTTGTAGCACTACACAGTGCAGGCCGATCAGCGGCAACGGCCAATAGGCACCGGGCCGCCATTTCATTCATGGCGCAGGCGCATGGCATCGAGGACCCCACATCGTCTTTTTTGGTAAAGAAGGCCCTTCGTGGTTGGCAACGCCTTGAGGGTCGTAGAGTAGACGAAAGGCACCCGATTGGGTTAGAGAGGTTGTCCCTGCTGATGTCGATACTCCCCACGACATGTTCCTCCCAGTTCGAGGCAGTGCTGTTCCGGGCCGCTTTCGCATTAGCGTTCCATGGGGCTATGCGGGTGAGCGAGCTGGTAGCAAGAAATAAGAAAGATGTAGAGGGAGGCCTGGGTCGGGATCACATTCTGATCAAGGGTGATTCAATGGTGATCACAATAACCAGGTCCAAAACCGACCAGGGTGCTATGGGAGACAGTATTATCATCCAGCGCATGAGAGGGTCCCCCATGTGCCCAGTGAAGTGCGTTGAGGAATATTTGGCGCGAAGGGCGGATGCATGGGGGGAAGCTTGCTGAGACACATCGACGCCACCCCACTGACAAGGTTCCAGTTTCAGCGGGTGCTAACGATGGCAATCGCAGCAGCGGGCTTGGACCCGGGAGATTTCGGGACCCATTCCTTTAGAATAGGGGCTGCTACAGAGGCTACAGCCAGGGGTCAGAGTGTTGAGAAGGTGAAACAACTGGGACGATGGTCCTCGAACTGTTATAAAAGGTATGTGCGGTTGCACATGTTGTGAAGCCAATGTCATGCACTCACGCTTCTTGTTTTCTGTTTGGTTTACAGTTTCGCGAGCATACGATGCGGGGCGGACTGTGCAGTCGACCCAGCACCTGGGGACCAGCGGTCCGAGATCACCGGCTGAGGAAAGAGTGGTGTGGGTCGTCGGCCACTCATACGTGAGGCGGGCCGGGGACGTATTCAAAGCAGGTGACGTGATTCACGCAGCTGGGGAATACGGGTACAGGGTGACCATCCACGGAAGGGGCGGGCTCTGTATTGACCGGTTTCAATGTTTTCTTGAGGAACTGTTAGGGCGGACAAGGTCACCGCCGTCTGTAATCATAGTTCATCTGGGAGGCAATGACTTAGTGACACTCGGTCGGCGAGTACTACTCGAGCGAGTCCTATCTACTGTTAGCTGGCTGGCGAGAAGGATCCCTGGGTGCACGATTACATGGTCCCACATGATTCCCAGGAAGGTGTGGCGGGGGGGCCTCTCTGTGTCAGCACTGAACCATTCAGTGAAGAAGGTCAATAACAAACTTGGTAGGTTGTTTCGCTCGGCGCAGTTGCACTGTATTCCGCATGGATGTATTCAGGGGGATCACATGTATCTCGAGGATGGGGTCCATTTGTCCCGGGAGGGGAATATCTTACTCATAGGAGACTTCGTAGCTTGGTTAAGGGGTTTGTAAAAGCATGACCTTTTAGTAGGAGTCTGTGGGGGGGCCCGGATAGCCGGTCAACTATCCGGCCTGTGGCGGTAAGGTCATGATCGGTGAGCAGTAATTTCAAGATCCCTAGAGGAGGGGCGCTACCCATTATGGATGGGAGCGCCCGGGGGGAGGCGGCCATTGGCCCCTCAAACGGGGAGGCGGCACCCACTAAGTATGGGGTCGCCTAAGGGAAGGTGGTCATAGGCCCCTTCCAGGGGAGGAGGTGGCTCGATGCCCCTCCTATGAATTTCCCGGGGCCAGGATATCCGCGACGGCGGATATGAGAAGCAGTGTGGGGTGGGAGGGGGGTCCACGCTACCTTCTAGACACCTCACACGAGTCCTTGGACGACCATTAAGATGGCGTTGAGTTAAATAGAGGGCCCCTGCGAAGACAAGGGAAATTGGAGTTGGCACAGAGGTACAGTCCTCTGTGCGCCTGCCCCTCACACCGTGAGGGGGGAGTTCTGGTAGTTGGGATCTGACACCAGTTGCGACCTTGCCGTTGGCCCCGTAATGCTAGGATGTACAATTTTAATTTAGAAAAGTATGCATTGGCAGGATGTTAGACTCGGCTAGGAAAACCTTTGTACTAGAGATTTGTTAAGGTTAGCCAATCAACGTGTCTTCATCATAATGTAATAAATGAAAATTGTACATGATATGAAACTGTTATTTTAATGTTTTAATTTTGTTTCATATTTTTATAAATACGGCCGGGAGGGTAACTCCATCCCGCCTTCCAAAAGTTCAGAACTGCGTCCGTCTTCCCATCCTTGGGGATTGTGTTGGGAGGGGGTGACAGGCATCCCGGCCATATGGAAAGGGGCGACCACTCGGTTCCCCCCGAACGTATGGTCGGGGGCCCGGATCCTCCCGGGAAACCATTTTGTGCGGGGGGCATGTCACGGCTGGTATGCCCGAAGCGGCGTAGCCGGGGCGCGCCTTTTCCCGCCCAAGAGGGGTTGTCCTAGACACCTACACCGTTGGCCACGCCCCGTAGGCGTACCGGAGGAGGGTACACGCCCTCCCGAAGAGGAATAAAAGGAGCAGCAATCCGAAGAAGCATCCTCTTGTTCCTGTGCTAGGAAGCTGCACCCCTCGTTGCACGTGAGCCCTCGACGGAACAAAGAGCAATTTTTGAGACCCACCCACCAGCCCCTTATGGCAAAGTTAGTACTGCAATAAAATGTTGTGCTTTATAAGCATCTCTTTTCTCCTGGTTTATTCGTTAATAAAAATGTCGATGTTGGTACTGCAATAAGTGATTTGTTCCTAACAATTTTTTCTTCCTTGGTAGAGCGGAGTATAACAGTCTAGTTGAAGGAAGTGTCGAATGTATGAGTAATAGAGGATTGCAGTTAGAGGTTGATTTTTCTTTCTTAGTAGGTAAACAAACGTCGTATTTATTTTGGTCGGGCGGTAAGGTCATGATCAGTGAGCAGTAATTTCAAGATCCCTAGAGGGGGGGCGCCACCCATTATGGATGGGAGCACCCGGGGGGAGGCGGCCATTGGCCCCTCAAACGGGGAGGCGGCACCCACTAAGTATGGGGTCGCCTAAGGGAAGGTGGTCATAGGCCCCTTCCAGGGGAGGAGGTGGCTCGATGCCCCTCCTATGAATTTCCCGGGGCCAGGATATCCGCGACGGCGGATATGAGAAGCAGTGTGGGGTGGGAGGGGGGTCCACGCTACCTTCTAGACACCTCACACGAGTCCTCGGACGACCATTAAGATGGCGTTGAGTTAAATAGAGGGCCCCCATGAAGACAAAGGAAATTGGAGTTGGCACAGAGGTACAGTCCTCTGTGCGCCCGCCCCTCACACCGTGAGGGGGGAGTTCTGGTAGTTGGGATCTGACACCGGTTGCGACCTTGCTGTTAGCCCCGTAATGCTAGGATGTACAATTTTAATTTAGAAAAGTATGCATTGGCAGGATGTTAGACTCGGCTAGGAAAACCTTTGTACTAGAGATTTGTTAAGGTTAGCCAATCAACGTGTCGTCATCATAATGTAATAAATGAAAATTGTACATGATATGAAACGGTTATTTTAATGTTTTAATTTTGTTTCATATTTTAATAAATACGGCCGGGAGGGTAACTCCCTCCCGCCTTCCAAAAGTTCAGAACTGCGTCCGTCTTCCCATCCTTGGGGATTGTGTTGGGAGGGGGTGTCAGGCATCCCGGCCATATGGAAAGGGGCGACCACTCGGTCCCCCCGAACGTATGGTCGGGGGCCCGGATCCTCCCGGGAAACCATTTTGTGCGGGGGGCGTGTCACGGCTGGTATGCCCGAAGCGGCGTAGCCGGGGCGCGCCTTTTCCCGCCCAAGAGGGGTTGTCCTAGACACCTACACCGTTGGCCACGCCCCGTAGGCGTACCGGAGGAGGGTACACGCCCTCCCAAAGAGGAATAAAAGGAGCAGCAATCCAAAGAAGCATCCTCTTGTTCCTGTGCTAGGAAGCTGCACCCCTCGTTGCACGTGAGCCCTCGACGGAACAAAGAGCAATTTTTGAGACCCACCCACCAGCCCCTTATGGCAAAGTTAGTACTGCAATAAAATGTTGTGCTTTATAAGCATCTCTTTTCTCCTGGTTTATTCGTTAATAAAAATGTCGATGTTGGTACTGCAATAAGTGATTTGTTCCTAACAATTTTTTCTTCCTTGGTAGAGCGGAGTATAACAGTCTAGTTGAAGGAAGTGTCAAATGTATGAGTAATAAAGGATTGCAGTTAGAGGTTGATTTTTCTTTCTTAGTAGGTAAACAAACGTCGTATTTATTTTGGTCGGGCGGTAAGGTCATGATCGGTGAGCCGTAATTTCAAGATCCCTAGAGGGGGCGCCACCCATTATGGATGGGAGCGCCCGGGGGGAGGCGGCACCCACTAAGTATGGGGTCGCCTAAGGGAAGGTGGTCATAGGCCCCTTCCAGGGGAGGAGGTGGCTCGATGCCCCTCCTATGAATCTCCCGGGGCCAGGATATCCGCGACGGCGGATATGAGAAGCAGTGTGGGGTGGGAGGGGGGTCCACGCTACCTTCTAGACACCTCACACGAGTCCTCGGACGACCATTAAGATGGCGTCGAGTTAAATAGAGGGCCCCCGTGAAGACAAGGGAAATTGGAGTTGGCACAGAGGTACAGTCCTCTGTGCGCCCGCCCCTCACACCGTGAGGGGGGAGTTCTGGTAGTTGGGATCTGACACCGGTTGCGACCTTGCCGTTGGCCCCGTAATGCTAGGATGTACAATTTTAATTTAGAAAAGTATGCATTGGCAGGATGTTAGACTCGGCTACGAAAACCTTTGTACTAGAGATTTGTTAAGGTTAGCCAATCAACGTGTCTTCATCATAATGTAATAAATGAAAATTGTACATGATATGAAACTGTTATTTTAATGTTTTAATTTTGTTTCATATTTTAATAAATACGGCCGGGAGGGTAACTCCCTCCCGCCTTCCAAAAGTTCAGAACTGCGTCCGTCTTCCCATCCTTGGGGATTGTGTTGGGAGGGGGTGACAGGCATCCCGGCCATATGGTGTAAATCCGTTCAGTAGTTGCTGAGAAAATTAAAGTTGAAGTCAATTATATATCTATACGAGCGCACGGGTGCTCGCACTCAAGCGGCTGCGCGTGAGCGGATTTTTTTTTGCTGCGTGACGTCTGTTAACGTTCGATTCGAAGGAAATCAGGAAGTGTTGACCGCCATTTTTTTCACTGCGAGTGAATATGTTGTTCATTTCAAAGCGTTGGAACATGGAAAGGGGAGAAGGTAGAGATTGTCTTGCCACGTAGGTTTTCTCAGGGTGTGCAGTAGGGCCCTTAAACGCGAAAATATATATATATATATTTTTTAAAGTTGCGGGGTGCGCGCACCGGGTCGCGCACAACTATTTACAACAGTGTGAAAATGGAGATAAATCAGAAGTTTGAGTGCTTAGATATAAGGTGGCTATGAAAAGAGCCCTTGTGTTAATTGAGTTTTTTCTTCATTTATAAGTAAGTACCGATGCAGAGTCTCATGTTGCAGAGGAAGATTCTGTTTTCCCTCATCCGTGAAATGAACACTATCTCTCCTATAGATGCCTTGCATGTTGTTACGCAAGTTGTTGTGGTAAATAGAACCCATGCTATAATCTCTGGGGAAAGCAGAAACAGATTTATTTACATGTTTCCTTGCTTTCTCAATTTGTGCACAATGTTGATTGGACCAATTCCATTTCTGTCTTTGGCATATATTGGAATATACCAAGGCAGTACGAGGAAAAAGTGTCATCAATTGTCGAAAGGTGTCTTTTAGAAGCATTTCCAGACCTACCCCAGTCAATGTGCCTAGATCGTTCCCACCACAGTGCACAATTATAAGGTCCGGTTCAGGGAGATGCATACAAGTTTTCACCAATGGTATCAATTGGTGACATCTCAATCCTCTTTGGCCGATCCACGTTATCTGCACATTTGGTAAATCAAGGTTGGAAATTCGTCTGTTTGCTGCATATTTTCCATTGCAGTGAATATAACTGTGTCCTAAAAGCCAAACCTTCATTTTCAAGGCAGATGCACTCATACTCCGATGGGTTCTGGAAGTGGAATGGTAGTTAGAAGCTGAAAGTCAGGATAAAAAAATGGATGATGCTTGGTGTGGTTGAAAAAATAAAAATGATTGGTTGATTGTAATACCTCAAGATTGAAGACTACGTTGCATGTTAATGTTTATGTAAAATGAAAAGTACTATTGGGTGTGAAAAAAATGACATGTAACAGAGCTGTGGATAGGCAGGTGTTTCTGGAGGGAAAACAGTCTTCTTAGTTTGCTGTAGAACGTTGAGATATGAACTTTTGACCTGTGCCTTAAGCCAGGTGCAGAATGAGGTGTTACCATGGAAACAGCCAGAGATGGCAGTGTGTGAATGGTGACTTTTATGTGACATTAAAAATATTGTGCGGGACAACCAACTGAAATGTAAATTTGATTTCAAAATTTTGCGGGAAGAAATATGATTGGCTGAAGAGACATATATGAGTCTGTATTGACAGGATATCTGTGCCATTGAATTTTGGTTGCAGTGATAGAAGCATTATTGAGAGTTGCGTCAAACGAATATCTGTTTTGTGACTGTCACGGATCTACATCATACAAAGCATTGGTAAAGGTAAGTCTGTAACTGTTTGTTTTGTCATGTACCGTAAAATGTGGTTTAGTCACAAACATTGATTGATTTACCTCACAGTCTGAAAGTAAACTCATTTTTGGCTGTCATAATGTCTTGTATTTTTAAAACTATTTTTCCATTTCGTTCACTCTTTATCAACATTATTTGTTTAAAAATTATTAGTTTTACATTTTGGATAATAAATTTCAATAAGGTAAATGGTGTTCAGTCATGTTCTTATGTAATCTTTTACTGGTAGTTTTTTAAAATCACTGTGAGTCAGACGAAACTGGAACGAAATTTATTTGGGGGGGGCAAATTAAAAAAAATTTGATAGGCAAACTTGAAGGTTTAATTAGTTGGCAGAGTAAAGGTGCAGGGGCTTTTAGGAGGGGTAAAATAATTCCAAGCCCTACTTAACATTCAAATGGATGTTTATAGAGATGTGAAACGTTGAGGTGCGTTGGTGTGTGTACCTAGAATATATATGTTTCCTTGGGCTGGTACACCAGACGGGAGGGGCGTGTGGGCCTGAAGTCCTGTGAATTTAATGGGGGTTGCGCGCCTTTTCTTCACATTCTTTCAAGTGTAAATTATAGTTTTGTATATAATTTTGGTGAACAGTAAAATATGGAGAATAAACTATGTTTAATATAGAGAGTAATTATTTGTGTGATTTTGAAGCGTTTACATATAATGAGAGAAGTTGTGTTGAAAAAATGGTATTAGCAGAGAGACAGATAATGCAGATAGAGAGAGAAATGGTAAATTACATGTGATACCGTCTTGAAAAAGTGGTAATGCTTAATGAATTACAAAACTTTCTGTCAGACAACAAAATTACAGTGTGGTTTGTGGCCGTGGCCTGCACTGGTAGGGGTGGGGTGAGAGGGGGAGGAGGCCAAAGTGGTATTGATTAAGGTATTCATAAACTTTCTGTCAGACGACAAAATTACAGTGCGGTTTGTGGCCGCGGCTTGTATTGGTGGGGGTAGGGTGAGAGGGGCAGGTGGTTGAGTAAAATAAAATGAAAAGTTGGTACATTACATGTGATACCGTCTTGAAAAAGTGGTAATGCTTAATGAATTCCTAAACTTTCTGTCAGACGACAAAATAACAGTGTGGTTTGTGGCCGTGGCCTGCACTGGCAGGGCTGGGGTGAGAGGGGGAGGGGGCCAAAGTGGTAATGATTAAGGTATTCATAAACTTTCTGTCAGACGACAAACTTACAGTGCGGTTTGTGGCCGCGGCTTGTATTGGTGGGGGTAGAGTGAGAGGGGCAGGTGGTCGAGTAAAATAAAATGAAAAGTTGGTACATTACATGTGATACCGTCTTGAAAAAGTGGTAATGCTTAATGAATTCCTAAACTTTCTGTCAGATGACAAAATTACACTGTGGGTTGTGGCTGCAGCCTGCACTGGTGGGGGTGGGGTGAGAGGGGGAGGTGGTCGAGTAAAATAAAATTAAAAGTTCTGGGCATGAGGTTGTATACAGGTTTGTGCAGTACATGTCTTCATACATTGAGGTAGCAAACCGAGTATAAAAATATCTCTCTCACTCCTGCCGTTTGACTGCATCTTAATCTCCCTTCTGCTTTCCATCTCCGTTGCTCTGTGTTATCTTACTGTGTGTGTGTCTGTCTGTGTCTGCTTTCAGTTCGGGGTGAGGAAGTTTGCTGTGGAGGCACACACAGATAGTCCCATCAAAGTAGTTGGAACGTTTTCAAAAAAATATTTATATAATTGAGATGCTTTTTTGAAGCGCTAGTGAATGTATACTTTCACAATTACCGCTCGGTTGCTTCCATAGAGCAGAGGGTATGTCGTATTTCACTACTTAGTGCCTCTGCATCTGCACTCTGTTCTCTGGTGGCTGGCGGAGAAGTGTTTGTTATTGCGGAGATGAAAGCGTGATAAGTAGTGAAATACGACATAGCGTCTGGTCTGTAGAAGCGTGGGAGCAGTGATTAACTCTGAGTCAAGCGGAACTGCGGCAGTGCTTGGTAACAGTAATAAATTATTTTTTTACAGAGGTACAACTGTTTGCATGGTGCGCGACCCACTAAGAAAGGGTTGACGGGCCGTCATAGGCCCGCGGGTTCTAGTATGAGTAAGTCAGGTTGACAAAAGAAAACATGAAGTTAGTACAGCTGAGGTTACGTGGAACACATGAATATTCTTTTAGTATACAATTATTTCAGTTGAGATTATGGATTAAAAGAGAGAACGTGTATATTTGAAATGTTTATTCAGAAATGCACTATTTTCAAGGTAAGTCTCTTATCTAATACGAGTACAGACATTGCAAGAAACAAAGTAATTGGTATAGTCACTAGTACATAGAATACAAACGGTATAGTTGATGTAAAATGAATATGGTTTAGCAAAATTAATTGTACACTGTTATGAGGAAGTACATTATATTTTATTAAATGTAAGAAGGTCTCTGGCCTTTCAGTTTAGGAACGATACATGAAAATGCTAGTGGTTAGACATCAACTCATTAACAATCGGCTCTCTGTATGCGAAGCACTATCAAGTTTGTGTTATGCTATTGTGTAAGGAAAAAAAACGGCGCCAAAAGGGACAAGTTGGCTGGAGGTGTATGTATGTAATCTGTTGGAACGTTCGCAAATCAGTGTTGAGAAGAACTACTGTATTGACATATCTTTTGAAGGTTTCAGTATTGCATTTGAAATACAGCACGAAAAGCAATGGAAATATTAGTGAAAGAACATATTTTTCTCTTATGTATTAAAAAATATTTTAGTTCATGGAAAAGTAAAGGAGCAGAGGTGTGTGATGCGGAAATAAGCAGTTCAAAGGAGAAATGGCGTTTACAGTTATAAAAAGCTCATGCTATATTTACACATTAATCAGGGCACATGTAGCATATATTAGCGAGTTTTGCTCCGAGTACGTTTGAAATAACATAAGATAAGATATGCAACAGAATTGTTGAGATTAGAGTTTAATAAAAAATAAAGTTCGAAATCGAGTAGCTGAAGAAAAAAAATTTAGTCCACATAAAAGACAAAAATCTGACCAGCTGGAAATCATAATGTCCACTGTTAGTAAAGCCAATAGGTCTGTTGATGTATATTAAAATATCCAAGAAAACGTGAAAAAGAGAGGGAGGCAAAACGAAATGTGGACGTCAATGGCTTGCATAAGAGTCATCCTACAATTGTGTAGGCGAAGTAGGCAGATACCGCTTCTAAAAGGAAGTCACTGTTATGATCCGAAAACATGTCAGCCATCCAATTGAAAAGAGGAAAACAGCATTCATGGTCTTCTATTACCGGAGCCTCTATTACCATCAGAGGGCAGCTCGGTGGGTTTTCAATGTAGCTGTATGTCAGGAAATCTTGCGCCGCTGCGAATATATTCCAATGACCCAGAACTCCTGGAAAGGGGCGACCATTCGGTCCCCCCGAACGTATGGCGGAGTACCACGATCCCCCCGGGAAGCCATCTTGGGCGGGAGGCGAGCCTCGGCTGGTATGCCCGAAGCGGCGTAGCCGGGGCGCGCCTTTTTTCCCGCCCTAGAGTGGGCTGGCCTAGACACTGACGCGGCCGGCCACGCCCTTGGGGCAGGCCGGGGCGGGTTTACGCCCGCCCTGAAGACGGATAAAAGGAGCAACAAGCCAAGAAAGCATCCTCTTGTTCCTGTGCTCTGAAGCTGCACCTCCTCGCTGCACGTGAGCTCGAGACGGAACGAAGAGCCAATTTTGAGCGTTTTAATCTTTCTTGTTTGTTTTGCAGATACTCTGTCGGAGAATGCCCAAGAAGGCGGGAAAGCGAATGACTACCGACCAGATGCTGCGTGTTCTTATGAAAGAGGTGACCGACCTAAAAAAGCGAATGGCGGATAAAGACGAGGAAGGGGGGCCGAAACGTCCTTAGGCAGGAGCAGCTCCAGGGGGGAAAGGCAAGAGGCCCAGAAGGGGAGCAGCTGGGGGAGACATCCCGGTACCCTGTACCCCACTCGAAGCACCAACTCCCGTACCGGAGGAAGGGAATCCGATTCCCGTGGTGGTCACCCCCGTGTCCGGGGAGGATATGCCGCCCGAGCTGGCAGCACAATTAGCAGCGTGGTTGGGTAAAGGTAGCAAGGGCGCCACGGCTGACGACGCGCAGGTGTTGATAAAGCAACTGCGTGAAACAAGGGAAGCGACGAAGGCACCATCGCCGGCTGCGGCAGTAGAGAAACCACCTGGGACAGGTCCAGACGCAGATACAGCTTCCGGTTCAGGTAAGCGGCCATTGCCGATTGCGAGGGATGAGTCTGCACCCTCTCGAAGGGAAAAGTTGGGTCAACATGTCCCTCTGGCTATCAAAGAGAAGATATGGGCAGAGGAGTATATAAGCATCTTCTCGTTGCTTACCGATCATTATGAGATGGAGCATGTTAAGAGCCAGAAGGAGCTCATGCATCCAAGTGTTTGGCGCGCAAAGATGGCCGCCTTTAAGGTAAATGAAAACATTGGCAATTGGGGCAAAGCATGGGGGATTTTTACATCCATCATGGGTGAACGTAGGCCCGAATTGCTGTCCGAATTGCCGATCTATCAGTCACGGATCATGGGGTATTCTGTATCACACGAGGGCAATCACTGGTTCTGTTACGATAATATTTTCAGGAAAGCGAAGGAACATGATAAAAACTTAACTTGGGATTGTTATGATTCTGTGTCTTGGTCCAAAATGGAAGATACTGGTATGTTGAAATTGCCATTGATAGGGAGTAGCGTGGGTGAATCCTCCCGCCAATATGCTGGGACGCCCTTTCGATCAGGTATGAGTAACGACAACCACTCGAGGCCAATCGGCAACGCGGGAAAAAGGGGGATTTGTTGGCACTTTAACAGGGGTAAATGTACCAGGCCCCAGGGGTCATGCAAATTTAGACACGAATGTGGTGGGTGTGGGCAATCATCCCATCCTGAGTCCATGTGCAGAGCCAAAACGGGTGATAACGGGGGTAGAGGAGGCGCCAAACAGGTCTGACATGGTCCGAGGGGCGCCTTTACCTACTCCGATTGATACCATGGCAATGATTCCCTGGCTCAGCGAATACCCGGATCACGCTTCCGCTGGGGTGTTGCGGGATGGGTTTTCATATGGTTTCCGCATCCCAGTGGGGAAGTTTCAGGGTATAGCGAAATGTAAAAACCTGATATCGGTCTTGCAGCATACGACCGTGGTACGGGAAAAGATAGGGAAAGAGGTTACTCGAGGTCGAGTCGCCGGTCCATTTAATGTGCCACCAGTTGCTAACTTTGTTTGTTCCCCTTTAGGGGTGGTCCCCAAGAAGGACCCGGGTGAGTTTCGGCTGATACATAATTTATCAGCCCCACGTGGTCTTTCCGTGAACGATGCGATAGACCCGGAAGTGTGTTCGGTGCGGTACGCATCCTTCGATGAGGCCGTAGCCATATTGAATCGCCTGGGGCCCGGTGCGCTGATGGCAAAATCTGATATCGAGTCAGCGTTCCGGTTGCTCCCGGTACATCCAGACGACCAGCGTCTCCTTGGTTTCATGTTTCAGGGTCACTATTACATGGATAAGTGTATGCCAATGGGGTGCTCTATATCTTGTGCCTATTTTGAAAAGTTCAGTTGTTTCCTGCAATGGGTCTTCACAAAGAAGACGGGGTTTCAACATGTCATGCATTATCTCGATGATTTTCTGTTTCTGGGGGCAGCCGGGGATCCGGAATGTGGTCAAGCTTTGACTGAATTTTGTGTCTTGATGAATCAGTTTGGGGTGCCATTGGCACCAGGTAAGACTGTGGGTCCCTCGACTTGCCTCGAGTTTCTGGGGATCGAGCTCGACTCGGAAGAAGGTTGTTTCCGTTTACCAAGAGACAAAGTGTTAAGATTCAGGGCATGCCTGCAAACGTGTATAGGTGAATCTAAGGTTAAGCTACATCAATTACAACAATTGGTGGGACAGTTGAATTTTGCCCTAAGAGTAATACCGATGGCCCGCCCCTTTTCCCGCTCGATCGCCCAAGCCATGGTCGGCCTGAAGGAGGGTCATCATCGCACGAGGCTCTCGGCAGAGGTTCGCCAGGACATGCGCATTTGGTTGGCATTTCTGGCGGATTTCAATGGTCGAATAGTCTGGAACAAACCAGCGGTTTCCTCTGAGGAGCTGGGGCTGTGGACAGATTCGGCAGGGAGCATTGGTTTTGGTGCCATATTCGGCACTCAGTGGTCGGCACGAAAAAGGCCGTCATGGTGGCATGATAGTGGACTGACAAGTAACATTGCTTTCCTGGAACTTTTCCCCATTCTGGTGGCCCTGAGAACTTGGCCCGAAGGATTCAGAGATCACTCTGTGGTATTCTGGTCTGATAACATGACCGTGGTTGAGTGTATCAATAGCCAGGCAGCACGATGCAAATGGATTCTGAGATTGCTCAAGGAAATCGTATTACTATGTATGCAATTGAATGTGCTATTTAGGGCAAGACATGTGCCGGGGTTGAAGAACCAGGCGGCTGATGCGCTTTCTCGTTTTCGTATGCAGGCCTTCTGGGGTTTTTGGCCCACAGCGGACCCGGTGGCGGCACCCTTTCCCGAAGCTCTCTGGTCTCTCGGTGCCCCGAACTTCGTAACCTCGTGGGAGAGAGTTTAGCACCCAGGACGAGGAAGGCATATGAAGGGGCGTTCCGTTCCTATTGGGCCTTTTTGGGGGCTGCTAGAGGGGAGCTTTGGGGCCAGGAGGAGTTGGTAGTGAAATTCCTGCTGTCTTTACATCAGGCAGGCAAATCAGTGGCTACGGCCCAGAGGCATCGGGCTGCCATTTCCTTTGTGGCTAGGGCTCATGGGATCCGGGACCCGACAGCGTCTTTTGTTGTGCAAAAAGCGCTACGTGGGTGGCAACGCCTTGAGGGTCGCAGAGTAGATGAAAGGCGCCCGATAGGTTTGGATAGGTTGGCCCTGTTATTATCCATACTCCCTGCAACATGTTCATCCCAGTATGAAACAGTGTTATTCCGAGCCGCTTTTACGCTGGCATTCCATGGGGCTATGCGGGTAAGCGAACTAGTAGCAAGGAACAAGCAGGATGTGATGGGGGGACTGTGCCGAGAGCACGTCCAGGTTAGAGGGGGGACAATGACTGTCTCGTTTGTCAGGTCCAAGACCGATCAGGGTGCGATGGGTGACTGCATAATCATACAGAGGATTCCCGGGTCCTCCATGTGCCCGGTGAGTTGTGTAGAGGAATATTTAGCACAAAGGGTGGCATCATGGGGGGGGACCTTGTTGAGACACGCTGACGCCACCCCACTGACGAGCTTTCAGTTTCAGCGGGTGCTTGCGATGTCGATTGCCGCTGCGGGCTTGAACCCGGGCGAGTTTGGGACCCATTCTTTTCGAATAGGGGCTGCTACAGAGGCTACAGCCAGGGGTCTGAATGTCGAACAAGTTAAACGTGTGGGGCGTTGGTCCTCCAACTGTTATAAAAGGTATGTGCGGTTGCACATGTTGTGAAGCTGTAATGATATACTCACGCTTCTTGTTTTCTTTGGTTTCAGTTGCGCAAGCCTACGAGGCGGGGCGGACTATGAAGTCGACCCAACACCGGGCCAGCGGTCTAACATCACCGGCTGTGAAAAAGGAGGTGTGGGTCGTGGGCCACTCATACGTGAGGCGTGCCGCGGACGTATTCAAAGCAGGTGACATGATTCACGTGGCTGGGGAATACGGGTACAGTGTGTCCTTCTACGGAAGGGGCGGACTCTGTATTGACCAGTTTCAATCATTTTTCGAGGGTTTGCTAGGGCGGACGAGGTCACCGCCGTCTATAGTCATAGTACATCTGGGGGGCAATGATTTGGTCACCACTGGTAGACGACTTCTTCTTGAGGCGATGCTTTCCACTGTAAGTTGGTTAGCGAGGAGAGTTCCAGGGTGCACAATTGCATGGTCCCATATGATCCCACGAAAAGTATGGCGGGGGGCTATTTCTGTTGCTGCTCTGAATCATTCAGTGAGGAAAATTAATAACAAAGTGAGTAGATTGTTCCGTTCCAATACACTGCATTCTATTTCGCATGGTTGTATTACTGGTGACAGTATGTATTTGGGGGATGGTGTTCATTTGTCCCAGGTGGGGAACGAGTTACTCATAGGTGACTTGATAGCTTGGCTAAAGACTTTACGGCATGACCTTTAGGTAGGAGTGCTGTGGGGGGTCCGGATAGCCGGTCAACTATCCGGCCTGTGGCGGTAAGGTCATGATCGGTGAGCACTAATTGGAAGATCCCTATGAGTGGGCGTCACCCATTACGGATGGGAGCGCTCGAGGGAGGTGGCCATTGGCCCCTCAACGGGGAGGCGGTCCCTTCTAAGGATGGGCCGCCGAAAGGAAAGGAAAGGCGGTCAAGGCCCCTTCCTGGGTAGGAGGGGCTACAGCCCCCTCCTGTGGAATTTCCCGGGGCCAGGACATCTGCGACGGCAGATGTGGTAAGTGTGTGGGGTTTGGGGGGGGGTCTACGCTACCTTCTAGTTACCTCACACGAGTCCTCGGACGACCTTTAAGTGGCGTCGAGTTTAGTGGGGCCCCCGTCAAGTCAAGGGAAATTGGTAGTTGCACTTGAGGTACACCTCTGTGCGGTCGCCCCTCACAAGTGAGGGGGATATTTCTGGTTTAGGGATCTTGACACCGGTTACGACCTTGCCGTTGGCCCTTAAACGTTAGGATGTACAATTTCAAAATTTCAAGTTAATGTTTTGTAGGATGTTAGTTCGGCTAGGAGAACCTTTGTATTAGAGAACATGTTAAGGTTAGCCAAACATCGCAATGTGGTAATGAAATTGTACATAATATGAAACTGTTATTTTAATGTTTTAATTTTGTTTCATATTTTAATAAATACGGCCGGGAGGGTCACTCCCTCCCGTCTTCCAAAAGTTCAGAACTGTTTCCGGTTTCCCATCCTTGGGGATTGTGTTGAGAGGGGGTGGCGGGTATCTCAGCCATATGGAAAGGGGCGACCATTCGGTCCCCCCGAACGTATGGCGGAGTACCACGATCCCCCCGGGAAGCCATCTTGGGCGGGAGGCGAGCCTCGGCTGGTATGCCCGAAGCGGCGTAGCCGGGGCGCGCCTTTTTTCCCGCCCTAGAGTGGGCTGGCCTAGACACTGACGCGGCCGGCCACGCCCTTGGGGCAGGCCGGGGCGGGTTTACGCCCGCCCTGAAGACGGATAAAAGGAGCAACAAGCCAAGAAAGCATCCTCTTGTTCCTGTGCTCTGAAGCTGCACCTCCTCGCTGCACGTGAGCTCGAGACGGAACGAAGAGCCAATTTTGACCCACCCACCAGCCCCTGACGACAGCAAGTGGTTTTGAATAAAGTTTGATGTGATAACTCTGATTTTGTTTACAGGTTGAGATTATTATCGTGATATTTGAATATGCAATAAAGAATGTTCACTTTGTGGTATGTTTTGTAAATAAAGTAATCCTGCTCTAGTGTTTGATCAGTAAGCATGCTTTTAATAAAGTAGTTGTTGTTACTGTTTAAGTAAATTAGTCATTTAGTTTAGAATTGTCGTATTTATTTTGGTCGGGCGGTAAGGTCATGATCGGTGAGCACTAATTGGAAGATCCCTATGAGTGGGCGTCACCCATTACGGATGGGAGCGCTCGAGGGAGGTGGCCATTGGCCCCTCAACGGGGAGGCGGTCCCTTCTAAGGATGGGCCGCCGAAAGGAAAGGAAAGGCGGTCAAGGCCCCTTCCTGGGTAGGAGGGGCTACAGCCCCCTCCTGTGGAATTTCCCGGGGCCAGGACATCTGCGACGGCAGATGTGGTAAGTGTGTGGGGTTTGGGGGGGGGTCTACGCTACCTTCTAGATACCTCACACGAGTCCTCGGACGACCTTTAAGTGGCGTCGAGTTTAGTGGGGCCCCCGTCAAGTCAAGGGAAATTGGTAGTTGCACTTGAGGTACACCTCTGTGCGGTCGCCCCTCACAAGTGAGGGGGATATTTCTGGTTTAGGGATCTTGACACCGGTTACGACCTTGCCGTTGGCCCTTAAACGTTAGGATGTACAATTTCAAAATTTCAAGTTAATGTTTTGTAGGATGTTAGTTCGGCTAGGAGAACCTTTGTATTAGAGAACATGTTAAGGTTAGCCAAACATCGCAATGTGGTAATGAAATTGTACATAATATGAAACTGTTATTTTAATGTTTTAATTTTGTTTCATATTTTAATAAATACGGCCGGGAGGGTCACTCCCTCCCGTCTTCCAAAAGTTCAGAACTGTTTCCGGTTTCCCATCCTTGGGGATTGTGTTGAGAGGGGGTGGCGGGTATCTCAGCCATATTGTATCGCTGCAAAGGCCATAATCCCTCCGTTGCAACAAAGCTGTTCACGATCAATTAACGGATTCATGAGATGATTGTAATTAACTTCAGGAGGTACCAAGTTGCAGAGACATAAGTCCAGGGCCCACATGAAATCACAGCTCAGGCAATGAAATACAGGCTGCCCACATTTGAAATAGGAATATCGAAATGATAATCAATATGATGCATTCAAAGTTGAGAGTGCTATGATGCCGTAGTAGTCAAGCATCCTCTGGCGAAATAGTTCTAAGTGTTCCGGCTCGTTTGCGAAGACAGGAGGGACATCCATTTTGAAATAAACAAGATAGGAACACAAAAGTCGCAGCACTGGCAGTTCAACAGGAAGTCCAGAAAATAGGTCGCCGACTATGGAGTGAAGAGTAGCAGAATGACTTGATATAATTTCTGGCAGAGCAGTCACTAAACCATTGCTTAGTAGTTATAAAAAAAATAGCCTGTCCTGAAGTGGAGGATTTGTTAAAAATTAAGGGAGTCACCTCAGCAAATTGTAAAGGAAGGTCACTATTTTATAAGGAATGCTCTTCTCTGTGAATATTAGTGAAAGATATGTGTGCGAACAGATGGTAGGGTAACTTGTTTTTGTGACAATAAGACTGTTGTTCATGTCTTGTGATTCAAGGCTGGAATTCGCGGCCAGATGGAAACATCAAGGTTCACATGCGGGGGTAGATAAACTAAATTCTTAAAGGGAAGCATATGCAGAGTGATTATTACCGCGTAAGCTTTGCTGTTTAAAAAGTCATAGTAATTTTCATTACATGTAAAAAAAAATTACCACTGATGAAGAATGAAGAAAAAGTCGGCATAATAGCAGGCACTGGTGTATCTTTGAAAAGACATGCAACATTACAGGGATTCTAGTTAAATAAGTTATGTGATTGAAAGTGCCTGCACGTGGACGACTAATTACATGTTTGAGTACAGTCATTTCTATAAAGATTTAGGGGCAGATTAACATGCTCCGTGCGGCAGTTTTGCTTCACTTGTCACATGTTAAAAGTGATGCTAAAGTGGCGTAAGGGGATTGTAAATCTGCCCAACATTTTTCTCCCGTCTCAAAGGCATTTGTAAGTGAAAGGGAGCGACTTAGTTTTATGACTGTAGGAGATACTGAGCCGGTGGTATCTATTTATGTGAAGGAATTTATAGAATTTAAAGAGTGAAAAAACGGGAAAGGTACACTAATTACTTCGTGCATTAGCCATGTTGCAGTTGTGGCTTCGGATTCTAAAAAGGGAAAAGTGTTTAGGCGTTCAATGTGGAGCCTTGAAAAAAAACATGTGTATGGTTTGGAAATGAAATGTAAAGGTTTAAAGCAGGGGTTTCCAAAGCGGTCCTGGAGGGCCAGATGCATGGCAGGTTAAAAAAATTACTACATGTTTTTCAATGGGGTTATCCAAAAAATATGTTTCTTTGTCTACTGTGCAGTTTTTCTGCATGTTGCCTGTTCTTTGATTTTTACCGTTGCTGTGTCTTATACAATTCTCTCTATGCACTTGTTCTCCCTCACATGGGCCTTTAATTATGAAGGCCTTGTGCTGCTGGTGCATCATTTTTAACATGGGAAAAAGTGACGTATCTGTGGCACAAGACTTTCAAAAATGAGACATTTTGTATCTTATTCTATTTGTTTCTCTTGGTCTGTTTGTGTTGGTTGTGGTTTTCACTATATTTATTAATTTCTGAGATTGTTTTATTTTTGGCCTGAAAGCACTCTTAACTTCACTGTCCCTTCTGATATCTCTGTTCTTCTCGTGCTCTTTTTGTATGCTTCTTTGTCTCCTGTTCTCAGTCTTCCTACTAGATTGTCTGTATGGTGGTGTATATCTCTTTTCCTCTTATTCACTCTTCTTCTGTCCATCTTTCTCTCTCTTCTGCTTTGTTTGTTCATCTCTGTGTTCCTTCTGCTCTCTGTCATCCTATTGTAGTGTTTGCTTGCTGTCCTCTCTGTGTCTGTACCTCCTCTTTTTTGTCTTCTTTGTTCTTTGTCTGTTATTTCTACTTTGTGACTCCGTCTCTATGGTTATCTTTTTCTTTATTATACCTTCCATTTGTTTCTTGAGTTTTTAGTGGTGGTGTTATTTTTCTGCCTATCTGTTTGTGCTTTGAATGCTAGTTTGTCTCTTTATGTTCCTCTTCCTGCTACCGTCTCTTTCTTTCCTGTAGTTTGTATCTCTCCTGTCCTGTATCTAGTTTGTACTCTATATTTGATATTTTATTTTATATTTAGTTATGTTATGTGTTAAATAAACAATTATTGAACTTAGTTAGGCATTAGGATATCTAATGGTAGAGAATCTTGGGGAATTTATGTGTTATGCTTGTTCTTTGCTACAATGGCTCTATGTTGTGTAACAAATAAGTCTGTAATATGTTAATTAAATTTTATTATTTTCTTTTTTATAGTGTTTGGTGCTGAAAAGCAACAACCTGCCTTCCGTATCACAGAATTCCAGGAATTATATTCTTTTTTTCAGGTGAGTTGGTATTTTTGCAAAGGAAATTTTTTTGGGTGCACATTAAAATAATAAAGAAGATTTTTTAAAATGTTTGGAAAATTTCGGTTTGGAACATCTTCAATTTTTCCCATGTCTGTATCTGCTTATACTAGATATGTATTTTGAGATTTTTCTCCACTGACAGTTGAAAATATCTTTTAATGGGCCTGGTGCATGTGTTCTTTTTGCTGGAGTTCAGATTTACGGATCATTTGAGTATAATTCTTTCCGGTTTCCATTAAATAATTCTTGCGAAGTGTTCATTATTTTTGAAATCATGTTGTATTATGTTTGGCAGTCTTTCTCCTTCATTTACAGAGGAGTATTATGATATGGTTCTTGGTGTGATGGGCATCTTTCCTGCATATCTGTGATTGTACTATCTATAGGCACTGTTTTACATATATTTGCAGAGCTTTATTATGATGTGGTTCTTCATGATTAGCATGACATTTTGTATATGCTATGACATTCACATGCTAAGTATGCTGTTCAAACATAAAAGCTACTGTCTCTGTGAGAAGTAGTAATCTGTTAAGTGAATGTTATGGTTTGTATAATGTGAGCCTTCTCTTTAGAGTGTATATAGTTTGCATAGCAGTTTGTAGTGGTGAACTCAGAAAATGGATCTCTAAAAATTAATTCAAAAGTTTATCAATATTTCTGATATCTAGAAAATCTAAAAACAAATTTTACAGTAAAATGTCTTTTTACAACAGTAATTATTTAATGCAAAAAAAAGGATCAGTGTTAATGTTTAGGGTTATACTGCCAATTTCTTTTCAAAACAAGAGGAAGGTGATATCTTAATATATGTAGTTAATAAGTTAGAAATTATAAAAATATATGTAGTTTAAAAATTAGTAAAGGTACTTTTAAGTTATATATTTATGAAAAAAGATATAATTGAGTCTCTATATTTTTTAAAAGGATACAGAAGATCAAACTGAATATAGACATGGAGAATTGTTCGCAAGAGAAACAAATTCATTTTGATATTATAAAAGAAGTGATGGACGAAATTTTAGAAGCTGTCTTTCAGGAGGAAATAGAAAATCGAAATGATGATTTCATGGACATTTCCCTGGACTCTGCCTATTTAGAGATGGTGGAAGGGGATGAGGACTATGGATTAAAAGAAGTCCCTGATGATGTAATGCTGGAAGTTCTACTAAATTATGAACTTTTAAATGAATAAAATTATTTTTACTACTAAAGCATTCTTGAAGACAGTTTTCTTGTCCTATTCGTCGTTCATCTGCTTTATGAGAGTGATAAGACATGTTCTCATGAAGTGTAAAATAGATTGTAGTAAAAAAGATTAAAGCACTAGGATGACCGATAGTTCTTGAAAAAAGTGTACTGTTTGTATGCTTTAAAAAATTAGAATTAAAAAATACGTCTATAATGTTAAAACAGCTATGGACTGTGATAAATTTAGAACCAACATTCACTACAGGATTTCCTACTCTGTTCAGAGACTTTTTCTTTGTCTTTATTCTACTTAGAAAATTAATCTGTGGTTTTAATTTGTACGTTATATGCTAGTAGCCAACTATATTATTTGTTATGTTTGTGTTTTACAGATTGACATTTTCATCAAAATCTTAAATTAATATGCCAACCAGAAGTGAAAAAAGAAAGCTCTATAAACTGACTTACAATTTGAAGAAGAAAGAAATTCAAGAATTATCAAAAGAACAAAGGACGGATAAAAAGAAGAGTGCTCCTGGTAAGAAAACCAAAAGTTTTTTGAAAAGAATATGTCAATGGAAAAATGTTAGCATTAACGTTCAAAAGGAAAAAGACTTACCAGTATCGAGAAGGAGACATGGAACCAAAGATAAAAATGTTTCTGGAATCAGCAGAGAGGAAAACCTTTACAGTAAAACGCGGACGAATCAGTTTACCCAAATCAGGAAGCGTATGTTTTATAACAGAGTAGTTTAAAATTTATTAAAAAAGGAGAAAGTTTGTAAAGGAAGATCTGCTTTTTTTTAAGAAGAAACAACATATAGAGGGTATTGTTCAGCGCGCGTTTGAGACAAAAAGAAAATTATTTATTTTAGTACTTAATAGAATAAATACACTAAATAAGGCAATCCGAGTTTTAAAAGCTAAAAGTAAATGGAAGAGACACATAAATAGGAGTAATTTTTGTAAAGTGTTTTCTGGAAAGTGAATGCATACTTCAACATCTGAACCATTTTTTGATGAAGAGAGTTACTTTCAAAGTAACGATTTATTGCAAGCAGTTGACACCAGTGGTCGAGCATATGAGGTGAAGGATGGTTGTGTAATTGAGAAAGAGAAAATTGTGGTTAGAAATGCTGAAGAGGTGATGGCTGGAGAAGCTTTAGAGGGACGTCCTAATGTTCCTGTTTACAGTTGGAATTGTAGTAGCATTTGTAGTGTACGACAGGATTCAATTGATTTCTTTTGCAATTTCTTACGTAAGTACACTGAAGAAAGTCTTAAAAAAAATTGTAATGTTGCAAGAATTAGATCATTGCAGAGTGCGAGAAAAAATAGGTCTGCAAGGTCATTCTCTGGCTTGTCTTTCTAAAAAAATATGCCAGAGTGTGTTTCATCACTTCAGGATGTTAGCAGTGCATCATACCAAAATGAGAAAATTAGTGAGAAAGTTGTATTATGTGAAAAGTCCAGCACTTAAACTTAAGCAGTTAAATAGTGCTCTTTTGCATGGATGTGAATTAGATGTTAAGAAGATTTGTGCAGGTAAGTTATTTTGGTCCAAAGGAAGATAATGCAGAAACTGATATAATTATAGAAGGAAATGTGTTAGAAAATGTTGGAAATGTTAATATTGAAAATTTTGAACAGGAAATAACAAAGTTTAAGGTTATTGCAGGTGAGAAACCAAATTTTTCTTGTGTGTGTTGTCGACGCATTCATTACAAAAGTCAAACTAGGTTAGTTGATTTATATTTTAAAAGTGAAGATGAAAGTAATAGTCAATGGAAAGATTTTGCAACTTATTTGTTGGTGGAAAACTATTTTGATTTGGGTTTTGAGCAACGTATTTGTAAATATTGTTATAATAAATTAAATGAAAATAAAATGTCTGCTATAGGTGTCCATAATAATCTAGAGTTGATAAATATTCCATCAGAACTGATGGAATTAAATACTTATGAGACTATTCTGATTCAATGTGTACATCCTTTTCAGGCTATTGTTTGTATGGAGCCTAAGACTGGCAAATTAAATCCTTCAGATTCACAAAGAGGATTAAAGGGTAGAGTTGTATATTTGCCACTTGATTTAAAAAAAATATGGAAACAATTGGTGTTGAAAATGTAGAAGAGGAACCTCTAGTTATTCTAGTTAATGGTGTACCTACAAAGAGTAAGAAAATCTGGCAAGATTTAGTGGATGTTAGAAAAGTCAAAAAGGCAACGTTGTATTTAGTCCAAAACAATAAGTACTATAAAGATGTATACGTAGAAGAAGAAGAAGTAAGTGAAGAAGAGGACAATGATTTGTCTATTGGACAAATTGAAAAAGTTGACTTGTCCAGAAGTGAATAAATTTATGAGCATTACAGTGTTCATCCACTGCATTCCAAAGAAGCAATAGGGAATGCTATTGAATTATTTCAGATAAAAAAGCAAAAGGAAATCCTATTAGTGTGTGGGAAGAAAGTTTGGAAGGTCGTTGTTTTCCACAGTTATTCCCTACAGGTGAAGGTACACGATATGATGATCGACCTATGCAGATTCCTGCATCTGAGTACCGGACAACAAGATTATATGCAGAAGATCCGAGGTTTCGCCAATGCATTCCATATTTGTTTCATCTTTTGTTTGAGAGTGACTTATCTGGTCTGTCTTATGCAGTAAACCATATCTTAAAAAGTGGAGTTCATCTGCAAAATATTTCAGCAAAGGAATTTATGGATAAAGTGCAACAGAAAGATAGTGTTTTGGATTCACACCTAATTAATTTAATGGCTTGTCAGCGTGGTACTAATGAGTATTGGTACCGTCGTCATGGAGATTTGAAGTGCATGCTTAGAAACTTAGGAGCACCTACATGGTTTTTAACTCTAAGCTGTGCAGAATATGCTTGGGAAGATTTACTTGAATGTCTTCGGGAGGCGAATGCAAACATAGAAAATATAAACTACAAGACACCTGGAGAACTGTGTTCGTTAGATCCAGTTAATGTTTGCAGATATTTTAATCATAGATTTGAAGCTATGATGTCTTTTATTACAAACAAGAAAAATCCGCCTCTTGGTGAAGTACTGGATTTCTTTTGGAGAAAAGAATATCAAGCAAGAGGTGCTCCTCATATTCATATGCTGTTATGGATCAAGGATGCTCCTAAATTTGGAACAGACTAGGATGAGACTGTACTGTCTTTTATTGAACAGTATGCCACTTGTGACATACCTAATAGTACAACTGATAAGGACTTAAGAGGAAAAGTGTTACGTTTTCAAAGTCATCAAGTATTGTCGGCGAAAATTCAAATCAAAGAGTAAATTCTACACCAAATGTCGTTTTGGATTTGCACGACCAGTACTTTCAAAAGGAAGGGTCAACAATTTGATGTCATGTTTGCGACATAATATCAGAAGAAGGTCACCTAAAAATACGTACAATTTAAGAAGAGGTGAAGAAACCAAATATATAAATGACTATAACCCAGTCATTTTGTCCATGTGGAATGCTAACATGGACATACAATATGTTGCAGACAACTCTATTGCTGTGGCTCGATATGTAACGTCTTACATCACGAAATCTGAAAAGACGGAACTGAAGGAGATGTGGGAAGACATTTCTCATGAAAAGAGCCTAAGCAAGAAATTGTATACGTACAGTTTGAAGATGTTGTCTCATCGAGAAATTGGAGCATATGAATGTTGTGATCGGTTATCATCAGCAAGTCTTTATGCAAAATCAAGGACTATTCTCTGGGTGACTTTGTGTCTTGCAGAAACACAAAACCGTGTTCTGAAACCTGTGCAAGAAATTGAATATTTAGCCCAGAAAGAACCAAACAGTACAGACATTCTGAAAACAAATATGTTGGATACATACTATCCAAATAGAAGTACTCTGCTTGAAAACATTTGTCTGTATGAAATACTTCAAAACTACACTTTTAAAAGGAATATTACAGAGAATATTGATAAAGGTGTACATGCTGTATTTGGACATGAAGGATGTCTGGTGAAACAAAGAAAAGGACACTTGATTATTCATCGAAAACTGAGTTGCGATACACGTGACAAAAGAAAATTTTACTATTTTGCTCTTTTGCAACTCTTTAAACCATGGCGTACAGAAGAGGAACTACTTGGTGACTTTGATAGTTATGAAGATTCATTCAACGCATCTAAAAGTAGTATCGAATGTCCTGTTTTTAGTAATTATCTCCAAATGTTGAATGATGAAATAGAGCAAGAAGCAACAATTGCAGCACAGATTGCTAGAGATAGTTCACAAGGTAGTCAAAGTTCGGCTTCATTAAGTCAAGATCCACTGGGACAACCAATTATCCAAAATGAAGCAGCCACCGCCATGGATGAGGTGGAAAGAGCAATGCAGCAAAGTCAAGAGGAAGTAATAAACTTAGAAGAATTAAAGAAGCAATTTAATCTTGAGCAAAGACAGATATATGATGTTATGTTATGTTATTGGGGTTGCTTATATAGCGCACGGCTACTCCAGGGAGTGTCCCGGCGCTTTCTGACCCCAAACTGAGAAAGAAGATGGAAAAAAAACACAAACATAACAAGTTACTGCTTGTAAAGCCAGGTTTTCAGGGCCTTTCTGAAGGCAAGCAGATTAGAAGTACGGCGCAGATCCACAGGCAAGGAGTTCCATAGTTTTGGGGCAAGATGTGTAAAGGAACGACCACCTATCCTGACCCTTCTAATGGGAGGAACCATTGCCAGGCCAAGACATTCAGATCAGAGAGATCTGGTGGGTTTATAGAAAAGAAGCCGTTTCTGAATGTACGAGGCCCTAACCAAATGGAGTGCCTTGTGGGCTAAAGTGAGAGCCTTGAAAGTAATCCGCTTCTTAACTGGGAGCCAATGAAGGGAAGAAAGCAGCTCTGAAGCCCGAGCTTGTCGAGGTAGGCCAAAGATCGCCCTTGCTGCGGAGTTTTGAACTACCTGAAGTTGGTGCAGGAGGTAGTCCGGTAAACCCAGGTAGAGGACATTTGAGTAATCAATCCTGGAGCAAATCAAAGCCTGTACCGTCAGCTTCCTGTGGACTAAAGGGAGCAGAGGAAGAAATTTTCGCAGCATTTTTAACAGACCAAAACAGGTGTTGGAGAGACCTGTGATCTGTGTTTTCAGCGAAAGGGTGTTGTCGATTTTGATCCCCAAATTTTTTGCAACCACAGAGGAGGAGGAAGGGGGTGACATACACACCGGCCACCATTCCTGCCACGGTGGATCTGCTTGACAGCCGAAGAAAAGCACCTCAGATTTATCAGGGTTGCATTTGAGGCTGCTTCGCTGAAACCAGTCGAAGACAGCCCCCAGGCAACCACGGATGCTCTCCCCGTCAAACTCCATGCCCTTCTTGCAGGTGAAGAGAAGCTGGGTGTCGTCAGCGTATGATATGATCTGGGCACCCATGGACTCCGCAAGTACCGCCAGTGGAGTCATGAAGATGTTAAAAAGGGTCGGGCTAAGCACCGACCCTTGTGGGACTCCAACATCCATAGGCGGCACCTCTGCGGAGTACGGCGGGGCCCAGACCACTTGTCGACGACCCGCTAGGTAAGATCTCAACCAGCTCAACACCGTTCCACGGAGACCAATCTTGTGAAGTCTTCTCAAGAGGGCCTCATGCGGGACGGTGTCGAAGGCCGCCGACAGATCCAACATCACCAGCATAGCTCTTCCCCCTGCGTCGAGAACTTCCTTAATGGCTTCGTTTACTTCCAAAAGAGCGGTCTCGGTGCTCAGATTGGAGCGGAAGCCAGATTGGGTAGAGTGGAGAAACCCCTGGTCTTCCAAGAAGGAAGAAAGCACAGAGTGGACGTGCTTCTCGACGATCTTAGCCAGACTGGGCAGGAGAGATATGGGCCTATAGTTCGCGTGTATCTCTGGATCAAGGCCTGGTTTTTTTAGAAGGGGAACAACCATTGCCTTCTTCCATGCTGGCGGAACCATGCCACTGGACAGGGATGAATTCAAGACAGGGTAGATCAGGGAATTGAGAATCTTGGCATTCCTAGCTAGAAAACTCGCCGGACAGGGGTCAAGCGGAGAGCCTGATTTAATTCTGAGTAGGAGATCCAAAGAAGTAGATTCCGATAAAGGTGGGGACTCCGATAGAGTGGGGCACGTATCAGATGGAAAAGACAACAAATTTGAATCAATCATAGGTACATTGGGGACAGCTGGAGGAAAGGATTCTTGGATGAGTTTGATTTTCATATTAAAAAAGATGGCCAGCTCCTTTACCCAAGGTTCAGAGAACTTATGCTGGACTGAACTCGATTTAGGAGAAACAAACTCTTTGACAATGGAAAAAATTTCTTTACACGAGTTTGACACAGCTTCAATTCTGTTGGCGAAATAATTCTTTTTGGCCTCTAGGATAGCCGCATGATAAGATTTAATAGATGCTTTGTAAGCGGACTTAGCTTCCTGATCGTACTGTTTCCGCCAGAGTCTTTCGGCTAACTTACAGTTTCGCCTAGCAAGAGTCAGTGATTTGGAGAACCAAGGAGCCGAGCTACGCTTAGTGGATGAGCGAGGCGTAGAAAGAGGAGCAAGATCATCAAGCCTATCCGTAAGCCATTTCTGAAAAGTTTTAAGGTCTCTTTCGAGATGGCCGGATATGATACAAGGATGTTCTTGATACGCTTGAACAAGGCTCTCCTGAGTAATTTTATGAAAGGGTCTACTGGGGTGCCTCAGTTGGTCAGAGTTATTACAAGAGATTTTGCTTCTGCCTTGAATTAGAAAGCTGATCAGGAAGTGGTCAGACCACAAAACAGGAGTGGGACGGGACATAATGAGGGGAATAGTGGAGAACACTTGGTCAAGGGTGTGACCCTTATCATGAGTTGCACTAGAGAAGTGATGAAGTGACAGAGCACATTGAGCATGGCTTTCGTCATGAGAAAACAGATTGCTCATGTATGTCATTTGAACCTATTCGACTATATGTAAGTGGAGAAGCTGGAACTGGTAAAAGTTTCCTAATTAAAGGAATTACTACATATCTACAGCAAAGAACTCAGTCAACACTATTGTGTGTTGTTACTGCTCCAACTGGAGTGGCAGCACATAATATTAAAGGTATTACTTTACATCGTTTACTGATGCTGCAGGTTGAACATGAAAATAAATTACAATATCACAAGCTATCTGGAGAAGCTTGTTTTGAAGTTTCTAGAGTCCTTAAAAAAATGAAACTTCTTATTATTGATGAGGTAAGCATGGTATCCAATTTAATGCTTGCTTTTGTGCATTTAAGAATGCAACAGATACTTAAGACAGAGTATGATGTGTTATTTGGAGGTAAACATGTCATAGTTGTTGGAGATCTATTGCAGCTAACTCCTGTGAAAGGACAACCTGTATTTGAAACTGTTACACATGAGGAGACCAGAAAGTGCGTGGGCAGTATTGGAAATGTCAAAATATGGTCACATTTCAAATATACTGAACTGATTCAAAATATGCGACAGGCAAAGGATACTAAATATGGAAATATTCTTCAAGATATAAGGATTGGAAAACTAACTGAAGATGCGAAAGACACTCTACGAACACGATTACTTTCCAAGCTGTTTCCTAATAAAGATAATGTACCTGAGAAAATATATAGTAAAGAGGCAGCAGATAAGTCAGTGATATGCTTGATGCCAACTCTCAAAGAATGTTCAGTTTTTAATGAGAAAATGTTGAAGTTAGAAAATCAAGAAATTAAGAAACTGGAAGCTAAAGATAGAATAGAGCATGAAGGTAGTACTATTGTTTTGTCTGAAAAGTTGAAGTTAAAATTGGATTCTCTTCAAAAAAACTATATCTAAAACTGCTGGTTTAGAGAAAAATCTGTATGTATGTTTAAATTGTCGGATAATTTTAAGGAGAAATTTACATGTAGAAAGAGGATTGGTAAAAGGAGCAATGAGTAATGTTGTTGGTTTTGTCAATTACACAAATAGATATGAGAGTGAATTTTTAAGAATAAAATTTGATGGAATTGAGGAAGTTCAACAAATTAGTCGCTGTTCAACTCGTTTTTTGCTTGTGAAAGACTTATATGTCCGTCGGAAGCTATTTCCAATTTGTTTGGCATATGCAGTGACTATTCACAAATCTCAAGGTTTAAGTGTAGATTGTGCTTTGGTAAATATTGGAAGCACTGTATTCAAAGAGGGTATGGCGTATGTTGCTTTATCGCGAGTTAGAACTTTATGTGGACTTTATCTAATTGATTATGATGAGACAAAGATTAGTGCAGATTTAAATTGTGTGAAGGAGTATAATAGGTTAAGAAGAGAATGTGCTCCAAGTTTACCTCAATATCCTTTAATTGAAAACCGTATGGTTGGTCAGAAAAGGAGAAATGAGGAAAAATGTGCTGAAGTAGTCGAGAAACGAAGAAAAAAAGATGTAGCTGTTGTTGGTAGGCGTCAGAAAAAGCTTAGTATTGAAGAGATTGTTGGATTTAAGTTTGAAAACAGGTCTGGTGTCAACTGCTGTGCAAATGTAGTAGTTAATGTTGGTTTTTTTTTAAAAAAATGTTAAGCAACAGATTGTACAAAATCAGGTGCAAACATTTTGCTATTCATTAAATTCTGTATTTGAAAAATGTAGTAGTGGTGATAGTGAAGTATCAAGTGTTTCAGAACTAAGGAATGTTTTAGACATATGTGCAGGACTAAATCAATTTTCTCAGAATATTCAGCAAGATTGTCAGGAATTTATTATGTATATGTTTACAGTTTTGGAAGATGAAGGTGTAGATATTGATAGTCTTTTTGGCCTTTCTTATAAATGGCAACATAAGTGTGATAATTGCTCATTTTCGAGTATTACTGATATACACAGTGAAAGATTTATGTATTTAACATTACCAGACTGTAAAGAAGTGTCTTTTAATAAACTAGTTAAAGATGCGCATCAGAACATGGTCTGTTCTCAATGTAAGTCTGAAATGTTATCAACTTTATTTATCCACAGATATGGACAATATGTCATTTTAATGTTTCAACGGTGCAGAGCTGATGGGAGTAAATTGTCAACTTTAATTAAAAATTTAGTGGCTTCTCAAGTATCTATTTCTAGAAGAACATTTGTAACTGTAGCCATTATTTTTCATGAAGGGCCTTCAACATCATCAGGACATTACACAGCTTATTTGAAGTGTTCAAGAGGCTGGACGCTTTGCAATGATAGTCAATTGACTTTTAAGAAACGTTTGCCTTTTGCCTTAACTAACTCCTATCTGCTATTTTTGGAACCCAAATTTCAGTAAAATGACTTGGTGTAGGAAGATTAATACTGTAAAGATATGAAACTCTGTTGTTTACAAATATCATGTGACTGAGGGTGTACAAATCTAGAAATTAAATTTGTATTTGGCATAGTGATAGCATCAGGTACAAGTTTAATTAATGTTTGATGGTATAGAACACGTTACAAATTTTAACTGGAAAGATTCAGAAAAGAATAGATAAGACTAAGATTAAGACATTTCAGAAAAAAACTACTTAACTCATAGTATTTGGCCACGTGGAAAAATATGAGACAACAAAATGAGTACTTCAGATAATTATTTTAGAACATATATGGACGCAAGTTTTTGGAGAGGTATTTAAAAGATAATGAGTTAACTTATACAATTTAGCCACGCGGAAAGGTATGAGAGAAGAAAATGTGTACTTAAGATAGATTTTTATAGAAGATACTTGCACGGGGCTTTGTTGAGATATATTTAAAAATAGGTCGTATAGTTTAATTAGTTTGTAACTGTGGAAGATGTAGTTTGCTTACTCAAGAAATTGCGAATTTGAGAAAAACATTTAAGACATGTTTTTTTCAGGTATTTATATTATGTATGGAGATTTTGTATAGGTTTTTTAAACACAATCATTTTGATTGTGTTTTTTTTCCCCGCTGTTATATGATGATTAATATTGAAATCACTGTTTATAGTGAAAATCAATGTATTCTGAGGACAGCAAAAATAAACCATGTAATATGTTGTTTAAGTTATTTTGTTACATTGAATTTAGAAATATGTATTATAACAGATTTTTTTACTGTCTTCCACATATATTACATTTATAAGGTAAGTACAACTAATAACATCCAAGAGCTTTCTCTGCCTCTCTCTTATTCTTATTGTTTTGATCTCCTTCCTTTCTCAGTACTCTTTAGTCACACTTATTCCGTTTAACTCATTCATATTTTGTGTTGTTTAATTTTTTCCCTATTTCTGTAACATATTTTCTGTCACTATCTTATTCAGTCTATCTATCTCTTCAGTTTTTTTTCTACTGTTGTCTCATGGTGACTCACCTTTATTGACCTTGCATCATCTTTGTTTCTAGAATCTTAATTTGTTTCTCTTACTCTATCTAATATTTGTTTCCTTACTTTGCTTTCATTAATTATGCTAAATTCTTACACTTAAATGTAAAGGGCCTCACTTATGAAAGCCTTGCGCCACCGATGCACCAATTTTTGCCATGTTAAAATTGACGCATGGGTGGCGCAAGGGCTTCATAAATAAGGCCCATACTTTACTTCTCTTACCCTACTTTATTTCTATTTATATGTCTCTTGCAGTGCTTGTCTAGTTGTACTCCGTTTACTTTCTGTTACTCACCCTTTTTCACTCTGTTTCTGTTTTATTTTCTCTCTTACTTTACTTTCGTTTAGACACTCATTCTTTCAGTGCTATTATGTCTTTCAATGAATTAAGTTATTTATTGATTTATATAGTAGACATTCTGTCTGTGTCTCTTTCTCTCTCCCTTAGTCTTTTTTTCTTTTACTTTCTGTTTCATTGACTCCTACTTTTTTTTCTTTTATTAAATGTACATTATAATCTTATTTTTACTTTTCTTCCACAGATACTACGTTTTTAAAAGAAATGTACTTTACTTTTTTACTATTTCTTAGATAAGTATAAAAAATAAAGAAACTTTTACATCACTGTGTCATTTCTTTGTCTATCCTGGTTATAGCAATGTCATGTTTAATATAAGCACTTCCACATAGGATTGGGTGCATTGTTATAAGGCATGCTTTAAAAGTGATTTAATGAAATGAGCGACATTTCACTGAGTGAGTTCAGCAACACTGATATATGAAAACATTGGTGGTAAATGATATTAAATGTTACATGGTGTTCTTTCCAGGACTTTAAGTCCTTTGCTGCAGTGGCAATTCTGCCTCAGCGTTAGGGGGGCGGGGGGCTGAGTGGTGCTCACATGCTCATGATGGAGCCACTCCTTCACGAGCCACGGTTGAGGTGTGTTCATGACAGAGCGGTTCCGTCATGGCTCCGCTCAGTCAATAGAACGCGCCATGGAGGCGCAAAATCAGTGCTGCGCAAGCACAGTGGCAAGGCCATGACAGCTCAGGCGATGCTCGTGACGGAGCAGCTCTGTCATGAGCATGAAAGGAGATAACAGGTGTTAAAAAAAACTGGGGGGTCTCTTCAAAGAGAGTGTTGGTTGTAATTTAGAGGGCACTTTAAAACACATAGGGGCAGATTTATGATGACCTTGCGTCTCTTTGCGCCACAATTTCGTCACTTTATTTAATACAATGACGGTGCAAATAATTCATTATATTTACAACGCTATGGATCTAGGAGATATGTCACATTCTAAAGCCCTGCACCATAAGGAAGTGTTCCTCTGAAGGAACGCGTCTTGAAAGTGGCTGAGTGAAATCCATGAGATTTCACTCAGTCACTTTCAGGCCCATGCTGTTTCAAAACTCTGCATGTGGTTGAAGCAGGCGTAGGTATTGACGCAGCATTGTGAATATAGTGCACTGCACCCATGGTGCGCCACATTATAAATGTGGCGCACCATGGGTGAGAGAGCAGTAACATACTGTGGTGCACATTAACTGGTGCATCTCTGGGGATGAACCAGTTAACATAAATCTGCCCCATAGGTTAAAAATCTGCGTTTAGTAGAGTGTTGGGCCTTTGTAGTGTTATGTTTTTTCTGTTATTCTATGTAGATATGTAATATTGCAAGTTTTTTGTCACGAAAAAGAAGCCATGAGTATTGGCTTTGCGAATGATTGCAAGATTCTTAAAATTAAAAAGCAGCAACAATGGCATTGTTTAATATAGTATTGTAAATACTTATGTTTAAGAATGATGAGAGAGTGAAAAAAGGTTAACCTGATCTTTTAAACTTATTCACAGGCTTCTTTAAAGGAAGTGTTCTATATGATTGTAGTGTGGGTGTTTCACTTTTTTATACCTAACACAATGCATTCTGTATGCTGTAGCAGGAGGAGTACTACATACTTGAATATCCTTCAGTGCTTATTTTCATTTACTAAGTGGTAATCAGACCGACACAGAACTCCAATGGGTGGGAGGGGCTGTTCCTGTGCTCCTGGAGCACTGCGAGGCCGCTGCAGCAGTGGGAGTGAGGCCTCTCAGAGGGGAGCAGCGCAGTTCCTTTTGATGGCCACAATTACAGATAACAGGGTATGGATGTCCGTGGAATTTATGGATGGTTAGTCACTCTAGAGTGTGCGCGGCACCCCTGGCACCTCATTATGGCACACAGGGGAGCCGTGTTGCACAGTTTGAGAATCAGACACTTAGGAGATAAACCTTCATAATAGCAAGGCCTCTAAGCAATAAAAATCGCCGGTGCTCGGCGTTAAAAATATCGCCGCTATCGGTGGAATTTTCCACGGTGTTAGTGCTTTAATATCAATGGGAACACATATGTGATAGTAAATCCTGTAACAGCCTCGGTACTTAACATTATCGTGTGAAAACAAACGTTGTTTTCACACAGTAATGTGTGCCTTGCAATTAGGGGACGGGGTGGATTTAGTTTTATTTACTACACTCTTATGTTAACGATGTCGAATATTTGATTAGAGCAGGCTTTAACAGTTTTGCGATAAACTAGTTTATTGCACCTCTTTTTCTCGCAACACCTCTTTTTGTGATAGGGTGTTTTGCCCTCCAACCACATTTTGAATGTGCTTTGACCTACGCCCACTTTGCATGTCACTAACTTACTATACGCAACATATGCAAAGTGGTCTTACGGCAGGCGATGTAATGCCGTTTTCAAGAAGGTGCAGCAGAATATTTTCAAGGATAGGTAAAACATTAACGCCGCTTTTATCGGCAGAAAACTGCAGATATAGTGGGGATAACGGCGTTGATAATATGCTCTATGAATTGCAATCGAATCTAATGTTAGATGTAAAGACAAGTAACGTAGGTTTCGGTTGCAATTCATAGATCATATTATGAAGGCTATTATCGTCATTTTATAGGCAGTGTCCTGTGGATGAAATCGACGATAATGTATTACGTCTCCTTCATAATATTCCGAAGTATCGTCGCTTTTTTGCATAATTGTCCTGAAAAAAAGTGTTGATACTTCAGCTTGTGAATAGAGCTCTTTTAGGTACAATGAGTTAGTTCTGAAAAAAACTTTTTTTTTTAAAACAAGTGACATTTTCAACTGTGACACAGGATCAAAATGAAATGAAAAAATGTATCTTTTCTCGGAGCATTCATGACTCTCAATTTTTAGTTTAATAAGATTGAGGCTCTGCTCTCCATACAGAAGAATTTCTCCACAGTCGTTGCATTTCATGTGCACCTTCGCTAAATATGGTCTCAAGTCCATCTCTGCACTCGCTGGAGATACAGATCGTCGACCAGAAGATGTGCTGGCCACCTCTGATGGTAATAGCGTGGCCAGGGCTCTTGTCGATGCCTTTGCAAATTGCGCAGGGTGCACTTGTTTGACATGCCGGATCATGGTATGTATGGAAAAGGAATATTTTTTAGACGGATTTCCTCTTGAGAGAACCGAGTCACATATCGTGCAGGTTACTTTTGGCGCATTCACTTTCTTTTGATCTTGAGGATAAGTGAAAAATTGCCAGATGAAAGATTCTTTATTTCTTCTTAAAGGTAGTGGATCATTTTCTTCAGATTCGGAAGATGAATACGAAACGGCAGCCATTTCAGCAAAGTCTTCCGAAAGATGTAGGACATTGTTCTCTCTTGAGAGTAGAAAAGATAGTGAGGGAAGTGGGTGGAGTGCTCCGTGAAAATTCCAGAATAGAAACTACTAAGAACCAATTGGAAGTGTTGTTTTCAAGTTACATGACTTCACATACGCGTCTCAGGACGTGTACGCGGTGACAGTATCTGGTCACGTACGTCATTAGGAAGTAGCGGTCTAATTCAGCGAAGTTTCAAAACGTGAAAAGGAGTAAATCTAAAAACATCCTGATTTTGTATATCTTCTGAGCTGGATTCAAGCATACAATTGTTAAAGTATAAAACCTTTTATGTTTCTAAAAAAATACCAGGGTGTGTGCATCCGGTCACGCACGAAAGTTTAAAAAGACATTCGGCTCCATTTACTGAAAAGTTTCAAAACAATAAAAAAGAAGCCTAGGTACAGTCTCTTTGGCGTACTATAAGTTCTTTGAGGGGTCTATAAAGAAATTCAATGAGTTTGAATTGCAATGTTTTCTCGAAATATATAGGAGGGTGCGCGCACTCGGTCGAGCACGAAAGTTTGGAAAGGCGATGTCCATTTATTGACAACTGGTGCAGAGAGTGCGAGCACCGGGTCGCGCACGAAAGTTTACAAAGGCTATTTCCATTTACTGACTAATTTCAATACGTTCAAAATAAGGCAAGGTAGAGACTTTCTAATTCAGTACCGCTTTACAAGGAGTCTCTATACAACTCTAACAGTCAAGAAAACGGTTTCTTTCCCAAAAAAATATTGCCAGAACTTCATTGACAAAACTATAGGTTGCATTCACGATATAGTTCTGAATTAGCATTTTAAAAACCTATGAAATTCACAGAAAAAAACATAGGTTTTACACACGTTATAGTTAGGAAGTACCATTTAAAAAACCTATGAAATTCACTGAAAAAACCATAGGTTTTACACACGTTATAGTTAGGAAGTAGCATTAACAAAACCTATGAAATTCACTGAAAAAAACATAGGTTTTACACACGTTATAGTTAGGAAGTAGCATTTACAAAACCTATGAAATTCACTGAAAAAACCATAGGTTTGACACATGTTATAGTTAGCTGGACATTTCACTCATATAAAACCAATGAAATTCCCCTGTTATAGTTACTTCAGCTAACTATAACTCGCGCGCCTGCAATGCACTGCTGATGATGTTACATATTACATCACTCATCACATGGTCAGTGACATCACTCTTGACATCACTGATAACATCTAATATGTCACATATGGTGTCTCCAACATATAGGAATAGTATGTCACTGATTCAGGCATGTATGCAATATGTAAAAACTCTTAATGTACCATATTAACACTTAGACACTGAGACACTCTTGGTAATAATAAAGAAACAATAACCTATATAGATATAATGTTTCAGTGATATAGCTACTCATCAACAACTTCAGCCACTAAACTAGAAACTGATAGACAGACACAGATATGTATATATTTAAATATTACTCAGTAACCCATATACTAATTAAGATATATTTAATCAGTCAGTTATGGAATCTATTTTTCACCAAAAAAGCAACCGGTTATACACTTATATACTACATTTTTGTTCAACCAACTTTCAGATCTACATATATAAAATATATGTAATTTTCAAAACTAACCCATTTAATAGATGATGTCATGAGTGATGTGATGTGTGACATCATCAGCAGTGCATTGCGGGCGTGTGAGTTATAGTTAGCTGAAGTAACTATAACGGGGGAATTTCATTGGTTTTATATGAGTGAAATGTCCTGCTAACTATAACATGTGTCAAACCTATGTTTTTTTCAGTGAATATATATATATATATGACGCTCAAAACTCTTCTCAATTTCACAAGAAAGAGGCAGCACTCATAATCCAAGAGATATCCAGTGATTTAATTTCAGGGAACAAAAAGCACAGACGCGTTTCGGCGTAAGCCTTCATCAGTGTGTCACTCGTATATATATATTAAATCCAACGTTTCCCAACAGGGAAAGATGATGCCACGTGGGGTGCACTTAAAATCTTTTATTCAGGCTTCCATCAGAAGCGTTTCGGATCTTTCAACTCCTTGCTCACTGACAAAATAGCTTCACAGAGAACGCCATTTAAAAGCATAACAGTTCCGTGTCATGTGGTCTCAACCCCCTGTAAAAAGTGAAAAAAGCCTATTGTACATTTTAGATGGATATAGTAATTTGTCTTACATATTATTTAAGTTCCACAAATTCATAATAAATGTCCTATGTGCATTGCCGGAATGAATTACAAAATTTACACAATTTACACAATTTACAATAGTTGCATGCATTTTGTTGCATGCCCAATTGTAAACAGACAAAAGGGGGTGGTGATGGACGGAGCATCTGAATCAATCAAACACTCACACACAGTCAAAAGATCTGGGTTTGATCCATCAACGTTCTTTAGCCCACTCTGCCACCCCAGTTCAGACATGGCATTATGCAAATCAGTCTCACCCTGTGCCTCACGAGAACAGTCCAGCCCGAACTGCCAAGCCATGTCTTCCCTGGACCGGAAACAAGCTTCCGAGGACCGTTTTCTGGCATTCCATCCGTCTTCAGCCCAGCTTGCTTGAATCCAGTGGCAAAGTGAGCAAGGGACTCACGTCTGAGCATACCCTGCCACACTTGTGGTGGCCAAAAGCGGTACAAAAGGGGGTGGTGATGGACGGAGCATCTGAATCAATCAAACACTCACACCCAGTCAAAAGATCTGGGTTTGATCTATCACCGTTCTTTAGCCCACTCTGCCACCCCAGTTCAGACATGGCTATATGCAAATCAGTCTGACCCTGTGCCTCATGGGAACAGTCCAGCCCGAACTGCCAAGCCATGTCTTCCCTGGACTGGAAACAAGCTTCCGAGGACCGGTTTCTGGCATTCCAGCCGTCTTCAGCCCAGCTTGCTTGAATCCAGTGGCAAAGTGAGCAAGGGACTCACGTCTGAGCATAACCTGTCACACGTGCGGCGGCCAAAAGTGGTACAAAAGGGGGTGGTGATGGACGGAGCATCTGAATCAATCAAACACTCACACCCAGCCAAAAGATCTGGGTTTGATCTATCACCGTTCTTTAGCCCACTCTGCCACCCCAGTTCAGACATGGCTATATGCAAATCAGTCTGACCCTGTGCCTCATGGGAACAGTCCAGTCCAAACTGCCAAGCCATGTCTTCCCTGGACCGGAAACAAGCTTCCGAGGACCGGTTTCTGGCATTTCAGGCATCTTCAGCCCGGCTTGCTTGAATCCAGTGGCAAAGTGAGCAAGGGACTCACGTCTGAGCACACCCTGCCACACTTGTGGTGGCCAAAAGCGGTACAAAAGGGGGTAGTGATGGACGGAGCATCTGAATCAATCAAACACTCACACCCAGTCAAAAGATCTGGGTTTGATCCATCCCCGTTCTTTAGCCCACTTTGCCACCCCAGTTCAGACATGGCTATATGCAAATCAGTCTGACCCTGTGCCTCATGGGAACAGTCCAGCCTGAACTGCCAAGCCATGTCTTCCCTGGACCGGAAACAAGCTTCCGAGGACCGGTTTCTGGCATTCCAGCCGTCTTCAGCCCAGCTTGCTTGAATCCAGTGGCAAAGTGAGCAAGGGACTCAAGTCTGAGCATACCCTGCCAAAGAACGGTGATGGATTAAACCCAGATCTTTTGACTGGGTGTGAGTGTTTGATTGATTCATCTTTTGACTGGGTGTGAGTGTTTGATTGATTCAGTTGCTCCGTCCATCGCCACCCCCTTTTGTACCTCTTTTGGCCGCCATCAGTGTGGCTCAGACGTGAGCCTGACTCTTTTGCCAGCAACAGTGGAGAATATATATATATATATATATTATATATACACACAAATCATGGGTAGTACAGCCCTGGTGGGTGATGACAGGATGGGTAGTACAGCCCTGGTGGGCGATGACAGGTCTCCAAATTGCATATACCTTATACCCAACCTATATCTGTTGGTATACTAAATGTCTTAGCTCGGCATAAAATTACTGGATGCTGTGCATTACTTATATTCATTAATGCATTGATACATAGTCCAGCCCAAGTGGGCATATCCCAAAAGAATCTGACTGGGACTGTTACTATTCCCTTTAACTCATTATAAATTACCAACTCAAACTTATGTGACTCGTGACTATAATATTTAGAAATTTATAACAGCTTATTTTATTGACTCTATTTACAAATGCTACTGACTACAAGTGCGTGTAGAGGTCTTCTTCTACATTTAAACCTTCAGGGTACATCGAGTTTAATTCTATGATATAGCAGGACTCAAGTTTTCTCAATTTCTTAACTCTGTTGCCCCCGAGCTTATCCATAGGTACCGCATCAATTACATAATATTTTAGACCTTTGCTGTCTTTATCAAGAAAACTTTCAAAAGGCCGAGCAACGGAGTTTGTTCTGTTCCCGTTTTTAATTGCTTGAATGTGCTTTTATGGGCTTCCAACATTGTGCTGCCCACGTACCTCAAGCCGCAAGGGCACTGAAGTACATAGACAGCAAAATCTGTCTTGCACGTAAACTCGCTCTTGATGTTTCTCATTTCTGCTGATAGACCTGACTTGCATCTGGTGGTATTGAAACCCTGCTTACAGGCCTTGCATTTTGGACATTTCAGGAACCCTTTCTTTTTTTCGAGCCATGTAGATTTAGCTGGTTGTATTTTCAGGGTACCTTACCAATAATTGTTTGAAAGATTTTGCTCATCTAAAGGTCAACTGTGGTTTCTGGGGTACAGCTTTTCCTAAAGTAGGGTCATTCCGTATTATGTGCCAGTGTTTACAAATGATCTTTCGTAATTTGCGTTGTTGGGCACTAAACTTGGTAATGAACCTACAATGATTACCCTGTTCCAACTGGACTTTTTGCTGTGCATTATCATTTCCTTTGTCAAACAAAATCTCTTCCCTTTTTTTCTTTTCTACCTTGATCATAGCTTCATCGATCCATTTTTTGGGATACCCTCTGTTCCTGAACCTATCTCACAAATGAGTCAGTTCTTTTTTGATCTCCTCATTATCACTGGTGAAACTAAGATTAACATAATTTTGTTGTATTCTCTCAACAAAGAGTTTGGCCTCTTTTTCTGATCCTTTCCATAACAGGAACAGGTTGTCAATATAACGACTCCAATGCATTATGTTATGCACCCATTCTAATTGGAACTGCATCTGGATCACCTGCTCCTCCCACCAGCCCATATGCAAATTAGCATAGCTGGGGGCGAAGCAGGTGCCCTTCGCAGTTCGGCAGATTTGATGGTATAGGGTATCATTAAAATTACTTTTCAGACAAATCTCTATCATTCTCAATATCATGTTGGTATATGAATATAATCTGATCGGTCTAGTTCCTAGAAAATGTTTCGCTGCCCGTATGCCATCAGTGTGCCTAATGGCCAATGTGATATGAACTTAACGGCTACTAGTTTAGAATGCCAAGTGCAGTGCAGCAGGGCTAGGCATAGACACGTGTACAAAACATGTTTGGAAGCGGTCTCCTTCAGTGTACAGCCAATTTAACCCAAAACAACACAGGTAAGGAAACTACTAATCTTTTTATGCACTGCAAATGATGATGTCAGAGTGTACATGGATGATAAACAGTGCCATGTTATAAAAGCAATAACTGGAACATACCCGTGTTTCGCTGAAGCTGCACCCTCATCAGTACGTCTTGTAATGCCGCTCCTGTTTGTTGGAAATGCTGGTTTACTTGGAAGCAAACAAAGGTCACAATACATCTATCTGCAGCTTAGCTGGAATGCAGAAATCCCTAACTTCATACTAACAATGAATTTAACCCATCCTCTCCTAAATATTACTCGCCTTTTAATGCTTTAAAACTCCTCTCCTTCCTCCAACCATCAGTCCAACGACCTTCTATTTCCTATTCCTTCATCCTAAAAAACTCTGTCTGTGTTTTCTCTTACTCTGTCTACATCAGGCACAGACTCCCTCCATTATTCCATTATTTTGTGATTCTGTTCTTACGGCTCTACTCTCTCCTTTTAACCTTCGCTGCTCCCTCCTACCTTATAGTGAGTTGCTTAGCTTCAAATACAGAGTGATAAATCTAACAAAAATTCTCCTGTTCTGTCTGCTCTCATTACAATCTATTTTATGTAGCATGATAGGAGGGGGCTTTTAAAGGTGCAGAGCAGTGGTCAAAGTGGGGGAAAAAAAGTAGGGGAACTGTGGGTGGAAAATCAGGGAGCGGGAATAACCTGAGGATTGGATCAGTGGGCGGAGTCAGAGGTGTGGCTAGAAAGAGCAAGACATACCAATTTTTAGTACGCTTGGCATTTTACTGACCAGTTACAGCTTATAACGTTATTTAATTCAAACAATGGATAGACATGTTTATTTCAGGTTTAATATATAAGTTATGTACATTAAAATACATTTACAATGTGGGACTTGTTTCCAATCACAGAATGTCCCAATTACACTTAAAAGTGGAATTATAAGCCATTTGTCTCCGAGCCATGCAGTTTCTTTCTTCGGCACTTCTACTCCCTTTTTCTAACCATTTCTGAACATAAAATTTGGGTTTAAATTCTATGACCAGAGGCCCCACAATTTTATGAACATTATAGAAAACAAACAATTGATATACTGTTACTCAGTGGTGTGAGCACATCATTCATTACGCTAAAGCCCCGTTCACATTCAGCAGTGGAGGTACAAAAGGTGTCTATGATGTGCACTAATGGTTTCAGGGATGCAATTTCTATTGTGTTTGTACTCTCTGAAACCAATGATGTACTCCCTGGTCTCAAATACATGAAACCTGCTACAAAGGTTTTGTAATTCTCCCTCATGTCTACTGGATTTGGCAAATAAACTGGTTGTAGGAGTTTCATTCTATGTACCAATTCTTTGTATTCTAGTTCGTCAATGTTTGTGGTTGTGCATCTAGAAACATTTGGGGCATTAGTCATGGTCATCCTTTTTCGCAGGTTATTTGCTAAGCCTCTAAAGAACTGTGCCCTATTGATGCCAACACAGCCTGTGTTCTGTTGCAGTCCTACACCAGCAAACTGCATCCGTTCAGGTGTATTTAATGGAGCTGTAGCAAAGGGCCAAGGTGAATCAGCCGTTGATTCAAACATTAAAATCTGCATCAGTATTGAACGATTGGCCTCATATATGGTCATATCACGCCGTTGCAGCCTTCTGGATAGGTTACCCAATTCTGTGAGAGCATCGTATAATACGCCCATATATTCAACAAACATCAGGGAGGATAATAAATGGTTTAAACTCGCACTGTCTTCAGCTACAACCCAATTCTGCCCCATTATAACCACCTGGATGTGACTCAATTCAAATTATGCACTGCCTGAAACAAAGTAACAACATTCTGAAAAAAGCAAACACTCATAGGGAATGCAAGATTATGTAAAGCGTGCAAAATATAAGCAGGAATGACATGTTAACTTAACGCTTTTACTCTCATTGTTCAGAAATCAATGAGTATTTTTTGTCTCAAACGTTGGAGACATGAATGCAGGGCTCCTTCTGTACCCGTGTTAAGCAGGGCTCAGAAGAGAAAGGGACACTTCACAAGAATCTGCTCTGACTCGTCGACACCCACAAGAGCTCCATCACATTCATATCAGCCAGCTAGATGCTCAAACATAGCATAGTACATATGCATTCAAGTGTCCTGCAAAGGAAACATTTTGAACTGTCCGGCTTTGCTTACTCTTCTACCCAAAAAAAACTTGAGAGAGTTCTTGACAGTAAAAGGCAGAATTATATTTTCGTTCTGGAAGTGAACAATAAGCAGTAACCCACTGAGCTATGCACATAAAATATTGCTACTTGATATGCATGATACACCTCCTTTGGAGCAGGAGCATTAACCCTCTGCGCTACTTTAGACGAGTCAAAACAGCCATTAGAAAAAACTCTCCTCCCATCTCTCTCCAGCACATACATTGATCGCCAGAGTTATCTTGGCACTTTTATTGTTGCCCGAAACCTGCAGAATATACAAGGAACTTTACAGTGTTTTTAAAACTTCTGCACTGCTGCAAAACCGGCACCCACAAAATAAACTGGCCCCCTGCTCTTCCATTCGCCCTGGGAAATGTCTGATTCCTGGAACTGTCAGTCCGGCCTAGTTACTGTAAAGCCTTTTTCTATACAATACTGCAGATAGGTATGCTTATTTGATATAAACATCACGATCACTGTTAGTGTAAGACAGATTCTTCCTGAATATTCTTTGAATTGGGTTCCTGCCTGAATGATACACATGATCAGTTTGGTACACAAAAGAAGGTCTCTGGCTAGACCTCTAAGATAAGCACATTAATGTTATTCCTAAGGACCCTCACACAGGACCACTTGCCTTTTGGTTCTTCCTGTACATTTCCTGCCTGTAATTTACAATGTGTGATCTTATTGGCAGATGTTTTAAAGTTTGAACCTTTAACATCAACTTTCTAACAAGGAAAATAATAAAGTTTTTTTTAACTTCTGGACAATTTTGTAAATTTTTTAGGGCCATGCCATACAGAATAGAAGTAAAGGCAGAATGCAATCATCTGTTCTGCAGTCCTCTGACTTTGAGTCACATTCAACGCTGGAGAGATGTTGCTCTTTGCAACCTCATCTACTAGTACACAGAAGCCATAATACTATCACAATTTCTACAAGTAATCTCTCATATGCAAAGGGGCCAATTGTTGACCAAACTAACCTGCAGTTTAGCTATTGATTCCAATTCTGGTTGGCACTTGACATTTCAGAAGCAAAAACTGAGAAGTATCTGCAATGGTTACTTTGTATTTATGCATTAAATATTATGAAGTTTCTAAATATTTTGTGTATTTCACAGAAACACATTTTTTTTGAGTTCCCTATAAATTACGGGTTTAATCAGCATTAAGGAATTAATGACAGCTGTAAACTACCGTTCCTGCTTTACCATTGCCCATTGTTTAATTGGAACTTTTGAAAATTAAATACATTCTACCATCTGTATGGTGCACATTCTTTGCAGTAGGCATATTAAGCTGGTGTGCTACATTAGATGAGTCAAAACTCAAAACTGTCAAACAAAACTCCAATCTCTCTTCAGCAGGAAGATAAAAAACCAGAGATAGCAATCTTTTATTGTTGCAGAAAAATGACTTGGGTTTACAAGGAACTCTGCAGTGATTTATGTGTTTTAAAAGTGAATCATTATGCTGCACAGTTCTGCTGGTTTTGTTCCTGGGGGCAATTTTGCAGCCCTGCTGCAAAACCTGGCCCCAGTTACAAATCCAGCCTCCCACCCCACTGTCCCATGCCCAGTACGGTCAGTCTGGCCTTAGTGCAAGGGCCTATTTGTTTTTACAGTCTGACCCTGGATGGGGTCCAAAAGGGGCTCTGGGTTTACAGAACTGGACACATTGTGCTACATATATGCAATATTATATTTTTTTCAAGTAAACAGTATGTTTTTAAAAGACCACATCCCTGACCATAGACAGAGCAGTGGTACACAAGTAATAAAATAACATAAGAAAAAGAAATGATAAGACATTCAATGTTTTCCAGTTGTTTAAAAAACAAAAACAAAAAACAGGTATTCTTTAATTTCCCCAACTTACTTGATGTTTATGTAAGAGCGTGGAGTTCAGAGGCCGGCCAGGCTCGTCTTGCAGGCCCCACTGCAGGGAACAGAGCAGAGCTGTAAAGAAGAGACTGGGGACCTCTGGGCAGGCACACAGAACAATTTTCAGGAGAGGCTGGTGGGGCTGGGCCAGCTGTGGGTACTTGACCAGCAGAGGGCCTCTTCTACAGCAGCCACCTTCCTTCTATTTTCCATTTCTGGCTGGGTGGAGAGCAGATTTGCAGCAAGCCACAAATTCCTCAATGAAGCCCTTTTTAGGTCTTGGCTGGCGATAGCAGCGCGCATGCGCTGCTCTCGACATTCAAGAGCTTCTTGGAATCAATACAGATTCCAGAGCTCTCGGAGGCAGAGTTGAAGCCCTGCCCATCTTTTTAATTGGATAGCGTCATCTTTCATGCAAAAAGCTGGCTTCTGATTGTAAAGGAGTCTTCTTAGTCCCTCCTTGTTGCCGCCTTGTCTTCTTTTGGCCCCGCCCAGTGTGATTGGATCCTTCACTTGTGGCGTTACACACTGTACTTCATTAGCTGTCACCCACTATATTTTTTGCACAAGACTCTGTATGCCCTCTACGGCTTCCCGTCCAGCTGCCCCTTGTCCGCCTGTACTAGCATTGCATTTAATGCTAATATTCCTCGAGACTATCCCTTAACACCCACCCCCATCTGGAATGGAGGTTCATGCCCAGGCGCACAATCGTGAGGTGCCCTAGGACTCTCCTTAAACATTTGTGTGCAGTGCGGCACCACCGGTATATGAATGACCCTGGCACTCCCCCAGTTTACGTTAAGAGCCTTGTGTGCTCGGATGTAAGATACCACTTCCCTCGGATTAGGAGGTGCGCTTGTTGATTTTGTTTCACCTATGCATTTTTAAAGACTAATGACTAATGAGCTTGTGCCGTAGGCATGTTGTGCCAATACCTACCCATATGATTTTGATGTAACTACTGAGCTTGTGCTGATGCCATCTTGTTTTTGTGTGGGTGCTATTTACGTACTTTTACGGACTACTGAGCTTGTGAGACACTCAGCCTTTGTCATTAGCTGGCTCGGCTCTGTTCTCCCAGGGGACGCTCTTTTAATGATGAACACCCCCCATAAAGAGGGCTGTATAGACTCCACTTGTCAGGTTGCTCCGGGGGCACTCGCTTGTGAGCTCCATCAACGGCCCGAGTTAAGGGCTTGGGTTCTATTTCCCATGATCATTTTGCACAAGTTATTACCACAGCATGGAGACAGTGCTTTAAGCCAGGGTACGCTCTCAGCAGATTTTCCTCCGGGTGCCTGTCTCCAACAGAGGAGGAGGAGAGAGCATGGTGGGGGATACATTCCACCAGATGGCTCCTCCGTCGGATTATGTCTTACCTAGTCCTGTAAGTATAATACACTTTTTACCCAACTCGGTGGTGATCGTTTTATCACCCTAGGAAGGATGAAAGGTTAGTGGCTCCGTTAGAGATTTGAACCTGTAACTGTGAGGCCCCACACAGGTCCATGGAGAAGCCCCGCCCATCTGACCCACTGAGCCACCAGACCGCGTTTCAAGTACATCTCTTTAAGAGAACCAATGTTTTAAGCATCTGCACCCCACCTCCTTCCTTTAGCCAGAGTTGTTACAGCTAATGGTAATTAGCAGAGCTCTCTCTCGTTAACAAAATACACCGCAGACTAGAGGGAATTGTGGTGTGGAAGCCATTGGCAGCCACCAGTTCGCTGCCAGGAACCAAGGGTTTGTTTATTGATGCAAATTTAAGCGTTGCCTGTCTTTGGAGGGATCGGAGCCGATAGAAGCATTTACAGAAAAGTTCTCATGCTAGCATTACACAGATGCAGAACAGGCAATTACTGCTGGACATCCAGATAAGCGAAATCAAGAACAAACCCACTCACTAACTGATATTCACAACTAGGTGGTACATCCTAGATATATATAAACAGAAACATTGTCCCACAGACAAAAGCTTATTCAAAAAATATTGTCACTCTTTATTTACTTGTTTTTTTTTTTTACTTTCAAAACATAATGGCAGTATATACTTTACATTCGTGACCACAATACACAGTAGATAGTCTATATATACATATTTATACTATATACACACACACACAACAGAGCGGACCCCCAAAAAAGAAATCATGAGCACAACCACACAACCTCAGTCAATCAGAACCATTCAAACCATCTATCTGCACACGTAGTTGCAATCACAGTCAAACCCACTACACACACAATATCAAAAAATATACAGTACATAACAATCAATCCAGATAAGACCTATTGTAAAGATAACTTGTCTTTAGGTAGCACTTCAAACCGCACTTCCGCATTTCTAAGCTCTATAAATAACAGGTGTTATTTTTTATGCAATTTGATGTTTGTTCAATTTTTCAACGCAGAAAAAACAGAACTTAACAGAAAATAAATTTGTATTCGTTGGCGGTGTTTAACTCGCTGAGCTATCTGGCCGGATCCAAAGTGATTGTGTATGCATTCATGGCTTGTTTCGCAAAGCTTCCTTTCCTTTATTTTCTATTTTAGTTCATTCATATAGAGCTCGGGATGATGTGAGGACACTTTGCCAAAATGAGATTGAGACAAGATACATGATTTGGAGGATAAACGGTCCGGCAATATTATAGAACATTAATATTGTCGTTGTGGGTGTTTCGCTGTTTGCTGCTGCACAGATGAGGTGGGGGTGTCTCTGGTGTGTTCTGGTGGGTGTTAGTATGTGCATATCATGGGGTGAGTACTATTGTGCGCACAGATATAGAAATATTGGATCCCAATTATGACTTTCACTGTTATGGGGGGGAGCAACCCCTCATGAAATTGCAGTAACAGCTGATATCGGTTTTTGGCTCACAATAGGGAATAACATACTGAGTGCGTAATTACAGCACCCCTTGCAGCTGTTTTCCCACCTTTACTTGGTCAAATACCTGCTTTTAGCAAGTGGATCTGTGTCTTTTAGCAAGTGGATCTGTCTGGGTTTTACTGTATTCAGTACTAAAACATGTAAAGTAAAATCCATTGCTCTGCATACTATCACCCCACCTGTTTTCTGGTGCTTCTCTTTAAGCTTTTTTCAAGGGCCTATCACGCAGTAACAGACATGCCTCTAAACCAATCCAAACCTATTGGCTTTGCCAGTGCTGGATATTTCATTTTGTTGTGAATAATTAGATCTGAAAAATTGTTCAGGTTTGAAAATATGAGTGAATTAAACCTTTGAAGATCTGCGGAAGGGGTGGTAGTCTTCAGAGTGTCTCAAACATTCCCTTTCTTCCAGTCATATTACTTTACTCTGCAGTCTGTCTGCTACGCACCTACACCCAGGGTTTTAAGTGGGATGAAAACATTAGGGGGGGGTCCTGAAATGTCAGAGCCTAAATTAATTAAGGGCGTTGCTTAAACATATACACTCAAATTCCTCTACAGTACTCAGAACCACTGATCCCACACATTTGCATAGAATCATAAAGGCAACCGGCATACCGGAACATTGCTCTTTGTGCCTTGCAGCAGCACTGAAGATTGAACAACCACATTTTCTGAACACCTTTGTGGCCCTGACAAGAATTCAGAGAAACGCACACAACCTTCAGCCACAATTCAATTGTGCGCGTTATAAACATTTGGATGCGACTCAGTTTGAATTATGAACTACACAAGAGCAATATGCTGCCTGTAAAAAGAAAAAAAAGGTAACTCAACATCCTTGAACAAGCATTAAAAATGCAATAGGTTCGCTTTTTATTAAGTTAAAGCCATTTTTACTTTGCTATACAATACAATTAGCAAAGCAAATGGCTTTAACTTAATCAAAGGCAAGACCTATTGCATTTTCAATGCTTGCCTTCTTTTCCAGGTGGCGTCCCTCAGTCTGCGTGAGCCGGAAAATAAAGGGCAGAGGAGTTGAAGGGCGGGGCCACCAAAGCATCCTGATGTGACCATTGGATTGGTCACAGTGAGGGAAAGGCAGGTAGCCTTGGCAGTAATGAGCTGTAAGTCACTGCAGCAGTAGGGCCATCAGCATCAGAGGTAGCCGTTTTAGCGTGCTAACCCAAGACTGATGGCCTTTCAGCTTTCTTTGCAGGCCCCTGGCCACAGATACATAGGGGAAGGGGGAGAAGGCCGTGGGCACTGCAGAACCTTTGCTTGATGTGCACCACACAGGAAACACGAATGAATGCTAAAGTTGTAATTTTTAATTAAGCACATTTCTGCCGTCCTGGAAAGATTTTTCAAAATAAAGAAGTAGTAATAATTTTTCAAAGTAGGGGCACACTGTGCCCTTCTGATCCCGCCCACTTCTACCACTGGTGCAGAGGCATTTTATTATCCCTTGTGAGCATGCACAGCTCTGAGACAGCATGGCTCCTCTGCTAAGGTGAGGGAGATTTGCCCCACAGAAAAAATAAAATTATACCACCATGTTATTATCATTTTATTTTCCAAACTGGCTCTGTTTAGGTGCGGGTGGGGCAAGTAGGGCGGCCCACAAAGTGGGGGGAGGAGTGGTGGGCACTTTCTAAGTGTGCATGATGATTTGCTCGGCAGCCTTGAACCAGCCAAATAGTCATGCACACTTAGCATGTTCTCCACCTGGCTGTATTGCACAGGCTGGGTGGAGAAAATGCACAGGCTTCAAGTCCCTGCCTGAGTACCGGAACACAGTGCTCATACCTATCACAACAGTGTTATCATGCTGGTGACAGCAGCATCGTGATTGGAAATTTGAGAGCATGCGTGCTTCCAGTTTCCTGAGTCGGATCGAGGAGAAGTGGCCGCTGGCAGGTAAGTGGATTTTTTTTATTTGTTTTTTGTTTTAACCCCCTTGTCCCACAACTACAGCCTTGTAGCAGCCAATGCTGCGCTGAGATGAAATGGTAGCCACATGGTCAATAGCATCTGCCATTGTAACACATTTTCCCTGTGTTCCACATAGTCCCCATGCATAGAGGGTGGTTTCTCTCCTCCATGGCGGTGCATACCTTAGCTGGAGGTCAGAGCTTCCACAAGTCTAAGTAAGGCAGCTTCACTCCACTGCCTAGCAATCTATTAAAAATCATAGTGCTTCAGTAGACAAAATGCTTTTTTCAAGATTGCTGCAGCAGCCATTTATAAATGTGTATGTCTCTGCAGGAGTTCATATGCTGACTATAGTATTCAGCCTTCATTTGAACTGTCACAAATCATTTGCACATCTGGCCCTTTGTTTCAAATCATGAATCAAAAGATACTGAAAATGCGGCTGGAGGAACCTGCTATAACATTTCCAACTTCTTAGATTTTTTTCTGCTTACATATGTCTTTCACTTACACCATGAATATTAATCATATGCAACAACATTCACGAAAAATAAACGCATCAAGATGCAGGTGTGTTGCCTGATTTATATTTGCCACACGTTCCTTCTCGGTGGAATTTGTACAGTAGTTGCTAATTGCCATAAAATGAGCATACGGTATTTAAAAATTCTTAGAGCAAGTGACTCGGTGCTATTTTTGTTCATTAGATGGTTGCAGAAAAAACACAGCTCTTGGAAGTAATGTCTATGAACATGATATATTTTAGATAGAGCAGTAAAGTAGGGTGCCTCACAAGAGCCCAGTTCCATACACTTAAGACGACTTAAAATCTGAAGCTGGGCCCACAGATAACTTCAATGCAGAACTTCTGCAGACTAAATGGATTATGGTTGAGTTCCACATGCGTACAGTGAACAAAACATTTAGAGGATGAAAGTTTACACAACAGAATTTTTGAACTGGTTTTCAGAAAAATAGAGTAAATCCATTTATTCCATGTTTGCTGCAGGGGAAATAGGCATCAGGGTAACTAAAGTACAGTCTGATTTCGCACTATGTTCCCCTTCTTACATATTCAGAGGTGGAAAAATAAATGTCTCCACTATAAATGTGAAGGCATTCCCTATTCAGCACAAACATTATTTATTTCATATTTTATCACATAATTATAAAAAATACAGCAAAATTAGGTTGCTCCGTATCATTCGACAAAAAGCGTTAGGCATGGTCTTTTTATTATATAATACTCAGTGGTATTCACCACAGTGTAGATATATTTAAATCAGAGAGTCCAAAGGGGAACGTTTTTTAGTTTGCTGATAAGGTTGGAACTGTTTGCTGAATGTTCACGAAACTTTACCAAAAAAACAACAATTCATATACCTCAGCTCCTTCCTGAAAAGTTTCGATGTGACCTGTCAAGTAGGGATTGGATACAAAGGGGGTCTCAAAACACAATTCCCCATGCAGTTTCCCGTAGGAATTCTAAGAAGCATTTTACAAAAACTATCTAAACGGAATAACACAAAATTTTGCAGTTTGTTAGCTTCTTGTTTTTGGTGTAATTCGGTTCACCTTCTTTTTAAGAAAATAAGGTTAAAATGTTAGTATTATCTGGACAGATGTTCCCACAGGAGTACATGGCACTCCAGCTGTACTGGTAATAAGAAAAAAGACACTGGTTGAGGGTTGGACTACCGTAGGGGGTATCCATAGGCCTAGATGCAGGCCAGGCCATGCATCCAACCCTCTACTGCACACGGTCAAAAGGCATGCTCAGCAAGGGTGTTAAGTGAATATGATAAACAAATACTGAGATTGACTGAAAAATTAAGGCTTGAAATGCCACTACCGTTAGCTATTGTAATGAGATTGTACTTTACATTAAAAAAAAACTTAGAAATTCACAAAAAAAATGTTTTATTTAACTGAAAATAGGCTAGAAATTCACTAAGCAAAACACAGCTTAAACTGACGTTACAGATAGACCATGTAATAATATAAAAAATATTGTTTTAAAGCATAAAACACTGAGACTCACCAGTTATATGTTACTGGGCTACCTATAACGTGCACCTCTACTATGCTCTGCTTATGACATCACATATTACCTTGTTATGGCATATTAAATGACATCATTAATGACCACTGATGACATCTCAAATGACAATATTTATCACATCACTGATAACACCCCAGTCATAGGCAGCATAGGTTACTGAGTGTAGATGTGATGGTCCATAGCACTAACTAGAGTAAGATTTGGATTTACGCATGATTGTGTATGTTGAAAGTTATGTGTTGCACCGTTTACAAAACACTAAAGTTTGGGATGCAAGTATTACTCTCTGTTAAATAAGATAAGTCTCAGCACTCCCAATGTGGGTTGCAGAGGTACGTTTGAAACTACGTTAAGGCTTAACGTCAAAGACTGTTGCAAAAAATCTTTATGAAAGGCCAAATTCTCTGATCATAATAGACAATCCACCAGCAAATATATGGACAGACGCCCACATGAAATATTGGTAATGCAGTGCAATAGACAAATTCTATGTAACAAGAACATTTATCAAGTGTAGATGTTTATTTCCAGAACTTTGCTAAAGTTTTTGAAGCATTAGACGTTGTTGAATAATGTAAAATGTAGAGGTGTGCCACTTAAAAGTGCTTTATCTCTCCCTGATGTTGTAACCATGGCTTTAAGGTTGTATGGCACTGTGCCCCTCTCAGAAATGTGTGTAATATATCTTACTAAATTACAGAGTGTAATCAATGGGCCCTGGAAAAAAGATTTCTTTACAGTGATACATGTAAACCTGTAAATCTCTTCACTTAACAATTTTCCTTTGAATTATTTAAGTGGGTAATCTATTAAGGTGAATATATGATTGGCTCAAAAAAACAAATGTGAGAGCAGCCCATCGAGACAAAGGTAACTGGGTTGAAGAAACCACAAAATATTATATTTCCCCCTTGTAAATATTGGTTTATTACTTAATTCTCCCAACTCTTACTTCACAAACACTCACATACAATCAACCCAACCTGTAAGTTCTGTTTTTTATAAAAATATCTTCTCCTTTATTAAAAAAGTTGTTTCAAATACAACAGTAACATCTATTTAAAACCCAACAATTCATAGTCTATTATACAGGAGAAATCACAAAAAGTCATTCTTAAATGTTGAATCATTAATGCATATACATGGTAATCCTTTTCCTTCATAAGTTTTTTACTCTGCTGATGTTAATGCTTTTATGCATAGTTTTAGCATGTAGCCCCTGCCTAGCCAATAAGGAAAAAGGTCCCAGGAGGTACACTAGCTATGTGTTCAACAGTTCATGTGTGGACAAATGCAAACAATTCCAGATTGTCACTGTCAACCTAATACCAAAATAACAGAGCCTTTCGTCCACTATGCAGAGCTCTTGTGCCAACCTAGAGACCAGGGAACTGAGCAACCTCCCTTCTATGGTCGCTCAGTCAAAATCTGTTCTGTGGGAAGTAATCCTCTTTAAAAAAAACAAATTTTTGAAAGACAATTTTATTGATTTTTCAAGCAGCATAATAAATGCAATACATCTTCCAAGCATTTGGGCGCTAATAAGGAAAAGGTATCATACATGAATAAACATATTACTTCCAAAATGTAAATGACTATGTGCCAATTCTCACCCAAGAACACCTCATTACAAAATCACGTTATCAAAGGAGCAAAAAATATGGAACAGACATGTCATTTATAGCGAGATATCTGATTATTAGCAGACCCATAAGTGTCTGAGATACTAAGCTTTATAAACAAATACAAAAACTTAGAACTACCCCCACCCCCCTAGTTCCTGGTCCACTGACGTTTAGCGTAAGACAAGTAGTGATTGTATTGACCCAGTTAATAACAAATTGTTTAATAGCATACATATATATAAGTTTATAGGTCCTCCAAGGATAAGGGGGGAACGTCAATATCAGGTAGCAGCTAGTTTAGCTCTTGGGGATGTGGAATGTGGGTTTGGGGCAGGCCCGCTCTGCAATGGCAGAGGGGTTAGCATAACAATGGCTTTAAATGTTTCCAGTATATGGACCCAATACAGAGAGATAGGGATCTTACTTAGTCCTCTGAATTCCTCTTGTCTAATAATCGTACTCTCAGCAGTGCCCCAGCAGACCATTTCTGTCTTCCATGAGAGAGATGTAGGGGGTAAACAGATTACCACCGCATTGTGATGGCACATTTTGCTATAGGCACAGCAAAGTCAGCAAATCTATACTAGACCCTCTGCCCTTTGGATCATTTATGCAGGCCCAGCAGACAGCTTTCCGCAGAGGACCAGACAGCCGTACCAGTGGCCTCCTGCACTCTATATCCAACAGTTTGCCAGTACATGCGTAAACGCGGGCACCCCCACAACATGTGGAGCAGGTCTACATCCTCTTCCTGACACCTAGGGCAGGTGAGTTGTATGTTAGGAAATATACAAATAAGGTGATGAGGTGTGAGATATGCCCTATGTAAGATCATATACTGTATGTATTTAAATTTAGCATTGCGTGACACCTTCTTAGGAAATTTTTAGGCAGAGGACCATTCCTTGTCTGTCATTTCTCTTCCCAGCTCTAGCGACCATTTAACATGGAGTAGCAGCAATGATACCCCTGAGTGTGCTCGAATACCTCTGTATATCCAGCAAGTGAGGTGGCGTCCCCTTCCCATGAGATGTGTTGCGTGTATTAGTTCATGCTTAGGGGGTTCAATCCCATCAGGGGACCACCAGAGTTTGATGTAATGAGAGATAGCTGTGTGTAAAAGAAAAAGTGTCGTGGGGACCCCTGTGTACAGACAAAGTTATCGTGATCTGCAAGTGTGCCGTCAGTGAATAATGCTCCATTTGTTTATACGCCTTCCTAACCCCATAAGGATAAAGCCCTTTTTGAGATGAAACCAGTAGTAGTAGGTATCCCAAGCAAGGGAATGTTGGGGGAATATAGGGGGACCCTTTTGGTGTATTGTAGTGCCTTCTTCCAGTATAATAATGCAGTTTTGAGCAGGGAGGGCTGTAGGTGGAATCCGAGTTTGTGGCAGGAGCAAATTATGAAGGAAACCACAGTCGATAAGCTGAGACGTGTAGCCAATTTCCTGAATTTGCCTTCCTGCTAGCCAATAAAGTAACCACTGCAGTTGGCTGGCCATACAATAAGCTCAGAAATCCGTAGCTCCAAGTCCCCCCTCCTCAGGTCATAATTGTAGCTTGGCTAGGCTGACCCTCCTACGCCCTTTGCTCCAAATAAATTCTAACAGGAGTGTGTCTAGTGTACGAAAAATTTGGGTCGGGATAGTGATCGGCAGGTTAGTGAAGCAATATAGGAGAAGAGGACGCATCACCATTTTAGAAATGTTTACTCTACCCATCACTGACAGGGGCAGCGATGTCCAAAAGGAGTCCTGGCTTCGGAGTGATGTAATAGCCTTCAGCAAATTGCCATCTATGAGGTCCTGTGAGGATCTATATATTTGTATACCTAAATATTTAAAGGTGTCTTGGGCGGTAGTTAACAATAAGTCCCCAAAGCACACAGCCTCTGGGGTAGCCTGATATTGCATTGAAAAAGTATAGGACTTATTTTTGTAAATAGCCAGTCGAGATATCTGTTCAAAGTGTGTAAATATGGCCGGGACAGGTTCCAGGTTGGTAGTATGATCATTGAAATATAAAATAATGTCATCTGCATATGCGTACACTAAGTGTGTGGTGTTATTGAGTACAATCCCCCGGTCCATGCCCTCACTGCAAAATTTAATCAAGAGGGTACTAATGCTTAAACAGACAGCAACGGTGACAAGGGACATCCTTGTTGTGTACCCCTGGTTATAGGATACGCCAAAGATATATGAGGGCAAGTCCTGGCCCGAGCTGTAGGAGCAGAACATAATAGCTCAACTCAATGCAAGTAACCTTGGGGATGCCAAACTTTTCCACGGAGGACAACATATAGTTCCAATCAAGAGTATCAAACGCCTGGCGCATGTCAAGGGAAATGCACCCGATCGTACAAGAAAGGTCTGCTGCAGCTTCCATTATATAATGGAGTCATCTAATATTTAAGAACGTATTGCGGCCCGGGATAATACCACATTGGTCAGAGTGAATAAACTTTGGGAGGTAGAGAAGGAGGCGCCTGGCCGGTATTTTGCTGAGTATTTGTACTCGGTGGATAGCAATGAAAGGGGGCGATACCCTGATATATTACATGAGTCTCTATTTGACCTAAGGAGAGAGGTCACCAGTGCTTGCATGGTCATCAAGGGAAGAGTATGTTTTTCCAGTGCGTTTTGTAGAGGCTTTATAGACACGGTTTAAGTTGAGCTACATATGTCGCCCAGAACTCTGCAGGTAACCCATCCAGGCCAGGAGTTTTATTTCTGGTAAGGTCTTTGATGGCTGCCTTCATGTCAAGTTAAGTGATAGGGGCTTCCAATTCAGATTGAACATCCATGGATAATGTAGGGAATGGGAGGTCCTCCAAGAAGGCCACCAGGTGATGGGGGGAAGCAGCGGCGGGCGATATACAGGTTGCGATAATATGTACAGAACGCCCTGTTAATGTCTGCTTGAGCAGAGACAACAGTACCATCCGAAAAAGAAATTTCAGTTATCGGGACCGGGGAGGGAACGGCCCGTATAAGACGAGCCAATAGGGTCCCTGATTTGTTTGCATCTTTATTACTATGCTGCTTGTATGTGTTATAGTCGAGTAGGTGAGGCGCTCAAGAAGCTCTGCGTGTTTAATTCTTTGTAGCTGCACCTGCTGAGAGGGATTAGCAATAGTTGTGGTCTCCAAACTATGGAGAGAGTTCTCTACAGCGGATAGGCTCTTGTTCGTTTCCTGCCTAGCCCTCACAATAGCCCCTATTGCCTGTGCCTCTGATCACTGTTTAAATGTATCCCATTCAATTAAACGGGAGGAGGGAGAATTTTAATTTTGTGTGAAGTAATTAGTTATGGCCATGTCTAATGTGTCTCTAAAAACCTTGTTCTCAAGGGATTGCGGACAGAGATGCCAAGTTGGGACTGAGGTGGGAACTCTCCCCTGTAGAAAAAGGTAGAGCTATGACCTTTCTCAAGATTTGCACGGCGCTAACCGCCTTTGTACCATTCAAATTACCAAGCAATGAGGCAGGCGCCGGAGACCAGAAGGCAGGAAACAGAAGTTTTATTCCGACGGAGCAGAACACATCAGATCAGACAACAAGGTATCGTCTCGAGGTGCTCTAACAGCCTCTCTGAGGCCTGGCTTCTTATACACTGGTTTATGGCATGTGACCTTTCTTTATTACAATCATAACATTGTGAAGTAAGGAAAAAGACATCCCCATAATCCTCGTGTCAATCCCACCCCCATATACCTTCACAATAGAGGTCCTCAACCTGCTGATAAGAGGAGGGGGTCATCACGCAGCTGAGTGTTTCGCCAAGTCTTAGGATGTGTGCGCCTGATCATATCCCAGGGGGTGGGGAGGCCCTGATCAACAGTGTGTCCTTTGAAGAGGGGCGATTCCATACAATGAGGGGCAGTAAATGGTATCTCCCGGCTTAGGCAATGGCCTCGGACCTGTGTGGACAGTCGGACACGGGGTAAGAGGTCATCAAAGGAGTGGTATTCATGCCGCGTGGACAATTGAGCGCGGAGGGAAGGTTTATCAACAGAGGGGCATTCATGGGAGGAGAGGAGGTGCTGGTCAGGCGCAGGCGTGACTCCCAAGGACAGGGTCATGCAGAAGGGTTAGGCTCATGAGAGGGAGGGAGGGGGAGCCAGGGTGCGCGGAGGATGCTTGCTGGGTCAGAGGGGCGCGCTGGCGATAGATCGCGGACAGGGAGACCATGATACCCAAAATGGCCGTTGTGCGCGCTGTACGTGGGTGACAAGCTGGCGCAGATGATGTTCAGCCCGTAAACTAAGATTCCACAGTCCTCCCTTTTAACATGTCTCGCCAACTTGTCAGTTCGGATTTATCCCCATAAGGCCACGTATTTCTACTTCATAGAGGGGACTCATGTGCTCATTTCGGAAGTCCAAAGTCTTTGGGCACATACAGTTAGAAACAAGGCCGCACAAAGATGGCAGACATTGGATACCTAAGCAACACCCACATAATATCACAACAGGCATCAGTATGAAGGAAAACAACCTCCAACCCCAGTTCTTCAAAGTGTCCCAAAACCAGCTCCCAAGCGACCATCCTTCTTGTTCTTGGTGAACCTCCGAGGAAAGTCTGTGGAGGTGCTCAATTGCTTTGTAGACGGAAGGCGAGTTATCTGGCACGTAGGTGCAGCAGCTAGATCCGATGATGCGGCATGCTCCTCCTCGATCGGCTAGGACCACATCTAGAACAAGGCGGTTTTGAAGGGCCACAAGGTGGACCGCCTGAAGCTCCGCCGTGTTGTTAGCGAGGATGCCAGCCGTGATGTTGATCGTTGTTTCTACTGCCTGGGTCAGGTGTCGGATAGCGCGGCTGTTGGCCATTGGGCCCCACAGGGGAACGAGTCCCTTTACTGCATCCAAGAACTGAGCTCCAGTGGAGTCGGCTTGTTCAATGTCATCTGCACGCCTCTGCCGGTGATGGTTAGCAGGGGCTACATACGTGGGGGGAAGAATGAAGGCAATGTAGGAGATACCCTTCCAACCTTTCGGGAGCCAGGTGTAAGCTTTGGTGCCACACACAAAGTACATATTTGGAGAAGCAACAAAGGAAGGGGGATCAACTGAGTCCAATGTTCTGGTGATTCGGCAGGAACTGTGACCCACCAGCTGTGTTCCCTGGCCTTCGAGACACACAAGTCCTGTGACATTGATAACAGACAGAGCCACAGTCAGAGTGGCGGTAGTTTGTTTTTGCAGATGAGAGAAGGTGGTTCTGGCTGGATTGTGGAGCACCTGTACTTCGACTCGTTCTTTGGCTGGAATGTCTTTAAGGAAGGTGGCGCCTGTGAGCGCAGGACACAGGGCAACAGAGGTCTTTCCGGTTTTGTTCAGCCAGAACCCAGAGTAGAAGTGCGACACTGTCTGGCTGGAGGTGGCGTTATCCTTGTGGCTCTCTTGCATGAGGATCAACCAGGCGAGGCAGGAGCCATGAACTGAGAAAGGAGAAGGGATGAAGGGGATGGAGTGTCCAGTGGCATGCGGGAGCAACCCGCAGATCCAGCAGTTCGTCGCATTTGCAGCGAGGTTGTGTTGGTGCAACAGTTGCACGAAGGAATTGTTCCAGAATTCCCTGCGCCTTTCTCGGAGCTGAGGCGACAGGGAGATCAGGTGATGTTCTTTCATGGGGTCGGTTGTGCAGTAGGTAGCAATGCCTCATGAGCCGGTGTGCTTTCCTACAGAATCCAGAAGGAGGTCATGAGGAGGAGGCAGAAGAGGAAGACGATAAAGAGGGCGATTGTCTTTGATTTGTGCAAATTGTCTGTCCTTGGGTTTCTATAGTGGGTATTTCCTGTTGCTTCCATCATCTTCTTATCTGGCGCTTCCATCATCTTCTTATCTGGCGCTTCCATCATCTTCAAGGGGGATCGGTAGCGGGCAGGACCACAGACTTCGTTTAGCTTCTCTCCCGGTAACCCTTGGTTGTGTTTAGGTCACCGTTCTGAGATTCAACTTAGTCCGTGGCCTACTTAGCCGAAGCTCCCTCCTTTCGACGCAGGAAATACCCTTCTCTGGTTGGCACAGTGGGGTCAGAGAATTTTGCAAGTTCAAGTGCCCCAGTATCGGGATAACAGTTCAATGTTAGTCGGTCTTTGATCAGGAGCTCTTCTTGGGTGTCGACGTTTTCGGTCGTGGCCAGGTTCGCAGAGACCTTCCGGCAGTGATGTGCGTGCAGCCAGTGCCTCTTCCCCTCCACTCGAAGCACCGTCCGTGTGGTAATCAGCACTTGCCAGGGGCCCGTCCACCGGGGTTCTAGGCTCTTGGTCCGTTGAAAGTTGCGGACTAGAACGAAATCTCACGGTTGGATGTCGTGGCCGGGGCCCCTGGAAGCATCGGGGATGGCCTGCTGCACCTGTTGATGAATGACAGACAACGTCTTAGTTAATTTGCACAAATAATCAGACAGTAGGACATCCGGGACGTCATGAATGGAGGTTGGTTTGGGAGCAGTCCAGAGGTTCATCGGTCGCCCGAACACAACCTCGTAGGGGGTCAAATGGTGTTTGGTGGGAGTGGAGCGCATCGATAGCAGGGCCAAAGGGAGAGCGTCTGGCCATTTAAGTCCGGTGGTTGCCACTATTTTTGACAATTTCAACTTCAGTGTGGCATTATGGCGTTCCACCAGACCGGCGGATTGGGGGTGGAAGACAGCATGAAACCTTTGCTTCACCCCCAACCCCTTTAAGATTAATTGGATAACCTCAGCTATGAAGTGGGGGCCATTGTCGCTCCATAAAATTCGACAAAGGCCATAGCGAGGAAAGAATTCTTTCAGTAGTACTTTGGCAGTAGTCATGGCAGTGTTGTCACGGGTTGGATAGGCCTCTACCCATTTGCTGAAGGCACATACAATGACTAGTACATACTTAAAGCCCTGGCATCTCTCTAGTTGGATGTAGTCCATCTGAAGGACCTCAAAGGGGTGATTGGGGGTCCCAAACCCTCCCCGGGGTACCACAGTTCCTTTCCCGGGGTTGTGTTGCAAACAGATAAGGCACTGCTGGACTAGGCGTCTAGCTGAGTCGGGGATTTTGTCGTTGTGCCAGACTTTGGAAATGAGTTCGATCATGGGTGCAGATCCTATGTGTGCGGGGGAATGTGCCATAGTCAGTATGGGGATCAGGTATGAGTCGGGCAGCAACCATTTGTTTGCATCTTTAGTTCGCCAGCAGCCCTCATCATCCTTCAAACCCACCCCTGCCCATTCGGTCAGTTCGTGAGGGGTGCTGGCCGACTGGATGTCTCTGATCATTTCCCTTGCGTCAGTCCATTTCTCTGCTTGTGACCTGGTCACATACATGCGTGTCACTGTCCTATTCTCAGCTGTGGTTCGTGCAGTGATGTCGGCCAGTGCATTCCCTTGTCCGACTAAGTCTGTCACCTTCTTGTGTGCCTGGCATTTGATCACCGCTAGTCGTGTGGGGAGGAGAACCGCTTCAATCAGGGCAGAAACCAGATCTTCATGAAGGATGGGGGTGCCGTGGGACGTCAGGAATCCCCTTTCCCTCCACAGGAGCCCAAAGTGGTGAACCACCCCGAAGGCATACTGGCTGTCCGTATACACGTTCGCGGTGGTCCCTGTGGCTATGATGCATGCTCGTGTGAGGGCTATCAGTTCCGCTGCCTGGGCAGATCGTTGTGTGATGCAGGCTGTCTCAACTACTGTTCGGGCTGTCGTTACTGCATAGGCAGCTGAAGTGGTGCCATCTGGGAGTTTGATGCAGGAGCCGTCTACCCATAGCTCTCCATCAGGGTCTGTAAAAGCAATGTCTCGGAGATCAACTCTACTCCTAGTCTGTTTGTCCGTGAGGGTCACACAGTCGTGTATGGGAGGCACGTCAGGGTCATTTTCAGGCAGGGGCAACAGGGTGGCAGGATTCAAAGTCATGCATCTCTTTAATGTAATGTGGGGTGCAAGTAGAGTCAACTCGTACCCTGTCAGTCGTGTGCTAGTCAGGTGTTGGGTCTTTGTCTGGTTCAAAAGGGTGTCGACTGCATGGGGTACTAACACAGTGAGGGAGTTTGAAAGTACGATTCCTTCGCTCTGGCGGATAGAGACGGCAGCGGCAGCTACTGCTCGAAGGCAGGCAGGCAAAGCTCTGGCTACAGGATCAAGAGTGGCGGAGAAGTAGGCACAAGGGCGCTGCTTAGGACCAATTGATTGCGTCAGGACAGACAATGCACACCCCTCCCTTTCGTGGGTGAAGAGGAAAAAGGGTTTGGAGTAATCCGGGGTTCCCAGGACAGGCGCTGAACAGAGGGCATCTCGCAATTCCTTAAAGGATGCTTGACACTCCAAGGAAGCGGGGAGGGGACATCTTTGGTCAACAGGGCAAGTAGTGGTTTCACAATGAGGCTGTAATTAGGTAACCACTGTCTGCAAAAAGAAGTTAGGCCAACCAAAGAGCGGACTTGCTTTTGTGTTTTTGGGACGGGGGTGTCTAGGATGGTTTGGATTCGGTTGGGTGTGAGTTTCCTCCCTTCTTTGGACAGGAGATGGCCTAGGTATGTCACTTGTGGCTGGCAGAACTGCAATTTCTTTTTGGAAACTTTATGGCCATTTTCTGCAAGAAAGTGTAGGAGTTGGACAGAGGCTGTGGTTGCGAGGGGGGTGGTGTCGGCCGCCAAAAGGATATCATCGACATATTGGATCGGGCTTTCAGTGTACCCCTGGGGAGCTCTACAAAATTGGTACGAGCGGGATTTTAAAGTGAAGCCGAAGAGATAACGGCTGTCTGGATGGATGGGGATAGAGAAAAATGCATTCTTGAGGTCGATAACAGTGAAGGTGGTGGCAGTGGACGGGATGAGGGTCAGAATGGTGGAGATATCTGAGACTACTGGGTATTGGGGTACAACCACTTTGTTAATCTCTCGCAGGTCGATGATGAAGCGGTACGCTTTCTCATCTCCTTCACCTTGTTTCTTAACAATAGGTAGGATTGGGCTGTTGCAGACGTTGCTAACCACTTCTTCAACCACTCCTGCATCCACCAGAGATTGAATAATCGCTACCAGTGCCTTCTCGCCCTCGGGGGATATCCGATATTGTGGGAGTTTCGGGAGCATAGCATCCTGTCTTACAGTTATATGAATAGGGTCAATCATCATTCGTCCCACATCAGAGTCATTTTTGGCCCATAGATACGGAGGCAGGGTATCAAGCAAGGACAGGTCAGCATCAGTTATGGAGCACATGTGTCGTGCAGGGCAAGTTTTGGGTATGTCTGGGTTGTCGTACAGGATGACTCGGATTCCATCTGGGGAACACCTAATGGTGGCTCGAAAATGTTTCAGTAAGTCAATGCCCATAATGGCGTCAGGGGAGTTGGAGGAGAGCAGAAATGTTGTGTCAGTAGTGTTGTTTTCTAGGTCAAAGGTGATAGGTACGGACAGAGGGTTAGTGGAGGGCGTCCCATCGAAACCTATCGATGTAATGTGTGAGCCAGACAAGGGTGCCCTTGGAATCAGTCGTTTTGATAACACACTACGTGTCGCCCCAGTGTCTACCAAAAATGGAGACTCTGTACCCAGGACCTTAGCGGTGACATAAGGACCTTGCTGGTCAACACAGAGCTCGACTGGATCCCTCCCTTGCCCCTGGCAGTCCTATGCAAAATCGGGGGCATTCTCACGGTCGGATAGTTGATATTGGTTCTGTCGGGGGCGGTCAAATGTGTTCAATCTCCCTGATCTGTCATTGTTGGTTTCGTTTGTGTGCCCTCGTCCTTGTCCCCTATTTCTTGGTCCACCCGCTACGTCCTTGGGGTCCCTATCTCTGTTCATCTCTAGCAGAACCGGACACTGGGATTTCCAATGGCCGAATCCTTTGCAAAAGGCACACTGGTCATTGCTGATGTCTCTACGTCCAGTGTGGGGTGTTGGGGTGTGGTCTTTAGGAGGTAGATTTCTAGGGGTGGTCGATTGGTAGTTCCCCCTGTGGGGTTCCCGTCCGACCGCTATACCTTGTATCTGGGCTATCATTACCCTTTCTTTCAAATCTTTCTTCATTTTCTCGGACGCCCTATCATTCTCATTTTTCTGGTGCTCGTAATACTGAGCCATCTGAAGGATAGCTGCGGGTTTGGAGGCCCCCCAACTACTCTCACTCGTCTGCAGTTTTTGGGAGACCTCTTGTGATAGCCCCTTCACATAATTCTGTACAAACAGGTGTTGTCCGGTTGCGGTGGTCATGTCTTGGCCACTGTAGTCGGAGAACACTGTCTCGAATCGGGAGAAGTATTCTGACACATCTTCCTGGGGTTTCTGACGACAGGCCGTGACTATCGACCAATCTACCTTTTTCTCTGGGATCAGTGTCTTTAATTTCTGAACTAATTTGTCTGGGAGTTCTAATATGTCCTTTACTGGCTTCCTTCCGGGCTCTCGCTGTCTGTCTAGGTCACTGAGTTGCTTCCAGGTATGTCCGAACAGATCCGCGTGGTCAGCCTTCCGGATTTGCTTCCACACGTCAGCTGGCAGGCATAACCCGAAAAACAAGTCAATGTCCGCTAAAGTCATTATCGTCGAACCCAAGGCTGTGGCTATTTCGGTATAAAATGCTGTCGGGTTCTTTCTCAAATCAGGCAGAGTTTGTCTAAACGTTAGGATATCTTGTCGGTCCCATGGTTGGTAAACCCAATTGTACACAACCCTTCCTTTTGCATCTGCGTGATTAATATCATCGCTTGTTCCCTGACCACGTGGCAGGATCCAGTAAGGGGCCGCTTCTCTGATGGGCATCATAGTATTGGCTACTTCTACTGAGGTCGTTTCAGGGACTGTAACCTTGGCTTCTGGTTTTTGTTCCGTGAGGTGGCGGAAGACCTCAAGCGTCTGCATGAAGAGCTCCGTCGCCTCACGTTCAGTCCCATCTCCAACATCAATCTTCCTATATAGCGTTGTCAGTTTAGCGGGGCCCTTACTCTGATACTTATCCTCATATGCGTTCAGGGTGTGGTAGCTGAACCACAAAATGAAATGCCGTCTGTGGCTGTCGGCATACAAGTTATACATGCTCATTGTGCATTCTTCGCTTTCCCTTCGTTCTACTAGTGTCTTTGCTATTTTGTCGATCCCATCCCGCTCATCTTTGCTCAACCTATTTGATCTGGCTGGTGGTTGCTTGCTAGCCTCGGGGTCATCTAGCGATGTTGTTAACGTGGCTGGTGCGGAGGCCGTGAGGGCTGGTGCACTAGCGCTGAGGTCACTTTCGCTCGCACTCGGGGCTTGCAAGCTTTGTTGGCAGGGGGCATATGGAGGGGGCATATAGATGATTGGGGGACCTAGCAGTAGCTCATCGTTCGCCCGCTGTTTGGAGGGCAATTCAGGGTAGAGCGCAGAGGGAGTCCTAATAGGGCATTGACCCGTTGACCCATATTCTTGGTTTTGTGCAGCTTCTTTTCTTTCTTTTATTTCTTCTTCTAGTTGCTTAGCGGCTAGGTGGGCTGCCTTTCGTAATTCTTTCCCTATTTTTGCTTCTTCTCTTTTCTTCCGCTGTTCCGTTTCTTTGCGCCACATGCCAAGACTATCGAGCATAGTGGGCGTAGTCTTATTTTTCTGGAGCGCCATTTCCAATGTTTTTATTTTATTTTCATCAAAGGAACCTATCAGTGGCCACTGACTTTTGAGGTCCGTTTTTGTGTATTTATGCCATAACCTAGTATAGGCAATAGCGACTAGTCCATGCTTGGTGAACATGTCCTTATTAGGGGTGCCTTCCAGTGGAGCTGGATGGTTCATCTCTAATAAGCGGTCCGGGCTGAACAGGCTACCAATCAGTGGGGAGAAGATAGGCATGACGGGTTACAACGGGGACAAAGGTCTGCACTACCTATCTTATCACGGCGGGCAAAGACTAGACAGAATATTTCTATTCTCCGTTGTTTGCCGGCGGTGAATACCTCAAAAGAACCAATACCGAACAATCAGTGTTCGGTCAATCAAACAATCAGTGGGGAGAATAAGTGGGTACGACGTGTTAAAGGTTTGCGTTACCCACTCTTTCTCTACCTGCAAAGAGAGACCTTGTTCTTCCCTGTTTGCAGACAGAGAATCTCCAGACAACAATCCACGAACGACGGTTCGGGAAAACAGTGGGGGAGGAAGATAGGCACGACGGATTACAATGGGGACAAAAGTCTGCGTTACCTATCCTTCACTGTTTGCAAAGAGAGAGCCTGTTGTTTTCTCCGTTTGCAGACGGTGAATCTCCAGAGGGATCAACAAAGCGTAATACTAGTATTATCCAAACCAAACAATCATTTCTTAATTTGTCGTGTTTACACGACCTTACCCGGACCGCATGGACGGTTTCCTGTCTTCCGAATCCAGCGCCCGATCGTCCTCTATTCTTCGTGATGTTCGCGGCACTCCTGATGGTTCCCAGTCAGGACCGTAGATCACTCGAGAGAGGTCTGTTCGGAACTAGTGAAGGTCGGATGATCGGCTGTCAGACGAGGGTCTATTGGACACGAGCTCTCCCGATCGTTGCAGTCGTTCACTCTGTCGTCGGGACCTCTCCCACTGGATCCACGTGTCGCTGATGGGCCCCACGCTTTGGGACGCCAATTGTAGAAAAAGGTAGAGCTATGACCTTTCTCAAGATTTGCCCGGCGCTAACCGCCTTTGTACCATTCAAATTACCAAGCAATGAGGCAGGCGCCGGAGACCAGAAGGCAGGAAACAGAAGTTTTATTCCGACGGAGCAGAACACATCAGATCAGACAACAAGGTATCGTCTCGAGGTGCTCTAACAGCCTCTCTGAGGCCTGGCTTCTTATACACTGGTTTATGGCATGTGACCTTTCTTTATTACAATCATAACATTGTGAAGTAAGGAAAAAGACATCCCCATAATCCTCGTGTCAATCCCACCCCCATATACCTTCACAATAGAGGTCCTCAACCTGCTGATAAGAGGAGGGGGTCATCACGCAGCTGAGTGTTTCGCCAAGTCTTAGGATGTGTGCGCCTGATCATATCCCAGGGGTTGGGGAGGCCCTGATCAACAGTGTGTCCTTTGAAGAGGGGCGATTCCATACAATGAGGGGCAGTAAATGGTATCTCCCGGCTTAGGCAATGGCCTCGGACCTGTGTGGACAGTCGGACACGGGGTAAGAGGTCATCAAAGGAGTGGTATTCATGCCGCGTGGACAATTGAGCGCGGAGGGAAGGTTTATCAACAGAGGGGCATTCATGGGAGGAGAGGAGGTGCTGGTCAGGCGCAGGCGTGACTCCCAAGGACAGGGTCATGCAGAAGGGTTAGGCTCATGAGAGGGAGGAAGGGGGAGCCAGGGTGCGCGGAGGATGCTTGCTGGGTCAGAGGGGCGCGCTGGCGATAGATCGCGGACAGGGAGACCATGATACCTAAAATGGCCGTTGTGCGCGCTGTACGTGGGTGACAAGCTGGCGCAGATGATGTTCAGCCCGTAAACTAAGATTCCACACCCCATCCCAGGAGAATTTCAAGTGGGTTATGATCAGAGTCATCCCGAGGTAGGTAGATTCAACAATTTGAGAAAGCAGAAGACTCTGTCTATCCTGGTGTGTAATTGGTGAGAGTGGAGTAGAACGAATATTCCCTGCTATTAGGATGTAGAATACGCCAGGCATCCTGTATTGTCCAACCCACCGCTCAAGCTTGTACGAAGTCTGCGTTTTTTCATGATTATAAGACCTCTGAGCGGGGTCGAGAGCGATCCAAGCTGACATCCAAAACAGAGTTAAAGTCTCCGCCAATAACCCAGGGGCATCCCACCCAATCCAATAATGATGTGTTTAAGTTACTAAGAAAATTATTCTGCTCATAATTGGGAGTATACACACTACAAATGACTATTGGGACCTAATCTAGCCTACCCAACAAGAGTACATACCGCCCGCGGTGTCTATAGTGTCTATAGTTTGTTCCGTCAGCACAAAGGAAACACCATTTCAAAACCAAACAAGTGATCCCCTTGCAAAGACGGAGTAGGAAGTATTCAAAAATCTTCCCCTTCCATTTCTTGCGCAGTTTACTGACTTCCGAGTCCATTAAGTGTGTCTCCTGAATAAGAGCTATTTAGACTTTCCGCTGGGCAAAAATTCTGTGTCGCTTGTGGACTGACCCCATGCCCAGCACATTCCATGTCAGTATTTTATATTTTCCTAACCCCGCCATATCGTATCAAGACTATAGAGAGCAGTGCCCAGGATACCTAGGTGGAATACAAAATGGTAGGTAAGACCAGCTATACCAGGAACCAATTAACTTCCCATGAACCATAACACCCAATACTAGGGCAAACAAATAAAACTACGTTGGTCCACACCTACATTAAAACGGTTATACATTGCAGTAACTGCAGGGGGGGTGGTACCTATTTAGATATTGTAGGAACTCGCACCCACGTAGCTACGCACATGCTGGGATCCTATAACAAATTATATTGATCGGACACCTTGGGAGAAAACAAAGGGGTTAGAATATGCGTACAGTGACATTATCGTACTTCCCTCCATGAGGTCCGGCTAAGGCCTTGAATAATAGAGAGTCATATGGTTGAACCGCAGCGTCAGTCAAAGAGGTCCTTCACTATCTGCGGGGTAATCGTCAGGAAGAGGGGATCGTTGCTCTCCAAATCTGACAGCAAAGTGTAATCATCTGAGTGTTCCTAGGACGTGACCTGCATAGGATCCTGCAGAGCAGCAGCCACCATCAGTGCCCAGCGCAGATTCCTGACCCAGCAGGGCATGCCCTGGAGCTGGCTTGGTAGAGGAGAGAGTTTGCAGTGCTCTGCTGTGACTGGAGGCAGGTCTGTTCATCTGTGATTAGGCATGTTTTAACTGTTGATCAATATTGTTCAAAGTCTGAGCGGGTAGAGTAGCCTCAATCCAGGGATTTGCTGTTTCAGGGTCCTCGAAAAAATAGGAATCCTAGTTGTGGATGATTTTTAGCCATGCAGGAAATAACAGGGTATACTTTAGGCCAAGGGCTGGGCGTTTCCGTTTGAGTGGCTGGTCGGAGACTCTATGACATTGCACCTGGCCGTATAATCCGGATAAAGAGAAATCCGGGCATTTTCTTTTCTTATCGTATGGGAGCATTTTCGCAGACTTTCTGCAACAGATGGTCCCTGTCCCTATAGTTGAGGATAGGAGCTATAATTGGTCTGGGTGGTTTGCCAGCCGTTGGTTTGCCCGTAGGGATTTGATGAGCCCGTCCACACAGAAGAAGGAGGAAAGGCCCTCTGGGGACACATAGTCCCTCAGCCAATGTTCGCCAAACTGAGTTGCATTTGAACCCTCTGCGCGCTCTGGCAGACCAATAACGCAAATGATGTTGCATCTAGCCCACCCTTCTGCATCTTCAACCCTGTCCTGGAGAATATTCAACTGTTTTTGCATCTGAGACAACTGGACAGCTTGATCCTTATGCTGCGGTACGATGTCCAACAATGTCTTTGAATGGTCCTTGACCGTGTCATTGAGTTTACCATGGTCAGTTTTGAGGAGATTGAGGCCGGTTGAAAGCGTGCCCATCTGCTGCTCAAGCGATTGACGTGTCTCCCTGATCTCAAGAAGGATTTGGTCTAGCCTATCAGAGGGGGGTGACAAAGACGTTGGCGGTACCCAGCTGATGGAGGATGTTTGGGAGTTTGTATCAATGTCCCTCTGAGTGAACATGTCCATGACAGGCACGTCTGGCTGCCTTCCCTTTGTACACCCCATTGTGTTGATTGTGATGCGGCAATAGATTTACTAGGGAGATGCTCTGTGGGAACTACAATGGAGAAAGGAGCAAAGCAGCAAATTGATCCGGTTGCATGGGGACCGACGCAACTGCAATGGGGGAAGAGGCGGTACAGCTACTTCCATTGATAGCGCGCCAGAGTGCAGGAGTCACACCGGGCCTGAACAGTGGATTGTCAGCCGGAGCACAGCAGGAGGGCAGGACCAGTAAAAGTAGTCAGCCAGCGACCAACGACACAGTCCACAATTGCCAAGAATCCACAGACCGCCACATGCTATCGCCCTGCAGCCTGCCACGCAATCCGGCACTGACAAAAGTACAAAAGGGGGGGGGCACAGCGAGACAGCAAACCCACTGGGCACTCCTAGAGGGATGGCTGGGGAGACAAGACTGTGTACAAAAGCAGGAAACTTCACATTGGGATTGGAGGGCAGGCATACTTACAGTCAGACAGAGCTCGCTGCCGCAAGGGAGTCACACAAGTTGGAGACAGGCAAAGTCACAATCGCCCTCGGGCAGCGGCAACCCCTCCACCGCCTCCAGGGCCCCACGTCACAGCAGATATATTCGGGAGGTCGGCATACCCCTGGCCATGTACAGGCTCCACCAGGGGGTCCACTGGTCACAAGAAGGTGGTCTCCGCCACCCACGTTCAAGACGCCCCAAAGTCCGCAGGCCCAGCACTCCGGGGTTTGGTGTAGATTCCGGACAGGCGCCCCCCCAGGGCCAGGTCAACACTTAGTGGGGGCAGGTCACGCCATCCCACAGAGCCACCCCGCAGCTTCCCAGCTCATTCCACAATCAGCCTCCAGGTGCCGGCTCACTGCATGTTGCGCCCCTCTGTATCGATTAGGCCAGGGAGCCGAGCGGCAGAGAGTCAAGGCGCTCCTCCCTCAAATCCAGCACCTCCATAACCAGCACCACGGTCAGGCAGCTCCTCCTGCTTCACCGTCTCAAGGAGGGGGAAAACACAGCAGGGTAGCCCCCAGGTACCATGGTATGAGCAGGATAAGTAGGTCCCAGGCAGTACCTCCGCTAAGGTGCGGCCGCCATGCTTGGCCACAAGCCACGCCCCCAATCATCTTTAAAGTTAATCAAGTTCTTGTGCACAGCCCAAGTGACAATTCTGCTGGAGGAAACGAATACCTCCCCACACCGAAGCCTTCGTTCTGCTCTAGGGGCATCTTTCACACCTCATCAAGGGGGCTAGTCAGCTGCCAGGTGACAGTTGGAACTTATGCAAATGGACTCCAAGGGCTTTAGGCAGGGAAAAAGTAGCTTTCTGAAAGTACCTTTTTCAACATATGTACTGTCAACGGGACTCCACCAGTGAATTGAGCTTGTAATAAATATTTTAAAAAGTCCAAAAATGTAATTTGCATGTATTTCTTACCCAGTGTAAGAAATCGGGTAGCTGGTGGAGTGGGATATTAACCTAGTTCAAACAATAGCCACAATCCCTGTCAGTGTGAATCACAAACGTCACTAAATTAACCTGTGCTTAACCCTCTGCTAGCATGGCACAAAAGCAGACAGACCTAACTTAGAGGCAATGTGTTACACATTGATGCAGCACACAAACATTAATAAAGTGAAAACATAACAAAAGAAAAATCCAACACCAATTTAGACACATAGAGTACATTTGAATAGATTATTTGACAAAAAATGACAAAGATCCAATGAGTAGAACAAGAGTTAAGAGTTTTCAGAGTTTACAGTAAAATGAGCTACTAAAAGATCAAAGCACCAACCGTGGACGTCTAGTCATGCAAGACCAGGTCAAAGTAAAAAAATATGTCTGACCTTGATGGACCATGAGTCGGATAGAGAAAGTGGATTGTGCATGGCTGCCGTTTACCTTCGTACTTGACAGAAATTTCAGCAAAAGGTTGTTTGAGAAAATAATGTTCAGCGGGCAAGGCCGAGGAAGAAGTGTCATTGTTGGGGAGGTGCTGGAAGAAGTAGTGATGAAGATTCCTACATTCTGACTCTTTTTTGGAAGTTGAAAATCTCCAGTGGGACAAGGCTAGAGGCTGTAACCAATAAGAGATCTAAGATGCCAGATACCGCTGAGTAGGATGAGGAGAAGAAAATAGCGGGAGCTGCGGTGAAGTTAGGCTGATCGACGATGCACCATATGGAGAACCTGACCTTACGGGCCATGCGGCGCAGGGCACGCCTAAGATCTCCGGGTTCACCTGCTTTGGCAGACAGAGACACGTGACACTCTGTTAGGCGTAGAAAAGCAGATTTATTAGCTGCAGCTAAGCACAGTGGTCCTGTAAGTACACCAATGGTAGGTTCTCAGGAGACTGCCACTTCATTCCGTGGCGAACAAACTATTATAGTACACAAGTTTACAATGCCAACTCCTAAAACATACAACATTGACGAATAGGAATAGTTCAAAAACAAGTTATTGAATGTCTAAAACACACCCTCCTTTCAGACCCTGTGTGCTCTCCTCCCTCCAGGTTAATCAACACTAGTGCCCGTAATTCAATTTGCAGGTGGTAGAACATGTTGAATGCTACAAAGGATAGTCTATGTAACAAGAGAACACACGAAGAGAATAGCGAAGGCCAGTTACACAAGATAAAGTCAAGAAGAATGGTGGGAACCAAACAGTGGAGTAAGACATGGATTAATCAGTCTAGACATGGATTTACGAAACTCGGGAGACCCTGACATCGGTTTTATAAACATAGGAAGGAGTTATTCTTTAACGGGGAGGACACGTAGCAGCTGCAAAAGCAAAAACATCGCGTTCACCACGTCCGCCGTGCTGCCTGAGTGAGGCAACACAAAATGGCGGTTACATACAAAATGGCGGCGGGATACGAAGCGAAGTCGAAAACCACGTAACCTCACATGGCTGGATAGATGAACAGGTTGATCCTGGTCTCTGGCCAAAAATGTTCAGGTCACAAATGTTGGCTTTTGATAGTTTGGGCACCTTAAACACCACCACCAATGGTCCAGGAGTGAAAAGGCTCCACTAGGTGGGTTATGACTTACTCAAGCAGGGTCTAGGTGTAGGTTCCTGATGGTTAGAGCCTTTCCTGTTCAAAAAGGCTCTAATCAGGTGGTCAGCCAACTAGCCTTGGAGTCACTCAAGTACTCCTGCAGTCAAGAAGTGGAACAGGGTTCAAACAGCAGGGCAGGCCGCTGAGGGTTAAAAGCAAGCTTCAGGCAGCAAAGCAGTCCTTCCAGGTGCAGCCTTCTGAAGTACACAGCAGGCCACGGCAAAAGATAGTCTTCTGATAGTCCTTCCCCATGTCTTGAAAGTAAACTGAAGAGCGGGTCTGAGGGTCCTATCTTTATACCTAGTGCCTTTGTTAATGATGGGGAAGTTTTCAGAGAATTCTCTTTGATGTGTCCTGCCACCAATACCTTAACTACAAGCTGGCTGCATGAATAATGAAGTGGTGACAAGTCATTTGTGTGAGGACAGGGCTCAGTTTATTCAGTTGCAAGTGGGGCTGTGCCCAGCCTCGTCCCCCCATCCTGCCAGGGATGGCCCCTCCAGGCACTCCTAATTGCTCTATTGCATGGTTGTCTGGGAGGGATAAACAAAGTCCACCTGACAACTATACCCTGTCATGTTTACCAGGAACAGGCTGCAGGCACCAGATAGTTAGGGAAGAAAAATATCAACTTTCTTAAAAGTGCTATTATCTAAATTGTAATTCAAAACCCGACTTTATCATTAAAGAGGGTTTTACAATTACAATTATTCAGTCACCAAACATGATATGCTGAGATAGGCCTCATGATGGTGAAAAACTAATTTAGGAATTTTTCACTACCAGAAATTAATTATGTCATAAATAATTAAATTTAACATCATGAGTGATATAATATGTGAAGCCATTAGCAGTGAATGGCAGGTTACATTTATAGTTAGCTCAATAAACTATAACTGGTGAACATCAGTGTTTTTGTTTATAACAATACTTGTTATATTATTACAATGCCTAACTATGACATCACTTTAACCTTGGTTTTTTTCAGTGAATGTTTGGGGGTTTTGTCAAAAGTTACACATAATTACTATCTATCTATCTATCTATCTATCTATCTATCTATCTATCTATCTATCTATCTATCTATCTATCTATCTATCTGTCAGTCTGTCCGTCCGTCCGTCCGTCCGTCCGTCCGTCCGTCCGTCCGTCCGTCTGTCTGTCTGTCTGTCTGTCTGTCTGTCTGTCTGTCTGTCTGTCTGTCTGTCTGTCTGTCTATCTATCTATCTATCTATCTATCTATCTATCTATCTATCTATCTATCTATCTATCTATTTATCTATCCAAAACTACATACACACACACACATACATACATATATAACTTGATTCAGTATCCTTTGCCATATATTATAATGATATTTTAAGTCACCAAGGAGGTCTGTGACCATATAGCGGAAGGAGGCCAAAGGCTGTGTTTCTTTATACGGTCATGGAACTCTGAGGTAGCAATGTCCTAGAGAGGGTATTTTATTAGTTATCATACATAGATTTACAATGAGGTAGTAGTGGTATGGACAATCACACCTCCTGTTGAATACAGTTTAGTGGGTAAGTATAACATGGAGAATGTATGTTTAGTGTTATAATAGGTATTAATTCAACAAAATACAAGAGCAGCCCATATGTCCCTGTGAAGTGTTGTATAGGATCTTGCTGTTTGGCTGTTTTCTCTCCAGTCATATGTGAAGTCATAAATGAAAAGAAAATTGAAGAGGCAACTAAGTGTTGAACACATTCACTGTACCAATAAGCTTCCTTTGCTTAAATCACTGGAAGATAGTAGAAACTTGCTATAAACAATAATTCCTAAAGTAGATGAGTTCCTTGTGAACAATTAGGACTGGATACGTCTCACAGAAAATACATATCTACCAGACCTCAAATCACACACAACCTTGATGAATATGTTAAGACCTAGCTTCTTGGCTACTGGCCAAACCTAAAGGTTTCTTTCAGAATACTTGATGCAAAGTTTGCAAATTTGCTTTGGACAAAACGATGGTGTTTCAATACATTACTCCCCAAAAACATTATATTTAACAATTCATGAACTGTAATACCAAATTTGTTGAATACTGTATCATTTGTGAATGCAAACAAATCATCATAGGAAGCACAATTAGACCACTTAAGGAAGGTATACATGAACACATCAGAGCAAAAAAAAGCAATAATTCGAAATATTTCTTGGCAACTCACTACAATGGGTGTACATTCTGGGTCTGAGAACATCACTAATAAATTTCATGGCATTGCTCATATTCAAAATTTAAAGCAAAATGGATACTTAAATTATGTGTGGTAGAGACAGGACTGAATGTGGATAGGAAACTGCACGTGTTTCTGTTTAGCTGTTTTTTCCCATCTATATCATATTCTATTAATATCATGGTATTTTCCATCTACTGTTTCTTCTGTGCTTTCCATTTGTTCAAACGGATACATATGCAGATATAACAAAACTGTTGTGTCCAGTGACAATATAACCCAATACCTTGTTATATGGATTGTATATTTATTGTAATACCTCTTTTATCTTATTTGTCTTTTACCTTGTTCTCTGTATTTGATGAGTATTGTTCAATAAGAATTCCCCATGTATATGTGATGTATGTATGTTGATACTGGTACACACATGTCAACATTCTATTGCTTGTCTTTATATAACAACACCCTTTTTGTTTCAACCTGGTCTTTGTATTTGGTCATCAATGTTTACTAGCAGTTGCACAATATTTAAAATATATTTGTATGTCAAATAAGCTAATATAATATGACATTTTGCTGTAACTTTCACAATCATCTTAATGTTCTTTGGCCTTGTTGCATACAATAATCTGTTAAGCATGTACAGAATGTTTCTGCATTTTTATGTGGAAACTTTGCCTGCATTTTCTAATACTATTTCTGGGAGCATGAATTACACCTAGGAAGGATACAACCCTCTTGAATTTGCTTATTCTTCTTTGGATTTTGCCACTGCCAATCCTTTCGGATATTGTGTTAGCTTGCTTACTTTAATCAGTTGTATTCTTTACCTTATCATCACATTTTATCCTGCAGTACATAATATTGTACCCAATTTTCCTTGCCACTGTACACATTGCTATATAGTGACTTTTGGATCATTACTGTTGGTTTTTCTTTCATATGGCCTCATTATTTTTGGCCTGTTAATATATGAGACAGTAAGCACACTTGACTGGTATAGAAAGTTTGTGATGCATACTTTTTTTAGTGTTTTGTTTTTATTAATCACTAGGTTTGCTAGCCCTTTTCTTGTCCACGTCAGATTGTTTGTATCATCATGGATCACTTTCAAGATGGCAGCATTATCTTTGGTCTATTTTGACAAGGGACTTGTGCTAGTCCTTTTTTCTATTTCCACATTTGGAGTGGCTTTAGACTGTTCTTATGTGACCAAATCTGGCATTTAACACTACTCTGTTTTTAAATTTTAAGACCGTAAATATACTCAGTTGAGTATGGAATGTCTTGAACTCAGATATTCTTATGTATGTTTTAACAAATGGGGTTTGATTTCAGCTAACCTGAAATATGGCCACATTTTGGACGGAGCTTCTGGGGACTTGTTCTAGTCCTTCTTCCATTTCCATACTTGCAGCATATTCTGACTGGTGTTGCAAGTCAGTCAGGCTCCTTACTTTGGGCCTTACGTTTGCTGAGTGTTTCGTGTATATTCAGTTAGGGTGTTTATACTAGAGTGATTTTTGATCACTTATCATCCCTAACAAGGCAATTTGCAACCCATCTTTAACTATATATTTTTCATGCTAGTTCAGGGGCTTACCAAGCCTCCATTCCCATAAGGTACCACATGCTGCTAAAGTTGAAAGTTTTATGTAGCGTTTGTTCTGTCAATTTTGTAGTGGTCTAATTTTTGACACATTTACATTATAAGAGTTCACCAGATAGGTCATTAAACTTTTATTTTATTAATTTATGCCTCGTCTGCTTTTTTGTTGAATACTAATGGGTCATATTATTACTTTTTCTCTAATTACAGCATGTGTAGAACCGCACCGGTATCCTACCTCGACCTAAACACTTTTAATTCTATAATGAGCATTCCAGTCCAATTCCTAAATCAGGTCTCCTCATACATCTTTCTTTTTTACATGTGGCACTTGTTGGTTAACTGGTGTTCACACTAAATGGTCTTACAAGGTGAGAACCCTGGAGATCTCTGCTTCAGTGCTTCTATGGAGTCAAGAAAACACAGTCTTAAAAATGGTGTACTCCACTTACATTGCAATTGTGGTTGATGTACATTTAGTGCATAATAAAGTCTATGACTTTATAATGCCCATGCATCATCTCGGTGACCCTACTGAGTGACCCCACTTTAACTCTCTGAAACATACCTACCGGTGATACCTACACTTTACATATTTCATGCCCTGACAAAGTTCTTTTCAAGAACAAAACGCGTTGGCTGATGTATATGTCTATGCATTTGGATTTACCTAAATAAAGACTTTTTCTACAAAGGAACCGGACAAGCTTTATTATTAACCATATAGTACTCTGGTAGTGCACTGCTTCATATTTTTCATAGTTTTGTTTCTCGGCCAAGGGTTGCACCCATCAAGGGCGGGTGCAGGAGCTGTCTGTGCACACCGTATAACTACTGCCACTTAAAGCAACCATAGGGGAACAGATAGAGGTCCATGAGGCATTTGGAGTCCGCCGTTGGCTCTCTGTGTGTAGCATGTATTATAATGCTGTCAATATACAACATTTTAAAACATGGATATTCCAATACATAATCTACATAGCTGGACCTACATGTCAGCATGTGGTTAATTAACATTTTTCTATTAGTAAATGGAGTTGTATATGAGTTCCAGATGAAACCAAACGTTTCTGCAAGCAAAAAGACCCATTTAGAACATAAACTTTCAATTCTAGAAGAAACAAGTTGTCTTTTCGAAGTTGGTTTCTAATGACAGGATCAGCTTTTAGCACTCAATGTTTACAGAATATGTTGTGTATTTTCTCGTGTTCAGTACTGAAAGTTTAAGTTCATTAACATTTAGATAGTCAACGAACAATTTAACACTCTTCTTTTGCTCTTCCATATGAAGAATCCGCCATGTACAGCCTGCACTTCCCACCAGACTGTATTTGAATTTACATAGCTGGGGCATAGAAGGCAACCATGGCAGCCCCCCTCAATTGGCGCTATAGTTTGTCATTGAAGGGTATGGTTAGTTTAGCTAATAGTAACTGCTGAATTTCAATGGATTTTAGGTTTTTGGTTTGCAAGAAACGACTTTCTCTGTGTTGTTTTTGGGAAATATATATTTAACAATTGAGATTGACCTTAAAAATGCTTTGATTAGACAGCGGTGTGGGGTTGATCTCTTTCAGAGTGTCTTGGCTATTTGCTCCAGAAGAATCATTCATCAGGTTTTCAGCTGTGTATCTGAATGTCAATGTACACTTTGGAGATTTGAAGTGAAGAGCATAAGATGGGCAGTGTAGGAAGATACAGGTAAATGTGTCTGTTGTGCAGAATGTAAAATGCAGAAGAGCATGTGGGAGCATGCAAATCTGGGTTTAGCTTTTTGTAAAAGTGTTTTCCAACTCTTTTGTGTCTAATGCTAAATTTGTGACTGTGTCAAACACGTGATATATCTAGTTCAAGCACAAGTGAAAATCGTTTAGGAGTAAAACATAAACAGGGAATAAAAACATATTAAGACTTAATTTTGCAACTCTATTTGATGCAATTTGTTGATATGTCAAACCATAAAATGTGTTTTAAAAAATAATATCCCTTTACTACCATTGTGAAGGTAAAAAAGAAAGCAATTTTCAAAAGAGCCTGGGCTCAGGCTGCCTATATAAAAATAGCAAGCAACAAAGAACCTATATATTTATTTTTTATTTATTTTATTTTAAAGGCTTTATATAGCGCTGGCTAGACCTGGAGGTATCAGAGCACATTACAGGAGCATCAGATCGTAGTTACAGATTACATCGTTACAAAGGTTACACAGTTATTAGAGCATGGCAACATAGTTACTTGTAAGGTCAAGATAAACAATAAGCACAATACGAAAGGAGAAAAGCAAGCAAGGGGAAAGATTCAGGGGAGGGGAAAGGAGCTGGGGAAGTAGATGGGTAATGAAGGCGGGAAAGAGGAGGGGAGGGTGAAGGACATCGCAAGGAAAGGGGAAGGGTGACAGGGACACAAACCGGTAGACGAGTCAAAGCAACGTCCAAATTCCAGTGAGCTGTGATCCTAGGGAAGTGGTTTCACTTCCCTATCTCTGTTGCAGGAGGCTCCTTTTACGCAGGGGACTCTCTCAGAGGGGTCTCTGAGACTCCAGGCCTACATACTGGATCCTTCTCCAAAAAGGGGAGAGGGAGTGCTTTGGCAAGGGGTGCCATTCCATACCTCAGGGGTGAGTGGCTCCCTTGGCGCAGTGGACTCTCTCAGCGGGTACGCTGAGACTCAAGAGTATAAATATTGGATCTTTTCTGAACAAGGGGAGAATGAGTGCTTAGTCAAAAGGCACAAAGGACAGGGTCTAGGCAGACTAGCAGGTATGGTGAGAGATTCAGGGGAGAGGGGATAGGAGCTAGGAGCTATGGAGGTAGACAAAGGGAGAAAGAGTACTACATGGGAACAAATTTAATTAATGAGTTATTATATAGAGCTGTCTAGACCTGATGGAATCAGAGCGCTTTACATGAGGGACAATAATGTTGCAAATTACATCAGTTAAAAGTTACAAAAGTATCAACAAAAGCATTTAAAGAACATAGGGGAACAAGGTGAATGGAGCAGGAAGGGTAAGGGGATAGGGTAAAGGGGTAGGAGGAAGACAGGACGCAGAGACGAGGGGAAAATAGTACTTAAAACAGTACTGAAAGTTTAAGTTCATTAACATTTAGATAGTCAACGAACAATCTAACACTCTTCTTTTTGCTCTTCCATATGAAGAATCCGCCATGTACAGCCTGAACTTCCCACCAGACTGTATTTGAATTTACATAGCTGGGGCATAGAAGGCAACCATGGCAGCCCCCCTCAATTGGCGCTATAGTTTGTCATTGAAGGGTATGGTTAGTTTAGCTAATAGTAACTGCTGAATTTCAATGGATTTTAGGTTTTTGGTTTGCAAGAAACGACTTTCTCTGTGTTGTTTTTGGGAAATATATATTTAACAATTGAGATTGACCTTAAAAATGCTTTGACTAGACAGCTGTGTGGGGTTGATCTCTTTCAGAGTGTCTTGGCTATTTGCTCCAGAAGAATCATTCATCAGGTTTTCAGCTGTGTATCTGAATGTCAATGTACACTTTGGAGATTTGAAGAGAAGAGCATAAGATGGGCAGTGTAGGAAGATACAGGTAAATGTGTCTGTTGTGCAGAATGTAAAATGCAGAAGAGCATGTGGGAGCATGCAAATCTGGGTTTAGCTTTTTGTAAAAGTGTTTTCCAACTCTTTTGTGTCTAATGCTAAATTTGTGACTGTGTCAAACACGTGATATATCTAGTTCAAGCACAAGTGAAAATCGTTTAGGAGTAAAACATAAACAGGGAATAAAAACATATTAAGACTTAATTTTGCAACTCTATTTGATGCAATTTGTTGATATGTCAAACCATAAAATGTGTTTTAAAAAATAATATCCCTTTACTACCATTGTGAAGGTAAAAAAGAAAGCAATTTTCAAAAGAGCCTGGGCTCAGGCTGCCTATATAAAAATAGCAAGCAACAAAGAACCTATATATTTATTTTTTATTTATTTTATTTTAAAGGCTTTATATAGCGCTGGCTAGACCTGGAGGTATCAGAGCACATTACAGGAGCATCAGATCGTAGTTACAGATTACATCGTTACAAAGGTTACACAGTTATTAGAGCATGGCAACATAGTTACTTGTAAGGTCAAGATAAACAATAAGCACAATACGAAAGGAGAAAAGCAAGCAAGGGGAAAGATTCAGGGGAGGGGAAAGGAGCTGGGGAAGTAGATAGGTAATGAAGGCGGGAAAGAGGAGGGGAGGGTGAAGGACATCGCAAGGAAAGGGGAAGGGTGACAGGGACACAAACCGGTAGACGAGTCAAAGCAACGTCCAAATTCCAGTGAGCTGTGATCCTAGGGAAGTCGTTTCACTTCCCTATCTCTGTTGCGGGAGGCTCCTTTTACGCAGGGGACTCTCTCAGAGGGGTCTCTGAGACTCCAGGCCTACATACTGGATCCTTCTCCAAAAAGGGGAGAGGGAGTGCTTTGGCAAGGGGTGCCATTCCATACCTCAGGGGTGAGTGGCTCCCTTGGCGCAGTGGACTCTCTCAGCGGGTACGCTGAGACTCAAGAGTATAAATATTGGATCTTTCCTGAACAAGGGGAGAATGAGTGCTTAGTCAAAAGGCACAAAGGACAGGGTCTAGGCAGACTAGCAGGTAAGGTGAGAGATTCAGGGGAGAGGGGATTGGAGCTAGGAGCTATGGAGGTAGACAAAGGGAGAAAGAGTACTACATGGGAACAAATTTAATTAATGAGTTATTATATAGAGCTGTCTAGACCTGATGGATTCAGAGCGCTTTACATGAGGGACAATAATGTTGCAAATTACATCAGTTAAAAGTTACAAAAGTATCAACAAAAGCATTTAAAGAACATAGGGGAACAAGGTGAATGGAGCAGGAAGGGTAAGGGGATAGGGTAAAGGGGTAGGAGGAAGACAGGACGCAGAGACGAGGGGAAAATAGTTACAAAAGATACCAGAAAAAACTTTTTAGGAGCATAGAAGAAAAGGAAAATGGGGTGAGGAATGGAAAGGGGGTGAGGGCAAAAGGGGTAGTGTATAAATACAGGGGAGAGATGAAGGTAAAGTTAGTTCAAGGTTCGGCTGGGTAGGTGACGGCCAAGGGGGAATCCTCGGTCCATCTCCTCTTCAGCTGCCAGGTAGGTCCACCAAGCATTGGTCAAATGGGTAGGTCTCAACAGAAAAACATTAAAGGGGAAGAGGGCGATAAGAAGGGAGTGTAGAGGGGGAAGGGGGTGGGGTGAAAGGGTAGGAGGGGGAAACGACAGAGAGACGAAGGAAAGTCTGCCCAAATTCAGGCTGATTAGGTGACGGCCGAGGGGGAATCCACAACCCATCTCCTCTTCAGCTAACAGGTAGCTCCACCGGACATTGGACAAATAGCAGGGTCTGTACGGTCTAGGGAAGGTTCAGAGTACATGTAAAGGAGGGAGAGCAGGATCAAGGTCAGGTGAGGGATGTGGTTAAGCTCAGGACGCTGACCAGTTCTATTGTCCCGGAGCATTAGAGCATTGTGGAGAGACCGACTGAGGCTGCCAACTTGAGGTCAAGCAGGGGGGTTGAGACCTTGGTGTTAAGTTCAATCAATCCCCAAAATTTGTAAAGCATAGGGGGTGTAATCTATGCCATGAAGCGACAGGAGGACAGGGCCATTGTCCGCATGTCTTCAGAGGGGGTGAGTGGCAGGTCTGGCGTGGCGTCTCCAGAGTCATTCTGCAATAATCAGGGAGCCCTCTTATTCTGCAGCCCCAACGAGCATACAAGCTCCTCGCGTACATAATTACTTCAAAGAACAGGCACAGTAGCACATAAAGCGAGAACTCTATTCTGCACCAACTTCATAAGCCTAAATCTAGAAGACCACAACTTCTAAACATCACTTCCATTAGTAAATAAACTTAATAACATAACCTGCAGTAGGGAATAAATCAAACCTAGACCACAGTAGAAAACATAAGACAGTAGGTAAAACCTAGTAAGCATAAAAGCACATCTATAAGAATAAATCAAGGTGCATAAATCACACTACAAACATTACATTTCCTAGAGCCTATAAAAAGTACACTAGGGCCTTGCGCCCTACAAACCTAATAGTCCCCTGTGCCAACTGGCCATCTATAAGGGGCTCAAATGCCCTCTGTCCAAAAAGTCAGGGCGCGCTGCCAATGCAGCGACGGTCACGGGGGCGCACTTGGCGCAAACCCAAACATGGCAGCTGCCCACTACTAGCTGGGCAGCTGGGAATCTCCAATGAAGGGCCTAAACGTTGCAGCTGGCACTAAGTGCTGCGCAGCTGTGCAGGCCAAGGTAGGGATGACAAGAAATTAGGGGAGTAGAGCCGAGCTGACAGATTTATTGCCCAAAGTGATTCACTTGCGCTGTGCTACAACATTCCAGAAGGTTAGAATAAAAATGACTTACCATATATCATTGAAACGAAACTGTAAAGACTGCTCAATATGGAAGTGTTCTGTTGTAGTTTAATGTTTGCTTCATGGACTGTACAGATCATTTACCAATCATCTTCCCATTCTGATAGACAAATAATCCGACGAGGTGCTTATTCCAATATTTCACATTTTTTATGTATTAGATAAAAAAGTGTTCCCAAAATGTACGAAATAGACAAAAGTATTAAGGCCATCAAATTCAAATAGGATGTGTTTTTCCTTATTTTTGTTATGACTCAACAATGATACATTGTTGATATTATCATAGAATAATATTTATGCTGATACAGTATGTTGTACACTTACAGCCTATGATGGAATCAAAACTCAATTCTCCTTGACAAAACCAAAACAGGGTTTACAAGATCAAATAATTCTTATGTTGCACTAAACATACCAACTTATATGCAATGTTAGAACATAGTGTCCAAATCACAAAGGTAAGTTTGGATGTGTAGATCTCCTCATATGTAGATCAACACTTAAGTGTCAGTCTCCTCATAGATGGAATATGCCATTTCCAGTCGATGATTTACACCAAGATATAGACTTTTGTGTCTCTACCTCCTCAAATGGAGGTGTGGAAACCCTTAAAACCATTTTACAGGTGTAAGTACCTATTAGTAACTTTCCACATGTTTGTGGAGATCTCTGCCAGTGGGGTGGAGTGCTTGCTATAGAATGTAATAGAGAATTTTAAGAAGTATTATCAAAGGAAATTAAAAAATAAATGTTTTCGTTAAAACATAACAAAACGCACTTCCACTTTCTTAACTCCTATTCAGCCAGGACTAAGACATGAACAAGGGACACTAGATAAGTAGAGACACTTACTACAAAAATACATTTTACATTATTTTAAAGTTGTAACTTCTATTTTAATAATTGTTTTAATTAATATATTTAGTTCACAAGTTAATTTTCTCTCCCCCACACTTTACAGTGTAATTTGTGTTTAATATGTTACAGTTATGGATTATGGATTTTACTTGTGATTTAAATTGTTATGTATATATGTTTAAACATAAGTTATCATTTAAGAATATATTGTATTCCAATATGTTATGTGTAAAGCAGAAAAAATACACATTAAGATTTTTTTGTTTCAAAAACGTGTTTAATAATGGAAGTCAGATTAATCTAACTGAAGTTGCTCTAATTTTTATTTAATTGAATTTATTTTATATGCTTCCTAATGTGTTAGATTTATTCCATGTCCTCATATGGTTTCTTTTTTTGTTCTTGGAAAAAACATTTTTTATTGGTTGCTTAACAAACTGCTTGAAGCCATACATTTTGGACCGTAATGGATAGGAATGTTCCAGCATCTCTTATTTCTGGCAAAATAATGATCCCCTCAGAGAGGTAGATATTGACCATATTTGTTTCATTAACTTTGGGTTCTGTCCTTTTAAATCCATATGTCCTAGAAACTATTTCACCACATACTATCATCACCTTAGAGATAATAGTCAAAGATGGAGGTTGAGAAAAAGAATAAACTTAAAAGGATTCTTAAACACTTTTGGATTGAACACTAATTTACTCGTTAACTTCACTGTATACTCCATGATCCTACCCACCTCATTACTGAGTATACATTTCAACACTGCATTATTTAACAGTCTTCCAATGTCTTCCCTTCATTTACTTTTAGTTCCACCTTGCCTGCTGCGATATAGCTTTGTACATTTGCGTTTTCACCTTGTAATTGCCTTTGATGGTGCAGACCTATGCATGGGTAGCTGCTCTAAAGTTTTTGTTCATGCTTTCATTGATTTCCAAACGAGTATGTAACAATACAAATTGTTGGCGATGTACTTATTTGAACCCGGGGCTGGGAGTACATTTTAGCCTGTCAGACTGATTTGTCAGGTGTACTACAGCAGTAGGTTTTAATGTGTATTTTGTTAGATGCATTCACCTAACCCCTGTGTGTGTGTGTGTGTTTTATATCAGAAAGTTGCTCATTGAACCCTCCTTCAATTTTCCTTAATATCACCCATGTTGAAGTAATTATTCCTCGTTTTAGCACCATTACGCTTGTCCCTTCCATCTTCACTACTTAGTCCTATACTCATATGTGTAGAGACTTTCACCCCAGTGGCGGAAATCTCTCCAGAAAAAAAACAGGAAAGGCAGAGATCTCTGGACACAGGTATCCAAATTACATTTGAAGTAGATAAAGTGATACCTTTTTATGAACTACAAAATAGCTGTCCGTAGGGCCACACTGCAAGTCAGCAAATTCTTCTAGAAACATTTGCAAAATAATTTCTCAGATGAATATTTTTACTCTGAAATTCTATGCACTTTCTTCCACAATATACATAATATATGTATTAAAGAAACAATGAATACCGCACATACATTACATTTTTCCCACTGAATAAATCTTCATTTTACTACATGTACTTTTATATATTTACTAAGTAGGGTCATTTTTGTGATGCTCACACAATTAGGCACAGAAGAGATCACTGTCAAGCTTTTCCAATAACATGATTAGAGAAATTGCTCAAAACTTCAGATTACTATGAAACATACATTATTTTACGCAATATTCAATGACATAACTATGGACAAAAGACTCGCATAAGGTGGCTGGGAGACGTTGTCAGTAACGTTTGCATATGGAGAACAGAGCACGTTACAGAAAATGGAGTCTATGCTGAAACCCAATGGAGCCATTTGCCCTGAAAAAGAGAACCGTCAGTTGATTGGGTTCCATGCAAATAACGAAATAAACCTTATCCATTGCATGTTTACATGTGGCGCAGATACACAACCAGGCCATTGACCCGTGTGGTCAGGAGACTCTATGACGGTGGGTGCTGTCTTGGTATGCTCCCACCCTCACAGTGGCCCTCAGGAGTCACTCAATAGCCGGGATTGCCACAGCTACAGTGATAGAACAGTAGGTGCAGCGCTGTGACTTCTACTGCATGACTCACTACGAACTTGATTAGAATTCACACACAATCAGAAGTGCAAATTGCACATCCATTTGTACTCCAACACCCCCTCACAATATTTAATGTATATGCAATTTTCATCCAATTCTAATCTGCACTCCCAGAGCAATGAGGAATTACGGACAGTTTACAGATTATTTTATTGTCCTGGGCAGATGCAAACCCGTACAGCAAGCAATTTGCAACACTAATACGAGCAGAAAAAAACCTGGTTGAAAATTTCTATGTAGTGCACTTAACATAAAATTACAGACCCAAATGTAATCTTGTGTCAGGTGCTAACCTGCCTTAAATTGCAGATAAGGTTGTGAACAGACTAGTCATCTTTTCAATACTGGTCACATGCTCTCAGTGTGTGTATTAAACCTTGAGTACAATATGTTATGTTGTATTGTTAAATGATACAATGCAATTAAAACTCCAGATAAAAAACAAAATGTACTCTTTATATTTTCTCTGTTTCAAAAATTTGTTGCGTCAAATGTATTCATTTGAGAAGTCAGTATATCCATGCCAGAAGCTGCCCAGAATTTGCCTCATTTCGACCCATAATATTCCTTGATGTAAGTTAATGTATCTCATTCTGGCACATATGCATAGACGTCATTTAGAGGTCACCAGGGGTCGCAGCTGGCCCTGCGACCACCAGAACTGCCTTTGCGACTTCTGGCATCAGAGCAGCAGAATGAATGTTAGCAAGAGAAGGGAAACAGTGTTTTAATGATCTCTGTTCACTTTCTATGGTTTCCACAGGAACACGGGCTGCAACTCAAACTGGAACTCTTCTGTGAAAATAAATACATTTTGCAGTGCAATTGGCACTTCTATACATAAAAAAATAACATCAACACATTTATTTTTAAACTCATTGCCGCTGTTTCATTATTGATATTACATGAAAAGTTCTGCATTTGAACGTAACTTTCACCTTTGTTCTTTTCTTAAAAGACAGTGCCTTACAAATGAACAAATATGTATCAATAAGGAAGTCAAAAACATAGTTCAACTCACGTGGGCTGATTTACAAATATTTGTCAAATTAAACTCTGCTTTTAAATCTCAGATTTTGAAATCTATGTCTGAGTGTAGTTTTGCTACTTCTGGAATTCACCATTTCCAATAGGAATCCGCATGCACAAATGCCTGCGATGCAGAGTTCCACCTGGATGCCTTGGAAAATCGCATGATTTCCAACTTTGAGATCCATTCGTCCTGAATGAAGTTCCCCATGGTGAAGAACTTTGCACAGTGGAAATGATTTCTACTGTGAAAAGGCACATTTATCTTTTCTCCAGTGTGAAAATATATTTACCTTGAAGAAACCCCTTCCCCTACACCCCCACCCCCTAAATTTGGTGGTGATCCATTCCTCTTCAGACCCTGGAAGGGATTTGTCCCAGCACGTGTGCCAGGTTAACAATACAACCCTTTCTTTACAAGCTGGAAAAGGGACTGTTAGGAATTGGTGAGTGCACACAAGCGTGCTCGTTTATGGGCATTCACAAACTTTCGAGGCAAACCATGCCTTCCAGAGCACTGGAAAGCCAATATTCTAAACCCTCGAGTGGGATTTAAGGGGACAAAGATCTCAGCACTTGGGCTGAGATCTTAGAATCTGTAAATGGACTCATGCCTGCCAGGAAACTCTTTGTTAATTGCAGGCAGGTATATTTGAGGTAACGTTGGTCATAACATTACATTTACAACTGAATCTAACTTTGTGAAAAGGCCCCGTGGTCCATGGTAATGAATACAGATGGACATAACTACTATTGTGTTTTTTAAAGTCTCCTTTACTCGCCCAGTGATTTATCACCATATTTCTCATTAAGGTATACACTGGAGAATCAGTAAATTATGACACATAGTGGTATAATTAATCTAGTTTCCAGTGGTTTGTTTGTGTTTTGAAGCACTATATCCATTTCAAATTAACACATAGTTTTCCATGCAAGACAAAATGAAATGAGAAATTTTCCCCTGCATATCATGTCAGCACCCTAATTAATGTATAGGCGCTGTCTAAAATAAACATTTTTCTGTGTTTTGTCATTGTAGAAAATCAGTGATAGCAATCAATGTTAGGTCATGTTACATCACCTCCAGGTAAAATTCACGGTCATATGACATCACCTCCTGTGATGTCACTGAGGTCAAAGATGTGTGATGTCACTTCTGCTACCCCTGGCATTTTGTTGAATTGATGTCCATGCACAAATGTTCCCTTTTCCAGACTAAAGAAATATTTTCATTTGCCCAGATTCGTATTTAGGCATCTCTCTGGCAGACTAAGGCAATGAAGCACGAAATAAGCACACAAGGCAACTGTCTCAGTACCAAGTAAGTTGTGTGCTACATGATGATTGACGAAAAATGTTATAGGGTATAAAAGGACTGGAAGCTCTGCAGTAGGCAATCAGTCAGCAATCAGCGTTCCTAGTTCTTTTACTTCATAGAGATAGGTAATTGCACAAAAAGGGAAAATGGAAGACAGCAATGGTATGTCACCTGATTTACTGCTGCGTAGTAGGTTGTGATTGCAGATGAAGGACTATCTTTAGAACTGCTTAACTTTACTGACATTTGTTACTCACAACTCTACACACAACTGAAATATGACACAGATCACAGAATATATGTTTTCTCAGTGAACTGTTGCACAGCACTAACAGTGTATATTTATTAGTATTTATACAGTGAAAACTTACAAGATTGTATACATAAAATGGGGATTACACAAATACAATGTATACATTATATTTCATGTTTTTAGTCACAGGGAGATTAATTGATTTGACCAGAATGACACAATGTTTAGTCAAACGGTGAGGCCGGATGTGAAGCGGGGCCATCAGGTTCCAGGCATAGCAGCTGTAGCTGCTAGGGCACATATCCTACTAACAATGGTGATGAAGACCAATAGTAAAAAACATCATTTATCGCATTATCCCTGGGACAGATTAAAAATTCTGAGTGTAATGCACCTCTTTACCAAATTAATGTATGGTTTACTTTTGAATACATCGAGTATAACATTCCACTAGTACTCTTTTTCAAATGTTAAACACTCCACTATTAATCTTTTTCACATGTTGAGAGCTGGCCAACCAATCAGAAAAATTCCTTTGTGGGCTTTAGCTACTTTTACTGTATTTGTTCCATTAGCTGTTCTCCTCTGTATTCTGTGCTTGGCCCTTCTTTTCTTTTACTTACAGGGATTAGACCTAGCAACCATCGTAAAGTGGAAATAAAAAGCAAACTAATATTCTTGGCAGAAAATAACACTTCACATCAAATATTTATATCTGCCCTCAGATTCAATCAGTGATCTGCTTTGGGAGTTTTCAAAACAATTTTTTTGTAAAGGTGACATACTTGTAATAGGGCTAATTCCCTCAATGGATCATAGCACATATCCTCTTTTTTTTTACTCAGTATGACAGAGGGTCTGGGGTGTATGATAGAATCACAAGGTCCTATTTTCCATCTCGAAAATATGGTGGAAGGGAGAAATGTCAACAATTCTGTGATCCTTGCCACATATCTCTTCAAAACTGCAACATTTAAATTTTCTTAATGGCCAAAGCTGAACTGTTGCTCGGATATGAATGTCCCTTAAAAAAATGAATAGACAAGAGGTGTTTGGCAAAAAAGGAGCAAGTTGGTTAAAATAAATGCAGCGACAGCGATTGCAATGACAGTTGCGTATGAAGACAGTCTCAGTTTACAGAAATTTTGGCCAATCACATAGACTGTTTGTGAGGTACAGTAAAATAATTTCACGTTCTTAGAGAGCATGTGGGTCCAGGCCTAATCATAAATCATTAATACAACCATCTGATAAGGGACACACAGGTGTCTCTCGACCTCAGAGAAAGCTAGTGTGGGCCAGTTTGGGTGTCCAGATGTCCGCATGGGGAATGTGTGATCAATACGTGTGGTGTGCATGCTGTGTCCTGATTGGTTGGGTGTTCCTAACTATATGTGGTATCTAACTTTGTGGTATTTTGGGAATGTGTGCCTTTGTTCAAGCGTGTTTTATTGGGGCCAATTTCCTCAGACATGTTTGTGTTGTAACTGTCTATCTGTGGGATCGATCAGGGTCTTCCCTGGTTACGCATTTGACCTTGGGCTGAGTGTAACCCCATCTGTGACCTATCAAACTTTAGGCTTGGGTTTGGGTCGCAGGGCATATCTGACCATGTATCTCTGACTCTAAGGGTTGATATAGAGGTCATCTTGGATGAATTTGACAGCAACAATACAAGTTTGTTTTTGCATGTACATAGAACATAGTGTCATTATTATAATTTATTGGCATTGCCGCTGTTGTGCATGCATATATCATGGTGTAAATTGACATCGCAATCACCAATATTAACATTCTCCCCTCTAGTGGAATTTTCAACAACATAATTTTCCTTGTATGTCATGAAAGTCACATTATTCGAAACTGTATTTGTTGAAGTAGTGTCTGCTATTATTTCCCTAGCTATGTGCATATTACCTAACTTGAGGACTGTGTTTTTACAGCAGGAAACCCCCATTTGTAAGAAACCACACAACAAGTGTAGAAGAATAAAAACTGGAAGTAATGATGTGAATCATTTGAACACCCATTGGCGCATCCAAGAAAAAAGTACTATGAAATCAGTCCTGGTCTGGGGCACCTCCTTCCTTCTTCATGTCTGCTTGTAAAAGATGTTGTGGTTGGATGGCAAAAACAAGAGTTCCATTTTGGAGATTATCTCCAGGAATAAAAGTACAACGGGAAACGCCAATCTTAGCACACACCCCATCCTCCATTGAGATAAAGTCCGACACATACAGAAATTGCATCACCATGAGGCAAATTGCGTTTAGGCCGAACTCAGCACCGTTGATCATTTTCAACATTCCCCACCTTGTTGTATGTAACCAGTGACAGTTTGCCTCTGTTTGCATCACGAAGAAGGGTATAGAGCCTCCTATATTTACTTGAGCTTCAGAAAACAGTCAAAATTCTTCTGTCTTCTGGAATATCCTTGTAGCCAAACTAAACTTCTTCTCTGCCCATGTTTTCTTCTGTAGAATATGTTGAGACAACTCAGACAGATCTTCACCAGGGATGACCAGTGTTCAGTTGTGTATGGTTACAGGGGTGCAGAGGCCCACCATCCAGGGACAAGCTGGGTGTAGGCTAGGTCGCCGCGCTGCCAATACATATCCATGAATGTGGAGGTTTTCCTATTGTAGGTCCAGTATATGCAGCATTACTTCACAGTTCTCATTGGAACCAAGCAGTATGGTTCCTTTGCCTCTGAAACACAAAGAATACAGTGTAAGTCTCTCTACAATTAAGGGTGCCCCTTTCCCTCCAACTATATGTAACTAATAATCTTGGTATCCCAGATTTCCTGTCATGTAGTGTCTATACTGGTTTTTGACCCCATCCTATGGGACTCATTTCCCATAGTGTGGTCAAGGTGAGCAGCCCTGCACTGGAATTTCATATCCGGGGTCCACTTGTCATTAAAAAAGGCATCCCCAAATATGTCAAGAGCCACTCTGGGACTGCAGTCGGAGGTAGTAGTGGATGTTTTTATGCACTGGTGCGGTGGTCTTGCTACCTCCAAGAATATTTTTTCTACAAAGTCCCAGGGCCAAACTGTGTCCTCCCCTATAGCGCCCCTCCTGCGCATCCAGTCTAGGTCCATTTGAATGTTGCTAGGTTCAGTTAAAAGGTACAGTGTCGTGGGGTTGGTCTCATACCAGTTCTACTTTATTGGGTTGAATCTTGGCCCTAATCCTACATAGGTACAGGTGGATGAGACAATTTGCTATCTTGGCTGCTATCCCTCAGGATAAGTAAAGCCTGTCCGTGCCTACGGCGCAGGCTGTGAGTAAACATATGCATATTTCATTGTTTTAGGGCCCACAGTGGTCATGTGGTGATAACAAGTGTTGCATAGGACTGCACTGTGTAGTGGATGAGGAATGCTAGCGTTTGGTTCGGTATAGTTGTGAGTAAGGTGGGAGAGTTCTCTGTGCGCGTGTTGCAAGAATGACAAAGTAGGTATCATGAAATTAGGCATATTTCTGGCTCTGGAGGGGAGCGAGAGCACCCATGCTAAACAGAGACCATACAAAGATACAAACATACATAACTTTGTAAAAACTCATAGGTTTTGGGATGGTCTTCAGGGATGTTTTTTGTCTTTTTGGTGCCCAGCGGCGGTCCTGTCTTGATGTAGTGCAAAACAGATTCTCTTTTCTTCTGCACCAATGTTTTTGTAAAGTCAATGTGCAGTCTACGTTCTCGAGCAGTTAGCCTTGTTGACGTCCTTTTGAGAGTTTTTGCTTGAGGAGGCGGTGGGCTAATGTAATGATGGTGCATGTGTAGCTCTACTGCAGATCTGTGGAATAAGAGTTGTGTTCTGTTAGCTTGAAAAAACATATAATTAGACAGTTTTTGGAGAGGTCCTGTGTTGCTTTAGGTGTAGACTCTATATCTTTCACTGTATGCAAAACATTCTAGTGAGGTACTGGAAAGAGGTGGTATCGCTTTAAGTGAATGGTCAGGTTAAGTTGGGTTACATTATTTTGTCAATACTTTGGTCCCCCCTCTCTTTGCTGTAGCAAGGAGATTAGTTTCCTCTGTGGACAATTTCAGTTAAATTTATGTGTGTGTGTTTGTTTTTTTACCAGTGCGTGGGTGTCCTTTTGGTCTGTGTGGGCTGTGTGTGATATAAAGTGAAGTATTTGTTTTTTTAAATGGGTTTTGTGTGCAATGGCGACATTCGCGTTGTCACATGCATCTCCCTCTGGTCTCTGCACATGGCATGTAATGATGTTCTCCCTAATGAGTTGGTTGTTTTCACTATGCCCGTTTTCTGGAAGCTTCAGTTTTTGCGCTACTTTGGGCTCTTTCCAGCAGGTCATTGAGCACCTTCCTGAGCTCTCTTTTAAGGCTTTATGTAATGAGGCATACCAGTGGGTACTGAAAAGCTGCTCTGTAGCCCCCTTGATTTGGATGTGGCAATGACTGTGATCGGGCCAATTGCTTCATTTGACAATGTTTGTGAGGCCCTGTGCATCTTATTCGACAAAGCTGGGTGTGCTGGTGAGCATCTCTGTGGATCCCTCCAGTTGCCCCCTCTCCCTCGATCCAGGATGCTTTGGGTCGAGCACCCTTGATAGGGATCAGGGACTTCCTACCCGGTAACATCCTTCCTCCACTGCTTTCGAGGGTCAAGATGTGATGAGAAGACTTTGGATGTGTTTGGAAGCTTTAGGGGAGAGGAGGAGGCAAAATGTCCTGCTTATGATGGGAGTCAGGTGTACAGCGGGGATTTGTCATGCTGTGAGTTACAAACTGAAATGGCTTATTGCCTGGGTGAATTTCCCTATGGACTTGGTGCCAATTTTGTGCATGGACTACAGAGTTCCATGGGTCATCTCAACACCCCAAGTGCACAGAGTTATCAGGTTCTGGAACTAAATAAAAAGGGGGCCTCCATTTGGTGAAAACCCCAGTGTTAGTGAGACTTCCATAGCTCACCCCAGGCTGGGCTTGTACTACCGGCCCTGGGTACCAGTTTTATCCACAAGTTGGGGGCCACCCTGCTCTCTCGTCAGACTGTCTTCCCCCTGCGGGCACGTCAGCCAAACCAACTCTGGGGTATGAACAGCAGAGGAAGGCCCAGGACCCTGCAGGCTGCTGGATGACGACCTCTAGCATGAGTTTGCAAATGCAGGTAAGGAAATGTATCTGGAAGTGGTGTGAAGGTGCAAGGTCATGCTGGGAAGGGCATTTTTTGACTCACTGCATGTTTGTGTTCTGTGGTTGTGCTAGAGTATTGCCATCCCAGACAGTCACCCCTCCCTGCCGTGGCCCGATCCCTCCTGGGCTGAGTTGCTTGGCAAACCTCCCAGCCCCAGTTACGGTGAGGTGGCTCTAGCCTGATTTCCGTGAAGCTGATTGTAAGATACATTTGTGATGCTCTGGATTTGGTTTTGAGGATGGATATTCTGTGGGACCCATCCCGTAAATATTCCTTTTAGGTTGTGATCTGCTTTAAGGCGGCATCGGTTGGCCATGTGGCCCATACTGGTACTATAGTGGCACATTATGAGGCTGGGCTGTAGCTAGCTTCCCTGACCTTGGCCTCTAGGATTGGGTGGATATCCCCTGGGTCCTAAAGTGTAGCTCCCTAAAAAGATTGGTGCCATTTGTATGTTGGCTATAAATGCAGTCCCCTAAAGAGCATGTCGTGTCTGGCATATCTACTATGCTTGTCTAGTTATCCTGTGGAATGTTATCTTTCATGTGATGTCATGGAATGCTAGGTACTGGACTCTAGGAGTCAGTTGATAACTGGGCTGAGCAAGTAACACACTGCTCCTGGTGGGGTTCTTTCCTCCTTGATTTATACTTGTAACCCAAACTTGGAATAAATACCTTAACCTTCCACTTCGTCTGATTCCTGATTCCTACACCAACACTACAGAGCAGTCTTTTTGCAACTTCTGTTGGACCAATTTAGTGGTGTCTCTCTGGACCTGCTCCTGCTTTTTCCTGTGCTTCTCCTGTAATTTCTAGTAGTAATGTAATATGTGAGCCTGTATTTACTGTCACAGTTTGGTGTCTAGCCCTACCACGCCATTTAGTCCTGTTTGTATCTCAGCTGCCACTCCCTTTTTGGGGATGTTCCAGACGAATGCAACCTGGGGACCATTGTCAGTCCAGGGCTGTCCTGCCTCTTGTCCCCATCATTCCCTCATTCTATCTAGGAAGTCAGTCATGGTCTCCCCAGGAAAATGCCATCAATCCTCCTACGTCTAGGTGGTCGGGGATTATTCCCTCACGGCCGTCCATATCTGATGTTTAAATGAGCTGAATGTTGCCATGTCATGCTTGGTGATGATCAAGGTGACTGGGCGGATGCAGGCTTGTGAAAACACTATGTCAGTCTTCTCTCTGATGAAGCTGCTTAGCAGACTTTTGACGTTCCTATAGCTCAGTTGATTTCCACAGTGGTCTTCTCAAAACATGAGATCTACTTTCCCACCCCGTCTATCAACCTTTGCAGTTTGTACCTGAACTCTTCTTTGTCCATCTGTGCCAGGGGCGCCTAGATGGTTCCCCAATCACCCTTCTGTAGCAGCTGACATATTTTGGTGTTGAACGGCTCCTTTGATTTCTCTTCGACATAGCGCTCATATCATCTCAGGCATTCCTGCATCCAGGAGTAGTTCCATTGTGGATCTCCCCTTCTGTGTTGGATGCTGTCTTCTGCAATGGCCATGTCCTCTGGTTCAGAGGATCCCTCTTCCAGCCAAGGTCTGTCATACAGGCCAGTCATTTCCATCCAGTAGGGCAGTAGCTGGTAAAATGGTTGTGCGATGGCCTTGCATTCTTCTCAGGCCATTATTTCTCTTGGGGTCAGTTTGCCTGATCGATGCGTTTTGAGGAGTGGTGAACATCCTCCTAGTTGCTCTTCTCATGCACATGTAAGGGTGCTATTCTGCCCCTTCTATTTCATGATCGAGTTTCAGTTAGGATCTCCTGATTTTTTATCTCTCGGACAGCCCTTCTCCTAGGTTGATGGCCGGGTAGAGTGTGGGCTTCAGCTAGGGTTAGGCAGAACTCGCAGAGTTTTACTCTGAAAAATTCAGAGAAGTTACATAAAAAAGCTCTGCCCACTTCTACTTTGTAAGAATCTTCCTTTAGCTGCTCAAATAAAGCGGTGGGGTGCTTGGATTTCAGCATGATCTTTCACAAACAGTGCCCCCTCTTTCCTGTTTGAATTTTTTGCCCCCTTCTGTCTTTTGTCACCCTGGAGTGAATGCCCCCGGGCTGCCAATGCCAATGGTAGGATTGGGCAGAACTCGCAGAGATTTACTCTGCAAAATTCTGTAGAATTACAGAAAAGCTCAATGAGAGTCTGTGGAGATCCACCCACTTCTACTTTGTAAGATTCTTCCAGTAGCAGCTCAAAAAAGCGGGTGGTGTGCTTGGATTTCAGCATGGCCTGTCAAAAACAGTTCCCTCTCTTTCCTATTTGAACTGTGTGCCCGCTTCTATCTTATGCCACCCTGAAATAAATGTCCCTGGGCTGCCAATGTAAATCATAGGGTTGGGAAGAATTTGCATAGTTTTACTCTGCAAACCTTTTGTGGAGATACATAAAAACTCAGTGAGATTCAGCTGAGTTCCACCCACTTCTACTTTGTCAGAATCTTCCTGTAGCTGCTCGAAAAAGCAAGTACTGTGCTGGGATTTCAGTATGACCTTTCACAAACAGTGCCCTTTCTTTCCTGTTTCAACTTTGTGCCCCCTTCTGGCTTAAGCCACCCCGGGGGAAATTAACCCAAGGTGGCCGATGTCAATGCCCCAAGGGCCGAAAGTGAGGCAATGACCCTGCACATGCAGGAAGCGTTATGTGTCCTGCTCTGGGAGCCAGGGCAGTAATTCTGTGCCAGAGCTTATCTTTATTGTGCTGAATGTTTAAACTCCCTGAAAGCAACATAGGCCTTCTCTTATCCTTCCTGAAATTCTACATAACATTCTCAGTAAAAATGATCTCTAATCCACGGTTGAAGAACCGGGTTTTAGAACCCAGCGGCGCCAGGGGCACGCCCAAAGTCTTCGGGTTCACCTGTCTCAGAATACAGAGACACGGGATATTTCTCGGTGGCATCAAATATCGAGTTTATTGGCTGCAGCCAGAAACAGAAGTCCACGAAGTACAACACAGCGTATATTCGTAGGAGACTGCTCAAAATCGTAAGTCGAGTCATCCTCTTTTATGCCAGAAATCACATTCCAGACAAACACCCACTATTTACAATTTGTCCAATCATAGGTATTATTACAAAAGGTATCGCATGATGACAAACCCACTTTTCAGTTGTCCGGCCCACCATTAATTATACAGGAAAGCCCAACATTCCTTCTTACACAAGCCGGACAAATCCATAATAAAAGGACCACGACCCATATCTTAAAGAGGCCATAAAGGAAGAAACAGAAACAGATAAGGAGCAGGATAAGGGGTGTGTGTGCATACCAAACTTTACAATGTCCTGTGCTCTGATCCTCAATCTTGATCAGCTATCGGGCAAGGAACTGGCTTAGCAAGGTCAGCTTCAGGCAACGAGGTCAGTTCACTCGGTTCATCCAAAAGTCAGCATAAACTCGAGCTAACGTGTACATGCACTAAAGACTTGTTCAGCCGCGGTCATCAGCCTATGTGAGGGCAACCACAAAATGGCTGCCATGCACAGAATGGAACCCATGGTTCGGAACGAAAACTCCCAATACATGGGGAATCCATCACTCTAACATGACAAAATCACTTGTACTTGCCGAACTCACTAGTTACGGTTCGCTACTATCAAATTCGTAACAAAACCATGATATTTATAAAACAGGTTCAGAATTCATGGAACCTCACGGTGTACCCAAAATAAATGTCTGAGCTGCTTCGGCTGTGGTGCTAGCTGGCCAGCAAATAGTGAGGGAAGGACGTACTGCTTCATGAAAATACAGATTATTATTTAAGGGCCCCATTTCACACTCCTATGTAGTTTTTGTTGCAAAGATGCTGAGTGTCTCTTAAATGCTTTACTGTTGAAGTGCTCTAAAGAATCACAATAAAAATGGACTAAATACCCTGCATTTGCTGCTCACAAACCCTACATATGCTCAGTGGAACACTCTAAAATAATCATCAGGTGGAGCACTTATAAAAAGATGAGATAAGATACATTTTTATTTAAAATCATTGCAATTCATACAAAAAAACTTTAAAAGCACTTTCCGTTCTCTATCAAAAATGAGGTTCTTGTTAAAAGAGAGTTCATGACTGGTGTGGCTGAAATTCTTGGAGGTCATCTACTGATAAAATAGATTTAATCTCAGACAAGTATTTTACAAAACGGATGGACATATGAGCTAAGTCACCCTTTATAGACTCCTCTAGGGCCTCTTGACATGTCCGCACATTGATGATCTGCCAAATTGGACGCAACCAAAAGGTTCGCAGGGGAGTAAGATCCTGCAAATGCGCAAGACATGAATTAAATTGTCTTCCCCCTTGCCGCAAAAATGGCACTGAGAGGGCATACCTGTCTCTTACTTCTGGCCATACTTGTACGCCATCAGGGGGATTATACCAAAATGTAATCTCATTAGGTGTTGTTTCACTAATGGCTTCATGGGAGGTGAAAGATAGTGTGGGAGAGTTTTATGAGCATAGAGTTTTGACACCCAGCTACCATGGGAGAGATTTTTCACGGCATGTGCATCATATTCCGCTGACACGATCATCGCTTGTATGGTCAGTATTTTTGCGACCACCCCTATGGGCAGCAAACTAGCTCATATCTCTTGAGCTTCTAGTGCGTCCAAGCAGTATGTTAAAAATTGCCCCCTGGAGGTTCTTGGATTCTTGAGCAGCGACCAGATGTAACTTTTTAGTGTAAGGTCAGAGGCCTTTTTAGTTTTTAACCAGTAGGCAATAAATCTTGCTTTCATAATCCAGTATTGGGATGACAAGCTAAACTCCATACAGATTTGGCCATGAGAGGTTGTGTTGGGTAGGTGGAACACTCTGTGAAAACAGACTGATTGCGCTCTGGCTAACCAGGTGAACATTTTATCTTTGAAGGTTATGGCGCCAAAGGCTAAGGTTCGGTAAATGTTTGGCACCTATCACACTGATTAACAGTGAGAGATCTGGGAAAAGAGGGCTTTCTTGGTTCTTGAGCCGGCCCCCTCTAGGCACTGAGCTACTCCTTGCATTGCAGAAATGTGTGGAGCTGGACTTCCTCTGTGATCCATCCAGACTCCCAGATATTTATATGCGGCCACTACCTCTATTGATTTCCCTTCAACTTACCACAATCGTTTTCTTGCTCATTGTCTCGACACTATCATCACCTTGGTTTTGGCGATGTTAATTTCTAAAACGTTTGTTTTACAGTACAATGCCAAGGAATCAAAGAGTCTTTAGTGGCCCACCTGGGTTTGATTGAGGAGAATCGCATTGTCTGCATATTGCCTTGATTGAATATTAATAGATGTGATTCTAGGCGGAAATGCTCGAGGGAGAGCTAGCCACTCGGGCAGGTCTGCTAGGTACAAATTATGGTTAAAATCATTTTTGTTGGATATGATGCAGCTGTGAGACCACCCCATTAACCAGGATGTGAGCCTGTGGTTCATGGTACATGCAAGTTACCCATTTCAGAAATCTGTCTCCGAGCCAACTGAGAACTTGTTGCAAATAGGTCCAGTGGACCCGATCGAATGCCTTTTCTGCATCCACCGAGAGAAGAATCATCGGGATCTGAGTCCGTTGTGTCTTGTCCAGTAAGTGGCAGAGTCTTCGCGTTCCATTCCCGCAGTTGAGGACCAGAACAAAACCCGGCTGCTCGGGATTCACCAGGCCCTGCATGTGAAGGACGAGTCTGGAAGCCAAAATACTGGTGAAGATCTTCAAGTCCACATTAGGAAGAAAAATGGGACGGTATGAGGCACAATCCCGAGGGTCCTTCCCCGGCTTGGGGATAACCACCACCTCTGCCATGGAAATGGAGTGGGTGAGTGTCCCAGAGGAACTGAAGGTGTTAAACAGCCGTGCCAGGAGGAGAGAGAAGTCTGGACCAAATGTTTTATAAAAGTCAGCCGGAAAGCAATCCTCCTCAGAGACTTACCAACTGAGAGACCCTGGATGGCCCGCAAAACTTCGGCCGGGGTGATGTCAGCGTCCAGATTGGCTGCCACTGATTCCACGAGCGGAGTCACTGGAGCTTCTTGCGCATATGCCATGGCCATCATGGGGTACAACTTGTCGGCCGAATAGAAGATCTTATAGAAGGGCTCAAATGTGGATGCTATATCGTCATCGGTGCTCAAAATCTCAACCCGTTAGGTTGCAAATTCTGCGACCCGACACAGTGCAGTCTCAGCCGGCAGAGCGTGAGCCAAAAGTCTCCCTGCCTTGTTCCCCCTTCATAGTAGCGCTGCCTAGTCCAGAGCAAGGCATATTCATCTTGATCAAGGTCAAACGCACGCAATTGCTTCCTCGCCTGTGTGAGTAGACGCCGTGTTTGGACCACCCCCGTACGACGATGCACCCCTTCCAGCTCCTGAATTTGCTTTGCGGTCCTTAATCAGGCCTGCTGCGATCGCGATACAACGTCTGCGGAGAATCGCTTTCAGTGGGTCCAAAAGCATCTGAACCCCCACCAAGTCTACATCATTCACCTCCAGATAGTTTTTAATAGTGTTTCATAGCTCAGTGATATTAGCGTCATATTCGGGTAGCTTATGGCTGAAGTGCCCTGAGATTTGCCAAGTGCGCCCCCAGGGAGAGGCACCGTTAAGACAACCTGGGAGTGGTCCGAGAATGCTGCTACCCCAATGGAAAGCCCGTCCATAGGGGCCGTAATTCTAGAAGTCCAAAAGAGGTCAATGCGGGTGTACGTCTGATGAGCGGCGGAAAAGAATGTGTATTCCTGTGCTGTCGGAAAGCGATGGAGCCAGGGGTAATGAGACCAGCCTCCTTCAGCCTCTGAAGCAACAAGTTAGATATCGAGCCCATGTGTCCCACCCTAAGCGTTGATCTATCCACCGCTGCCACCGGGACTAAATTAAAATCTCCCCCAATAATTAGGTCCTCATCCGGAGACTCCAAGATTGAATCTATAGCTTCATGTAGAAGGCCTCCTAATGGTAATTGGGGCTATAGAACAAAGCGATTGTCTGCACTCTCTCTCCCATGAGCACGCGCAGAGCCAGAAAACGACCTGTGGCTTCTATGTGAATTACCATTACTTTCCCGTGAAAATGCTTAGCCAAGAGAATCGCCACTCCAGCCTTCTTCCCCACCCCGACGAGAAGTATTGTCTGTTGAACCACTGGGATCGAAGGAGACTTCAGTCTGCCTGCACTATTTCGGTCTCCTGAAGGAGGCAGATATCAAACTTAGCATCTCTCAACAAGGCAAGAAGTGCGCGACTCATAGCTGGCGAGTTAAGGTCCGCACATTGAAGCTCAAAATGGTTGCTTTGAGTCGTGAGTATGGGGAGCTTAACTGCACGTTGACTAAACCCATCATAGGGTAGATCGCTGCAGTGGGGCACCCGATCTCCACCTCCCGCCATCCGCCCACCACAGGACCCTGGTACCAACAAAACCCCCACCCGCAGCAGCTCCTCACATTTGTCCCCCTAAGCAGAAAGTGCGGATCCAGGGTGCGCATGGGAGGGAAGCACCGGGAGTTTGAGTCAAGTACTCTGCACAACCCACTAAAAGGGGGACAGCTGAAGCCCTCTAACCATCCCAGCTCAGCATGTGGGCTGGGTCCTCCCAACTTACCCCAGTTGGACCCCCCTCCCCACCTCCTCCCCACCAAACCCAACCACCAAGATCGATGAGTCACCCTACCTGTCAGTGAGATCACCCCTCCTAGGGCCTCTTCTCCTGCTAGACTTCGGCTGCCCTCTCAATGCTGGGTCTCCCTCCGTCACGTCTGACTCGTCCTCCCCTACCAAAGCAGTACCTAGGATGGCCTTCGCTTCCTGCAGGCTACAGACACAATGCGTTTATTTGTTCCAGATGAAGGAGAGTCTGAATGGATGCCCCCCTCTACAGCGAATTCCCTGCTCCCGCAGGAAAGTCATGGCTGGTCGCAGCTCCTTTCGTCTTTGAAGGGTGAGGGGCGAGAGGTTCTGATACACTCCCACCTGAAGGCCCTCGAACTCCACTGTGGGACGATCCCAAGTAGCAGCCATAATAACCTCTTTCTGCCTAAAGAAGTGGAGGCATGTAAGGATATCCTGTGGTTGGCCAGGCCTGAGGCCGGGTGCCCTGCCCGGTGTGTGCGGTCCAGCGTGATCACCTGGTCTCTCAGATCCGGAACCATGTGTTTGAAGAGTTGAAGTACCCAGTCCTCTAGCTTGCCCCCATCTGTTGGAGTGGAATGCCCTTGATGAAAATGTTGGAGCACCGCAAGTGGTTCTCCAGGTCTTTCAGTTTAAGGCAGAGGTCCTCCTGCCTCTCTCTGAGGTCGACTAGCTCCCGGGCATGTTTGGTGAGCTCCTCCTCTCCCCTGTCACCATTTCATTCCAGAGTATCCACTCTATCTCCTACCTCGCCAAGATCTGCCCTGAGCTACTTGATATCGGAGGCCAATTCTTGTTGCAACCCAGCAAAGTCGTCTCGCAGAGCACCAATGAGATGTTCCATGAACTCTTTTGTGACGGGCTCTGCGGTATGGCCTGCGGCCGGGCCCATTGTTCCCTCACCTGAAGGAGAGCCGTGCGGATCAGTAGTAGGACTCCCTGATCTGTTCCCACTCGGATTCTGGAATAAGTCCTTAATGGAGGATTATTTGCCCTGGAGATACTTCTTGGGGCGCTGAGTAGCCATGAGCGGCAGCATGCGTGTGGGGGTTGGTGTATCTGTAGCAACTGCCGGGTCCCGTCCCGAGAGGTGTTGCCGACTCCCACTGACATTGGTTCCCCCTCCCTGCCACCCCTCCTGAAGGGCTGCTGTGTGAGGTGAGCAGTCATGGCATCACTCCTGACGTTTGTGCACCTACCCCACCAGCCAAGTACAGTTCCTGAAGTCCGGGGTGTTCATGGAAGCTGTGGGGGGCCTAAACACATTGCCACCTCCTTCGTTGCGGGTGTGGGGACCCCACTTGACACGATCTTCTCCAATACCCTCTCCGAGCAACAGTTGTGGGGCCAGTCACGCGCCAAGTCTCCCAGCACTTCTTCACCACAGGGTCCACCGCTCCTTCCCGTTCCGATCCAAGGCGGCTGCCGCCTCGTGATCGCTGGTCTCAGGAGGGCCTCCGCTTGGGGCCGCACGCCCGCCTGGACAAGTGTTTGTCCCTCACGCCGCCGCACCTCTCAGGTGTGTCGAGACTCCGCTGGCACCAACAGTGGTGCAGGTCACTGTGCATGTGCCACGCCTCCGGCAGCAAACTCCTCGTGGTGGCCTCCGCGCCGTTCCTGTCTCTGCCCTGCTCCCTGCTCGGAGCGCGCCATGACAGGAGACCACAGCAATGGAGGGCCACCCCTGGGTCTACAGATGCCTTTAGCAGTCTGGTCGCCCTGAGATCTCTGTACAGCTAATTCTCGGCTCCCAAGACTACCTACAGATGCCTTTAGTTGGGCTCGGCGAGCGGAGTCCCAAAGAGATGGTGCTAATCCGCCACCATCTTAGCCACGCCCCCCTGCTAGGTACAAAAATAAAAAGTAGAGGGGCCAATATGCATCCTTGCTTTAGGCCCCTGTTGGTCATGATGTTATTGGTTGGTGATCATCCAGAGGATACTCCTATTTTTACCCTGGTGTCAGTGTACAGGGCGATTAGAGTGTTCAGTAGGGATTGCAGGATGCCCCATTTCATTAATTATTCCCAGAGTCTGGGATGAACAACGCTGTCAAAAGCTTTACGTTACTCAATGAAGACCAAATATAACAATTTTCCTGTTGTAGCGAGCATCCCCTCAATCATGTGGGCTAGACAGGTCAAATTGTCTTCAATGTGGCAGCCCCTTTGGAAGCCGGTTTGAGTAAAGGGTATTAATTTACAGTCTTCCACCCAGGTAGTCAGTTCTTGAAGTAGAGCACTTGCATAGGCCTTCCCTTCAACTAGCAGAAAATCCATTCTCACTTTATATTTGGGGCTTCTAATGGGCAATCTTTCCAGTGCTTGTTACAATTTATTTAGAAACCTCCTGGGCAGAAATCAAAAGAGAATTAACATAGATATGTCCTGATTATATTTCAAAAGCTTTCTAAAATCATCTAAATGGGACTGCATATTTACCAAACTTTACACGTACCAACTCTCCCCAAACATGTAGCTCCTTGAGAAGTTTGGGTACAATAATGAGGAAAGTGTTACTCCTGAGTGAAGAAACACTGTTGTGCATGCACACAGGTGGGCACATGTTATACCCCTCTGTATGCATGCACAAGCCGAGGAGGTACAGGGGGCCCGTTTACTCTCCGCCAGGGTTGAAATGAAGGTGGAACCTCCCTGTCACCGCCGACCGAGAGGAAATTGGTAATATGCTTTGTGGGACCACGGCAGTCCCCCCAAGCATATTGCAGTCTCCTGACTGCCACGCCACCTCCAGGAAATGGCAGTTCCCTGGCAACGTCGGTGGTCCCAGGGTGGTCCAACTACCCAACTCATAGCTGGCAGATGCCTTCCAACAAAAAGTCAAACAAGTCTTTTATGCCTTCGTTCCCTAATCTCATCTGTTTGCACCCACAGATAAATACCCAAGTGCTAGTCTAGCCTTCCACGCCAATACAGATATCCCTTCCACCACCATACTGGCTATGTTTCTGCCAATCACACTCGACCGAACTATCGATCTGATCTTGTTAGTTAAGTCTGGATCCCCCTCTGATCCACGCCCTCCCAAAATTTTGCACCTTGTCCCTGAAATCACGGCACCCACTCTCTGGCCTATCTTTAACCTCATGATTTATTCGGGGAACTTTCCCTCTGACTAGAAAAGAGCCACTATATTGCCACTCCTGAAAAAAACAAATTTGGATCCTGATGACTCCTCCAGTTACAGACCTATCTCTAGTGTACCGTTTCCTGCTAACATTATAGAAGGATACCTAAATGAGGAACCGTCTGCCTTTCTCGCTGAAGGTGACATCTTCGACCACTCGTAATTTGGCCTCCGGGCTCACCACAGCACTGAGCTGGCCCTACTTACAGCCACGGAGGAACTTAGGCAGACCCTTGATAGAGATGGGAGTGCTGGCCTTATCCTTCTAGATCTCTCAGTGGCATTCGGCATGGTCAACCATGATGTGTTTGTTGAACGCCTTGCCTCCCTGGGAATCAGGGATGAAACACTCCTACTCAGATCCTTCCTCTCATACAGGACACATTCAGCAGCACTTGACTCATTTGTCTCCAGAGACTTCTCACTACCTTGTGGAGTACTTCAGGGCTCTTTGTTGAGCCCCATTCTTTTTAATCTGTATGTCAGCCCACTGGCCAAGCTTATAAGAACCTTTGCATTTACGCTGGTGTCTTATGCGTATGACACACAAATCATCGTGTCCATCAACAGCTCATCCGCATATACTGCATCTCGATTCAAAAACGGTATGAGGCACATAGGGAAGTGGATGCAGACTAACAGTCTAAAACTTAATACCTCAAAAACGGAAGTTATGCTTTTAGGTAACACGCCGATTATCTGGTCAGACAGCGGGTGGCCAAGTCACATGGGCCTTCCCCCAGCACCAGCCAACAAGGTTAAGAACCTTGGAGTTCTCTTCAACTCTAAGCTCTCCTTTGAATCCAAGATCAATCATACAACAGCAGCCTGCTTTTTTATTCTTAAATCCTGAAAAAAGTACTTCCATTCATTTAAGTATGGGCGAATTTTGGGGATCTGCTATCCGCAAATTCATTCAAAATCTCAAAAAAAATCTGCGAGTTCGCAGGAAAATCTGCGAACGTGCAGATTTTTAGAGTAGAGTAGAGTACTTTCTACTGGCTAATCAGTAAGTGCTACCTCGTTGGGTAAATGAGTGCTTTTCCTACACTACAGCTGCGGCATCGCAGAAATAAGTGGTCTCCATTTGCTTATACTCCAAGCACAGTTGCACAGAAACGAGTGACAAAGCACCTTCTATAAGTACAAAAAGCCGGAGTTAATCCTTTATAACGACTACCAGAGATCTATATCTAATATAGAGGGTATATACTCACATCCACAGAGTATTTTTAGTGATTAAAAACTCCACTTGAATCACAATGGGAGTAACATATAGCAGCGACACGGGCCAAGTATTAATTAAATGGTCCTCAAGTCGAGCAAGGCTGAAATCAAAACGAAACATGGCTGGAAAAACATGCCGTTGGAATCTTACATAAAAATCTCAAAGACAAAAACAAAAGAAAACCCTTACCTGCTCTGACTATGGACAAGTCTGCAAGGCAGGCTAAGCACTAATTAAACAGTCCCACCAGTCGAGCCAAGTGACAAACAAACGTACATGGTTGGAGAAAGGTGCCGCAGAGATAATAGGTAAGGATTTTTATAAAACGAAGGAAAGAATGATTATGTTTACATGCTCCAACTATGAGCAAACCTCTACAAAGTGCACCAGGCCTGTTGAGTAAACGTCCGGGCAAAAAAACGGAAAGTGCGCGGTGTGTCGAACGCAATGTTAAAATATCGCTGGACGCGGTGCAAAATCATTAAGGTAAAAATAAAACTGTCAGTAGTATGTGACGATGCTCATAACTCGTCTCTTTCACCCACCTATACTAATGATAAAAATAGGATTGTAGTATGAGATGATACTCGTACGTCGTCTCAGCCCGCCTTCACTAATGGTAAAGTCGTAAAACCATTAGTGTGTAAAAATATGAGTGAAGAGAATACTCACCAGTGGTAATTAAGAAAACGTGTATAAGGACCAACTGAATTAATAACCAAACCAGAGTTATTATAAAAGATGAATTGCTAGGGCCCACGCACTCCAGTGTGTAATGATGTAACCGGCCAGTTATGTTAAGGGGAGCATCGTGCCAGAATGAACCTTGCCCAGAAGTCTCCACTGGTTTGTGCGATACCTCGGCTCTAACTGCCCAAAATACGCCCGCAAGCGGATTCGCGAATTTTTAGGCAATTTCGTGAGATTCGCGGATCGCGAAATTGCCAAAAATCTGCGAGCGGAACGGATTTTGCGCCCACACTTACGTTCATCCCATTAGAACTCAGGAAAACAGTTGTCACAGCCTTAATTGGTTCAAGGCTGTACTAGGACTACTGCAATGCTCTCCTTACCAGTGCAAGCGAGGACAGCTTGCGTAAACTGCAGACTACTCAAAATGCTGCTGCCAGAGTGTTGCTTGGGCTTACTCAGTTCGATTCAGTCTCCATGGCTCTCACAGAGCTATATTGGCTGCCCATCAGTAAGAGCATTCAGTTTAAGGCCTTACGCATTGCATTCAAGGCCACACATGGCAAAGGTCTATGGCAACTGTCACAACTTTTTTACACCCTACATCGCGGGCAGATCACTAAGATCATCTAACAGTGGCAACTTAAGATATCCAAAGTAAAATGGGGAGGAAAAAGTTTTGCTCACACCACTGCTAAACTCTGGAACTCCCTGCCCACACCCCTCAAAAATGAACGTAACCTTATAAATCCCTAATTTAATTTCATTTCATAATGGGACGGTCAGACCGCTGGTGCGGCTGTGGCTGGACTGCCAACGCTGTTGCCACTACGAGTCTGGTGGTCCAAGGACAGCCACACTTGTAAACAGTACCTAAGTGTAACTGTTTTGCATTTCTATTTGCGGCCAATGTTCACAGCCTGTATGTGAGGCAGGCTGGCACCGGATAAAATAGAGCTTAGTGTGCTTTAGTGACAAGTGAGCGCCGGTAAACTCTGCCATGCGATGGCTAGCAGAGTTTTTGACGAACTCTGCACTCCAAGCGTTTTCAAAATTCCTCCAACTCCACCTGCGGAGCCTAGTTTACCGCCCACCCCTAGTTTCTGCTAGGGGCTTCTCTTCCACAGGCTCATTGTGAAGGGGAGCCAAGGGCCTGTCCCTGGCTTCCTCCATTGGGCTTCTCAGGCGAGGGCTCTTTCTCCTCTAACCTCAGCTTGTGCCTTGCTTCTACTTCCCACCTCTGCTTCCTTCTTCATTCAGTGCTCCATGCTGTTCTTCTGGGTAGCGTTTTGACCTTAATGTCACTCCATAATGCACCCTCGTCAACCTGAGCATACACTGGGGTGCATACCCTACATCGCCTCCCTTCAGCATCAAGCATTGGAGGGTTGAGACCTCTATCTTCCTCTCCACTGATGTTTCCTCCTCCAGAACTGCTATAGACCTCCCTCTGACTCTAGGGCATTTAGAGGGCATGTTAGGAGCATATGGTCCTTGTTCCACTGGAGCTTGATTGGCCACGACTGATGGGTGTGGATTGAACTAAAAAGGAGCCTGATACTGGACTTGGAGGGGGCTGACTGCGTCAGGGCTGGTTAGTCTGATGGTCCTGCCTGGTCGGGGGACCACCATCCACCTCGACTAGTGGATTGGTGTAACCCAGCAGAGGGGAGGCTGGGATGGTAGGCATCTAAGAGAGCACATCCATGCTGGTGTATGGTGGGGGAGGTGCATGCTCGAGGATAGTCTTAGAGGAACAGGTCCACCTCAAAGATGGCCCATAGTTCTAATGGGGCCTCTTGTTTAGCCCAAGTCTAATCTGCAAACGTGGTCTATAAGTGTTTCCTTGTGTGTTCTATGATGTTGGTATCGAACTCTCCCCCCTCAGGCCAAAGAAATGCGTGTGCCTTGGTATAGGCTGACACTCACTGTAGAGTTTCAGTAGTTTCTGAGCCTGTGTGAGGCACCTAGCTTGCATGTGATCTAGTTTTGTCTCCATGATGGATTAGGAAACTTATTAGGGAGTTTATAAACTTTTGACTGTTTCAAGGTTTATAATAATTACAAATTCTACTCTGATCATCGGGAAACTGTGTACATGGGGTTTTACTAGCAAACATCTACTGGTTGTGAGCTCTATAAAGATGATGCATAGTAAAAAACTTGACAACTGACAAAGGCAAATGCAATAAAATAGTAACAACCTGTAACAAAGTGATTTGGTTAGTTCAGAACTGTCCGGATTGATTTTTTGCAGCAAAATAGCAAATGTAGAATTCTGGTGCATGGAAAAAATTGTTATTATCTCATAAACGCATACACTAACCTGACATAACATTCAGGAAGCACAATTGCACTATTTTGACAGCACCACATCAACTAAGCATAATTGGAAAAGCTTAAAAAAAAATAGAAGAGCACCTCCTAGCGCCTACAGCCTGAGAAAAGGGGAGACGCTGTTTAGGACACAGAGCTAGCTGAGCCGATAGTCTGTTAGTATCGGCTCGGGGGACAAAAATACCAACAATTTATGCGGAGCAAAAGGAACAAGCTCGTAGAGCAAGTGCGCTGTCACCTGCACAGCAGAGAGAGACCAGCATTGGGGCCATTCTTACTGGGACAACCTGTGTTTTTGATGATATATATATATATATATATATATATATATATATTTTTTTTTTTTTCTTTGCTGAGTTCTTCCGTCACACTACTGTCATTACGCAAATCATTTTCCCAGGCCCCCACTCAGGGCCAAAAGAAACTGCAGTTCCGAGTCTGACTACCTGAGGGAGGAACTAACTATGTCTAGACGTTTCAAAGCAAGGGGATATCCCAACTGGATTATTCAAAGAGCCATTAACAAGGTTAAACTCATCAATCGAGAAACCCTATTTGCTAACATTGATCCCCTAAGAAACATTGAAGAGAAGGAGACAGAAGCACGCATCATCATGAACTACAGTGGCAATGCGGATAGTATCCGCAAGATCATTGTAAAAAATTGGAACATTGTAAAGAAAGATCCTGTTATAGGAGCAAGTCTACCAGAGAGACCGAGTATTACCTACAGACGAGGTCAAACTCTGAGAGCCTTGATAGTGCATAACGACATAAGCAATAACAGAGTGAAGAGAGGCATAGATCTTTGTGGTTTTTACCCATGTGGCCACTGTAAGGCCTGTAACAACAGCCAGATGAGAAAATATTACTTTTGTCCCAGCACCAACAAGATGATACAGATTAACCAATTTCTCACGTGTACTACATCTTTCGTTGTTTATGTTCTCGTCTGCCCATGCAATCTCTTGTATGTGGGCAGTACGAAACATATGGCCAAAAAAAGAATATTGGAACATCTTCGGGCTATCAGTAAAAATGATAAACAATACCCGGTGGCTCGCCACTTTGAAGCTTGTCATTTTTCTGATGCTACAAAACTGTCTTATTTTATTGTAGAACAGGTGTCTGTAGGACCAAGAGGTGGTAACAGAATACTTAAACTAAGACAACGTGAGTCCAAATACATTATGAATCTATGTACCAGATTTCCGAAAGGCCATAACATGGATGAGGAGATGGTTAGACACCTGTATGAATAACTACTGTTGTTGGTTTTTGGTGAGAGTTTATACACGCAACTGTGTATTATACTTGTCTCCTCTCTCTTATTCTCACAGGATGAAGGTGAAGGCCCTTGCCGCAGGCTTGTGACAAGTGGTGTCCTTTTCCTTTCTCCGAGATTCTTCATCCTGTTCATCCATGTATGTAATTTATATACTGTATAAACTTTTACACAATTTTTACGCTTTTGGGATTTTGATACACTGTGGTGTTGTCAACATGTAACAGTTTTATTTATATCCATTCATTCGAATCACTGAGGGTTTTGTGTAACTAGCTGCATGTTATGGACTTTGAATCTGTTTGGTCTGAATTTCCGCTTTTCTCCACATGTGTGGACAGTATTACAGGCTCATTTGAATACAAGTATGTCGAATTATGTACATCATCAGAAACCTTTGGGAGGAGTAGCGCACTAAACAGCGCAACATTAGTATCCAGTATGGATGAAATCATTTACTTTAAGTAACAAAGGCACACTAACCAGCGCGATATTTACTCATTCCAATGATTCATATTATATTTTATGAATTGTATGCGTGGGCGCACTAACCAGCGCTGTATTTTCCACGAATCATGTTCTGGATGATTACACCCTGTACCAGAAGTACCATCATACACTCTGTTAAGTCTATATAACACGTGACTTGACCACATGCACCACAGTACTTTTGACATATACTTATTGCCTTGTCTTAGATGATACCATCTCTGTACACTAATATAAAATGCACTAGACGTAATTTTACGTTATGTACTGTACCTACCCAACATGTTTGTGTATTATTTAGATTAATGCCACATGACCATTCCAAGATGGCGGATTTTGTCAGTCCTCTTTTGATGTCCACTGACACGGAAATGTTTACGTCCATAAAGCACGATTGTGGGGTTACAGACTTTGTGTGAACAAGCGCTTTGAAAGCGCGAAACGCGTCGCAAGGTTTATGACTGAATAAACCCTTTCTTCTCTGGTGTACTACTTCTGACTCTTGTGTTGTTTGCTGAGTGCTCGTTGGAACGCCATTCTGCTTTGTGATATTTATTCCGGCTGCTCCGCCGTATATGAGCCACCTCTTCGAAGTGTTCGGACTGCCGGTAGGAGCTACTTTGTGAGAAAATATATATATATATATATATATATATATATATATATATATATATATATATATATATATATGTTAAGCAAATTGCCCAAAAGCTTGTTTTTCAGGGGCACTCAACAGCTCGCCTGTCATCCGACTGTTAATTTTCAACTCAGTGTTCTAGATTAAAATGTATGCCGACGCGTTTCGAGGAATTATCATCTTCTTCTTGGGCTTTCACACGATATGACAGCACAGACTCGCTTTTAATTGTAGTTTGCTGTTTTTTTACACTTCTGGCCCCCTAGTGGGCCGCACTCATCATGTGTGTTTGTCACGAAGCATTGTGGAACATTAAGTCCAAAGCGAGTATCAATCTCCCTTTCGTAGATGTGCTGCATATTGCCACTTTAACAATGTATTCCTTTAAGTAAGGTCCGGAGTTAGCAGGTAAGTTCCACATGAATTTGGGCTTGCTGTGCTGTTTTGAAGACCAGGAACAGTTCTGATAACAGCCTCTCTATTCCTGCCGTTTGACGAGATGGTGCACCCCATCGCGGTTTCGGCAGCCGCACAGAAAATAATTAAACAAATTGCCCAATTAAAACGAGTTTCGTTGCACACACTGCATCACATTTGGTGTTGCAGTGTGTGCAACGAAATGTGTTTTATTTATTTTTATGTTTACTTACCTGTTTAAGTCCGTAATCCATACATTTCTACCCCCCAACCTGCCCCTCCCCTGCCCCACGTCACCGCCCGGCCGGTACTCCCACTACCGGCCGTGGCTGAAAATATACACATATCACTATCAATCTGGAGGAATCTAAACAATCCTAGTCTTTCAGTTACTTATGGGAGTGTATGGTGTCAACCCTTGAGGCCCGATTAGGATGGCAGATGGAAAAGCCCTCCGACTGCATATCCTGAGGCAATACCGCTGGCCAGATTACGATGCAACTCACCTAAATTCCCACTGCAGTGGATGGAATAAACAAATTACCTTCCAATACGGGGGCAAAAGCAGAAAATCCTACCTCGGCGGACCTGGAAAGCTGGTCAATGGACAAAAAAGTCTGCACCTCCAGCGGAATGACCACACAGCTAATTAAGATGAGAAAGCGGAGTTGGTGTACGGATCATGGCAGTTCCCACTGCAGCGGTGGTGCACACGTCAAATGAATGGCAGAAGTAGCAATTCTACACTACAAGTCCCAAAGTGTGCCTGTACCATCAGCAGCCCTCAATCACATCAGACATGCAACATTGACACACCACAAATGAATTCCTGAAATTAAAGCCTTGGACAGCATGGAAGACACACCAGATGGACACTACTCATGTGGACACACCCACATACCACAGTATTTAAACCAACCCCATCCTGGACCAGCATCCTTTGCAATTAGGAACAGAGAGGGGCACTCAAACAAAGATATGGAGACAAAACCAACTTGAACAAAGAAGAAACCAAATTGAACAGGCAGGACACAGCATACCATCACACCCACACAACTCCACACACCATCCCCTTCACAACCACATACCTAACACTCCTCACTCAACAACACTTTCACCTTGCACCCTGCACCTCATATCCATTTGCAACATGACCAACACCAAAATGCCCAAATTCACTGACACAGAGTTGAAAGTGCTGGTAAATGAGATCAACAGGGTAGAACCACATTTGTATGGGATACCCATTGTGCGCAAAACTCAGATGTGGGCTAAGATCTACAACAAGGTCAATGATGTGGGGCATACCCCACGCACACTGCATGACATCAAAAGGTGGTGGACTGACCTCAAGAACTGGGTCAAGGCACGGGCACAGAAGAACCACCAGTTGGCACTTAGAACGGGCGGAGGGTCTCCCGTTCCACCACTAAGATTCACGGAATAGGTGGAGAAGGTGCTTGCCATACTGCATCCAGAGAGTCTTACCGGAATCGAGGGGGGAGAGGAGGCTGGTAAGTACAAACAAAATCTTCACATCCCACTGTAATGTACTGTTGTGCTCAACAAGTGAGCCTCAATGGCCAGATCAAAGCGACCTCATGGAGAATGCACGTTAACATAATGAATGTCTCATAAGACCTCCATTTCCTCAACCTGCCTCACAGAACAGGTAGGTAGCTATCTTACTGTGGAGGGAATCAATGAGACCTAACAGCAAGACCACCACTTCCACAAGGCCCCCTGCCCACCCTCCGACATAGCATAGAGCACACTCCACACCCAAGGGACATGTGGCAGCCATTACCCTTCTATGCTACACTTAACAGGTAGATTATCAGCTTGTGCACCCTGGCCTCTCTCCTAAATAGCTTAGAACTCTGTGCCCACCACATCCCCTACTTGTTTGCCAACTCTGCAAAGCCCCATACGTTGTAGCAAGTGCACATACAGATCATTGCCATTAAGAGGTCACATGAATCACAGTGTCAGTGATGAAGTCACATGCAACTGCATAATCAATCCCTGAATAGCAAAGACACAAATGAAAATGTACAAGTCACATTGTCCCTTAGCATAAAGGCCCACATCAACTCCACACATTCATGAAGACTCATCCACACATCACAAAACACAGGAGGTCACTACATAACTGCACAACACAAAAAATGCACCTGAGGCATACAGGCAATTCCATAAGTCTTGTCAATTTAAAACCAAAGTACAAAACAATCTCAACAATAGAGCCCAATGCCTGGCACCGCAGTGGTGGAGCACTCTCAGCGAGAGCTCCTAAATTAGTAATCGGGTGCCAGTTCCCATTGGCTGATGGCTATTCCTCATAGGTGGTGACACACTGCGGAGGTCAGAAAGCGCCCATCGCAGGGGTGCAACATTTAATTGGAGTCACGGGCGGGCACCGCAGTGGTCGAGCACGCCCACCGCTGGAGTCATACAAAAAACTAACAGCAGCAATAATGAAGTAGCGGCATAGTATATAGATAGTGAGTGAAATATTGGAAATTTCCTAGCATTAACTGCAGTGGATGTGCATCAAATTGCTACCAAAGGAAATATCCTTTGCAAAACAAGACCCACACGTATGAAATTGTTGGTTATGCAATGTCACGTCACTAACTAATAAATTATGTACCTCCACATAATTTTCGACTGCTGAAATACTGTTCACAATGCAGAGTCATGTCACTGTCAAAACTCATGTCATCTTAAATGCAATGTTATATACATTACCATGAAGTTGTGCTGTCTACTGAACATGCTGACATAATGCCCACTGTTCTACAGGTGATCCGATATCAACACCAGGCAGAACTGTCAGCAATGAGCCCAGCCAGGACCCCCCTCCTCCCCCCGGAAGATGATCTCTCAGATGGAGATCCAATCCATTTCTCGGACAAGGGCGACCAACTTGGCACTTCAGGCGTGGCCGGGTAACCTCAGTCTCAGGGCCTCACAGTCCCCACCACCACCTCGACTACCACAACAGCAGCAACAACTGATCCCAGCAACCATGACATGTGTGCCAGCCAGTACAAACACCACTACCACTGCCTCCAACACTGTCCCTGTGGCAGTTGCACCCAATACCACAAGCTACCCAGAGGATGCTGGGGACATTGTGCGGGGGCAGCGGCAGGCACCACCCCAGGTCCGTGTTTGCAGGGCAGGTGGGAGAGCACCCCAGGGACAGTCCCAGGATGAAACTGAGACTGAGGCCTTGGCCACCGTTAACACTGTCCTTGGTGCATACCATCAGAACCAGGGGCAGATGGGCCAGGTCTTGGAAGAACTGAGGGAACTCCACCTTCTGCAAAGGTCCATGCATACTCGCTTGGGTGTAATTGCTTAGTACATGGGTCAGCTAGTAGTTGTTCTGAGGGACATCCATGCTGCTCAACTAGCCAACCACCCACCCAGTGGCCAGCCTGACAATAGTAATAACACCACAACAGCTGCCACAGAGACGGGTGAGGCAGAAGGCACAAACTTCTCAGACACCTCAGTGCATGCTGCAGGTTCTCCCCCTGGCAAAACTGTTGAGAGGACTTCCGAGGAAGACAAACGGAGGATCACATGGCAAAGCACCTCCCAAAACCCATTTCAGGAGCCAACTATGATGTCACCTCTGTTGCTTCCACCAATGACTTTGTTGCAGATCCGAGCCCACATTTCAACAATGGTGGGAGTGTACTGTTGGACTGTGTAATTCCAGCCTTGTGTGTTCCACCCTGAGTACTAATTTACCAGCACTTTCAAATTCATCACTCACTTGTCTCTTATTGTACAAATAAACACTATTCACAACACTGAGCCTTTATGTCAGTACCATTTTTATCAGAGTAAATAGCATGTTAACTTACATTGCTACGTATCACAAGATTTGAATGCCACACTCCGTTATGAGTGCGGAGGAACCTAGAAAGACAGAAGAACATAACATGTTGTTGATGTACGATGGCATGACAGCTAAAGCACAGCACCAGGCCACACTATACATGAAGCATTCCAGATCACACTGGCCAACTACATCAACATGGACAGAAGGGGATGGGAGCTTATTTCTACATCTCCCAGCACAGTACACACCTTAGCAACCTGCTAACTGCACTTCATCTCAAATGCTCACTAGATTACTGTGCGTTGTGATACACCAAGGTATTTGGAGGTTAGTGCTGTCAGTCTCTAGTCACATGTGTACATGGATATCATCCACCATCAGTGGAGAACAGAATCTACAAATAGGTGACAGGTGAGTAAGCTGCCACAATACACTCAGCTCTCTGTACCTCTCCTTGTCCAACTGAAGTCAAACCCTCCTGCCACATTAGAAGTAGGCACATTCACCTAAGTGCACTTTCCTTGATGCTAAGGGATGAACTGTGCTGATAGATGAAGCAGTGTCCTCTCAACCCCCTACAACAATCCACATGGATATGACGAAAGTGTCAATGACTCACACAGCTCCACACAATGTAGCACTCACGAGTGTGACAACAAGAGCCACCACCCAAATGAATCATGTTAAAATTAGATTGTGGAACATTTAGCGGTCAGTAAGTCAAGTATAGTCACAAGTGGATTTTAACATATATTTGTTGATTGTCATCAGTTTACATTAATGCACCCCAGTCCCAGCCACAGGTTGCACAAGCCCCTCCTATAAACTACACGGAACTGATAGATTCATGTACATCTCAAACACATTTGCTTCCTGTGCAGGGCTTACATATACAGTAACTGTTTCACGTGTCCATTGATGCAGGGATGTACTCATCACTCCCTCACATGTAAATGTCTACAGTTATTTGTGGCCTCACATTCCCACAATATAAGCAGTCTTCAAAGTTCACCAAGGCTGAAAGCTCTTTAGTTTGTAAATGAAGATAGACTCACATCTGCCCCTGAGACCTTCAAATTCCAGCTGGATCTAACCTCATGCGAGAGACACTGTCACAACTGAATACGAGTCTCCCACTCACTTTCGTGGTACTGATAAACAAATGTTTATACACTCCACATACAGAAATCCTTGCTCATATCACTATCTTCCTTGTGGAAAATAGCCTTGTCACTCCCATATAAACGATTTAAGGAGTGCTACCGATGCTCACTCAAACAACTTATTGTCGTGTATTTGGCATTTTTGCAACATTTCTTCGGCGGTTGGGAAAAGTGCATGTTCAAAAACAGCTCCAAAGCAATGGCTGCACATCCTGTGTTCCAGCACACCCCCTGTCACGTGCAACTGTACCGTGCATGAATGCTGTATATTTTCGGTGCGTTTTCATTGGCTGTGCTGTGCATCAGTTATAGGCTAACCTTCCACTGTGCCTATTACACCTGTGTGCAACCTGTGTTTTACTGTTGCAGATGCCCCTTTCAATAGGCCATGGATGTCTGCCTTTCCAACACATCGATTGCTGAACTGGATTTTGACCTGTGGGTGAGTCTTTTGTTGTCCCACAACCAGGACTGTGCCCGAGATAGCCGTTTATGGGATGCCTTACAACTTGGCAGACGTGCTGGCAGCTGCTCATGTGTGTTTGCACAACTTCTGGTGTGCAATGCCTACATTGGAACACTCCTCTTATGGCCTGAAATGCTCCTTACGGACACGGGGTGCTAGTAGATTGGGTGGCAGTCCTGTTTGCTGAAGCTTACCATGATCTACTATTGGAACTGATTGCCTACTTAGCAGCAATTGCTTTATTGGATTAGTAACTACTTATCTGCATCCACAATATTTGGACCTAATTTTGCATTCTTCTGAACTAGTAACAGATTTAGTGCCAACAATGGACATGTCTGCATTTGCTTGGACTCTGATCACCTTTGCAGTCTGTAGCACTTGTTGGAACACACTTGTGCAAGGTGAGGTTGTTTCATGGCTGTAGTGGACATTGTCGCCAAGTACCAGTCATAATGCAGCTGTAGTGCCAGTTCATACATGGCTATGTTGTACTGCAAGTAGCTTAGTTAGTAGCTTAGAACTGTCTGCAGAGCATGTAGTCTGCGCTGTCCTGGAGTACAGTACATTTTAATATCTATGGGCAGAAAAGTTGGGTCTTCTGACAAAGTGCATAGAGCTATTGTGATCCATCACATGACTTGTCCTAGCAAGGGGAGAGGGCATCAGATCGTTGTACTCCCTCCTGAGTGCGCATTAGTATTGCATCTCCCTACCTGACAACTGAACATGTTACTATGCAGACTGTTTAGGTATGATGCATTTCCATGCATGTTGTGGCACATATCTTGCACGTTAGGACATGCCTATATAAATAAATATTTCACACATCAACTTGTATTCACTTGTAAATAGTGTTGAGAAGTAAAAGAGTGTGGATGACAGTGTGTGTCTTGTTCCCTGGATTACAGAGGGATCTGACATTGTTGTGTCATGTGCTATCTTTGTGCTTGTTTTACTGTCAGTGAGTGACAAAGCCACTGAGGCAGGACATCTAATGGGTCCAATGCTCATGGTTAACCAGTTGGTTGGACGACTCCTTCACAGCCTGCACAAATCCCATATTCATGTGCATCTTTTTTCTGAATGTGGCCAGATTCACTGCAAATATCCACCCAGCTTGTGAGACAACAGCAAAGCGCACAGACACACTCATGGTAACTGAATGATAACTTATACTCATTGGAACTTGTTGGCTATTAGCTGGTCACGCAGGTCAATACCTTCTTTTTCACCACTATCATCGTCACTGGGCATGTGTGGGTTAGCAACGGGGGGCTGTTGCTGGTCATCATCATCCTGAATCAGGGGAATCTTCTCGCGCAAGGCCAGGTTTTGCAGCATGCAGCACACGGCCACTATCTGACACACTTGTCCAGGTACTGAAACTCAACTTTAGTAGTCCAAAAGTGCCCTCCACCACATGACGTGTTCTCCCATGGGCATCATTGTAGTGCTCTTCCCCATGCGTAGTTGAATTCCGCAGTGGGGTCAGCAACCAGGGTCGATTGGAATAGCCTGAGTCACCTATTTGGGACAAACACAGATTAGAATATTTAAGTGTGATATGTGAGTGGAGCGGCATGTCACACATACATCATACTCATTGACACAGCCCACTCACCAACAAGCCAGGCACGATCTGGTGTAGATTTGCCATCAATTATGGTATGCTGCTATTCCACAGAATGAATGAGTCATGTGCAGAACCAGGACACTTGGCACACACGTGTGAAATGATCTGATCCACTTGGCATACCACTTGCACATTTATGGATTGTTGATGTTTGTGGTTTCTATATATGCTTTCACTGGCCTGTGATGGAACTAGGCCAATGTGGGTTCCGTCAATGGCGCCCGCTACATGTGGTATGCATCCAAGTGCATAAAAATCCCCCTTAATTGCTGCCAAATAATTGCACCTTGGGAACTGGATGTAGTAGTTCTAGTATGTCAGTAATGCAGACAGGACATTACACAGCACCATGCTGAACATGGTCTGTGACATCCCTCCTGTGCTGGACATGGTGTACTGGAAAGACCCAGTAGCAAAAAAAAGTAGTGCAGACATCACATTGACTGTAACGGACAATGCAGCCGTATATGTTCTGTTGGGCTTCAAATGGGGTTCCAACGGAGCACATAGCTCGCACATTGTGAGGCGATCCAGATGGAAATTTTTGATGATAGAAATGTCCACCATGGTTTCTAGGACTGGGACAGGGTGATAGATAGGCATGCTCCTCCTACATACTCTGGCAGGGGACACATGCAGAAGAAGAGAAGAATAGATGAGATGTGTGTAACAGTTTAACCAAAGCCTCACACAACCACCACATTGACATGACTCTTGAGGATGTGCCACTGCCTGCCATGCACATGTTTGACCATCCACGCCCCTCCGTGTTCTGGTACTGTACTGTGTGCTAATGATTTGTTTCCATTTGCATGCTGGCCAGCAGCACTGTTTCAGTGGGTGATGTGTAATATTAGTACAGACTTGATTTCAGTAATAGTTTCTGTGGTACGGTACAGATTAATTGCCAGTACAGTCCTCTTGTCTTGTTTCTGCATGGATGTTTGCCAGGGTTGTGTGGCAGTGGATATTAGCAAAATGTGTAGCTGTTTCCCTTGTGCCTGCTAGCCATCCTGGGCAGGCATCTTGGTCAAATTGCAGTCTGCGGTATATACCCTCCCATCACCCATGTTTATCTGTGACCTTGATCATGATTGGAGCTGTGTGAGTAGTGCTGGTAGGTGGTTGTGAGGGGAGCAGAGTGGCAGGAGGAGTCAGCACAGGCCAACGTTCGGGGCCATGTAGGTCTCACTAATGGGAATAGGGGGGGCATATTTCCCCAGACATCGTTGTCCAGCCCTTGCCTGCAAGCTTGCTGTGAGTTGTTGTAGTACCGGGGTTGCATGCATGGATGAGTTTGGACCTCTGCTGTTGTAAGCGGTGGCGTCTTATCTGCTGGTGATGCATCAGGTACAGAAACGGAAAGGCCCGTAGAGATGGACCCATGACAGCTCTAGTGGTATGTGTGTGTTGGACTTTGATTTTTCCTCAATGTTACTCTGCTTCTGCCATCCGCAATGAGATGGGGTTTCCAGTACGGTGGGATTGGCTGTTTGGTACATTGTAATCTGTTTAGTGGAGAGGATGTGATTCTGCACCCTGTTCTTGCTCTATTGGATTCGTCTGCCACCCTTATGTGAGGTGTAAACATGCGGATGCAGAAACACCACGCGGTACGGAAATGGCCTATGTTAGCCCATTGTAATATGGCAGTTGCAATCACCGCATGAGGAGCCACCACCAGCACTATGAAAGCCCTTCCATCCCCCATCCTAATGAGCCCCTTAATCGTTACATTAAATTCCCTGTGGCATACATTTATTCATATCAACCTTCATATAAAATCAATCATATTGTGCTGCCTGTACATTTTGATTCTGTTATCTACTAAGCCAATTTCATTGTATTCCTCCTGAGCTCAGTCCAATCTGGATTTTCTTGATCTTATCATTGCTCTTAATAAATGTAGAAGAACACACAGTGTATGAGCATTTTGCATAAGGTGCAGATGCAAAAGAGCAACAAGTGCCTGTCGGAATCCCAAGAAATTGTCGTCTCGGATGCATAAAATATTTACATAAAAAGACAAAGTGTAAATTATCCTGTGGAGACCTAGTGTTGCAGCCACAGGGCCCTCTATCCTCGGTTCATACTAGAAAACAAGGAGGAGAGGCAACCAAGTGATGAAACATATTAAATCTAAAACGTGTGATTAAAAAACACTCATGGGGGCTAGTTAAAATAGAAAGGTATGGTTCCATGCCCAAAACTCATTTAACTAAAGCATAGGCTCTTACCATTGGCTTATTAAGCTCCTTTCCATCACGCTCAGCACTACTTGTTTTGAAAAATAGGTCTTTGATTAACTTTTTATCCACTTTCTTTACTGACTCGTGATTCATGAAAATATCAGGTTTTCCCAGGGCACTGAATGATTTTTTAATGTATTTAAGCCAGGGGATTTTTAGAGCGTGGTCCAGGGAAAGACAATCCAAAATTACAGCTTGATTAAAAGAAGCCTCTTAGTTGGACCATACATTCACCCAGCAAAGCAGGGGTTTGACTGCAGCTAAATCTATAATATAATTGACCCCCAGCTCCTCATGTACAGCGTAAGTGGATGTCCCCTGTTGCACTTTTAAAATCTGTCTTAAAATACATATTTTGGGTGATTTGTAGCCTGTCATCTGCCTTGTAGCCCCAGATCTCACTCCCGTACAAGGCCTTTGGGTATACAAAATGACTGATATAATTTTAAAATCACCCCCGGGGACCATGTGCCTAACCTATTGGTAATTCTCCGATGGCTACCAGTGCTTTATTCATGTCCTTTGCTTTTTCCTCCTTCAGGTTAGTCCAGTTCAATTTATCTTCAAATGAAACACCCAAATATGTAAAAGTTGAAATTTTAGCTAGGCTAGCAGTGCCTGCCTTATAGGATTGTGTGCTAGTACCCGGCACCCTAATTCCACAACAAATGATTTCTCAAAATTGGGTAATAATTCCAACGTATTACTGAAGGAGACAAACCGATCAATTAACACCTACAATGCCCTGGGTGTTCGTGCAATAAGCACTGCATCGTCCCCATATAGCAAGACTGGCACTGGTCTGGTGCGTACTCTCGGGGTATCAGTGTGCAGTGAAATCAGGTGGAATTCTAGCCCATTAATGTACAGTGTGAATAAAAAGGGGGCGAGGATGCACCCTTGACGCACTCCTCTTGAACAGCTAAAATGGTCACTGAGTCCCCCCTCCTATGTATAACGAACTACAGCCGATGTTTTAGTTTATAAGGCCATTAAAACATTTATTATTACACGCTCTATGCCTATCTCGTCTAATAGATCCCACAGTTTACTATCGTTCACTCTGTCAAACGCTGCGGTAACGTCTATAAACCCCAGATAGATAGAACCTGCTTTGGTGATTGTATATTTTGAAATCAGCAGGTAAAGATTCAAACATTGACCAACTGTTGATTTACCTGTTCTGAAACCACATTGAACACCTGAGATAATTCCATTACTCTCTGCCCATTCTGATAACCTATTTGATAAAACCCTACCCACAACCCTAACAGTAGAGTCTATCAGGGATATGGGACGGTAACACTGTGGGTCGTCCTTGTCACCCTTCTTAAAGATGGGGACAATAATATTGAAAGACCATGACTAAGGCATTGCTGTCCGTGCTGCTGCATTAAAACCTGTCTGCGCCCGTCCGTGCCTGGAACGTGCCCAGCACCAGAACCCCTGGCCCCTGCACCCAGCACGATGACCGCCGCCACTACGACGCTAGCACTCTGCATGCTCTCAACTCCGGATCACACCTGTTTCAAGGCCGCCCCGAAATGCACACACTGCCCCTTCACCTGCCAGACCTGCAGCTACACCAGCCTCAGAGCTGATGAACCACCCCCCAAGAAAGACCCCAACCGCCTCTTTCCCCTTGAGAACATCAACAACAACAACTCCACAACCCAGATCGATAACCTCGCCAACCTCGGACTGAAGCAACTCGTCACAACGCCCACCCACTCCGCCAGCCAAACGCTTGACCGTGTCTTCTCCTTAAGCCCACATGTCTCGGTCAGCCACACCACCGAACCCCTCTGGACCGACCACTGCTGCATCCACTTCGCCTTCCAGAAGCCCACAACACACCATCGCACCCAACAGATCCCCCGCCGCTGCTGTAGCAAAATCACCGAAGACCAACTACACGCAAACCTTGCTCTCAGCCCAACCACCGAACCCTCCCCACACTGACAACGCTGCACACAGCCTCAGATGCTGGATCGAAGACTGCGCCAACACCCTCGCCCTGCTGAAGAAACCCCCGCACAGAGACACCAGCAACAGGGCCAGCTAGTTCACCCCAGAACTCCTAGCCTCCAAGCAAGCCTGCCAGAAACTAGAGAAGAAATGGCATAGTGAGCAAACTCCTGACAGCCACGCAGCACACAAGGACGCCATATGCAACCTTCACAACCTCATCAGGGCGGCCAAGAGGACCTCCTTCAAAGACCCCCTCAACAACAACACACACAATAGCAAGGAGCTCTTCAAAATTGTGAAGGAACTCTCCAACCCCAGCTCCAACACCAACGACATCCCGCCGTCACAAGCCCTGTGCGACTCCCTTGCCACCTTCTTCCACCGCAAGGTAGCAGACATCCACGACAGCTTCAACACATAGACATCCCCAACAGACAGCAACACAACAGACCCTCCGCACACCATCGACCACGACCCCCTTTTAGCCTGGGCCAGCGTGAGCATCGATGACACCATCAAGACCATGCGCACAATCCACTCCGGCTCTCCGTCAGACCCATTTCTGCACCACGTCTTCAACAGAGTAAGCAGCTCCATCGCACCCCACCTGCGCAACGTCATCAATCTGTCCCTCGAGACCGAGACCTTCCCAGAAATCTGGAAACACGCCGAGATGAACGCCCTACTCAAAAAACTTAAGGCAGACCCAAGAGACCTCAATCACTGCCGGCCCATCTCGCTGCTCCCCTTCCCGGCAAGGTCATCAAGAAAACCGTCAACAGACAGTTAACCTGATTCCTAGAGGAAAACAGAATCCTGGACCATTCCCAGTCAGGGTTCCGCAGCAACCCCAGCACTGAGACAGCCCTCATTGCCGCCACCGATGACATCAGGACCCTGCTGGACAATAGCGAGACCGCAGCACTCATCCTCCTAGACCTCTCTGCCGCCTTTGACACAGTCCGCCACTGCACACTATGCGCACGCCTCCACGCCGCAGGTATCTGAGACAAGGCTCTGGATTATACTACCTCCTTCCTCTCTGGCAGAGCGTCCGCCTCCCCCCATTCCGTTCCAAAGCCTCCAAGATCATCTGCGGCGTACTCCAGGGATCCTCCCTCAGGCCGACGCTGTTCAACATTTACACGTAGCCCGACAGCACAACCTCAACATAATCTCCTACACCGACGACACTCAGCTGATCCTCTCCCTCACCAAGGACCCCATCACCGCCAAAGCCAACCTCCACGAAGGAATGAAGGCCGGCGCCGACTGGATGAAGACCAGCCGTCTGAAGCTGAACTCAGACAAGATGGAGGTACTCATCCTCGGCTCCAACCCTTCAGCCTGGGACGACTCCTGGTGGATGATGGCACTGGGGGCAGCCGGACACCCACCGACCACACACGAAACCTGGGAATCATCCTCGACTCAATGCTCTCAATGACCAAGCAAGTCAACGCTGTCTCATCCTTCTGCTTCAACACTCTTCGCATGCTCCACAAGATCTACAGATGGATCCCGACAGATACAAGAAAGACAGTCACCCAGGCCCTCGTCAGCAGCAGACTCGACTAAGGAAACACCCTCTACATGGGAGTCCCGATCAAACAACTACAACGCATCCAAAACACCTCAGCACGACTGATCCTCGATGTACCACGCCACGGCCACATAACCCCCCACCTGAAAAACCTGCACTGGCTCCCCGTCAACAAGAGGGTATCCTTCAAGCTCCTCACCTACGCACACAAGGCAACCCACAAGACTGGCCCAGCCTACCTCAACAGACGACTCTCCTTCTACATCCTAAACCGCCAGCTACGTTCCGCTGACCTCTCACTCGCCACCATCCCGCGCATCCGAAAACAAACACCGGTGGGGGATCCTTCCCCCACCTCGCCGCCAAGACACGGAACACCCTCCCACTGAGCCTACGACAGACCCAAGACCTGCTGACCTTCAGGGTGATACTCAAGACCTGGCTGTTTGATCAGTAGCAACCCCCTCAGCGCCTTGAAACCCTTGCAGGTATGTAGTGCGCTTTACAAATGATTGATTGATTGATTGATTGAAAGCGTGCCTTCTGTTGATCTTGGGTTATATGATATACCATTCTTGGTTTATCTGGTTCAGAAAAACATGGGCTATTAATGACCTTCCAAAACATGGTGCTATCCTTTAATTCACTTGCTTGAATCAGCTCTTCACAGGCTTAGTTCTGTAATAATAATCTCTGCTCTTTTAGTGTACATTTATAATTTTTGCGGCAAGTAGGTACCCTGATTTTTTGAGCGGTAAATCCTTCAATGCTACTTTTAGATTCCTTAACGCATTAGGGCACCCACTGTCAAACCATCTCAGAATATCCGAGCAGGCCGGAACTACCGGCACATTTAACAAGCCCGCCACTGTCTGTGCAATAGCGACAAGGGAACTAATTACGTCCTTGTCCGGGGGAGATGATTCAAGGCACTTCATGATATCTTTTTGTTTTACTTTAAAAAGGGAGCTGTTAAGAGCATTAGTATCCACCTGCGACCACCTCCGTCGCCTCTCCTGTTTCGTTGGCATCCAAGCCCCGCCCACCTGGTGTCCTGTGCTTCCTTTGAATGTTGTGCCCCTATCCCAAGAATCACAGGGTTATGATCACTAAAGGGACAATGCAAAATCCTAGAGGGCTGAATAATGTGGTTCATGGGCGATGAAGCAAAAATAAAATCAATAATTGTGGCGTGGCCCCTTCCTTTGTAGGAAGGTGGATGAATACTGCTTGGGGGTCTACGTGCATTTTGCAAAGTAAACATCAAATCATGTGTTTGAAAGGGCATTTAACTAACTGGGGAGTGCTCCAAGTGCCATACTTCTGAAGCCTGGGACATCTGGTTATCCATGGGACTTTGACCGATGTCTGGGCACAGATGACAATTAAAGTCAACAAGCAACACCAGATTTTCCTGAGGAAAATCACCAGCCTGTAATGACTCCAGAAACCTGGAAAGCTCTGTCAAACTTGAAGAACCTTGTGTATTATTTTTTGTGTTATAAAAATGTATTAGTGTAAACCGCAGACCTCTCCCCTCTGCTATATTAAGCCTTTGAACCACTCTGGAATCTCTTTTCAACAATTTTATAGCTACACCTAAGTCAAGTGCTATAAAAAATAATTAGACACCCATTTGCCAGGCCAGAGGGCGACCCTTCTGCTGGTAGGAAAAATGTCTTATAACCTTCCAGAAATAATGAATTTTCTGTCTCCCAGGTCTCCTGTAAACATATGATCTTGTATAAGGTTGTAAACTTAATCCATCTCTTGTCTCCAAATTTGGGAGATAGCTCTGCCACATTCCATGATATCAAGCTAATGTTCCGCCCACTATAGCAACTAAATGATTTGGCAGGAACTATCTCAGCCCCCCTGTGGTGTAACTGGCAGGAAGGAATGTTGGGGCATATTACCAAGGGCCTTATTGCCGCTTTAGCGGGAATTTTTCCTGCTAAAGCAGCAATAATTTTATCGCCCTATTACCTAGCTGTCGCTAACACAAGTTAGCGACAGCTAGTAGGAGATAGCGATCATCTTGGGGCCCACTTTGCATATCAGCGATAATTATCGCTAATGACATGCAAAGTGGGCGTGCCAAGATGTTAGCGACTGGAAACAGTCGCTAACATCGCTATCTCCTATTACCCACTGTTGGAAATATTCACGCTAAGCACGAACATCTCCAAAAGCTAACGCCTGCCCAGAGCAGTTCTTAGCCATGTTATCCAATGGTAGGTGGATAACATGGCTAAGAGCATTAGCTCGGTAATGCATGAATATCGCTGACTTTTCAGCGATATTCTGCATTTCGGCCGATTTTTATCGCTTAGGAGATAAACCTTGATAATAGCAAGGCTTCTAAGCGATAAAAATAGGCGAAGCACGGCGATAAAATTATAGCCACTAACCAAGCTTAGCGATGATTATCGCTTATTCTTGGTAATATGCCTCGATGTTATTAATCGTTTGAAGTAAAATAGCACTGTTCTGAGGATCGCTAGGCATAGTGTCCTGATTTAACGGTTCAGTTGGAGTTATCTGCGTTGTGCTATATGCCAGGCCCTCTACATGTCAATCCAAGCCATTTATATCTAACAGTGGGGCATAGAAATCCGAAGATGTTAATAGCCCCTCACATGCAAGATCTCCCCCCTCCCGACCATAGACAGGGTCCTTTGCTGGGATATTTGGTGGGAGTTTATAGAAAAAACCTAGAGGGAGTGTTTTAATCTCTGATGAATAGAACGGGAACTCAGCAGAGTGTCTCAGGATGTTTTGCGTCAGTACTGGAAATCTGAAGGTAACAATCACAACATTCCCCTGCTTTATCTATCTCTTTTGAAATGGCTTCCAAAGCTTTGGCCAAAAGCTAGTCAATAGTAGCCCTCTTGTTACTATTAAGATGGTCAGTGTGCACAGCCTTTCTCTTCCCCATAGTTGGTATATACAGGAAAATTTCGATTTTTCACAGCCTGCTGGGCAGAAAATCTGGATTTTATTAAGGACACGGAGGCTAATATTATGCAAATCTCCTTTATTACCACAGCTCATCAGCAATAATGGAATAGAACTTTGTGAACATTCTGAAGAGATGACTAGTCCCTCTCTGTCCAGGTATCTTCCTTCTTGTCAGGCTGCGAAGAAAGATGTTCAACATGAAGAAAGGAACAGGATTCCAACCAGTAAACTTTCAACTCCTAGTCCAGTAGATTCTTATTCTGAAAGAAGAAGAAGAATACATTTCTGAGACATTGTTCAAGTAAAAGGGTGGGTTACAAATCAGATCAAAAAATAGAGGCGGGATAATATTAGCCTCCGTGTCCTTAATAAAATCCAGATTTTCTGCACAGCAGGCTGTGAAAAATCTAAATGTTATCGCACGACACGGAGGCCATATTATGCAAGTTCAAAGTGCATTAAGAACATTATCAATCACATTAGAGATTGGTCTAAAATAACAAGATCTAAACATAGTATCATTAGACCAGTCTGCCGCCTTAAGAATTTCTTGTAAACCACCACCAAGGAAATAGGCTTTGGAAGCAGAAGCGCCCCTAACCGAATGAGCTCCAAAAATGGAGGTGTTCACACCACTTTCGCACATAACTCCTTTCACCCACCTGGCTAGAGTTGGAGAAGAAACTCCTTTATGGGGAAATCTAAAGGAAATTAATAATTGAGTTTCATTTGATTTTAGATTGGCAGTCCTCCTCTCATACTCTTTCAGGCATTTAACCACACAGAGTCTTTCATTCTGAGGAAAGAAGGGTAGAAGATAGAGGAAGATAAAGTTTTAGTTCTTCTCTTAAGGTAGAAACAGACAGCCTCTGGTTGAAAGGATCCGCTAGAAATATCTAGCGCTTTGACATCGGAGGTTCTTCTGAAAGATACCAGACAAAATAAAACAGTAAGTTTGAAAGAGATAGTAAGTAAGTTCTGTCCAACGGAGAGACCATCAATGAGGGAATGACCTGCAGAAATTGCAGATCTATAGACATTTACGGTTCTATAAGAGAGTCCGGAGGTAAAGTGTTCAGAAAGGTAGTTGATAACATGAACTAGATCAACTGAAACGGGATCGTGATTTCATTGAAGACACCAGCTAACCCATTTGCTCCACACCAGTGGATATGCCTTCCTTGTACCTTGAGCCCACGACTCAGAGATGAGTCTGAAAGCCTTTGGCGAAAGCCCAGCGATTTGCCATTGTCTCCTGAAATCCTCCAAGCCGTCAGAGTTAGGAGACCCTGATCCACGAGGGGATGAACGTCTCCCTCTGGACCCGAGTATTTCCCTGAACGAGGGTATCAGAATTGGAAAGTCTATGCTCATTTCCAGAATGACTGGAAACCAGGCTTGGGACCTCCAAAGAGGAGCTATTACAGTTATAATATCATGGTAGCGTCGAGCATGAAGGAGAAGCCGAGGAAGCAATGCAAACGGTGGGAAGGCATAAGATTTCAGTCCTCTCCAATCTTGTAGGAAGGCATCTACATTCTGAGCTTGAGGGTCCGGCCTCCAACTGAAGAATTCCTTCAGTTGTGTGTTAAGACAGTCCGCGAAAAGGTCTGTCCTGTATGGACCCCATATTGATTGAATGGTCAGAAAGTTTTGTCTGTCTAATCTCCAGTTGCTTCAGTGCCTGAAATTCCTGGAGTACCAGTTTGCTACTCCATTGCTCAGGCCTGGAATGCGTTCCGCTATAACCGAAATACCTTTGTTCAAGCAATATTCCCAAAAACTCTTCGCAAGGTCCGTTAGGCCCTTGGAATGTGGACCGCCCAATTTGTTGACATAACGGACTGCTGAAACATTGTCCATGCGTAATGTCACACAGCATTTCGCTGTTTTGGGTGTAAAACAGTGAATTGCAAATGAACCTGCCAGTAATTCTAAGCAGTTGATATGCAATCTCTTCTCTTGAGTGGTCCAACGACCGCCTGTGGAGTAATTCCCACATCACGCTCCCCATCCTTCAAAGCTCGCATCTGATTCTATTATCAGATCCGGTTGTTCCCCAAAAATGGCTCTGCCGTTCCACGCTTCCGCATTCCTGAGCCACCAAAGGAGTTCTGTCTTCGACTCCTGATTTAGAGAAATCATATGGCAATATGAATGGTTTGATCTTAGAGCACTCGCCTTTAGTCTTTGGAGTTCCCGATAATGGAGGGGTCCCGGGAAAATAGCTTGGATCGTTGAGGAAAGGAGGACGACAATTCTTGCTAGTACTCTAGAGGGAAGGTCTTTTTCGCGAGAGCCTTCCTCAACTCTTTCCTCACTTTCCTGACTTTTTCAGAGGGTAACTTCAGTTCCACTTTGAGAGTGTCTACCGTAAAGCCTAGGAACTGTGTTTGTTGGTTGGGAATAGTACAAGATATCTTGGTATTTTTGATGAAACCTAGATGTTCTAAAACCCGGATTGTAAGGTTTGTGTGGAGAGATGCAGTCTCTTTCGACTGAACCATTATAAGGATGTCGTCTAGGTATATGATCAGTCTTACCCCTCTCTCCCTGAGCCAAGTTGTTACAGGGCGTAGTACCTTGGTAAAACACCAGGGGGCGGATGATAGAACGAACGGGAAACTGCAAAATTGTTAAAGTTTTCCTAACCAAGTGAATTGGAGGAATTTCTGGTGGGGCTCCCAGATGGGAATTGTTAATTAAGCGTCTTTCACGTCTAACCTCGTGAGCCAATCCCCTTTCTCAAAATGTATCTTAGGAGGTGTATACTCTCCATCTTGAAATGTTGGTAGACTACCCAACGATTTAAGTCCTTTAGGTTTATTACGGGTCTCTGTTCTTTGTTCTTCTTCTCCACTAGAAAAACATTGCTGAGGAAACCTTTTGTTTCCGTCTCGATTATTGCCCCTTTTTCTAATAGTTCTTGTACTTCTTTGGAGACTAGATCTCGGTCTTTGACAGAGAATGTAGTCTCGTGAGGGCGACGTGTTTGAAAGGGGATACCTAGAAAGTCTATTTTGTAACCCTTTACTGTATCTAAGACCCAACTGTCTTGTGTTACTAAGTTCCAGTTCCCAGCGAACTGGCGTAGTCTCCCTCCCACCCTTGGAGGGATATCTGAATGGTCTTTCAAGGTTCCTACCTGAAGAAAAGGAACGTTGTCTCCGTTCACCTCTGAAGGTGCGTCCTCGTTTCTCTGTCTTTGTGGGAAGAATTGGGAGCCGTAGTTGTTGGAGAATCATCCTCCGAGGGTGTTGAAGGGTCTTGAGGATTGTGCTCCGCGGCCGGGGAAACGACCCCGCATTCTCCCGGCCCTGGTAAAAACTCTATCACTGAATACTTTTTTGATTTCTTTCTGTGATTTCTGAATTGAGCCGAATGCACTCACATATTTAGCCATTTCTTTGATGAAGTTTTCGCCAAAGAGTAGTCCTTGTGACCCGGCACCTCCGTCTTTCTTAGCTAATTCAATGAGTTTAGGATATATCTTAAGTAGGACTCCTTTTCTCTTTTCAGTGGAGATGGCAGTATTCACATTGCCGACAAGGCATATCGCTCTTTGCACCCATTCTCTTAGTTCCTTGACATCAATTTGGTTATTCAAAATCCTGGTATTAGGATGCTAACATAAGCCTCCGCCTCACAGCAGTATTTGCAAAGATTATGCCGAACCAAGAATACACTGACCAGCAATGCTGCAAACGCATCTTCTCTGCAATGCGCTCCTAGGCTACTGTGTCCTTCGAGCTCCAGTTGTGTCAAAATCACCAGCCCGGCCTCGTACGGCCGAGGACGGGCATAAACGGGCTTGCCCGCAGCCGCCCCGCGGTGCGGTGGAACCGAGCACCTCTTATGCGCCTCCGGGCCCGGTTGCTGGCTTTGGAGCCTCCTGGTGCTAAGGACGCTGAAGTTTGAAGTTCCCCAGATGCAGCAACTGGTGGACGGCTTGAACGAGCTCCAAGCAGCATGTAAAGATGAAGAGACTTGGCCAATAATCTGGTCGCAATCAGTGCACATACAAAATGTCATAGTATCCTTGCAATTTCTTACTGTATATAGAGTAAAAAGTAAGCATAGATATTCTCTTTGAGCTTTTAACATAAGAGCACGAAGCAACAGAAAATGACTTACAGACTCGGCCCAACCCCCAAAGTCACAACCACAGGCAGATTGATTGCTTCCACACTTTTCCATGAGCTAGTGTATTGCTTCACAGGCAGAGTGCTAAGCTTAAAGTTGATATACAATGATTTTTTGAAAGGGGAATACAGTTTGTCCAGATATGGTTCATAGATAAGATATGGAGCTGATTTAACTTCTGTCCCAACAAAATAATGAACATATATTGCCAGAACCTTTCCTTGCATGTGAGGCCAAGTGAGCATGCCAATGTCTCTAGTGTCATTGGTCCACAGATGCAACAGGAGGTAAGAATAATAAATCTGTTCTTATCAATATACACCTACCACCATGATATTCTGGTTGCCGATATATTGGCTATGATTATTTTGCAGTTCTACATTTCTGTAGTGGATATTCTCACATACATGGATTTCTTGTTGTGGCGGCATGGATTATCAACCTCAGTTGAAACAATCCTTTGTTCCAATTAATATAGGATAGTGACACACAGTCGTTGTAAACTGACTGTAGATGAACACCTGAAGAACTTAGGGCCTGATTACGACTTTGGCGGTGCTGCGCCGGCTTTGCTAAAGACTGCCAGACTTGTAATCAAGCCCTTAGGTATTGATTATGGGAAGACCTTTTCCTTTGGAGCAGTTGTCCCCTTCAAGCAGGTTTACTGACAACCATGGTAGAACATATTTAGGCTTACAGATTCACAGTTACATTGGCTTACAGATTCAGTTATATTTGGTGACACAAATCAGTGTATTGGTAAATCACTGCCAACTCAGTTTCCAATGTAAATAGGCCCACTAAGCCCATTTAAGAATCAGATCAAATAAACTGGTTTGGGTGGAAAATTTAAGTAGTTTACCATAATTTGCTTTGAATCATCGCTCTAATCCCTTTAAACAATTTTAACAGTAGAATGGATCACACATTGCTGTGGTCCTCAATAGAGATAGATAATGTTCTTCCTAGAAGAAGGTTAAACTGAATCAAGATTTATATTTTCTGAAACTATTTTAAATGCTTATTTTTCTTTGCACATCCTAAATAGTTTGACTTACATTTTGGGGGTATCGTCAGGTTATGGAAAGGGATAAAACTTGGAAAGAAAAGAAGAATTGCCCATATTCCACTACAAACATTTACACTTTTTCAAAGTTGATCTAGTCCAAAAGTCTCCCATCATAATATGGTCCAATATAACTTTGAATGTTAATATTTGGTTTCACAACTTCAGTGACTGCCTATGTGGCTGGATTAAGTAGCTAACCAGGAGTCGTTGCTGCTGGCAGGATGCCATGTAAAAGCACTGATAAACTGTTTGTTCATGTTTTTGGTATGGTGTGACATATTTGATATCACTGATGAATGATGTCTAGAATTGGGTTGTGTGAAGTGTCTTGAGATAAGTTCCATGTGTCTCAGGCTTCTGGACATTTGGGGTTCTGGATTTCTTACAAATTAAGAAAGGAAGCTTAGCAGGCAGAATGGATTATAGGGGAGTACTGCACACTGGAGGATCTGTACAACAATGACACTTGCCTAACCTTTGAGGTCATAGATACATTTGACATTGGAATGGGCTAGTTCCTCTCCCATGCAAGAATTGTGAAAGCTGTACAAATGACATGGGAGGGTTGATTCACAGAGAGCAACTGCATTGGAAGGCTGATACATGCAGATAAATTGTTGCCAGCAGTGTATAGAGCCTTAAAAACAAAACATGTTAACACCCTTACATGTTAGAGAAAAATGGGAGGGTGACCTTGGTATGGAACTGAGGGACACAGAGTGGCTTAACATACTGTAATATAAAAAAGAAATGTAAAGTCATGTGTGACTTCACTTTTCTCAATATAAACTACTACACATAACATATCTAAACCGTTCCTGTTAAGTAAACCATGTCTTACCAGAGCAGGAGAATTGCCCAGAGTGCAACATGGCAATGCGATTTTCTCCATATCTTTTTTATATAACCAATAGTTATAACATACTGAGGGCACATTATTGATGCTCTGCGAAGGACTGTGGATTCCCTTATTAGAAGCGCTATTAATCATTGCCTCATAAGTTTCCTTTGCCTACCCAGGGGGCGTGGTACCCTGTTTAAATTTGCTGCCTTCTCCTTTCTCTTGTGAAAAGACAGATTATGATACCTTAGATGCGACAGATCTTGGACCCTTTTCTAAATTTTGGCAAAAGTCAAGAGGATGTTGACTGTAAAGATAGTGATGAAATTAGTCTGTAATTGTCAAAACTCCATCAGAGGGCCACAGGGCAAACATGAGCTACTGGGCACAACCTTGGGGTTTGACGTCTTACACTCCTGATGTCCCAAGGCCTGACCTACAATGGGTCCTGAGCAAGTCGACCAAGTACCTCTTCAGCACCTGACTCAGTGGTAGCACAGGTCAAACAGTCCTAGGCTTCTCGGGGGGAGGTACACATAGGGGTGATCACAGGCTCACAACTCTAAGTATTTATATACCAACACAAAGTAAAATATGGGATTCAGAGACAATGACCACAGATCCCTAGGACAGGGCTCCCGTGTTTTGACAGGCAGGTTCCTGACTCTCTATTCCTTCTTGATAGAGGTTGTGCTTATTCCCCATTCACTGTAGGTGGCATTCAGATTAAGCACCACTTGTAGTCCGAGTCTCAGGAGTTCCACTCCGACTCTTATTAATGTCAAAAGTGTTCCAGTGCCCTGATACAACTGCCTTGATAGGTAATTTTAGAAACCCCTAGGTTTTGCCGAGAAGGATTTCAGATTATTCCCCAGTTAGGATCAAATTCAAACATTGGGAGCGGCAGCCGTGGACTACTATTGTCCTTAATGCGTGGTTGCTGAAAATACCTGACATCAAAGAGGAATTATGCACGCAAACCGGTAACTATTTTAAAGAAAATTTAGGTTTGGTTGATTAGGCGCTTTCTATATGGGAGGCATTTAAAGTGGTTATGTACGGGCAGGCCCTGTCACTAAAGACAGGCTACATCCAGAACAAACGTCGACTACTAGTCCAGTTGGAGGATGAGCTCAAACAATTGGAACAGAATACACAAATGGGCCAACAGAAACCACGCAACATTGTCTCGCACTCAAACAGGAAGAGTACAAACTCAAAGCTAGGGAACAAATGATGGCCAAACACCTTAATACCCAACACAGGCTATATGAATTGGGAGATAGAGCAGGAAAAACATTGGCATGGTTAGAGAGTTTGAATTTGAATTTGAAGGTGATTTATAGAGAGCATGGCTGCCCGAGAGCGTCCCAGCGCTAACTGAAATCCAGAGGTAGGGTCAGGCAGGGGCATGAAGAGGTCAGGGGAACAGCCATGTCTTCAAGGATTTACGAAATGACATGAAATTAGGCTGGGCCCGGAGGTCCGGTGGGAGAGTATTCCACATCTTAGACGCCTGATATGATCCTGGGTATTTGGGTCAGATGGGCGTTGGTTGAGCGCAGGGTTCTGTTAGTCGTATAGGGTGTCACGAGATCTTTAAGGACAGGGGGGACTTTACCATGCAGGATTTTGTGAGTTAGGCACATGGCCTTAAATTGCCCCCTTTGCTCCACCGGAAGCCAATGGAGTTCTTTGAGTGCAGGTTTGGCAGAGCAGCGTTTTTTTGTGCCTGTGAGGATTCGGGCGGCCGCATTTTGCACCACCTGGAGCCTAGATATGACTTTTTTAGGGGAGCCGAGGTATAAGGCGTTGCCGTAGTCGAGTCTTGACAGTATAAGACCCTGTATAAGTAGTTTTCTTGACTGGAATGGGAGCAATGGGAGGATCTTACGGAGGGAGCGTAGTAGGCCAAAGCATGTGCCTGCGGTTTTCCTGGCCTGCGTATTGAGGGTAAGCTTGTCGTCCAGCCAAATCCCCAGGCTCTTAATATCAGTTTTGGGGATTGGTGGTGGGCCCATGCTGGGAGGCCATAGGGACTCTGGGCGGAAGTGGGACTGGTTGCCCAACACCATTAGCTCAGTTTTGTCCCCGTTGAGCTTTAAGTGGGAATCGCTCATCCAGCTGACTATATCCCCCAGGCAGGACTACAGATCGATGGTAGGGAGTTCTGACTGGCAGAGGGAGACGACCAGCTGAGTTTCGTCCGCGTAGGTCAGGAGTTTAAGGCCATAGGGGACGACAATTTGTTCAAGAGGTGCCATGTATACGTTGAAGAGTGTAGGGCTCAGTGAAGAGCCCTGAGGCACTCCGCAACGTATCGGGGTTTCCCTGGAGATGCAATCTCCCTCCGCCACCTGAAAGGAGCGGTTGTGGAGGAAGGATTTTAGCCAGTCGAGGGCCGTCCCAGTGATGCCGAGGTTTTCCAGGCGTTGGGCCAGGATGCTATGGTTGACGGTGTCGAATGCTGCGCTGAGATCCAGGAGGATCACTGCCACTGATCCTCCTGCATCGATGATCTTCCTAGCTTCTTCGACTACCGCCACCATCGCTGTTTCTGTCCCCTGGCCCGGGCGAAAACCGGTTTGGGAGGTTTTTAGCAGCTCGTTGGACTCCAGGTAATGAGAGAGCTGGGAGTTGATGTATTTTTCCGCCAGTTTGCTAATGCCGGGGAGGAGTGATATCAGCCTGAAGTTAGCCAGGTTGTCCGGGTCAAGGTTTTTTTTTTTTTAAGTGCCTTCACCACCGCCTTTTTCCAGCTAGTGGGAACAGTTCCGGATTTGAAGGAGGCGTTTAGCAGGTTGGTCATAGGTGGTAGGACGCTCATGGCGACCTGCTTCAGATGTCTCACAGGGGCTGGATCATGAGGCGATCCGCTTTTGAGGGCTTCTAGTATGGAATCAAGGGTTTCCTTGTTAATGGGGTGGAACTTGCTTAGCTCAGTGTCTCGATTCTGGCACTGGGAGGGGAGAAGGAGAGAGGGATCCGCAGGAGGAAGAGACGGAAGTTGTTTGAGTATTTTTTGTATTTTTGAGTCGAAAAAGTTGGCTAACACGTTACAGTGTTCGTTAGAGGGGTTGCGTGCAGCTGGGGGTGTGGGGGGTTTTAAAAGCTTTTTTGTGATGAGAAACGTCTCTCTCGACGAGTTTGCTGCCTTGCTGATTTTTTCATTGAAGAAGGAGATTTGCGAGTTCTTTAGAGCCTTTTTGTAATTAAGAATCGTCAGTCTGTAATTGTTTTTACTGATGGGATCGAAGTCCTTCCTCCATACTCTTTCTGCTCTTTTGCAGATTTTCTTTAGGAGGCGTATCTCCTGGGTAAACCAAGGTGAGGTAGCTTTTGTCCTCGGTTTACGATGAGGTTTTTTGGGGAGAGCTATGTCTAGAGAATTGGTGACCCAAGATGAGAATTCAATGTCAGGAAGGTCAGGGGTAGCGCTAAGGGTTGGGATAGTATCCTCAAGGGCTTGGTTCCATTTATCGTAGTCTAATTTCGCCCAGGGACGCGATGGTCTGCCTGGTACTTGGATTTGCGGCGGTTTAGGCTGGATACGCCAGCTAAAGGGAATGAGTAGGTGGTCAGACCACGGCACAGGGATAGGAGAGCTGGTCACAAGGTCAGGGAAATTGCAAAATATGGGGTCGAGCAGGTGCCCCCGGTTGTGGGTGGGGAGGGAGTTCTGTAGGTGCAGTTGGTGGACTGCCAGATCTTGGATCAATTCTGTGGCAGTATTGTCATTGCTGTCTTCTATATGGACATTGAAGTCCCCTAAAATAAGGAAGTTAGGCCGAGCGCTAGACGTGGCCAAGGAGCATTCTAGGAGGGAGTCACGGAATTGTCCCATGGTGCCAGGAGGGCGGTAAATAAGGAGTCCGGAAAGAGAAATGCAGGGGGAAATGTGCATGGTAAAAAGGACGTTTTCACAGTCCAGCAGAGGGCTATCAAGGAATCGGCATGGAATTGATTCCTTGAAGATGACAGCAATGCCTCCTCCTCTGCCCTTGGGACGGTTGAGGTGTTGGATACCGAATCCCGGGGGAAGGGCTTGGACTATGTCGGCGTCTGAGTCAGGCGTAAGCCACGTTTCTGTGAGGAACAGGATTTCTAAGTTACGGTCCTCAATGAGCATGTTTATTTCAAGGGCGTGTTTGGGCAGCGATCTGCAGTTGATCAGTGCCATATTTATGGTTGTCTGGATGGGGACGTTATTGATAGAGGGGGTGTACTTGAAAGAGCAATACGGACAATGGGTGAGACAGGAGTCTCCTCTCAGCACTTGGGAGCATGGCAATGGGACAGGCCTGTTGAGATGGCGTAGGGCATCCCTGAGTAGGTTGACCTTACCTCAGTCCTCTTGCCTGGCTCCTGGCATGTACTGGCGCGGACGGGCGCAGACAGGCTTGCCTTAGGCGCGCCTTCGGCGCGCCCGCTGCGCTCGTCCGCTGCGCGTCCTGCGAATGCACATGATAAGTAGGTGAACTGTTGGCGGGGGGCGTGGTCTCAGAGAAGAGAGCATGGGGACAGATGGGTGCCGAGACTAATGCTACCAAATGGCTAGACGCTTACCCATCCCAGTGATATAGCGGAGGAATTTGCAGACCACTTAGAGAAAATGTACTCCCCTCTACCAATTACACAGCGGGGGATTCCCATCAACTCCTCTCTGACAGTGTCCGACCGACACTCTCTGAATCAGATAGAGAGACTCTTGATGGTGACTTAACAAACAAAGAGATTTAGAAAGCTATCAGTCAAATACGCTCTGGGAAAACGATGGCGGCCCAAAGGTACTCAGATCGAGTCCCTGAAAGTGACGGCCTCCCAAGTGGCCCCGCATCTACGTGCTATGTATAACGAAAGCTACGAGACCGAAAAACTGCCTGAAGACCAGCGTCTTCCCACCATAATAGTTATTCATAAACCAGGGAAGCCCGGGGAAAATTGCAGCTCATATAGACCGATCTCGTTGATTAACATAGAAACTAAGATCTTGGCAAAAGTGCATGCCACTAGACTAGTTGCGGTTGTCACAGCCCAGGTTCATCAAGACCAATCTGGCTTTATGCCAGGTAGGAACACAGCACTTAACATCCGTCATCTTCATAACGTGCTCGCACACAGAGAATATATGGAGGAGGACGCAGTGGTTCTTTCATTGGATGCCTCCATTGCGTTTGACTCTTTGCAGTCCTAGCGAAGTTGGGATTTGGTCCGAGGTTTCTGGGCTGGGTGCAACTGCTGTCCTCTATCGCCACTGATATTTTCCCTCATGCTAGAACCACTCGCTGCATGGATACGCAGAGATATAATGGTGAGGGGGTGAAATGGAAGGAAGATCAGGAGTATCGAATATCACTATACGCTGATGAAATATTGTTATATCTTGCCTCCCCCTACAAATCCATACATGCTGTTTTAGACATCTTTACTGACTTTGGAAAGTATCCCAGCTATGCCATCAATTTGAGCAAGTTGTTATTGTTTGTGCTTCACTGACAAGTTCCTCGTCTTCCGGCAGACTGTAGGATAGAAGTGGCTGGGAATGGTTTCTGATATTTGGGAATCTATATCACCTCAGATCCGGCCCTTTTTCACAACCGTAACCTAGCCCCTCCACTGGCCCGGCTAAGAGTAGATGTAAAACACTGGCGGTTCATGCCTCTGTCTCTGGTGGTACGCGCTGCCCTCTTTAAGATGCTAGCTCTCCCGTGGTTTTTATACATTCTCCAGAATTGTCTGAATCGGGTCCCTGATGCATACTTCGCAGCCATAGAGAGCGGGGTCCGTATGCTGCAGTGGGAAGGGAAGGCCCATGTGCAGTGCTGAAAAAGTTGACG